>NW_024425897.1:22842505-23573866 GCF_017311325.1 Ursus maritimus
ACCATATTCGAAGCTCCAGCATACTGTCCAGTGGAACTTTCTGCAGTGATAGAAATGTCCTCTCTCTGCCCTGTCTAGTACCATAGCCATTAGACACAGCGTTGCTAAGAGTACTTGAAGTGTAGCAGGTGGAAGAGAATTTGTAATGTTATTTAAGTTTGATTAATTTAAACTTACTTAGCGATGTGTGGTTAGTTCATACCTCTAATAAGTCTTTCAGGAAAAAAACCTGTTGTATTTTCTTTAATTCTGTATAATTTGGCTACAGAACCACAACTCTGTGAGTATTGTCACAGGTACTTATTAAGCCTATGTTGTGTCCCTAGTACTGTTTTAGGCACTGACAATACAACAGTGGGCCAAACAGACAAAAATAGCTGCCTTCATGGAGCTTACATTCTAGGGCTGGGTGATAAATGATAGCACATAAGCTAGAAAAATGTATTATATGACAATGGAGATAAATGCTAGGAGAAAGGCTCTGATAAGTTCTGCAGAAAAGGGACTTGTTGAATTTTATTCAATAGCAGAGCTCATTTTCTTGGTCTACAGGACATTCCCAGTTCACAAGAACACCATTCTAAGGACATAATGTCAAAGGCTAGCAGCCATGTCTCCTTATGTCTTTCATTTATTCCACCATCATTTATCAAGGACCTACTGTGTGCCTGACACTGAGCTGAGCACTGAGAAGCCTTGAGTAGTTTAGCTATTGGGGGACAGTCCCCATATACACAGAACTCCAGGGGGCTCAGAGGGCTGTGAGGTCAGGTATTAAGCACATAGTAGGGGAGCTTAAATAGGGCACCAAGAGATGTTCGAATTGAATAGTAATGGTCTGGTTTTTGCCCACCTCTTTGCAGAGGATGACCTGGAAGTGGAGCCCCCTACACTGCTCTCCTTACCCCTGCAGCCGCCACTACCACCCCCTCGACCGCCCCGGCCGCCTAGCCCACCACCAGAGCCTGAGACCCCAGACCCCCCACACCCACCCGTCCCTCTGGAGCCCCCTCCAGAGGAGCAGCCCCCACGTACTCCGGGCCTCTGTGGCAGCTTGGCCAAGTCACAGAGTACAGAGACGGTGCCGGCCACGCCGAGCGGGGAGCCCCCACTGTCGGGGGGCAGCAGCGGCCTGTCACTGAGTTCCCCACAGGTGCCCGGCAGTCCCTTTTCCTACCCATCCCAGTCCCCCAGCTTGAGCAGTGGGGGCCTCCCCAGGACACCTGGTCGGGACTTCAGCTTCACACCCACCTTCCCCGAGCCTGGCGGGCCCCTGCTCCTGCCTGTCTGTCCCCTCCCAGCTGGCCGGCGCGATGAGCGATCTGGCCCCCTGGCCTCCCCGGTGCTCCTGGAGACGGGCCTGCCTCTCCCCCCTGCCCTTGCCCCCTGCCTCTCTGCTCCCTGGCATTGGGCTCTGTCCTCCTGTCCTGCGGGCCCAGACACGGGCCCTGCCCAGCTGCCACCTCTGTTGCCCTCCGGCACCACTGGCCCCCCCGCCCACCCCCTATCAAGCGAAAGCCGGGCAGGCTCCGCGACCCCCGCCGGCTGTGCTCTCCTTGGATGGGGTCCTGGTCCGGCCACCAGCAGGGGCCACCTATAGGGACTTCTGCTCCCTGCCACAGGCCAGCCACAGACCCCTGTCTTCCCAGCACCCATGACCCCCGGCCGTGACCCTGGACTCCGGGAATGCGGGAATCCCAGCCCCCCACCGCCCCTGCCTCCACAGCCTCCCCTCCGCCCCCCCACCGCCTCACCCCCTGTTGAGTCCACCAAGCTGCCCTTTAAGGAGCTAGAGAACCAGTGGCCCTCCGAGGCCATCCCTCCAGGCCCTCGCGGGCGCGATGAGGTCACTGAGGAGTTCATGGACCTGGCCAAGGTTCGGGGGCCCTGTCGCCGGCCGCCTAAGAAGCGCCACGAGGACCTGGTGGCCCCAGCCTCGCCCGAGCTCTCGCCACCACAACCCCTCTTCCGGCCCCGGTCTGAGTTCGAGGAGATGACCATCCTGTATGACATCTGGAATGGTGGCATCGATGAGGAGGACATCCGCTTCCTGTGTGTCACCTACGAGCGGCTGCTGCAGCAGGACAATGGCATGGACTGGCTCAATGACACACTCTGGGTTTACCATCCCTATATCCTAGCCAACGGGGCACGGTGCTCGCCCACCTCCCTGGGCCCTATCTCCCAGGATACCCGTGAAGGTGCCAGCACAAATCCCCGTCACCAAGCGGTGTCTGTGCTGGCACCATGCCAGGCTCCATATGGAGGTGTCACTGGCACTGTGAAACACACCTGTGCCAGGCCCATCTCACCCCCAGAGTTAGCAGGTCTTGGGGCAAATGTAGCAACGTGATTGTACAACATCACAGTAGCAGAGACTGGGGGCCCACTCTTCCTAGCCCCCCTCATCACCTAACTTAATTTTCCCAACAGCCCAGTGAGGTAGGGGCTATTATTCCCATTTTATTTATGCAGAAACCGAGGCTCCGGGAGGTTAACTGACCTGCCCAAAGTCCTACAGCTATGAAGTGGCAGAGCTGAGAGTGGAACCCAGGCAAATCTGCCTCCAGAATCTGGGCTCTGGACCACGATGCTACCCTGATAGTTGGTTATTACTCTCACCACTCTTGACAACACTATCAAGTTGGAGCGGTCATTATCCCCACTATATCAGACTAATTTACTGAGCACTTCCTCTGTTTCAGGAAGTCTGCTAAGTGCCTAAGCATATGTAATCATTCAGAGAGGCATTGCTATTGCCCCAGTTTGCTGATGGGGAAACTGAGGCAGAAAGTGGCTAAGGCCCAGCACCATGCAACTAGGTACCCCTGATGGAGTTGGGACCATCAGTAGTGTTGGCCAGTGGACAGCCTCATGGGAGTGGCTTAGCTGTGGGGCTTGGAGATCAGCCCTGATCTCCTGAGAGTAGGGAGGCTGGGCCCAGTGGGACTGGTCTCAGAAGGACTGGGAGGGGCTTTCCAAGAATGTCCATGTGGCCCTTAACCCACACCCACCCACCAGCCTCTCTTCAGCTAAGAAAAAGAAACGGGATGATGGCATCCGTGAGCACGTGACGGGCTGTGCCCGCAGCGAGGGCTTCTATACCATCGACAAGAAGGACAAGCTCAGATACCTCAACAGTAGCCGCGCCAGCACCGATGAGCCCCCAACAGACACCCAGGTATTGCCATCAGGCGCCCGGACACATTGGAGCCTCCCAGGCTGTAGGGGGTGGGGACTCTGGGCTAGGGTGCCAGGCAGCATGGGGGGTTGTGGAGTCAGAGGGGCTGGCACAGAGGGTGTTACTCACCTGGGTGCTCAGGTTGGAAAAGTAAGGCGAGGGTGAGAAGTGGGAGCCTCTGAGGTTTTCATCAGGGATGTGAGCAGAGTGGAGTTGCATATCCAGAAGGTTCATTCTTTCCTTTTAAATTCAGCAAATGTCTATTGAGTGCCTGCTGTGTTCCAGGCACTGTTCTGGGTCTAGAGCAATGAACGAAACAAAATCCTTTTCCTTGCAGAACTTACCTTTTAGAAGGGATGTAGGAAATAATCAAGTGAACAGATAAACATGGAATTTCAAGTGGGGTAAACAGGAGAGGACATTAGGGATTGGTGAGTCAGAGGGGTCAGAGAAGGTGACAGCTGAGCCAGGTCTGAATGGAGTAAAGAAATGAGTCATGTGGATAACTGGGAGAGACCACAGAGAAGTAGAAAAAGGCTTCAATAAAAAGTTAAAACAGGAAGGGTACCTGGCTGGCTCTGTCAGTAGAGCACACAACTCTGTCTTGGGGTCATGAATTCAAGCCGCGTATTGAATGTGAAAGCTACTTTAAAAAAAAAAAAGTTATAACAGGAGAGGGACTCATTAAGTTTGGAAGTCGTGCACAGAGTGAACAGCATGTGCAAAGGCCCTGAGGTGGGGAGGCTCTCAGGTGGCATGAGAAAGGGAAGGAAAGACTAGTTGAGGCCAGAGACAGAGAACAGGTCATCAGGGCCCTGGAGGCTGTGGTGATGAGGTTAGATTTGTATTCTGTGTGTGACAGCGAGCTGCATGGGGGTTTCCAGAGAGAGGGTGACGGTGACATGGCTCAGCCCATGATTTTCAAAGCTCATACTGGCTGCCATGTGGAGAGTTGACTGCAGGGGTCCTGAGGGGAGACTGTGGCACAATTGCTGCCATTCCCAATCCAAACACATGGGTAGGTTCACCTGTGTTTGCCGTGAGAAAAAAGTGGGTGTGTTTGAAAGAATATTAGGAATAGTAGAATATTAGGAACCCAAAAGGACAGAACTGGGGGCCAGATTGGCCGTAGGAGACAAAGGAACTGGCTGGGACGTTGCTGGGTCCGGCTTGGGGAACTAGGAAGCTGGATGCCAAGCACTGAGGTGAGGAGCTTGAGTTTTGGGGTTTGTGGAACATCCAGGTATTAAGGTCTGCTAGGCAGTTGGATTTTGGGGCACAGTAGAGAGCCTGGGAGGGGGCCTTCTCGTCATCAGGACAGAAACGTTAAGGGAAGGTCACAGCAGGGGTGAGCTCACCTAGGGAGAGGGCGTGTGGGGAGGAGGGCAGAGGACGAGGACGGCCAAGGGAAGGAAGGGATGTGAGGATGTTGAGGAAGGAGCCATGATGTCCAATATGTGGAAAAATCAGAGGCCCCCAAGAGAGTGACGGGGGTTGGGGTGGATAGACACCCAGCATCTTCCCTCCTGAAAGTGGAGGCATTTCCAGATCTTCTAGCTGAGATGGGAAAGACGGCAAGTGTGAAGGGAAAGGTGTGTTGTTTGCCTGGAGGACGCTGAGCACATGTGGATTCTGGCAGGAAGGAGCAGCAAAGAGGAGAGCTGACAAGTAGGGCTGGGACAGGCACAGACAAGCCCAGAGCAAGGAAACTGGGAAGTTGGGAAGACAGGGAACCAGAGCTTAGGGTGGGTCCGCCAAGGATGCGATAGGGACACAGGTACCCAGTACCACGGTGAGTAGGCCAGCTCCCCCAACCACGGCCAGCCACGCCCCTCCTGATGTGTGGCCGTCGTCCTCGCAGGGCATGAGCATCCCGGCGCAGCCTCATGCCTCCACTCGGGCGGGCTCGGAGCGGCGTTCTGAGCAGCGCCGTCTGCTGTCCTCCTTCACTGGCAGCTGTGACAGTGACCTGCTCAAGTTCAACCAGCTCAAGGTGAGGCGGGGCCCCGCCCAGGGTAGCAGAATGGGGGGCAGCCCGCGGGACTGAGACCGGGGCTTTCACCTCTCCGCTCCTTCCCTCCCCCAGTTCCGGAAGAAGAAGCTCAAATTCTGCAAGAGCCACATTCACGACTGGGGCCTGTTCGCCATGGAACCCATCGCGGCTGACGAGATGGTCATCGAGTACGTGGGTCAGAACATCCGCCAGGTAGGCGCTGCCCGGTGGGCTGGGCGTCGGGTGGGGGCGGGACGGTCCAGCCCGGACTGAGGCCTCCTCCCGGCCAGGTGATCGCGGACATGCGGGAAAAGCGTTACGAGGACGAGGGCATTGGTAGCAGCTACATGTTCCGGGTGGACCACGACACCATCATCGATGCCACCAAGTGCGGCAACTTTGCACGCTTCATCAACCACAGCTGCAACGTGAGTGGCTGGCGCAGGGCCGCGGCCGCCCCCAGAAACTCCTGGCACCGGATCGGCGGGGCCTCCTTCCCAAGCTCTGGTCACCTGAGAGTGATGGGGGTGGGGTGGGGGTGGACCTTGTATTCAGAGTATTTCTCCCCTGAGCTTCAGTTTTCTTCTGAAAGAAGAGCACAGTGAGACCCCCGGTGCCCAGGAAGTGGTCCTCGCTTCCCAGTCAGAGCGGTCGTCCTCTGCGCTGGGCTCAGCCCTCGGAGGGCTCCCCTTCCGGGGCAGCGGGGTCCGCTAGAAGTTGTGCCGCGGTGGAAACGCTCTGCACCGTGCTGACCGCCGGCGTGGTGCGGGCTGCGTGTGCGGCGGAGCACTTGCAGTGTGGCCAGGGCCCCTGAGGAGCGGAGCTTCTCGTCTAATGCAGTTGAACCTGAATAGTCACGGGGGCTAGTGGTGATGGTGGGGGGCGGCGCTGGCCAAGAGGCAGGGAGTGTTGGTAACGAGGGTGATTCTCATGCTGGGGACAAGCATA
The DNA here is from genome assembly GCF_017311325.1 of Ursus maritimus. NCBI lineage: Eukaryota > Metazoa > Chordata > Mammalia > Carnivora > Ursidae > Ursus > Ursus maritimus. The sequence continues at coordinate 22,848,628 of NW_024425897.1, forward strand.
GGGAGCGTCAGACGGGCAGGCGAGCTCCAGGGCGACGATGCCAGACTCTTGCTTCGAGTCATGACATCACTACTCGGCAAGCGACCGAGGCTGGTTACGTAATGTGTCAGTGCCTCGGTTTCCTGATCTGGATGGTAACAGTCCTTCCCTGTCGGTTGTTGGGAGAACCGGTGTGTTCCTGAGTGCAGGCCCTCTGAGTGTGCTGACACAGCTAGCTCTCCCGTCACCTGGGCCAGGAGGGACTTGCTTGCCTCTCCTATGGGACCTGAGGGTTTGGAGGGTCTCGCCCAGGTGGTAGTGAGTGGGGCAAGCATTCTGCTCAGTGAGGCGCTAGAAGGGAGAACACCTGTTTGAGGGACCGCAAAGTGGGCAGTAGGGACGGAGTAGGGGGAGAGCGGGCGGGTAAGAGGATGAGGTTGGCAGGGTTGGGGTGGCCAGATCACTCAGCCTTGCCGGCAGAGCTGAGAAGTTTCTCTAAAAGCCAAGCAGGCTACTGGGAGGTTTTGAGCCATCGGACAACAGGATCTGCTGTTCCCTGGAAAGATTCCTACTCCTGGCTGCTGGGTCAGGAGTAGATCTTCTCAGAGGAATGAGAGGCAATGGGAGCCGCTGAAGTGCAGCCAAGTGATGATGGGGGCCTGACTGGGGCTTGGCAGTGGAGGTGGAGAGCAGTAGACAGAATCAATAGGTCTTTCGGAGTAGAACCCACTGGACGTGGCAGTGGGCCAGATCCGGCATTGGTGGGGGAAGGTGGGGGAGGCGGATGCCTGGGGGCCTGGGCACGTGGCATGGCCAGCCACTCCCTTGAGTCTGGGCTTTGAGTTTACAGAGGCAAAAATGTCTCCTGGAGCTGCCAAAGGCAGATACCAAGCAGGTGCTTGGTTTCTGGGTCTGGAGCAGGGTCCAGCAAACCTTTTTGTTATAGGGCCTGGTAGTAAATACTAAATTTTTTTGGCTTTGTGGCCCAGATGATCTCTTAGCAACTACTTTAACTGTCATTGTAACAAAAGCAGCTGTAGGCAGTAGGTAAATGAACGGGGATGGCTGTGTGCCAGTCAAACCCCACTTGCTAAAAGGGGCGACGTTTGCTGAGCCCCTCTCTAGAGCTCAGAAGTGAGGCCTGAATAGAATTTTGGGAGTCACCTGTAGCATAAATGGAAACTGAAGCCTTGGGGAACAATTTATTATTATTATTACCATCATCATCATTCTTACTTGGTACCAAAGGCAGGGGGTCCTTTTCACCCAGATAGGGCAGCCGAGGCTCGAGCAGGTGGCCACTTGGCATGGGGGTCGTGTGGCACATTCGTCAGGCTTCGGGCCCGGAGCTCGGTCACGTTTCGGGGGGCCTCATGGCAGAGGGCCTGGGTGGGGTGCAGGGTGAGTCAATGGCTCACCGTCCCCTCCTGCCTCGCCCACAGCCCAACTGCTACGCCAAGGTGATCACGGTGGAGTCGCAGAAGAAGATTGTCATCTACTCGAAGCAGCACATCAGCGTCAACGAGGAGATCACCTACGACTACAAGTTCCCCATCGAGGACGTCAAGATCCCCTGCCTGTGCGGCTCCGAGAACTGCCGGGGGACCCTCAACTAGGCCCCGCAGAAGGCTGCCCGTGCCGCCCTGGGGCTCCCGAGCGTGGACCCCAGGGCGCCGGGGCCCAGCCCCACCTCCCACCCCCATTTCAGGTGCTGTCCCCTACCCAGCGGCCATGTCAGGGCCTGGCGCCCCCAACACGACCCCCAGGACCCAGCGCAGCTCCAGCCCCTCAGTGGGAAAGGGCTTCTCTGTCTCCCAGCCCACGTCTCTTTGGTTTTTTAAAATGCTCCCTTCAGGATTTTTGTTGAACTCCAGCGTAAACTTCTGTCTGTCCGTGTCTCTCACTCCCCATCTATATGTCTCTGTCCTTCTCTTTTCCCATCTTCTCCATCTGCCTCTTCCCATGAATGCTGCTATGTTGTTTTGTCTTCTCTTTACTCTCTTCCTCGTCATAAGAAAAGACATTTTAACCGTTGAAATGTGAAAGCAGAATCAGAGAGTGGGGACCCCCGGCGGGGGCTGCAGAGGCCTCGGTGTGGTGGCGTGTCGGCCCACGTTCCGGAACCCCCGGGCCAGGGTGCTGGGCCAGGTGCTGCAGAGAGGAGGGGGGTCGGGCCACACGGCTCTGACCTCAGAACACTACGCAAGGCCCCCTCTCTGCTGTCAGGACTCAGTGAGGAGAAGACCCCCCCCTTCTGTTCCTTCCCCAGCAGCCTGGGGGCGCCATTTCCCCTCGCAGACCCTGGTGGAGCCAAGCTGGTCCCAGGCAGGAATTTCCCCTCTGGGTTCTCCCTGCCGCCCCACACTCTGCCGCCCCCAAAATCTTGGGTTCAGTGTTTACTTTCTCATTCGAATGCCAGCAATGAGGGAGCCTCCCGGAGGCCCCAGTGTGGGCGTGGGGGCACTGGGAAGGGTCCTGTCTACTCTCTTCTGCCCTCACCTTCACCGGGGCGGGAGGGCCTCCCAGGGCAGGCGGGTCCCCCAGTCCCGCCACTACGGGTCTCTGACCATACGCATGTGGCATTTTTTTGTTGTTGTTTATAAGCTTCACCGCTTGCCCCTAGCCCACACCCCAACTCCCCCTGCCAGCAGCCCCCTCATCCCAAGAAGGCAAGAGCATATTTATTTTTGGAGTGAGAAGATTATTCTCCCAGAGAAAGGAAAATCTTGGAGAAGATTTTAAAACTCAGATCTAAGTCTGACAGGTTTTTTTTTTCTTAACCTTTTTACCCCCTTCCCATCATCCTCTTCAGGGTTTATTTCCATGGATTTTTTTTTTTCCTGTGCGTGTATAAAATCAAAACGAAGGGAAGAAATAGGTTTTTGAAGTTCAGAACCAACTTCTGTATATAGGCTGCCATAAAGGACTTTTTCTCGGGAACATTGTTTCTTGTAGAAACATGTGGGAAGACATTTTTTGCTCATTTCTTTGTATTTCCAAAAATCTCTCTCTCTCACACACACACACACACACACACACACACACAAAGCAAGTCCCTCGCACCCCAGAAAGCAGAGCAGGCATGTAAATAATTTCTGGAAAGTGACTGTTGTGACCAGGAGTCATCCTCACCCAGACGGGAGAGCTCCCAGCGGGGCCGCCCCCACCCTGCGGATGCAGGCCCGGGGCCTCTGGTATCTTCAGCTTGTGTCAAGCTTGTTATCATGTAAATTCTGTACAAAGAATTGTTATTTTTCTCCTTTTTTGTTGTTGGTGGTTTTGTTGTGTTTTTTTGTTTTTTTTTTTTTTAATTTCTTGACCCCATGCCCTCCCTGTTTGAGATTGTGCCCACCAGTTTCAAGGTCGATGAAATCGGTGGCATTAAAGACACAGAGGAGGGACCTGGGCACAGCGGCAACCTTCTCTTCCGTTTGCGGTTTTTTGCCTAATTGTGCAACTGAGGAAATATTTATTTTTCACATGAGGAAATGTGTAGTTTGTAGAGATGGCTGACTTCAGTTACTCGTGCAGCCCCCAAGGGGCTGCCTTCATTCTCACCCCTCTCCCCAGAGAAGAAGTGGAGGGGGATGTGAGGAAACCAGGGTTGGGGGCCAGCCTCACCTCTCACCCTGGCCTCACCTTGCCCAACTGGCGAGGGGCTGCACCCTCCTGTCCCCAGGAACCCCCGCCCCGCCCCCAAAATGGTTTGCCATATCCAGAAACATGGCTCATTTTTTCTTTCAATGCCTTTGTTTTCATTGAACAAATCTTTGCTTTTGAAAAGTTGGGGGTTTCTGCCTTTTTTTTTTTTTTTCTTGTCCCCTCCCTCCCTGCCTCTCTCCTCCTGCAAAGAAGAGAACCCATAAGTTTTAGGGATGTTTGTGCATATAGACTCTGTCATCCGTATGTAACTTGTTTTGAAGAGAAGTGTTTCCGTTGTGGGTGTGTCTTGCTGTAAATATTTGTTCATATTTTTGTGAATTCAATACTATGTACCATTGTATTATAGTAACTTTTATAAAGCAAACCATAAATATACTGACTTTTCTTACAGATAACGCCGTCTCTCTTGCTCTCCTCTCTCCCTCTCTTCCTCCTCTCTCTCTGATGGGGCATGCCCTGCTCACAGGGAGGGTGGCCTGGCTAGGCTCAGGGGATAGAAGGAGCTAGGTGTGGCGTGGTCCACTCAGACCGGTGGATCTTAAACTGAGCTTGCTAGGTGGGTTCTGTGAACTCGGCCAAGTTATAGTCAGACTAGACCTTTCAAGGTTTTTTTTGCTTTTAAGTTTTGCTTCTAAAACTTTTCTTAAAATCTTAGGTATCTAACACCGCTAAAGGCTTGCAATTAGGAAACAAGCTCAAATATCCTATTGCTCTCACTGGAAGAAATTGGAAAGGTGGTACCTCAAAGATGTTCACCACTCCTTTTAAGGAGACAGCCCTCTGGTTTGCATTCGAGGACTAAAATAGTCACAAGTTAAGAAGCATTAAGTGAATCCAGTGTTTGTGGTATTCCAGAGCTTCTGTGCCCCGTAGTTCTCAACTGTGCCTGAGCCAGTGGCGGGGTAGCCACGGGGTCCGTGGAGAGTTTGTTAGATGTTGTCCACTCACCCCTGAGAAGGACAGACGCCAAACTCCGGCCACGAGCAGCATGACTGAAAAAATGCCTCACCTCCCTTCTTACTAGGGACATGCAAATTCTACCACAAAATAGCCAACGTTGGCCAGCATGGGGCGGGGGGCGGGCACTGGGGCATCATTAGTGTAAGCTTAAATTGCCACAACCTTTAGGGGGAAAAATTAGATTTTAAGTTTAAAAATGCACATAAACTTAATGGCATAAATGTTCCGCTGTCTGGAACCGAGCGCGACAGCCACAAGCAGGCAACAATAGGTACAAGGATGATCTTTGCAGCCTCCCTTGTGAAGGCAGGGGAGATGACCTTGGTGGTAGGCTGCTTTTCAGAATTGTACATCCAGACAGGTGAACAGCACTGAAGGTGGATTTGTGGGGACAGAAAAAGCTGAGGGTGAGACTGAGCCAGGAAAGCGGAAGAGCAGCTGCTGGCCATCCTGTTCATTCAACCAATGTTATTGAGCACCTCCGAGGTGTCAGCTCTAGACACTGGGGACACAGGAGTGGAGAAAACACGCTCCCTGTCTTTATGTGATTGTGTTCTTGTGAGCCAGGCAAACATGAAGAATATATACTATGATAAGGAGAAAATTAGCTACGAGAAGGAGTATCAATTGAGAGGGTGAGACTTTAAATACGGTGGCCAGGGAAGTCTGCTTAGCCCACATGTGAACAAAACTGCAAGGAGATCAGGGAGTCAGCCCCGTGGACACCTGGAAGGAGGGTATTGAAAGCAGAAGGAACCGTGAGTGCAAAGGTCCTGAGGCTAAAGCCACCTGGTGTATTTGAGGACCAGCACGGAGGAGGTCGGTGTGGCTGCAGCTGAATGAGGGAGACGGGAGTAAAGGAAATGAGGTCTGAGAGGTCCCAAGTAGGGGAGAAGGGGAGGCAGATGCTGTGGGGCCTTGCAGGGCAGCATGAGGACAACCCAGGGCCTCTCGCCCAAGGAAACACGTCCAAATTTGAGTTTCCTTCATCTTCCCTCTTGAACCCTCTCCTCCTGCCGTAATTTCCACCTTGGTCAATGGCACTTCTATTCCTCCCCTCCACCCACCACTGCTGTGGCTGGTTATCTAAATTCAAACCCCAGAAACCCCGAACTTCTCCTTTTCCCTCCACTACCAAATTAGACTGTTCTCCTTCTCCCTTATTCTTCAAATCTATCTACCTCTCCCTCTGCCCCCTCAGTCCCATAGGACAAATCCTGTCTTCTCTGGTCCTGCTGTGGGGGCCAAAAAGGGAGCCTTAATTTGGGCCATCTGCATGTAGACCAGATGGGTGGGGTGGGGAGGAGGAAGTGCCAGTCAGACTCCGGCAAGACCCCTCACCCAGACCCCTCTCCCAAAATAACGAGAGCAAACACAGAGCACTGGCGCTGCACCAGCCACGGTTCTAGACATGTGCTATTAAACGTGCAGCAGTTCTAGGAGGTAGGTGTTGTTACCATCCCCATTTACCAGATAAGGAAAATCGAGGCACTGAGACGTCAAGTAGCTTGCCCAAGGTCACACAGCTAGCAAGTAGCTGATCTGGGGTGTGAACCCAGGCAATCTTGCTCCCTAGTCTGTGCTCAGCTAATGAGAGCCTGCTCTGCCCATGTCCCATCTAAGGAGGCTCCCACCACTTGGCACCAGATGATTGTTACTGCATAGGAAGACAAGCCCAGAACTGCCTGATTGTTCCAAGAAGAACCGGAATCCTAGAATTTGTATGTGAAATATCCCAACTTTCTGAAATGATGACTCAAATTTGTTTAAGACTATACAGACTAAATAAAATACATCTGTGAGCCAGATTTGGCCCATGAGCCACCAGTTTGGAACCTTTTGCAATACAGAATTTCTCTGCTTTGCATAAGCCATGGAAAAATGGAGGGAGGGCATTTTTAACTGGGGTTTTCATTGTTCCTCTGGCTTCTCACTACTGTTCTTTTCATTTCTGAAGTTCATGATTCCAGAAGCCCTGACTTCTATAATGGGTGGTGGTGGGGGGAGAATCCCCCAGTTCCCCTATTGTTCCAACTTAGAATTTTTCCTTATGCTCAGATCCGCCTGCTCCCGGTTCTGATATGACTCACCCACAGGAAGGGCTGGTATCAGAAGCAGAAGAGACCCAATTTGCCCCCAATTCCTTTCTCCAGTTTTTAAAACCCAAGGGCAGAAGCTGAGGGGCTCAGAGCCCTGACCCCCCACCTGCTCTACTTCTGAGGCCAGGAACCATGTCCCTAGGTTGCTGAGCAGGCATGTGCCCCGAGGTCCCTTGGCTAACACCTTCTCCTCTCTGAAGTCCAGAAGTTTGGGCGCAGGGCAGCAAATTGGGGAGAGCTCATCTTTAGACATCCATCATAAAGCCATCAGACGGGATGCTGTCAAGCGCGCTTTCACCTCAAGGCCTACTACCCTTCCTGGGTATGTTCTTTCCCCAGGTTTTTCCGTGGCTGGTTCCCAAATGTCTCTCCAGAGGGGCTTTCTCTCGACCGAAATTAGCATCCCTCCCAGTTTTACCTTTACACAATCTTATCATCACCGCTTTATCTTCATAACACTCTGTGAAATGACACTGTCTTCCCCTCTAGCGTGTCAGCCCTCTGCACCCCTTGGTTCCAGAATTCTCCCTGACCCACGCGGTCCCACTTAGCAAAACGCTTGCACCCCGCGCCTCCTGGGCTTCCGCAGGGCTCCCAAGCCAGAACGCGGACGCCTCCTGCAGTACTGCGGCTCTGAGCTCCCTCTGCAGGCCAAAGGGCGTCACTGTCCCAGCCCGGCGCAAACACCAACAACCCCTCACAGGAGCCGGGTCCGCTTTATTCCGGAGGGCGGGAGCAGGGAGCGGCCCAACCGAGGGGGGCGTGGTCAGCGCCTGGGTGCACCGGGCTGGTGGGCGGGGTCTAAAGGGAGCGGCCAGTAAGGAGGGCTGGCAGTTCAGGGTCTGTAGGGTGGGCGTGTTCCAGGGCTGGGGGCGTGGCCCACCGTACGCCAGCGTGTGGGCGGGGCCTCGGTGGGACAGCTGCGCCCGCCGGGCCTACATGCCCCGCAGGATCCCGTTGGTCTCCAAGTTGGTGAGGTTGCCCCTCAGGTCCTGCTCCTCCTCGAAAGCCTTGAACAGTGAGTTGAAGTTGCCGGCTCCAAAACCCTGGAGCGGGAGAGAGAAGAAGGTGAGCTGCGGGCCTAGAGAAAGCCAACCGTGCTACCCTGCCTGGCCTCGGGGTCTTGTTGGGGATAGCTGGTACCTGGTGATTGTGGCGCTGGATGACTTCCAGGAAGAGCGTGGGCCGATCCTGCATGGGCTTGGTGAAGATCTGCAATAGGTAGCCTTTCTCGTCGTAGTCTACCAGGATTTTCAGCTCCTAGGTAGTAGACAGGAGGCTGGGTTAGAGGGGCGGCTGGCCCACACTCCAACCTGGCACGGTGGAGTCTTTAGAAAGTCCGTGAGAGCTCCTGCACCCGAGAGCCAGGAAAAGACCCTATTCTCCCGCAGTTCCACACACCTCCAAATAGATCCCTAAATTTTCCTGTTACACCTGCGCGCCACAGCCCGTGTGTAAGCCACCATCAAGGCTGTCCTGGATCACCCCAGCGGCATCTGCACAGGTCCCCCTGCTTCCCCCTTGCCTCCTTACAATCCATCCTCCCCACAGACACCCCAAGGGATCTTTTAAAAATCAGATCATGTCATTCTGTTTAAAATCCTCCAGTAGAAATCAGAACCCTCCTATGTTGCTGGTGGAATGTAAAACGGTTGCAGTCCCTGGAGAAAACTGGTGATTCCTCAAAAAGTTAAACATAGGGTTACCTATAACCCGGCAGTTCCACTCCTAGGTATAAACCCAATAGAATTAAAAACATAGGTCCACACAAAAACTTGTACACGAATGATTACAGCAGTATTACTCACAGTAATAGCCGTAAAGTGGACACAACCCAGTGTCCATCACCTGATGAATAGATAAGAAAAATGTGATATACCCACACAATGGACTACGATTCAGCCATAGAGAGGAAGGAAGCGCGACACCTGCTACAGCCTGGACGAGCCTTGCAAACTTGGTGCTCAGTGAGAGAAGCCAGACACAAAAGCTCCCGTAGTGCATGATCCCATTTATATGACATGTTCAGAATAGGCAAATCTATAGAGACGAAAGACAGATGAATGCTTGCCTAGGACTGTGGGGAGCGGGGGGAATGGAGGGACTGGGAGGTGATGAGGAGTGTGAGGTTTCTTTTTAGGGTGATGAAAATGTTCTAAAATTGATTTTGATGATAGCTGCAGAACATAGTGAATAGCTAAAAACCACTGAATTGTGCGCTTTATTTTTTTTAATTTTTAAAAGATTTTATTTATTTGTTTGAGAGAGTGAGAGAGAGAAGGAGTGGGGGGAGGGGCAGAGGGAAAGGGAGAAGCAGACTCCCCGCTGAGCAGGGAGCCCCGCTGAGCAGCTGAGCAGGGAGCCTGACATGGGGCTCATCCCATCTCAGGACCCCAGGATCATGACCAGAATGGAAGGCAGACATTCAACTGACTGAGCCACCCAGGTGCCCTGAATTTAAAAGAGTGCCTTATATGTTATGTGACTTTTATATCGATAAAGCTGTTAAAAACAAAACACCCCAAAACCAAACCAAACAAAACCAACCAAACCCTCCAGTGGTGTCTGGCCACAGAAGAACAAAATCCAAACACCTAAAGAGCCTGTAAGAGGAATCAGCCTCTGCCTACCTCAGTGACCTAGGCCAGTCCTCAAACACTTCTTTCATCCATTCTTGCCTTCTTTCTGTTCCTCGGACACTTGGAGCTTGCTCCTGACTCACGACCTTTGTGCTTGCTCTTCCCTCCACCAGGACTGTCCTTCCCCTAGCCCTTCACACAGCCATCTCCCGCTTATTGTTCAGAGTTCACTGAAAAGTCACCTCCTCAGAGAGGCCCTCCCAGATCACCTCCGGTGAAGTAGCCCCAGATCACTCTGTCATTGCCTGTTTAACTTTCTGCACAGCACCAACTTTCTCTCCGATGGTGTTTGTGTTATTTATTTGCCTGTCATCTGTCTCCCCACCAGCCTGCAAGTCCCGTGATCACAGGGGCCTTCCTTTTTCCTTCTATGTCACAGTGCCTAATGCAGGGTAGAGGCTTAGATAGCATTTGTGAGGCGAGATGGAACTCAGGGCTCATTCTCCCCAGCTCAAACTCAAGGATCCTGCATTGGTCTCACCTCCAGGACATCAATGCTCTCCTTCACTCGGATCTTGGCCGACTTGAGCTTTTCCCGCAGCTGTTTGTAGTACGTTGATGGAACAGCCAAGAACTCCAGGCCTCTCTCTCTCAAGTGCCGAATCTGTCTCAGGGAAGGGTCAAGGTCAGTCTCCTTGTCTCTCCATGCTCAACACCCCTAGCCAGGAGAAGGCAGAGTCCCTATCCTCGTCGCCCCTGCCTGACAGGATGCACCCCCAGGACCTCATGCCCTTCCACCCCTTGCCCTTGTGGGCCTGGTTAGAAGAACAGCAATCGCTAACATTTACGGAATGCTCGTTATGCGCCTGTCTCAAGCACTTGCCGTGTATTGCCTCATTATGTCCGTGCAGTCATTTTCTGAGGTATCTGGACAGCTATTATCCTCATTTCATAGCTGGGGAAACTGAGGCATCGAGAGATTAAGTATCTATTCTCAGCATAGAAGCTAGAGTGATTTTACTTAAAAATACAAGTCAAATCACATCACTCCTCTGCTTACACCACGGTGCTGTCTTGTCTCACAGTCCCATTCAAAGCCCTTACCATCTGCCCTCACTCCCACCTTCTGACCTCATCTGCGACGCTTTCTCCCTTGCTCATTCTGTTCCAGCCACACTAATGTCCTTGCTGTGCCTTCAGCCTTCCCCTGCCCTTCCTGTCGCTTCTGCTTGGGGCACTTTTCCCAGATGTCCACATGCTTCCCTCCTTCCAACTCTGTGTTCTCAGATGTCTGCTTCTCAATGTGGCCTTTTGCAACCGTCCTGTTTAAATGTGCAGTGTCCTTCACCCTCTCTCTCCCATTGCCCTGCTTGGTTTTCCTCCAGAGCACTCACACCATCTAACACATGTATTTTCCTTGTTTTGTTTTCTGCGTTCATTAGAGCAGAGATTATTGTTGGCTCATGTATCCCAAGTACCTAAAAGGGTGCTCGGCACATAGTAGGTGCTCAATACACATCTACTGAGAGGGTGAATGAGTGGATAAAAGGGCCAAGATCATGCAATGTGAATTCTTGGTTAGGCCAGGATGGAGTGGCACAGCCAGGCTCGTTTCCACTCTGATATACTGCCCCCTTAGGAATAGGCTGGTTCCACTGACTCAGCACATTTAACTTGGCTCAAAGGACCTAATCAATCTTGTAGCCTAATATCCTCATTTTCAAGGTGAGGCAGCTGAAGCCCAGGGAGGGGTTTGACTCCCCCGGGGACACACAGCAAGTCACTTGCAGAACTAGGACTAGAATCCAGGCTTCCTCTTACTTTGGCACCTGCTAGTTTTAAAGCCAGCAGTGTTTCTCTCTGCAGAGAAAGGGAACTCTCTGGGGTGGGAATGTGCCTGCGCTGGAGTGGCAGGAACCAGTAAGAGAGCCGGGTCAGCCATCTGCGCTGGTGAAGGGGGCCTAGGATCGCCACTACCACTCCTCCACCCCCCATTTTGCAGAGATCGGCTCTGGAGCTAGATGAGAGGTGAATTAGGAGCAGGAATGAGCTTCTCACCGCTGTGATGATGTCTTGGGTCTTGAGAGCAATGTGCTGGACCCCGGCGCCCCCATTGTAGTCCACATATTCCTGTTGGGGGGGGAAAGGCAAACACGGTCATTAGCTCCTGTCCGCACATTCCTGCCCCGCAAGAGCCTTCAGAGCCCTTCCCTGCCTTCTTCTTCCCCAGCCAGGCCCCTGGAGTCCAGGGAAGGCCTCACCTGGATCTGGGACTTCTTCTTCCCCAGAGCCGGCTCGTTAATGGGCATCTTGATAGACTCCTCGTAATTGGCCACCACGATGGAGCGCAGAGAGCTGTATTCCGTGTGCACCTGCGTGTCGTCCACAGACCAGAAGCGGTGGAACTGCAGATTCTTCAGGTACCTGTGGGGTGGCCGTAGGGACACATTGGCTCTGTGTGCCTGCCAGGAACTGGTTCTTTGCCCCTCCTTCCACCTTCCAGAATTTGTTCCCTGAGCAGGCTCCAGAAAGCAACCACCATTCACATCATACCCATTGTACACCTGTACCTAGAGTCTGACAATTTTCCTCCAGGTGGACGTGAAGTGTCTTATAACAAGACCTGTGTGGTATGGCAAGGGTCCGGCAGAGAGAAGTGCTTCGAGAAGGGCACTGGCCTCTCATTTGCACAAGGGCTCTGTTTGGGGCAGCGACAGACTTCCTCCAGGTCTCCCTGGACTGTGACACCCTCTGTGGCAAGCTTCCCCAAGGGTCCTCAGAGGGAGGACTCGTGGGTCCCTTTGAGCCTAAAGACTCTGGTCTGCAGGGAACAGATGACTCAGGGACATCAGGCTAAGCTCCCTCACCATTGTGCTCTATTTCCCACTCTGGTGTCCCAGGAAAAGAACTGGGGAGCGGGCCTGTCTCCTCTGCAGCGAGGGGTTGGGCCACGGACTCACCACTCAGAGGCAGACACCATCTCCTGATCAGGCTGGTTTCCCACAATGTGGTCGATAATCTCGAGACTGCAGCTAGGCCTGGGGCGGGGGTGGGGGGGGAGGAAGCCGTTAGGGGGTGAGGACAGGGCTACTTCCTAAATCTCCCCCTCCCCACAGTAACAGCTCACTGTGACATAGCGAGTATTAGAGGCACCTTGCTGGTGTTGACTCGCATGCTATTGCTAGCCCCATTTTACAGGTGGGAAACTGAGGCAGAGAGAAATAAAGTAACTACGGAGGTTAAATAGCCAGAAAATGACAGAGCCATAGGGCGCCTGGGGCCTCAGTTGGTTATGCATCTGCCTTCACCTCAGGTCCTGATCCCGGGGTCGTGGGATCGAGCCCTGCATCGGGCTCCCTGCTCAGCGAAGAGTCTGCTTCTCCCTCTCTCGGCCCCTCCCCCTGGCTCATTCTCTCTCTCTCTCTCTGTCTCTCAAATAAATAAGTAAAATCTTAAGAAAAAAAAAATGACGGAACTGGGGTTCGAGCCCAGGCAGTTGGTTCCAGAGCCTAGGTGCTTAGCTTCTGTGCTGCCTCTTCAGGCCACCCTTGGGGACCCTCAGGAGTTCCCCAGCAGCCTCCCAGAGCATCTCAGAGATGCCCAGTCTGCGTGGAGTGTCAGGGCATTGCTCTCCACAACCCCCCCCTCAGGACTTTCTCCCCAGCCCAAGGGGCACTCACAGCTTGGAAAGTAGGGGGTCCACAGATGCTGGGGCCTCGAATCCAGGCAAGAACCGGCCAGTATAGTTCATCTTTTCCACCAGGGTGTGTGTGGTGTCTCCATACTATTGGTGGAAAACAGCCCAGCTTGGTCCCCGAGATTCCATCCCTGCCGAGACTAGGCCACGTCTCATGGTGCCCACACAGTTCCAACCCGGGTCTGACCCTAACGCTGTATGTGGTCTTGGGCAAGTCACTTTCCCTCTCTGAACTGAACTGCAATCTGCCATTTGTTCGGGGCTTTGACAGTCTGCCTGTCCCTGCGGGACCAGAATCTCTGTGAGGGCGGGGACCCTGTTTTGCTCATCATGGGATCCTCAGCATCTGGGGCACAGCCTGGCTCATTGTAGGTGCTCAATAAAAATGTACTAAGTGAGAATGATGAGGGCATGGGCTCAAATCATATCAATGGGTTCTGGGGCGCCTGGCTGGCTCCACCGGTGGGTGTGAGACCCTTGATCTCAGGGTTGTGAGTTCAAGCCCCACGCTGGGTGTAAAGATTACTCAAAAATAAAAACTTAAGGGGCGCCTGGGTGGTCCAGTTGGTTAAGCAACTGGCTCTTGATTTTGGTTCAGGTCATGATCTCAGGGTCGTGGGATCAAGCCCCATGTTGGGCTCCGTGCTCAGTGCAGAGTGTGCTTGAGATTCTCTCTCTGCCTCTCCCTCTGCCCCTCCCCCCAATAAATAAATAAATAAGTAAGTAAGTAAATAAAATCTTTAAAAAATAAAATAAGATCTTTTTAAAAAGGGTTTTTTTCAATCATCTTAACAATCTCTAAGTTGTATTTAACCTTGAGGACGTGGCACCTATGATCTTCTCTGTATGACAATGACACAGACTTGGGAATCTTTGCTGGGCGTCTGTGATATGCCAGGCACTGTTGTTCTAAATGGTGTGCGTGAATGATCTCATTTGAGCCTTGCAGTGACCCTGGATAGGGTCATAGTTGAAGAAACAGTTAAGTAGCATGTTGCAGGCCACACAGATGGTCCAGCTGCGGTCCTTGCTCATTTACATGGAGTCCAAGAGAGGTGGTGTTTTGCCCAAAGTCACACCGCTAGACAGGGTGGGGCTTCCCCAGACCCCACCTGCCCCCTTCTTCAAAGCCCCTGTCCTCAGTTTACATCCCTGTGCTGTCATTACCACCCCCCAACCCCGATCCACAGAGGAGGAAGGGAAGCACCAAGGGGGGACTGGTGGCTCCCGCCAGCCTCTGCACACCAGCCAAGCGTTACAGGCAGTCAGACTGGAGGGAGAATGTCTGCGTCGAGGCACCAGGGTGGGATGGCATGAGAAGTCGGGGTGGGGATGGGTGTGGGGGATCCTGGCATCTCAGGGGAGCTGACAGCAGGAGGCATAGGGGCACTGAAGCAAACTCACCGTCTGCAACATGGCCAGTTTCACCTTCCCAAACTTATCTTGCTCTATCCAGGGCTCGCGCACGATTTTGGCGCCCTGTTCCCGGGCTTTCTGCAGAGAAGATGGGTCAGGGAGGCAGTAAGTGCTGGGCCCTCCTGGAGCCCTGGCTGGCTGCCTATGGTCCTGCCTCTCCTGGACTGCTCCCCGCCTCGTCCAGCCACAGGCTCCTCCAGCTTTCCCAGCCCCAGGCAAGAACAACAGCCAGCTTCCGCTGTTGCCCCTGACACCCATGCTTTGTGCCTGTTCGGCAGATAGGGAAACTGAGGCCCAGGCCCAGAGTTGGGGCTATGAGAGACAAACCAGGTGGGGGTGGGGGTGTGTCGCACCTCTGCTAACTCACTCTGGCCCTTCCCCCTCTCCAGTCCTCAGCTTCCCCATCTGTAAACCAGGCAGTGGGATAAGAAGAGTCCGAGCTGGCACTGCTGAGCACCTGCTGAGTGTCAGACCCTCTGCAGGGCTTACATGCACGGCTCATGCATTTATGTAGCGAAACCTCACTGCATGGCTATGCCTTTCACATGTCAGGCATTGATGAAGCATTGACCAAACTCCTTCCTCATAGCAGCGTTACAGGAAAGGTACTGTTCTTGTCTCTGTTCTATAGGTGACGAGATCTATAGGCACAGAGAAGTGAAGTCACTGACCCAAAGTCTCACAGAGAGTAATATTCAGACCTGGGCAGTCTGCCTCTGGCTTCTAAGCTGCTTCTTGAATACAGTGTTTGGTTCAGAGTCGTGCTCAAGAAGTGGTAATTATGATCTTATGCCTCTGTGTCATACTCAGTGAGGTAGGTCCTGTGGTTGTCCCCATTTTACAGATGTGGAAACAGGCTCAGCAAGAGGGCACACAGCTCACAAGGGCCAGGGCATCCCTGGAACGTGGGTGTGCGTCACACCAGTGTCTGGGCTTGTCACTCCAACACGGCGGGTCCTCCAGCCTGACCGACAGGGCTCCCTGTGGCAGACAGAGGGCAGCCCAGGTGCGGGCTCACCTGCACGATGTAGTCACAATCTTCCACCTCAAACGCGATGTCCTTCACTCCGTCGCCGTGTTTCACCAGGTGGTCGCCCATCTCTGTGACCGGTAGGGGAGGTCATGGCGCTGGAGGCATGGCTCCCTCACCTCTACAGTCAGCCTCGGGACTCCATCTCCTAGGCTGGGGGACCCTCGCTGAACCAGACCCACTCCCTTGTCCCTGAGCCCACCCCCACTACCGTGTCTTCGCTCCCTTTCATCCTGAACCCCTGGGCCTCCTCACCTTTGTTCCAGGGGTTGAGGGCAGAGGAGAAGACAAACACAATCTAAGGCACAGAGGGGAGAGGAGGTGTAGCTGGCGGCTCGGACCGGCATGTGGAAGTGCACCCCTCCCCGCCTCCCCGCCCACCTGTGAGACACCCCAGTGGGGCAGTAGGCTCAGATCACCCCTCCCAGCCAGGAATGACTCCTTGGCTCTGCCTCAGTTTCCCTTCTGAGATGAGCTGTTGCTCAGGACCCCCATGGAAGAGAGCGCCAGGATTCCCAGGGATCGGGGCACTGGTCAGGCTTTCAGGTCTGATATCTGAGGCCTCTGTCAACTTCTCCCAACATCTGTGAGGGCAGCGTTAGGCCAGGCCGAGAAGAAGATGAAACTAAGGTCCCTGTGGTCTGTTATGCAAAGGTGCCAAAGGAGGAGCCAGTAGGGGTTCTCAGCTCATGCTCCTTTAGCCTCACCAGACATCCTGGGAGAGAACCAGGTGGGCCTGGAGAAAGGGCCTCCCGGCCTACTTCACCCAGAGGCACCAGAGCCCTTAGGGGGCTCAGAGACCAGCAAGGGCAGAGAGGCTGGCCTCCTGGGCGAGTGGGGTCCTGGGGTACGGACTCACCTTGCCTTGCTTGATCACATGGCTGACTACCTCCCGGGAACCCGTCTCCAGGCCCTTGTAGGCTAGTGGTTCAAAGCCCATCTTGTTGCAGTAGAATGATGCAGCCTGAATCACAGAGTTGGAACCAGGTTCCTGAGGGCCAGCCTGGGGGATCCCCCCACCCCGCCCCGGCTGAAGCCTCCAGTCCCCGTCAGCCTGTCTGCCCTGTTGCCCCGGGTACAGAGTCCGTCCTGGGAAGAAAGGTGGCTCCCTGGCCCATTCTGACGTCAGATAAGTTTCCTGCTGGGGTCTGAGGCCCTGATTGCATAATTAGGATCTAAAGAGTGTCTGTATTTCTGGCCCTGATCCCCACACAGCGGCCAATCACAGGCCAAGCTGGGGACCCGCCCTCTGCCCACTCTAACACCTGGCCCCAGCTTTTACCTGCTTGGCGTTGCCAACCCAGAAGGTCACGGAGTGGAAATGGAGGAATCGGCCTCTCTCAGGCTGCAGGAGGGGAGAAGGGGAGGGGCTAAGTGTCTGGAAGCGGGTCTAGAAAACTGTGGCTGGAGAGGTGTCCCCTAACCACTTTCCTTGTCCCAGCCTTAATTCCAAAACTGAGAAACCAAATACCCTGCAGCCTTGCCAAGCCTCGAAAGAGGTTTCTCATGGAGAAATCGAGCTCCTGGGTATTTGGGATTGGAAAGCCCCCTCTGAGATTTCACAGAGGGGAACTGCTGTCTGCTACAGCAACACAGATTTAAGTTAGACCTTAGAAGGAACTTCCAGGATCACCTGGCTGGCTCAGTCAGTAGACCATGTGACTCTTGATTTTGGGGTTGTGAGTTTGAGCCCCACATTGTGGATAGAGATTACACATAAAAAAAAAATCTAGAAAGAACTCCTAGATGGGATGAAGAGATTAGCAGGAATTTAGGAAGAGGTGAAGTTTTTCTTTGGAGAGCCAGGTTGAGTCCAGCTCAGTCTCAGGGGGCTGGGGGGTGGGCGCCGAGCAGAGGTGAACCTGAGTGTGCATCCAGGACGTTACATACCCACTGGAGTTCGTTTTCTGCTCTTTGCTGACACCCCAGTCTCCCGGGGCCCTGACCCCACGTTTCCCCTCCTGCTTACCTTTTTTCCTTTGTCACTGTAAGTCGTCTAAGGAGAAAGAAAAGGACAGACAGTAAGGCTTGGAAGCTCAGACACAAGGCGCTTCTGGAAGCCTCACTGCAGATCATCCCTGGGGAGGCTGCCGTGCCCCCAGGCAGGCACTTACCATGGTTGATCTCGGTCAGACTTCCTGCTCTGAGACTGGGACGAGAGGCCGGTGGAGTGCTGGACAGAAGTATTTAACACCAGCAGATCCCGCCCCTGGCCTCCTGGCCTTCCTAGGGGCGGGAGCTGATCCCACCCTGGAAGCTCCTAGGCTTGGGAGCCTCTGATCTGGCTGCAGCCTCAGTGGACAAGGTGATGTTGTCAGGCCTAGAGAAGGGGGATGACTCCCCAGGGCCGCTAGCCAGTGGGGCAGGGCCAAGGCAAAGAGCCAAGGGCACACTCCAGGACCCTGGGTTATGACTATAATCTCTACCCTCCCGAATCCAAAGTTCAGAAGTCAAGGCCAGACTGAGGGCAATGGTGGCCGCAGAATTCTCATTTAGGGAGAATTTGAGGGGGATTAGGGACTGGTCTCGAAGCCCTGTTTGCATGTGGTTTATAATTTGGTAAAAGGGTCATACTCCACAGTGGTTAGAGGCATGGGTATGGGGGTTTGAATCCTGGACCTGCTACATACTGTGTGACTGGAGAAAGTCACAGAACCTCTCTGAGCCTGTCTCCCCATGTGTAAAATGGAAGCAATAATAGTATGGTTGGGATTAAGTGAGCTGAAGCATAAGTCTTTGGAGTAGAGCCCGGCACACAGGAAAGGTCTCTGTTAATGTTGGTTATGATTATGTCTCTTTAGGACTTTGGGCAACTGATGGAGAACAGGGGGCCTTGGGGTTGTCACAGCCTAAGTAATGGGAAAGAGGTTACAGCCCTGCCCCCTGCCCCAGGTTGTCAGTATCTGCAGGGTGGTGGGAAGGGAGAGCAGATGGCTCTAGGAGGAATGCCAGGGCTCTCCCAGCAACCCCACACCCCAGTCCTCAGGTCTCACATTCCTAAAAGATGGAATGTTGACTGACTGCTGGCCAGCCATGGCATTCACCTGAGGGTTCCAGGACAACCCCTTGCCACTTGCTCTACCCCAATCCCCAGAAACTCTGTGGTTGAGCCATCTTGCCCTCTTTCCAGGGAACTGACTTTTCGACTATCGTCATTGCCTGGAAACTTTTTCCAGTCTCTGATGCTTACAGTCTTGGCCCATGACTGTGTTATGACCCCCTGCCCTCTTGCATCACCTGGGTTCCCAAAATGTCCTGCACCAGCCCTTTTTTTTAATACAGAAAAACAGATCAGTGTGTCTAGTAATGATTTCAAGGATCGTTCAGCCCAACATTGCCATATTTCAGATGAGAAAAAGTAACAAACAGCAAGAAAGTGCCTGAGGCCACTCTCTTCTTTCCTTCTTTCTTCCCTCCTATGCCTATCCCTCCCCACCAGGGAGCAGAGAGGGGCCTGTGCCAGGGAAGAGCCCCCCGCCCAGCTGCCTTCTCTCCTTCCTCAGCGAACCCTGCCAGGCCCGCGAGCCGCTCTCAAGTTGCCTTCTTCCTCAGGGAGCCCTGTAGGCCCTCCCCAGCCCTGAGTCTGAGGTTCAGCTAAGCTCTGCCACAGGCCAGCTTTAGCCAGCAACCCTGGAGGTGGGGCCCAGGACAGTTCGGGAACTTTCCCAGGCCGTGCAGTTAGCAAAAGGCATAGTAGAGCTGGAAAGTGAACTGGGTTATTCTGACTCCAAGACCACCCTTCTAATTACTGCACTGCCTTCTATGCACATCGAAGATGTGGATATCCCCACCGGCAGATGGGGAAACCGAAGCCCCGGAGAAGCGAACAGGTCTGCAGGTTTGCAGAGCTGGGAGGAAGAGAGACCCAAACTCTGGCCTATTTGCTTCTGAAGTTGGATCTCATTCCACCAGGCCAGACGACTTCTCCCAGCTTTTCTCTTCTGTTTTCTGGGCAAGTCTGGAGGCTGGCCAGGTGGTCCCACCTCCTTATTCTGCCCCTCCTGGGGGTGCCTTGCCAGCCTGCCCTCAATGTCCACCTCAGCCCCGTGGGTCTAGGTTTCCAATTGAGAAAACTGGCATGGAGGGGCGCCTGGATGGCTCAGTCGTTAAGAGTCTGCCTTCAGCTCAGGGCGTGATCCCGGTGTTCTGGGATCGAGCCCCGCATCAGGCTCCTCTGCTGGGAGCCTGCTTCTTCCTCTCCCACTCCCCCTGCTTGTGTTCCCTCTCTCGCTGGCTATCTCTCTGTCAAATAAATAAATAAAATCTTGAAAAAAAAAAAAAAAAGAAAGACAACTGGCATGGAGACTCCAGAGTGGAGCTCATAGGCCAGAAGCTTCCACGGGGGGAGAAGAACTCGGTGCAGCCCTCTCAGCCTCCCAGGTAAAAAGGAACATCCTGTCCCCTTGTTTCACAGTGGCCAGCTCAAACTCCCACTCCTGGAGCATGGCCTGGCTGGTGTCCTAGGCACATAGTCAATGTTTACCGAAGCAAGGGAGCCGGTTATCAGCAGCCTCAGAGTGCTGAAGGCAAGTGTCTGCTCAGCTGACCAGGGCTTGTGGCTCCGTCCTACCCCCTGGACTTTGCTTCCAGAAACACTGCGGATCGCAGGCACACTCTGGATACACTCCTGGGTGCCTCTTCCAGCTGCAGGCAGAAACTGGGGAGGAAGAACTTGCAGGGCCCAGTCTCTGGAGCCCCCGTGTTTCTTCCTAGATTCTCCTTCTCAGGCTGAGCGTGGTAGGATAACGTGTCCGCAGTGGCTGAGTATGGCTATCTCTGCTCTTTGCTCCTGAGTCGCCGCCTTCTGTCCTACCTGAGCTAGGAGCTGGGTTCCAGAGACCTTGTTCATGGCTCCCTCTCTTCAGTTGGGCCCTTATGACCCGTCCTCCCCTGCGCCCTGACTCTCAGAAAGGAGTGAACACCGCAGGCTTGAGGCTGCTGTTCACAGAAAGGCCTGCTCGCAAGGTTGCGCCTTAGCTGGCACTGAGAAGCTTGGATTTTGGGAAGGTCCCCACTGTCCCCAGAAATGACAAGAGTGGTTCCTTTGGTGTAAACTGTTTGTACCAGGCACGTGCTTTCCTTCCGGGAGTCTGGGATTTGGGTGCGTGCTCTGCGGCAGGTGCCTGTGGGACCAGCCCCCAGTAAAAACCCAGGGGCCTGAGGCTCAGGCGAGGTTCCTTTGTAGACGACATTCCACAACCGCTTGCTGGAGGAGATTAGTGTATCCTAAGTGACCCCACTGGGAGAAGACCCTTGGCATCTCGTAGCTGCTTTCCTCTGAACCTCAGCCATGTGCCTTTTCCGTGGGCTGATTTTGCTCTGTGTCCTTTAGCTGTAATAGATCTTAGGCAGGAGTACGACCAGATGCTGGGTCCTGGGAGTCTTCCTGGCACACCCGGGGGTGGGATCAGGAACTCCTAACACCGTGCTGGCAGCAATAGGATTAGTTCGATGGATCCTGACTCACTGAAGTACGGTACAGGCATTGTCTGGGGGAAAGGAAGGATGAAGGGAACCTTTCAAAGAGATGCATATGAGATTCCTAGCCGTATAAGTACTGGTTATCTTCTTCCTTTGTGACCATGACCAAGGCGGCCCTGGCCCTCACCTTCTTTCCGAAGCCCTTGCTGAGCACTCGGAAGCTGCCCAGGGGTCATCGGGGTGGGGGTGGGGGCTGCATGGCCTCCCAGAATGGTCAGCCAACCTTTGGTGCCTGGGCGTCTGTGACGCTACCCGTAAGCCGCAGCTGAAGATGTTGTGAGAAGTAAAAATTACCGCTGGGATTCGACACTCAGTAGATGGGACCCCACGAGAGTTGAGCTGGATCCCTTGGCCTCTTTTGGCTGTGCTGGCTAAAATGAGGCGGGGGGGGGGGGGGCACCTGGGTGGCGCAGTCGCAGTCGCAGTCAGTTCAGCGTCTGACTCGGTTTCAACTCAGGTCATGATCTCAGGGTTGTGAGATCTCATGGGGCTCCATGCTCAGCAGGGAATCTGCTTGAGATTCTCGTTCTCCCTCTGCTGCTCCCCTGGCTCGTGTTCTCTCTCTCAAATAAATAAATAAATCTTAAATAAAAATTAAAAAATAAAACAATGGGGGGATCTCAGCGGGGGTAATGCCTTTGGTTTTTGCTCTCTCCTCGAGGCGGGAGGAGAAAGAGCCCAGACATTTCCAGTGGTGGGCTTTTGTTGGATCAAAAATGTCGAAAGTTTATATTATTCTCTCCTCCAAGTGGGAGGGAAAACGTTAAATCAGTTCTCAGAGCTGGGGCAAGGGTTTAGACAAATCAGAGGGGAAAGAAAATGTGTGCGGGGGGTGCTCCAGCTGCTGCTGCCCCCTCCCCATAAAGGCTGAACTTAGTGCTAGGAGGTTAAGTAAATTTGCAATGAAGTTAAAGGAGAAGGAAGTTTTTAAATGCCTTTATATTTCATAGCTGTTATATTTATTAGATGTGTGGTTAAAATGGATGTAAAATGTCATGTGCCTATAATTTCATAAATGCCAGAGGGATCGTCCCAATTAGAGACACACGCACACACACACACACACACACACACACACACACAAGTCACTGGGATGTAACTTTCTTGCATTTTGCCATGTGGGCAGCTTGGAATTTGAAATCTTTTGAGTATAGAAAACAATCTTCTGTAACTAATGAGTCTTACTATGAATTTTGCCTTTTGGATCTTCTGGGGGAGGGGAAGACAACTGAGAAAGAGAATCTCTAAGTGGAGATACACTTTGGAGACTTGAAAAAGCAGGTTTTTTGGTTGCTAATAAGCTCTTGTGAAATTGCCTGTCTGACAGGCATATTTTTGAGGACATCCACTCAGGCTCTAAGACCAACACGACAGAAAGGGTTAGGAAAGCTGTCCGGCTTGCCTGCTGCAGAAGCCTTCCCCCCTCAGCTTTATGGAGGTGAAACTGACAAATAAAAATAGCCTAACAAAAATTGCCTATAATTAAGGTATACAATGTGATCTTTTGATATATGTACATACATTGTGAAGTGTTTGCCACAATCAAGCTAATGAATGTATCCATCATCTTACATAGTTACCTTTTTTTGCCACTGACTTTTGGAATCCTGAATTCACAGATCCCCTTCGCCTGGCTCCGCCTCCAAGCTGACACCTGCCATTTCAACCCCGTTACAATCTGTGTGGAGCTAAAATCAGGTGAAATCACTGTACTCCATGAGCTGGGCAGATTTGGGACACCCCTCTGTGGAGCAGACACTGTGAAAACACCACAGATGCTGCTGGACCCTCTGGGTGTTGCAGATTTCCGCCATGAAAGGTTTGCTTTCTGATGGCAAAAGTTAAAACCCAGCTGCTGATTGGCTATTTCTGGTGCAGACTCATTAGATTCCTAACTGTGATTCCTGGGCCAAAGCAGCAGGTTGGGTGAGGGCATGTCATGAGGGGCACAGCCCCTCCCACCCACTCCTGACAGATGGGGGACATCTCATGGCTGTGGGTTGTTGTATTTGAATTTTCCTTTAGCTGCAATTTCCATTAATGGACTGATTGTCTGACTCCTCCTTCCTCACTGTCTCTTGGTACATGCACCTTAATGGGGCCGTCTGCTAAATGCAGCTGTCTCCCCGAAAGACATTATCTTTTCTAGGGGGCTCACTAGATCCATGCTCAGGGTGAAAGGGGTAGAGAGTTATATAAACCCATTTTGAACATTTTTGACAAGCAGAATTTTGCCCTATTTCCTGAATCTAATGAGTCTTTCTGCATAAGTTGCATAAAAAATTTTTTTTCCTATGAAAATGCTTTGTCCTTCTTGTGTCGAACCCTTCCAGACAAAGGTCTGGGTGAGAGTAGGGGGTGACTGAAAAAGAATTAAAGTTTTAATTGCTGAATGGGACATACTGATTTTTTAAAAGATTTATTTATTTATTACTAAGAGAGAGAGAGCATGAGCAGGACGGGCAGAGGGAGAGGGAGAGAGAATCTCAAGCAGACTCCATGCCAAGCGCAGAGTCTGACGCGGGGCTCAATCCTAGGACCCCAAGATCGTGACCCAAGTGGAAACCAAGAGTTAGCACTCAACCAACTGTGCCACCCAGGCTCCCAACACTGATTTTTTTAACAACAGAGAAAAAAAACCTCCAGTACTGGGAGGCTCAGGAGAGGAGAGGAGAGAGCATTACTGATCTTGGTTTTACAGAACTGTTCTGGAAGCTTTCCTTTCTTTCTGAAGGAGAACTCCGCTTGCTGCCTTCCCAAGCAGCTTCTAGGCTTTGAATTCAGATTCTGAGTCCAAGACCCCGCCTGACAGACAGCAGGGTGTGGCCCAGCTACTGCACTTTCCGCGAACACGTCCAGATATCCGCACAACTCACCGACACGCAAAAGCAGTGTGGAACTGATGGCCTCCAGTGGCCCTTCGTAAGCCAAGAACTCAAGGGAATTATTTGGACCCCAGTGAGAACCCTAGGATGGGAATTCCCATCTAGGGGCCCTGACACCTAGACATTCAGGTAAGTACATGCCCGCTGGGGGTGGGGCAGTGCTAACAGTGTAAACTCTGTGTTTCCAGGGGGACCACGCGGGGCCCCTGGGATTGTACTTCTTGTGTGAGTCCCCCGAATATCATGGTATTCATTTCTTGTGCCCTGGGAGGTGTTCAGATCAGTTTCAACTGACTGGCCATAGTTGTGTTGGGCTTAATTGTTGCTGCCTCTGCTCAGGTAAAGAAAGAAACGTAAAGGGGAAGCCATTTCCCTTTCTAAGAGAAACCTTTATGATTCGTGGCTTTCATTGTACCTGGCTGAGTCCAAGATCGCTGCAGAGCATAACTGAGCTCAGTGCTGCACACTCGTCTCACCCTGCTGCACGGGCTCCTACTGGTCATATTTTGCTTTAAAGATGCCTTGGCTGAGGGCAAAGGGAGTGTGCAGAAAAGAGTTAACTTAGCAGTTCTAGAAAGGTCTGCCTGTAAGTTTGGGCCTTGGCTAACTTCTGAAAGTGTGGATTTGGGGAGGGTTCCAGTGTTTCATTGGATGGATCCGGCAGGGTTTGGTAACGTCTGTCATCAGCCTGTTGACAAATCAAAGTGGGAGTCTTGGTTACGAGACAGACTACGAAAGTAGACGCCTGGAGAACAGAAGCTGGGAGATGTATTCTTTCATCTTTCAAAGGGGAAAGTTACACCATGCTCTCAAGATGATACCTCAAGAAACGGAAGTTGTAGAATTGTATTTAAGTGACAAAGAAACCATTGCAACTGAACTAAAATGTGTTCTGTGGTAGCAGGGAGTGGAAGGGGGCAGTGGCACTGTGAGAAAATCTCGGTCCTTCATAATGAGACCTCAGTGGATGGGTGAGCCCAGAAAACAGGCTAGAAACCCCCAGGGGGGGGCGCCTGGGTGGCTCAGCTGTTGAGCATCTGCCTTCAGCTCAGGTCATGATCCCAGGGTCCTAGGATCAAGCCCCGCATCAGGCTCACCACTCGGTGGGAAGCCTGCTTCTCCCTGTCACACTCCCCTTGCTTGTGTTCCCTCTCTCTCTGTCTCTGTCAAATAAATAAATAAAATCTTAAAAAAAAAAAAAAAAAAAAGAAACCCCCAGGGGGTGTGGCCTCTAAGAAGAGAGAGGAGGTTCATAGGAGCCCTGAGGGGGGAGACCAGTTTCTTCCTTCCTTCCTTCCTTCCTCCCTCCCTCCCTCCCTCCCTCCCTCCCTTCCTTCCTTCCAAGATTTTTATTCATTTATTTGAGAGGGAACACAAGCCAGAGGGAGATCACGAGCAGGGGAAAGGGGCGGAGGGAGAAGCAGGCTCCCCGCTGAGCAGGGAGGCTGATGTGGGACTCAATCCTAGGACCCTGGGATCATGACCTCAGCTCAAAGCAGACATTTAACTGCTGAGCCACCCAGGCATCCTGAGACTGGTTTATTTCTTAAAGCCGTTTTAGAGGACAGTGACTATAGGGGTCACAGTGAGGGTTTCTGGGGTACTGGGAATGTTCTGGATCTGGATGCTTGTTACAAAGTGTGTTCACTTTGTCAGAATTAATTGAGATGTGTGTACTTTCAGAAGAGATATTTCAATTAAAAAACGATTTATTTTGTTGGGGGGCGCCCAGGTGGCTCCGTCAGATGAACGTCCAGCTCTTGGTTTTGGCTCAGGTCATGATCTCATGGGTCATGGGGCCGAGCCCCGCATTGGGCCCTGCAATCAGAGGGGGCTCTTCTTGAAGATTCTCTCCCTCTGCCCCTCCCCACTCATACGTATGTGCTGCTTCTCTCTCTCTCTCCCTCTCTCTCTCTCTCTCTCGACTAAATAAATAAATCTGTTTAAAAAAAAGATTTATTCTTTTATTGTGGTACACTACACATAACAAAATTTACTACTAGTGACTTTTAGTACATTCACAGTGTTGCACAATCTGTATCTGCTTCCAGAACATTCCCACCCCCCCACCCCAAATCCCACAACCCTCAGTTGTCACTCCTCAGTTCTCCCATCCTCCTCCTGCCCTGGCAACCACGAATCTGCTTTCTGTCTCTGTAGATTTGCCTATTCTGGACATTTCATGAAAATGGAGTCGTGTAACATGCAGCTGAGTGTCTGCCTTCTTTCACTGAGCATGATGTCTTCAAGGTTCATCCATATTGCAGCACGTGTCATTCCTCTTCATGGCTCATTATTCCATCATACACATATACCACATTTTACTTACCTGTTACTGTCAGTTCCTGGGTGGTTTTCCATTCCACTCTTTGGCTATTGTGAATAATGCTGCCATGGATGTTTATGTACAAGTCTTTGTGTGGGCGTATATTCTCATTTCTCTTGGGTAGACACCTGGGAGTGGAACTGCTGGGTCAGATGATAACTCTCTTTAACATTTAGAGGCACTGCCAAACTATGTTCCACAGTGGCTCTGCCATTTACATCTCTACCAGAAAAGCAGGAGGGTTGCAGTTTTCCCCCCATCCTCACCAACAGTTGTTGGCTGCCATTTTGATTCAGGCCATTCCATCTCTCCTGGAATTGACACTTCATTGTGGTTTCGATTTGCATTTCCCTAATGGCTAATGACATTTTTATGTGCTTATTGCCAACTTGCATATCTTCTTTGGAGAAATCTCTATGCATATCCTTTGCCTATTTTTAAACTGTATTACTTACTTTTTATTCTTTTTTAAAAATTTTATTTAATTATTTGAGAGAGAGGGAGAGAGAGAGAGGGGCACAAGTCAGGGGAGGGGCAGAGGCAGAGAGAGAGAGATAAGCAGACTCCCCACTGAGCAGGGAGCCTGACATGGGGCTTAATCCCAGGACCCTGAAATCATGACCTGAGCCAAAGGCAGACACTTAACTAACTGGGCCACCAGGCACCCCTGTCTTTTTATTCTTGAGCTGTAGGAGTTACTCCTATATTCTGTGTTACTTTTGGGCTCTCTCTTAGCTTAAAGGATCCCTTTTAATATTTCTTATAGGGCTGGTTTGGTGATCACATATTCTTTTAGCTTCTGTTTGTCCTGGAAGCTTTTTATCTCTCCTTCTATTTTGAATGACACCCTAGCTGGATATAGTATTCTTGGCTGCATATTTTTCTCATTTAGCACTCTGAATATATCATGCCAGTCCTTTCTGGCCGGCCAGGTCTCTGTGGGTAGGTCTGCTGCCAGGCTAGTTTCTTTCTTTTCTTTTCTTTCTTTCTTTTTTTTTTTTTAAGGTTTTATTTATTTATTTGACAGAGCCAGAGCCAGTGAGAGAGGGAACACAAGCAGGGGGGTGGGAGAGGAAGAAGCAGGCTCCCAGCAGAGCAGGGAGCCCCATGCGGGGCTCGATCGCAGGACCCTGGGATCACACCCTGAGCCGAAGGCAGACGCTTAACGACTGAGCTACCCAGGAGCCCCCAGGCTAATGTTTCTACCCTTGTAGGTTACAGATCTCTTGTCCTGAGTTGCTTTCGGATTTTCTCTTTGTCTCTGAGATTTGCAAGTTTCTCTCTTATATGTCAGGGTGTTGACCATTTTTATTGATTTTGAGAGGGGTTCTCTGTACCTCCTGGACTTGGATGCCTGTTTCCTTCCCGAGATTAGGGAAGTTCTCCACTATAATTTGCTCCAATATACCTTCTGCCTCCCCCTCCTTTCCTCTTCTTCTGGGATCCCAATTATTCTAATATTGTTTCACTTTAGAGTATTACTTATCTCTCGAATTCTCCCCTCGTGATCCAGTAATTATCTCTCTTTTTCTCAGGTTCTTTATTCTCTGTTGTTTGGTCTTCTATACCACTAATTCTCTCCTGTGCCTCATTTATCCTAGCAGTTAGAGCCTCCATTTTTTATTGCATTTCATTAGTAGCCTTTTTGGTTTTGACTTGATTAGATTTTAGATCTTTTATTTCTCCAGAAGGGGATTCTCTAGTGTCTTCTATGATTTTTTTCAAGCCCAGCTAGTTATCTTTGTAATTGTTATTCTGAACTCTAGTTCTGACATCTTACTTATGTCCATACTGATTAGGTCCCTGGCAGTCAGGGACTTTTCCATCTTGTCATTCTGTCCAGAGAAGAACAGATGAATGAGGGAACAAAATACTAAAATGACAAAAATGACCCCAGAGAAAAAGACACTAAACAAATCAGAAGACACCCAAAACCAATAAGTTGATTAATTAATTAAAATTAAAATTAAAAATTAAAAAACAAAAAGAAGAGAGAGAGAGTATAATCAGACAGGTGAACAGAATAGAGCAATACCCTGGATCCTGTGTGTATTTTGGCCTGTTTGTTAGAAAACTAGATCCCAAAGTTGTAAAGAAAGAAAAACTTATATATGTACAAAAATAAAATTAAATACATTGAAAGGATAGAATGTAACTGTAAAAATGAAAGAGACCAAAAAATAAAAGCGAAAAAAGAAGGAAAAAAGGAGGCATATAAACAGACAGTTGAACAGAACAGAGCGATACACTATATCTTTGAGTGTATTTTGGTCAGTTTGTTAGAAGAAACTACATCTCAAAATTGTTAAGAAAGAAAAAATATATATACACAAAAATAAAATTAAATACTTTGAAAGGATAGAATGTAACTGTAAAGATGAAAATTTAAAAAAACTTTAACGAAGAAGAAGGAGGAGGAGGAGAAGAAGAAAGGGAATACGATCAGACAGATGAAGAGAACAGAGCCAATACACAAGATTCTGGGTGTATTTTTGTCTGTTAGAATAAACTGCATCCCAAATTCGTAAAGAAAGAAAGAAAAAAATATATATATGCACAAAAATGAAATTAAATACAATGAAGGGATAGAATATAACTGTAAAAATGAAAATTAAAAAAGATTTAAAAAATTGATAAAATAAGAAATTGGTTGAAAAAGGAAAGAGAAAAAAATTAAAATCAAAAGACTAAAGAATTATGGGGGAAAAACCCATGAGTTCCATATGCTATACTCCCGTAGCACTGGAGTTTTGCAGTTCTCTGACTGGTGAACATGGTCTTGGAGGGACGTTCTTGCTCATCTCCTGGGGTAGGGGCCTGTTCGGTTGATTCTCAAGTGTCTTTGTCTTTGGCGGAATTGCACCGCCCTTGCCAGGGGGGCAGGCTAAGTAATCTCTGGTTTGCTCTCTGTGGCCCATGTTCCCTGAAGGATTTGTGCACAGCTTTAGAGGATGAGAATGACAATGGGGGCCTCCCAATCCCCCCCACACACCCAAGCGGAAAGCTGGGGGCCCCACTCCTCAGTGCGCCCTCAGGGAAAAGCAATCACTCCAGTCTCCCGGTGTCTGCACTCTGTGCTCACCCAGCCTGTGACTCAGCGCTTCTGTCTCATCCACATGACCCCGTTTCGGGTCTCCAGGTGCGCTCCCATGCTGCTCCTCCTGGGGGAAGAAGGGGGTCTCACGGGTTCTGACTGTGCCGCAGGTCATGGTTTATGGCATGGTCTGTCCACTCGTGGGTTCACTCTTTGCAGCTGCCTTCCCCGCTCCGATACCCGGGAACTCTGCTGCACTCAGACACCCCCGGTCTTCTTGTGCCCCCGAGATCCTGAGACCACGCTCTCCCAGCTAGGGTTCCGCCCTGATTAGCAGCCTGAGTGATGTCCCTCCCCGAGCAGACTTCCAAAAGTTCCGATTTTGTGCTCCGCTGCTCTATTCCTTGCCAGTGTTGGCTGATGGAGGTTCCCTCCGCCCGCGGTCTATCCTCCCATATATCGCCTCGGATTCACTTCTGGGCACCTCCTACCTTGCAGAAAGTGATCGCTTTTCTATTCGTAGAGTTGTTGCTATTCTTTTCTTAGATCTCTGTTGAGTTCCCAGGTATTCAGAATGATTTGATAGCCATCTAGCTGAAATCCTGGGACTAGAAGAAACTAAGGTCTCCTACTTCTCCGCCGTCTTGGACTCTTCCCTCCAAAAGGTGTAATTTTGGTGAAGCCCAATTTGTCTACTTTTTGTTTGTCACCTGTGTATTTGGTGTATATCTTAGAAGAAAGACTGAATTTTTTAAAAAGATTTTATGTTTTTAAGTAATCTCTACACCCAAAATTGGGCTCAAACCCAGAACTCCAAGATCAAAGAGCCCCATACTCCACTGACTAAGCCGGCCAGGTGCCCTGAGAGACGGAGGTGTTTTCTTTTTTTTTAGGGAGAGAGAGAGGGACGGAATGGGAGGGACAGAGGGAAAGGGTGAGAGAGAATCCCAAGCAGGCTCCATGCCCAGCACAGAGCTCAGTCTCACGGCCCTGGGATTATGACCTGAGCCAAAATCAAGAGTTGGATGCTTAACCGACTGAGCCACCCAGGCGCCTCCAGACTGAGTTTTTAACTTAAAAGATCTTTAGCTGAGGGAATGTGATCTGTCTCCAAGTTGTCACCTCTGAAGGCAGAGCACTTTTTGTTTAAAAAAGATGATAATAACAAAAACTCTGATTTTTTTTGGTTACTGACTTGTGTGCGAGGCACTGTACTAAGCATGTTACGTGCTGTGCTCTTTACTCGTTAAATCCCCAAACAATCCTCAGAAGTAGGTGCTATCATCATCCCCATTTTACAGATTGGAAAATAGAGGCTCAGAGAGGTGTCCAAGGACTCAGCTAAAAAGTGACAGAACTGAGAACTGAACCCAGGCCTGACTCTCTCCAAAGTCTACATGCTAGCTAATTCCAGCCATGCTGTTGTTGCTCAGATATTCTGGGAAATGCTTTGGGGATGACCTCTGAGCCCATTTTCAAGCAGCAGAACACCAGCCTCCTGCTTTTACTCACTAAGACTGTGGAGAAGTTCCTCTTCATTTGGCTTGTGAGAAGGGCAGGCGTGGCAGGGGCAGGGCGGGCCAAGGAGGGAGGTAGGAGCCCTGCAGACGGGCCCAGGAGCTCCCTGGACAGGCTAGAGAGGAGGAAAGCCTTTGTGCGGGCAGAGGTGGGTGATGTGTTACCGACTAGCTGAGCAGCCTTGGGTAAGTCACGTCTCCTGACCCCCAGTTTCTGTGGGGCGTCCTGACTGCATGGGGGCCAGTGGCGCGGGAGGTGAAGGAATTCACTCAAGGCAGAGCAAAGGAGGTAGCAGTTTACTGAATACACTGCAAGGAGGCAGCGGGCTGGACAGCAGGGGAGAGACTGTCCGCCATGAGGTGGTGGTGAGGACGTATAGGGACGTATGGGATTTCCCCCTTTTCCGGTAGCTGTGCTGGGTTGAAAGTAGCCCAGTGGTTAGTTAAGGCCTATGGCTATTTCGAGGTGAGTTGCCTGATGAGCCCGCTTGCATTCAGCCCAGTGGTGTGGTCGCTGTGGAGCCCTGTGCCTTACCCACGTTTCCATCACGCAAGCCTGTTGCCTAAAAGCAGCCCTGACATTCACCCCTGGCAGATGGACTATGACAAATCTTTGGCATTTGGGCGGAGGTCTTGTCTTCAGTAGCTTCTTCCTGCTGAATGAGGGGCATAGAGATGTCTCTGCCTATGGGTCAACGTTGGTCAGTGGGGCATGTATATGTAGGAATTATGAAAGGCAGAGGCAGCCAGATGCAAGCTAGACTGCACATATGAATTTCCCTGAGTAGAAAGGATCTTCTGTGGGCTTGAGGATCTGGCAATGAAGGAATCTCAGCCCCAGCAGAGACACATCAGGGGCAATAAGGTTATTATTATTCTGAGAAAGGGAAGCCTGAATAAAAGACCTCTGATAGTTGACCAAAATCCTTCCCCAGTCCAGGAGTTCAACCAGTCATTAAAGGAGAGGGGCGCCTGGGTGGCACAGCGGTTAAGCGTCTGCCTTCGGCTCAGGGCGTAATCCCGGCGTTACAGGATCGAGCCCAACATCAGGCTCCTCCACTATGAGCCTGCTTCTTCCTCTCCCACTCCCCCTGCTGTGTTCCCTCTTTCGCTGGCTGTCTCTATCTCTTCAAATAAATAAATAAAATCTTTAAAAAAAAAAAAAAGGAGAGGGAGGGAGCCTTTAAAGCACCGATGTGAGGAAGAACCCTGTCACATTTTTTTTTTTTGAAGATTTTATTTATTTATTTGACAGAGAGAGAGGGAGCGAGAGAGGGAACACAATCAGGGGGAGCAGGAGAGGGAGAAGCAGGATGGACATGTGAGCAGGGAGCCCGATGCAGGGCTTGATCCCAGGACCCCAGGATCATGACCTGAGCCGAAGGCAGCCGCTTGATGACTGAGCCACCCAGGCGCCCCGAACCCTGTCACATTTTGTGGTAATCTGGAGTATATGCATAACATTCTGTTTTAATAAAGCAGAGGTTCCTCCTTGAGCTGCAGTCAGGATATCAAGGGCCATTTGGTTTTGGAGGGCCACCTTTTGAATTTGTGGGTGACTGCGTGTTGGGCTTGATTGCAGGTGGCCGCTGTATGATGCTTGGCTAAAGCCTCTACGTGCAATTTTGTATCAACAGAGGCAGCTCCTAAGAGAAACACGGCCAAGGGATAAAACCGTCACGAAACCCTCTTTGTTTGGTGTCTAGCCTTCACAATGTCCTAATTAGGAAGAATTGCTGGCACGTGGGAGAAGTCTTGTCTGGGGGGATAAGGGCGTCCCCAGGTGTGTCCTCTATCCAGTCCTAAGGAAAGCGGGGCCATCCATTATCTCGACAAGTCCACAGTTAACCGCATGGAGTGGGGTACACTCCCGCTTTTAAGGAGCGACTTTGTCGTCCCAGCCACACAGAATTGGTCAAGGTGATAGTTGAGTTATACAGTTGTTGGGGGACTCCATCCGGTTTTCCTGCTGTTCAAATAATCATATGCCCATGGAGTCCTGTTATTATCTCCACAGAGTAACGAGCACGAAGATTGTCTATACGTGAGCTATCATGGCAATTTCTCTGAAGTTTCCCGCAAGTTGTCTAGCTTAGGCAAACGACAAACATTCAAAGACAATCAGAACTAGAATTGGACATCCGTAAAGTTGTGTTATTGGAACATAATTTTTCTCTAAATTCACCCTTATTTCCAGAGATAGTCAAATCAAGACTAATTCGTTTGTAAAACAAGTCTGCTTTGTAAGATTTAACAGACACGGCCTAATTATTTACATAAGTTCAGCAAGAATTGACCATATAGATCCTTTAAACTCTGCTTTGCTGGGGGTGCCTGGGAGGCTCAGTCGGTTAAGCATCTGCCTTTGGCTCAGGTCATGATCTCAGGGTCCTGGGATTGAGCCCCATATAACAGCCTCCCTGCTGGATGGGGAGTCTGCTTCTCCCTCTGCCCTCTGCCCTCTGCCCTCTGTCCCCTTCCCCTGTTCGTGCTCTCTCTCTCTTCTCTCAAATAAATACATACAATCTTAAAACATATCTGCTTTGCCGGAACTTTTTGTAAGGAATTCTAGATTGAACTTTTAATAGCTTCTTGAGGCCAGAAGCCAGGCCACATAATCTGCCATCAGACATGCCTGCAATACCTTTAGATTTGGGCAAATTCCTCTTCTCTGGGCCCCCAAAATGTCCTGAGGTTCCTGCACCTGCGAGGAAGGGATGTTCTTTACTCATCTGGTACAACTACTCGGAACTCTATAAAAAGGTATCCGGCCAGCATTTCCAAGGGCTTCACTAGCTCCATAAAATCAACCTTAGCTCCTTAGAGCTGTCTGGTCATATCTGAGTCTATGCTTGTCTGTCTCAAATAATGACATTTCAGTCAAAGACTTGGTAAAATAACCAGTGTTTCCAATGGTGTCTTGCTACGAGGAGAACAGATCCTTATTGAACTTATGCAAATAATTATAATTGCCATGGAGGAAAGAATACTCATTGAGAGGGGCGCCTGGGTGGCACAGCGGTTAAGCGTCTGCCTTCGGCTCAGGGCGTGATCCCTGCGTTGTGGGATCGAGCCCCACATCAGGCTCCTCCGCTATGAGCCTGCTTCTTCCTCTCCCACTCCCCCTGCTTGTGTTCCCTCTCTCGCTGGCTGTCTCTATCTCTGTCAAATAAATAAATAAAATCTTTAAAAAAAAAAAAAAAGAATACTCATTGAGAGTTTCTGAATTTTAGAGGGTTCGAATAGGGAGAAAAGTTAAATGTTTCAATTTGTTCACAAAGGGATATTTTATCATATTTCTGTATATCATGGATATCTTAAGAGACAGTTTCCTTAATCTGGAAGAGCAAACATGAGGGAACCAGCGATGGTTCAAACAGGAGTCATAAAAACTATAATCATCTTTAATTCATTCAGTCCTACATTATTAATTTTTGTCCTGTTTGAATGAAGCTTTCCCATTAGTTCTGGAAATTCTTACCCAGTTCAGTTTTATGATCTTAAAGATATCAAATACCTATATTTGTCTTTAAAAAAAAAAAAAAGTCCTTGTCATGAATCTCCTTGAAGACAAAACTCATTTTGCAAGAGCATCAGAACAATAACTATAAATGACCAAAAAACTCAGAAATGGACATGGTGAAAGATCCGATATGAGAGTTCATTATAATGCTGCTGACAAGGAAATCTGGTTATTTCTGTGACACCTGGCATTATAACGATTAGAATGACAACTGATGGCCCAATACCAGAGCATATTAAAACCTTGGGGATTTTATGAAATTTCTAAAACAGTTACAGCATTTACCCATTCAGTACAACCTAAGGCCCTTGTATTATTTGACGGTGCTTCCCAGGTAACTTAACATACCAAATGAACAAGCCTAGTCAAAAAGACTTCATTTACAATTCAAATCTCAGGGACGTTTGTCAGAAACCTTGGAAAGTTTTAAGGCACATGTCTAAATAGGATTATAGATCATTATAAATTTGGAGAAGTTTTAACTTAAGTAATCAAAGACCTGATAAAGACAAAACATAGAAACTTTCCTTTTCTGGATAAAGAAAAGAAAAAAAAGAACAACCTTTTTTACACTTTCTTATCAAGAGCAGACCCATAATCTAAGAAAACTTTGTCTTTTTAACAAAGGGTAAAGCAGAATTTCAGTCTTTCATCAGCATACTTTTTTTTTTTTTTTTAAGATTTTATTTATTTACTTGACAGAGAGACAGCTAGCGAGAGAGGGAACACAGAGAGAGAGGCAGGGGGAGTGGGAGAGGAAGAAGCAGGCTCCCAGCGGAGGGACTCAATCCCAGAACGCCGGGATCACGCCCTGAGCCAAAGGCAGACACTTAATGACTGCGCTACCCAGGCGCCCCTATATCAGCATACTTTTAAAATCCACTCATTTCAATCTTAATCTGTCCTAACCACACATAAAATTCTTTTCTAAAGCTTTTCTTTCACAAAGCTGCTGCAACTTTCTTTTGCATTCAGATTTTGTCCTAAGCCTTTTAGGTCTAACAAACTGGTCTCAATTTAGGGCAAAGTTATTTTCTTTTTCCCTCAACAAAATGTATGCTCACTTCTTATACCTTTCTTACATAAAGAGTTGCTTTCCTTATCATTTCCATCAGTCTTACTTATATTCAGCAGAATTTTAACTCTTAGAAACCTTCGTCTCCAATGAAAAGGAAGTAGTAACCAGTCGTGAACTGTCTATTACAGCAGGATTCTTTAGATCGGCAGATTTATAAATCCACTTCGTCATTTTTAGGAGCATGCATTTTCTTAGTATAATGTTTCAGGAAGGCACAAAGCATGTTTTCCAACAGACCCAAGTATCTTTAGTTTCTCTGCAATAAGAAGCCAAAAGCAGGTAAACCTTATGTTTAGTAATTAATGTTTCCGTATTTTATCTTATTTGGAAGAGACTTAGATATCCAATGAATTCAACCCAGTTTATAATTTAACTTAGCAAAACTTCCAAGTTTCAGGTTACCAAGGATTTTGAAAGCTAACCTAACAATTACCCATGAGAACTTTATGAGACAGACAAAATTAACCATCATTTTTTAGTTTTTTTTAGTAATCTTGACATCCAAAGTGGGGCTCAAACTCACAACCCTGAGATCAAGAGTCACATGCTCTTCCAACTGAGCCAGCCAGGCACATCCCCCCACACCCCTACCCTGCATCTTTTTAAAAAAAGTTTGTTTATTTATAAAATGAACCATCATTTTTAGCTATCTTGTTACTGACAAATTGCAACAGAGATAACGTGAGTTTATCTGACTTTAGTAAACCTTGGTAGAATAAAAGTTTAATATTTAATGCTGATAACTCTAAAGACATTTCTATTTTAGTTACACCAACAAACTTAAATTAGCCTTATTACTGAATATGTTGCATCTGTGTCCACTAAAAGTCAATCAGTTTGTTCCCCATTGTCAGTTTCTTTTTTTTTTTTAAGATTTTATTTATTTATTCGACAGAGATAGAGACAGCCAGCGAGAGAGGGAACACAAGCAGGGGGAGTGGGAGAGGAAGAGGCAGGCTCATAGCGGAGGAGCCTGATGTGGGGCTCGATCCCATAACGCCAGGATCACGCCCTGAGCCGAAGGCAGATGCTTAACGACTGCGCTACCCAGGCACCCCATCCCCATTGTCAGTTTCTACCTGGGGTACCTGTGGGAAAGTCTAAAGTGGGCGGTTTAAGTCCAGGGAAGCTGCTGGGCCTTCAGGGGGCAGGGAAAGACCATGGGATGGAATAAGAGGGATCATCGGGAACATCCTCAGGGCCAGATGAGCCATGAAATCCAGCAAGACACATTCTACAGTTTTTGTATGAGGTCAGGATTTGGGGAACAATGCCATGAAGGCTTGCACACAAGACCTCTGACCTTTTGAAGGAGTTCTGGTAAAAGAGGTCAAGCGGGAAAATGGTATTAGAAGAAAGGGTTCCGTAGAGAGGCCATACCTCTTGATCTGGGAGTTTGTACTGAGGCCAGGAAACATGACATGAAAAGATGAGACTTGGGGGGCGCCTGGGTGGCACAGCGGTTAAGCGTCTGCCTTCGGCTCAGGGCGTGATCCCGGCGTTATGGGATCGAGCCCCACATCAGGCTCCTCTGCTATGAGCCTGCTTCTTCCTCTCCCGCTCCCCCTGCTTGTGTTCCCTCTCTCGCTGGCTGTCTCTGTCTCTGTCAAATAAATAAATAAAATCTTAAAAAAAAAAAAAATGAGACTTGGGGGTCCTCAGGCCTTTGGGGTCAAATTTGTTCCAGTTTTAAAAAATACAGCCCCAGGATGAATCTGAAGGAGTAGAGGGGATTTGTAAAGACTGGCTACAGATTACCAAAGGGGCGTCCCACCAAGTGGAATGGAGCTTGGACTAGTGGTTTTGATTTTAGGCAGGGCGTCCCACGCGATGGAAGAAAAAGAACTTTGCTGTGACTCCGGGCTGGATCCCTGAGGCAAACAGATTGTAACACTCCTACAGCTCCCTCAAGAACTTCCTTTAACGTTTTACCACTAGAGCTTTGCTATTGTCAGTGTTACTGCCCTCCCGTAACTGTAACCCACACCCCATAAGATATATGTTAGCAATCACTTTTCAAACATGTGGCCCACTGATACACATTTGAAGGGTCTCATGACTAATGTTTTACTAAACAATAAAAGCAACCTTATCTTAACAGTGGCTAGCCCTCCAAGGTCCTGGAGACCTTGCTTTTAACATGCATACATTCCTTAGAGACTTAGTTATTCTCTAACCCCCACTAACTAACAAGTTTCTATAATCGGTCACTCCTCACAATCCCAGTTAGGGTCTTTCTGCCCACGGGTCCTGTCCCTGTACAATAACAAAAGCACCTTTTTTGCAACAAAAACATCTGAAGAATTCTTTCTTGACCATTTGTTCCTGGCCCCACACTGCCACTGACCTGAAGAAGAACCAGATGTTAATATAGGGCAACTGACTCTACCAGGGTGTCCCACTGAGGGGAGGGTCATGGCAAATGGCCATAGCAATCCTTGTTGGGGCAACAGGGAAAGCTAGACACCTGGTGGCCAAACCAGCTCAGAAAAAGGAGGTGGGGGACTCGCCACTCAGATGGAGAGGAATGTGTTTTGCCTATAGATCAAGATGGCGGCTGGATCTGAGGGAATAAAGGGAAAGCGGGGGGTGCCTAAGAGAAGCAGGGTGGCTGAGAATCAGCGTCAGGAAAGGGTCCCAACTGAGTCTGTAACGTGTGCAGATTTGCCCTGGATGAGCTCCGCACGGACTGGGAGAGGAGAGGAAAGGGGTCCTTTGCTCTTACAGGCCTTCAGACCTTCAGATCACACCGGGGAGCCACCCTAGCCAGAGAATTTCAGTCGACTGAGGAATACTAGAATTAGGCCACGGAAGGGCCAGAGAGAGCAAAAGGAGAGGGAGGGAAGGATCCCTCTGAAGGGCAAGAGGGCACGTCCCTCACCCTTTCAGGCAAGGGCCATCCGAGGGGTTCCCCTTGAGACTTTGGATCCTCACCGAGGAGTAACCAGTTCTCCAAGCAACTGGAGAGGTCGTCAGTCGAAGGTCATCAGTTCTCCAAGGAATCCTAGAGTCCAGCCATCAAAGGAAAGTCCTGAGAAATTCCTAGAGAATCTGGGGAGAGTCCTAGGCCAGCAGGGACTCCTCTGAATGAGTCACCAAATACGGGGACTCCCGATTGGGTGGGGGCCAGCGGTGCAGGAGGCGGAAGAATTCGCTCAAGGCAGAGCAAAGGAGAGAAGTTTATTGAATACACTGCAAGGAGGCAGCGGGCAGGACAGCAAAGGAGAGGCACGGTCCGCCACGAGGGGATGGTGAGTGGCCACAGTTATAGGGTGGGGTGAGGATGTATGGGAAAGTATGGAATTGTCCCATTTTTTAAAAAAGATTTTTAATTTATTTATTTGACAGAGATAGCCAGCGAGAGAGGGAACACAAGCAGGGGGAGTGGGAGAGGAAGAAGCAGACTCCCAGCCGCGGAGCCCAATGTGGGACTCGATCCCGGAACACCAGGGTCACGCCCTGAGCCGAAGGCAGACACCTAACGACGCTACGCAGGCGTCCCGGAATTGTCCCATTTTTGGTAACTGTGCCTGGTTGTAAGTAGCCCAGTGGTTATTAAGGTCTATGACAGTTTGGAGGTGAGTCGCTTAATGAGTCTGCTTGCATTCTGCCCGGTGGCCACTCTGGGCCCTGTGCCTTGCTCACGTTTCCGTCGCACAAGCGTATTGCCTAAAAGTGGCTTCTCCAGGTTTCTCCTCTGTGAAATGAGAATTAAGATAGTACCTCCTTCATAGGGTTGTTATGAGGGTCATCTGAGCTGATGTGTGTAGAGTGCTTTGCTTGATACCTGGCCCATAGTAAGGCTCCGTTAATGGTTACTGATTATGTTGGTTATTATAAGGAATGTGGGAGGGTCTCGAATGTTAGATTAGGGTATTTGGGTTTTATCTCTGAGGCTGTGGGGGGAGGGGGGCTTTGGGGAGTTTTATAGTTGCAACATCATCAGAACTTGAAAGGCTCCTCTCTTCAAGGTCAACATAGGGAAGAGGGCTGAGCAGAAAACCCAGCTGTTCATAGCTGCTGTGCTTGGACTGGATCGGCCCAGTGGCCTATTTGTGATTCTTTATTATATTCAGAGAACATAAATAAACGAAAAGGCTTTAGTTGCTTTTTAAAATTGGACCTAAAAACAGCCAAATGGTCCTGCGCTCTGCTTCCTAGAATCAACACAGCTACAGAGTCCCCAAAAGAGGGAATGAGGATTCAGAGGCACATGGATAGAACTTTTCCTTTCTACACCAGGCCCCACACCCCTGCCAACAAGGGCAGACAGCAGCTTGGGAGCAGGTGGGCGCTGGCCAGGGGGCTTGGCTGCTATCGGGGTAGCACAGTGGGGCGGGGGCAGCTAGGTGTGGCTAGTCTTTATCTCTTGGGGCACAGAGCCCACATGCGTGAGCTTTGGGGGGACAGGCAGCTGTATCGCCAGGCATCAGTGATGGCCTGGAGGGTCCAAGAGAGTTCTTGGCATGGGGTACAGGATCCCTGGACTCTGGAGAGCATGAACTCAGGTTGCTCCCAGATCCTCTCTGAGTCTCGGTGTTCCAAACAGTGCAAGCAATGTGGGATGAAGGGCGTCTTCTGGGCTTAGCTCTGGGGCCACCGAGGAATATCCTGGGTATTTGCTGCCAGCGTCCATTCCTACTCTGTAGCTGCAGCATTTCACTTTTGCTTTCAGGAATCATCTCGTTCCCTTCCTGTCCCTCTGATTTGGGGACAGCCGGTGAGAATCCCTGTGACTGCTTCAGGGATGTGAGCCTGACCAGAGCTGGCCACTGTGGATTTGCCCTGCGAGTTTTCCTTAAAGAAGAGCCCCTCTCTGAGCTCTGTATTTGTTAAACTTACAGAATGGTGCTTTGCGGGCCATCTGCCTCCTCGGAGGGAAAACATGCCTGTGTATAAAGTCAGCCCAGGGAAAGCAGGGGAGGGAAAGAAATAGGCAGAGTCCTAATATCTGAGCACCTTGTTCCAGGCATGCTCCTGGGTGAGCCAGAATCTTCCCTCTTTTGCTTCAGCTAGTTTGAGTTGCATTTCTGGCCTTTACAAACCACTAATCCTGACAAACCCTAGAACTATCATAATAACAGCAGCAAGAACACTATCTATCTATGAGCACTTACCCAACTCACGTACCAAGACGGTGGGGAGTGGGAACTGTCTGCTCCAGCAACCGGCATTGATATTGTTTCGAGTTTCTGGCACAAAATGATAAAATAAAGTTGACAGACTTTAGCAGTCGTTATTATTTTTTAAAAATTCTCTACAGACAGTGCACCCCTGTGGTAGGCACACACATGTGCTGTTCTATCTCCCTTCGAGGAAGTAACTGCGGCCACGTGCAGGGTACCCGTCAGCCATGCAGGAGCCATGAGTGCGGCTGCCATCCTCAAGTCTCGGCCGACAGTTTCTCTGGGCTCCTTTCCAACTTGATCCCCCAACAGAAGTTGGGAATGTCTGTTTGGTAAAGACTCAGAACTCCTTTCGGTGCAGATCACCGGATGTGAGAGACCTATGGGAAACTGAGCAGCAATAGGGGGGCTTGACCAAGACTACCCTTGGACACCCGAAGGCTCTTGGAGGGACCTGGCTCCTTATTTGCCCATCCGGGTATCCAAAGAGGAAACCCTCTACAACTATTTTCTCAGCTGATTCCTCTCCCAAGAGAACGAGTAGGAAAGCCCAGGATGGTCCCCTGGACATTCTCTTTCGAGTGGTCCGGGTGGCCTCTGAGGGACCTCACTCACAGTTTCCTGTTATGGTGAGGAACAGTCTCGTTTTTCTGACCCCTCCTATCCTGGGCATTACTGGATGCACCACCTGTGTGAAGGAATGGCCAAGCAGGGCAAAAGAATTAAGATCTAAGTGATCCCTGCCAACTTTTTGGTTCCATCAGGGCTTATCCCAGGTGGATTTCCCCTCCCTGGGTGCCCCATTTTGTCCCCCCATGTGGCTGTGCCAGACAGAACAACTCTACTAAGTCTAGTGTATCCACGACTCCACTAAAAGGAGTCTAGTGTAGCCTCAGACGGAGTCTTAAGGGTGGGGAACGCAGGGTCGCTCTCGGGAGGTAGGGCCAAGCCTGGGTAAGCGCGACTCCTCCCAGCACCTCGCAGAGAGGACAGGGGCTCTGGCTGTCAGTCTCATGGGTCGCTAGGGCCACACATCCGGAAAAGAGGAGGAGGAACTGAGGTGAGGGACACCTTTTCCCCTCTTCCCAAGTCTCCCTGATCAACTATAAGAAATTGAGGTAAAGGACACCTTTTCGTTTCTTCTTGTAGGTGGGTAATTCCCTGATCAAGACCCTTACTCCTTTAGAGTCCCTTCCTGGCATTATAGGCTATAGGAAAAGTATCAGCCCCGTAAATCACTCAATATCCTTTACTCGGATGCCTTCCTGGACGAAGGCAACTCATTTTCTTTTGTTCTGGGGCATGACCACAATATAAGTTGGAGGATGAGACATGGCCACCTGAGGGACTTCACCTTCCCGGTTTTAACTGGAAAAAATATGGCTCATTTTCTTTTGGATTGATCCCAGCCTCCTGGCTGCTTTGATCCGGACCCTCCCCCCACCCCCGTTCCGGGAGAAACAAAGGAACACCACATCCACATAAAAGTTGATAGGCAAATGGGGTCCGCAGGGGAATCTCCACCCCTGGCTCCAACCTTCCGAGGTAAGATCAGGTCCCCGAACCTGGTCCGCCCTATCTTCGAACCCCTGCTGGTGCTCAAGGGCTTTACCCTCTGCAAGAGCCGGTGGTATTCCAAGGGGACCGCAGTGAGGGACCACTACAAGACCTGAGATGAAGGGGGACCTCAGAGTTTTCCAAACCTGGATATAATGCTTCTGTTAAATCAGACCCTCTCTGAAGCAGAAAAATGTGGGGTTCTGGCCACTGCTGAAAGATACGGGATCAAGGGATGGGTGAGCCCATGGGTGGCTTCCGTTTCCAACTGGAGCCCCAGCTGCATCTCCTCAAGACCCCAACTGGGGATCCTCTCAAGACCCCAAGTAGGATCCTAACGATCCCCTTGGAAATTTGTATCACCAGCACTTCCAAGCCCGTATCACAGAGGGATTGAGCGGTATATGGGGGTTTCTCCCTCATTTGTTTCCCAGGTTAATGGCTGTCATTGGAGCCTGCCCTGGTTAGTCAGCCTCAGGACGGAGACTTCAAGGAATATTCCCAAGCAGCTGCCGAAACTCCCTTTGTTTCGGGGAAACTCCTTGTCTTCTCTGGCCTGGCATGGACTGCATATTTCCACTTTGGTGGAAAAAAAAAAAATCATGGCATCTACTCATCTGTCCGAGCTGATGAGGTTTAGAACCAGGAATGATTCTATCTCGGTTGGCTGAAGGTCAAAAAAAAGCTCTCGTTAAAATGGCGGTTAATCTTGTCTGTCTCAAAAGTTTTCATGGATAATTGTTAAGAAAGTTTTGTTTGGGTGATAAATGGGATGACATCTAGATCTTTTCCAAATAGGATAAAGTGCTAACGCATTGATTAAAGGATATTTGGGTCTTTTGGAAAAAAAAAATGGTGGGATTTAATCTTGTCTGTCTGTCTCAAAGTTTTCATGGGCAATTGTTAAGGTAGCTTTCAGAGTCTCTGGTAAAGGGTATCTGGGTCTGTTGGTAAATAAACTGTCCACCCAAACTCAGGAAGAAAACCCAACAATTTTCTTAGATTGAGAGAGGCTCTCATTAAATACACAGCTGTCTCCCCCCCCCCCCCCCCCGGTTGTCCCGAGGCTGAGATCATTCTTACTTGGGAGAAAAAAACTGCAAAAGTTGGCTGTTGGCCCTGAGGGGACCCTAGGAGAGCTTTAATGGGCTGCCCGTGGGTCTTTTACAGTCAGGACCAAGAGGAGAGTGAGGAAGAGAAGCTCAAGAGGAAGTCTGAGGCTTTGGTTGTGGCCTTGTATGCCATTGCCAGCGCGGCCTCCCCAGGCTCTGGCACCAAATGCCATCTCTGTGGCCACCAGGACATTAGAAGTGTGAATGCCCCTGTTGGCAAAAACCAAGGCCCTGTAACCCTTGTCCCACTTGTGGCGGTGGACACTGGAAATCTGAATGTCCTCGGGGACCTCAATCTGCGAGGGCTCGGGGGCCAGTGCCCCTGATTGGAACTTTT
Organism: Ursus maritimus; assembly: GCF_017311325.1. NCBI lineage: Eukaryota > Metazoa > Chordata > Mammalia > Carnivora > Ursidae > Ursus > Ursus maritimus. The sequence goes on from NW_024425897.1 coordinate 22,892,027, forward strand.
GGGGCCTGGGGCTCTCCATGGTGGCTTCTCCGAAATAGCTCACCAGAGGGAACCCAGAGCCTCAGGTAATTTTGGAAACAGAAAGAAAACCAGTCAATTTTCTTCCTGATATTGGAGCCACCTTTTCTGTTCAACTCTTTGCCCCAGGCCAACTGTTCAACTGCAGTGTCGACATTAGGGTGTCACTGGGCGACCCGTAAGCCAAATTTTCTTCTCGCTTTCTGGGATGTACCTGGGGAGATCAAATTTCTCTCACTCTTGATGCCTGGGATCCCGGCACTTCTCTTAATTCCCAGGTCTGGGCCACTCAGGCTGAAGTGGGTCGGGTCTTAACAGCAGTGCCCGTTCCCATACAGCTTAAGGACCCCACAACTCTCCCTTGCCGGAAAGGTTTTTTGGGCATAGCAGGACACTGTCGCTCATGGATACCAGGATATGGAGAAATAGGACACCCCCACTATTGGCCGATCAAGGACACACAGACAGCTGGTATCCATCTATTAGCGTGGGATCCAGAGTCAGAAAAAGCTTTTAAAAATCTCAAGAGGGCCTTGCTCAGTGCCCCAGCTTTAAGTCTTCCTACCGGGAAGATTTACAACTCGGATGTGACAGAAAGAAAGGGAATGGACTTGGGTGTCCTAACCCAGGCCCAGGGGCCAGCTCAGCAGCCAGTAGGAAGCTACAAAACTAATTTTGGGACAGGATCTTATTGTCTACACCCCTCATAATATTCAAGGCGTCCTATCAACTGATAGCAGCCACTCGCTCACGGACAGCTGCCTTCTGCGGTACCGGGCCCTCTTCCTGGAAGGCCCAGTCATGCAAATAAAAACTTTAAATTCTGCCACCTTCCTTCCGGAAGAAGGCACAGGACCAGAGCATGACTGTCAACAAATCATAACCCCAACCTCTGCTGGCCGGGAGGACTTAGAAAGAAACCCCAACAGAAAATCCAGAATGGACTTTATTTTCTGATGGGAGCTCATTTGTTGAACAGGGCACCCGAAAGGCTGGATCTTCATATGAAACAGTAGAGAGCAGCCCTCTCCCACCTGGGTCAAGCACCCAACTGGCTGAGCTGAGGGCCCTCACGCAAGCTTCAGAGCTCAGTAAGGACAAAAGTGTCAACATGTGTACTGACTCCCAATATGCCTTCCTGGGCCTACACGCCCATGGTCCAGCACGGAAAGAGATGTTTTCTAACGGCTTCAGGTTCTATCAAGTATCATCAGGAAATCACACGGCTTCCGCAAGCCATACATCAACCCCCAGAAATAGCAGTTATACATCGCAAGGGGCACCAAAAAGGAACAGAAGAAGTATCGGAAGGGAATAGATTGGCCGAGGCTGCAGCAAAATCAGCTGCCAGGTCAACGACCCCTTGGTTGCCCCCCTAGTCTGGGATGGCCCCATAACCCAGGAAGGACCCTGCTCTTCAGAGGAAAGACAACGGGCAACAGAACAGGGGCACACTCCCCAGTCTACAGGCGGGCTCCTGGCAGAGGATGGTAGGCTGCTCCTGTCAGCGGCTCACCGATGGAAGGTCCGGAACACCCTACACTAAACCTTCCATTTCGGTCGCGACAAAACCCTACAAATGACATACAAACTCTTTACGGGGAGAAATTTAGATAGGATACTAAAAACATTTTAAAACCGTGTGAAGTCTGCCAGAAGGAGAACCCATTCTCCCGTTCACAGATCCCCAGAGGCGGAGAGCAAGTAGCCGTTACCCCGGGGAAGATCGGCAGATTGGGACATGACTTCACACATGGCTTGAATGCATGGGTCCAGGTAACTCCTGGTTTGGGTGGATACCTTCATGCACTGGATTGAGGCCTTCCCCTGTAAAACCGGAAGAGCCTCGGAGGTGGTAAAGCACTGGTAAATCCCTTGGTTTGGACCCCCTCAGCCCTTCAGTGCGATCACAGAATTGTTTCATCCTTCTTGCAAGGAGCTTCCTAACTCCCAGCCCCGAAATAACCAGCCTGTCCCATTTCACCCTGGGGACCAAGTGCTTGGACAGTCTACAGCCCCTGGTCCGAATCTGGACCACAGTCTATTTTTTCCCCTCACTACCGGTTTTTGTAATAAAGTTTTATTGGCACACAGTGGTACCCATCCATTTATAGACTGTCTATGGCTGCTTTCATGGTACAACATCAGAGTTAAATAGCTACAGATATTTTTTTGTTTTTTAAATTACGGTTTTAGTTGTAAGCTTATCTTAAATTTTTGCAGTTTTAAAATTTAATTTTTAGTGGAACTTAATGTTAGGTAACGCTGGTGTTAAAAATAAATGGTTTGCAAACTTCCTGAAGAATCCATAATGGGCTTTCCTGAGCCTGTAGGAGCTGCTCCAGGGCTCTGGTTGCCTGAGGTTAGGGAGTGGGAGGCCTTCATGACTGGAGAGTGGGCAGAGGAGAGCAATGGCCCAGAGGCTGAGCAACTGCTCTGGCCTAAGGCCCAGGACACATCAAAGGGGTTCTCTCTTTCCTCTCCGGTGAAACCGCTATCACGTCAGTGGCTCCATCATTGCATAAGCCGGGGCAAGGTTACTCAAGGTCAAATACTGATGCCTTCAGGACTGAACCTGGGTCCTCATCGTCCAAAGTTTCCAGGCTTTCAAACAACACCCACCCTTCGGTTCAGATGACTTTCATTCTTTACAAGGGTAATAGAGGAGTTAGCTTTGGCCTGGGAGCTGCTGAGTTGCCGCCGATACACTGCTTAATCTCTTTTGACCCTCTTTTCCCATTTCTGAATATTAGGGAGAGCTTTGAGTCTCTACTACCTATAGGGATAGGAGTGACTCTGTGTCTAGTACGATGTGATTAACATAACAACCCTGTAAGGTAGGTATTTTTATTATAACCATGTTACAGTTCAGGAAACTGAGGCTCAGAAGCTAAGCGGTTCATACTAGTAAGCGGTAGAGTTGAGATTCATTCCCTCTATTCTCAGTCCTGTTTTCTCATTTTTCCTGGTGTGACTTACTGTTCCTGGAGAACCTTAGGATTTCTACAAATGAAAAGGGTCTGAGAGGCCATTAATGTAGGGATGTCTGGAGAGTGTCATAAAAGAGAAAAGAGCTGCTTAAGGTTGTGGAGTTGTACACTCATGCTTTGTCCATAAGAACAATGATTACTCAGCTCCAGCTGTTGTCGCCTGTGGGGATGTGGGCCTAATTTGGCCAGATTTTGTTCAAATGAAGCTAGAAATTTGAATTTGTATGTGAAATCCATTGACTTAAAGTTCCTTTTTTTTAAGATTTTATTTATTTGAGAGAGAGTGTGTGCAGAGGAGGGTGGGGAGGGGCAGAGGGAGAGGGAGAGGGAGAAGCAGGCTCATAGCGGAGGAGCCTGATGTGGGGCTCGATCCCAGGACTCTGAGATCACGCCCTGAGCCGAAGCCAGATGCTTAACGACTGCGCCACCCAGGCGCCCCCCAAAAAAATCCTTTTTTTTTTTTAAAGGTTTATTTATTTTAGAGAGAGAGAGAGTGAGAGTGCGTGCGCGAGGAAGTGGGGAGGGGCAGAGGAAGAGGGAGAGAATCTCAAGCAGACTCCCCACCGAGTGCATAGCCTGACTCAGAGCCTAATACCACAACCATGAGGTCATGACCTGAGCCAAAATCAAGAGTCAGATGCCCAACCAACTTGAGCCACCTAGGTGCCCCTGGAGCCTACTTTAAAAAAGTAAATAAATAAAAACTCTTAGTGAACCAGCTCATACAAACACAACTCACACAATTTGGACCCTGAAGTCCAGGTCCTTGGTTTATAGCTACAGGACTGAAGGTAATTGACTTGCCAGTTTGTCTGACTCCCGGGGGCAGGAGGGCAAATAAGGAAAATTTTGCTGAGTCCTGAAGGCAGGCCGTATGAAGTACGACCAGCCGTGTCTTCCTGGGGGAGCTCTAGCTTCCTGGTTCTATTTCCCAATTCCTTATCTCTTGGCCTCCTTGTTCTGGAATAAAAATGAGCACAATGTGGATGTTTGGAAGAGACAAACAATTTAGATTCTCCTCGATTGTGGCAGCTTTCTAGAACAAAGGCTTTGTTGGCTATCGGTGGACACAGCAGATAAGATGAGCCAGGACAACAGGAATGGGGAAGGAGCACATTGTTCCCTCAGCCTGTTCTCTTTGCATTGTCTATTAAACACTCACTCACAAACATTTGAAGATAAGCCTCAGCCCACATACTCTAAGAGTCCTTAGTGCCTGGGTCATACAGGTAAACATGCATTTACAATACTAAGTGGGAGGTGCAGTAAACAGCACCCCTAGCTTCGGGGTGGGTCAGAGAATGATTTCCAGGGGAGGTAATGTTTGAGCTGGATCTTTGAAAGAGGAGCTGGAATCAGCCTGGCCTGCGATGGTGTTTTTGTTTTTGTTTTTTAAGATTTATTCATGTACCTATTTTAATTTTTTAAAAGATTTTATTTATTTATTTATTTGAGAGTGGGAGAGATGCAAGCTGGGGGAGGAGCAGAGGGAGAGGGATGAACAGACTCCGAGCTGACCTTGGAGCCCGACGTGGGGCTCAATCCCAGGACCCTGAGATGGTGACCTGATATGAAATAAAGAGTGGGAGCTTAACTGACTGACCCACCCAGGCGCTCCCTGAGATGGTGTTTTAGAGGAGAGATGAGCAGGTGCTAAGACCCAGTGCTAAGGGAGACAGCAATAAATGTGCCAGAAACTGCTAGAAGTTCAGTGTGACTGGAAAATAAGTTTGTGTATGTGTGTGCATGCACGTGTGTGTGTGTGTGTGTGTATCCCCAAAGGCAAGCAGGGATGGGAAGGGTCATGAAAGCCAAGAGAAGCACACTGGAAAGCCGTTGCAGTGTTCCTCTTCGGGGAGGTGATTCTGGCTGTTAATGTGGAGAATGGGTGAATGGCGTGATCTAGAAGACAGCGTCAGGGGCTGCTGCAATCTGGAAAAAGATTGGGATTTTGGGATGAGAGTGGCGGAGGAAGCAATGGATGGATTTGAGATCCAGTAGCAGGCCCTGGATCTAGGTTTATAATAATGACAGTATTGATAATAACGTCATATAGTGACTTAAACAATAGCTGTGGTTTCAGACCAGTGGAAATCTTCCCACACCTGCAGCACAAGAGGCATGGGTAGGAATCTTCACTCTGCCCTTTTTATTTGGAAACATTTCAAACCTCAAGTATTGCAAGATCGTTTCCACAAACTTCCATATATCCTTCACTTACCTGTTGTAACATTTTGCCTTTCCCTCAATCTCTCTCTCTTTCTCTCTATTCCCCCACCCCCACCACCTTTATATTTAGGCATGTGTATGTGTAGCTTTTTTCCTAAACCACTTGCAAGTTAGTTCCAGAAATTATGACACTACATCTCTAGATACTTCCGCATTCAGCTCTTTGAATAAGGAGATTCTGTTATATAATTACATCACCATTATCTTACTGAGGAAATTTAACATTGATACAATACTATCATCTAATATAAAGTTTGTATTAAAAATTTCAACAGTTGTCCCAATAATGTCCTTTAAAGCTGCTGCTTTTAATTTTTTAAAATTTTAAATTAAATTTTTTTTTTTAGTCATCTCTGCACCCAAAGTGGGGCTGGAACTCACAGCCCCAAGATCAAGAGTCATATGGTTCTCCAACTGAGACAGCTAGGTGCCCTGCTGCTTTTCATTTTTAAAAAAATTCAAATAGCCAAGTAGGGATTATGCATTGTGTTTAGTTATCATGTCTCTTTTCTTTTTTTTGGGGGGGGTGTGTGTGTGTCAATGTTAGAAATGTTAGTTTATTTAAAAAAGATAATTGAGGGGAGCCTGGGTGGCTCAGTTGGTTAAGCGTCTGCATTTGGCTCTGGTCATGATCTCAGCATTCTGGGATCAAGCCCTACGTGGGGCTCACTGCTCAATGGGGAGTCTGCCTCTCCCTCTCCCTCTGCTCCTTCCCCTGCTTGTGCTCTCTCTCTTGCTCAAATAAATAAATTAAATACTTTGAAAAAGTAAAAAAGATAATTGAACAAAATATAGGAGGCCGGATGTAATCAACTCTAGTTTTTTTTCCTGTGTAAAGATTACTTTTGTAACCCTTTATTTTGAAAGAATTTCAAACTTATAGAAAAGTAGCAAAGATAGTAAGAAGAATGTTAGTATATGTTTCACTCAGAATCACCAATTATTTATACTTTATCACATTTACCTTATCATTCTCTTGTCTACAAATATGTATTTGTACTTTTTTCTGAACCATATGAAAGTAAGTTGCCTCTCTTGCCCCTAAATACCACAGGGTGCATTTGCTAAGGACATTGTCTTACGTAACCACAGTACCAGTATCAAAATCAGGACATTCCCATCAAGACTACACTATCCATATTCAAATTTCCCCCAGTTGTCCCAAGAATGTCCTTTACAGGGTTTTTTGCTTGTTTGTTTGCTTGTTTGTTTGTTTTTGAGGGGAACTGGGATTCAATCAAGGATCACACGTTGCATTTAATTGTTGTGTCTGTTTAGTCTTTAAGCTAGGCAATTGCCTAGCTTGTATATATTTATTTCACAACGCTGACCTTTTTCGAAGAGTCCAAGCCAGTTGTTTTGAAGAGTGCTCTTTAATTTGGATTTGTGTTTATTTACCTTTTTTTTTTTTAAGATTTTATTTATTTATTTGACAGAGACAGCCAGCGAGAGAGGGAACACAAGCAGGGGGAGTGGGAGAGGAAGAGCAGGCTCCCAGCGGAGGAGCCTGATGTGGGGCTCGATCCCAGAACGCTGGGATCACGCCCTGAGCCGAAGGCAGACGCTTGCTTAACGACTGCACCACCCAGGAGCCCCTGTGTTTATTTACCTTGATTAGATTTAGGACAAATATGTTTGAATACTACATGGGTGATGGTGTGTCCTTTTCGGTGCAAAATATTAGGGGGCACATGTTTAGATGCCAAGTTTCATCATTTGGTTAAGCTGGGTTGAAAATGTGCAAGCTCATTCTGCTGTTTGGGCAAGTTGGTTATTGAAAGGGTTTTCTCAGTTGTCAAATGAGGACAATAATAATCCTGGTTTCACAAGGTTGTGGAATTGATACATGTAAGGCACTTAGAACAGTGGCTGGCACATTTGATACATTATGATCATCACTATTTTTGCAAAAATTTATAGAAGCCTTAATATGTAAGAGGCACTGAGTCATAACTCAATTCTTTACCTTTTCAGCTCCTGGGACAGTGTATGACATATAGGAGACATTCAGAAAATATCTGTTGGCAAAATGACAGCTCTGAGATATATTGCTATCAATATCCAACCATTTTATAGATGAGGAAACAGTCTCAGAGTAGTGAAGTAATTTACCCAAGGTCATGTACGTTGCAGTAAGTGGCAAGAACCAGACTTGAACCTAAGCTTGTAGGGTCTGTAAAATGGGGGATAAGGAGGGGCCCCTGACTGGCTCAGCCAGGGGAGCATGCGACTCCGGGGGGTGGGGGAGTGGTTGCAAGTTCCACCCCACCTTGGGTTTGGAGATTACTTAAAGATAATAAAATCTTAGGGTGCCTGGTGGCTCGGTCCTTTGAGCATCTGACTGTTGATATCTGCTCAGGTCGCGATGTCAGCGTCGTGAGATGGAGCGCCCCCGTGTTTTGGGCGTGGAGCATCCTTAGGATTCTCTCCTTCTCCCTCTGCCCCTCCCCACCTCCCACGTGCACGCTCTTTCTCTCTAAAAAAATTTTTTTAAAAACATAATTTTATTTATTTTATTTATTTTTTATTTTTAGAAGATTTTATTTATTTATTGGACAGAGAGACAGCTAGCGAGAGAGGGAACACAGCAGGGGGAGTGGGAGAGGAAGAAGCAGGCTCCCAGCGGAAGAGCCCGAAGTGAGGCTCGATCCCAGAGCTCCAGGATCACACCCTGAGCCTAAGGCAGACGCTTAACGACTGAGCCACCCAGGCGCCCCTAAAAAAATAATTTTAAAGAAATAAAATCTTTTTTAAAAATGGGGGGATAAGGAATCTGAATGTGTTTTGTTAACTCTCAAGGGCTGGATAGATGTGAAGAGCTGAACTGGAGCGCCCCGCACAGTGCTTTGGCACAAACATATGGTAGGCACTCAGTAGATGTCTGCTGAATGAATGTGGAAAGCAAATGAGTCATCGAGGGAGAGATCATTCTGTTCTAGCTGATGAGGGACCTGGAACCCATTCCTCCCCATACTGGTCTTCCCCAGTCACCAGAGGAGTTGTTCTAGCAGGGTGTGGTTTCCGGCGACCCCACCCTCACAAAAACCACGCCCCTCCCTTCCACGCGGGCTCTCTGAGGGCCGAGGAATTTTGGCCCTCGGGCGGAGCCGTAGCCGCAGTCTCCTCGGGCGTCCGCATCCAGGAAGCCGGGAAGCCTGGTGTCCAGGATCCTGCGCGGAGGTCCACGATGTCGGAGGGGGAAGCTAGGCAGAGCGAAGACTCCATGCAGGCCGGTGCGGTGACTGTCAGCGACGTCCAGGAGCTCATACGGCGCAAGGAGGAGATCGAGGCGCAGATCAAAGCCAATTATGACGTGCTGGAGAGCGTGAGTGTGGGCTCAGGGCTCCCGGGCCGTCGTGGGGGGAGCCCGGGGCCTCCTGATGTGGGAGGATTGGGGAGCCGGGGCGGTCAGTGTTTGAGCTCTCCCTGGGAGGCCCAGAGCGCGGCAACTGCGGCCTCTGTCGGCAGCAGGCAGGAGGCAAACAACATTTGCAACTAAGAGCAATAGGTATTGGTATTACAGCGAGCGTTTATGGAGTCCTTACCTTATGCCGGGCGCTGTTTTAATTGCTTTGAGTTGGTTAGCTCATTTAACCCTCGCAGCAGCCTTTGAGGTGAGTTCTGTTATTCCCCCCATTTTAGGGATGAGGAAACAGAGACGTTACTTAACTTAAACCTGCCTCAGGCCACAGAGCTAATAAATTTGCAGAGGCAGGGTGATAATCACCACCATTGTCAGTCGTTGTTGAACGTGTACCAGAAGGTCTGTGCTTTGCTAACCCACTTTACGTCAGAACTTCTTAAGCTTTCATGTGTTTGGCAAGCACCTGGGGATCTTGTTAAAATTCCGTTTCTGATGAGGACAGGGCGTGCAGGTGCAGATGTTGTATTTCTCGCAAATTCCCAGCGATGCTGATGCTACTGCTCCAAAGACCGAGCTTTGAGTGACAGGTAGGCTCATTACCATTATTGCGTAGGGAGGGAACTAAGGCCCAGGGTGAGGCAAACCCTTGTCTAGGGTCACATAGCTAGGAAGTAGCTGTGGTGGGGCTAGTTCCCAGGTCTATCTGGCATCAAAACTGATAGTTTTTCTTATGACACTTAGTGTAAAACCACAATCAATTTGCAGAGGAAAAATGAATTAAATACATCCTATGTAGTGTGGATGGAATGCGTTTTAGGTGATGGAAGTAAGATGGAAGCATCAAATGGAGGCCAGTGTACTACTGTTTTACTGGGTGCTGATTATATGCCTGTGATGGCTTACCTTGTGTGTTATATCATGAAATCCACACAACCACCCTGTGAAGTTAGTATGTTACCCTGAGGCTCAGAAAGGGGAAGTTACTTGCTTAGAGTCACAAAATGAGATTCAGATCTTAGGCCTGTTGAATTCAGAACTTGTGTTTTCAAGCATTATGCTAACAGTTTTCCAAACTTTATTTTATACCTCAGACAGGATGCTGTATCCATAATACCTCCTGTACTGCCGTTCCTTGGTATTTTTCTTTACGTTGATCCACTTTTTTACTTAAATAAATTTATCTGAAATGAAAATTTTATAACTCTACAGCATATGAAAAAAACTGGGATTTCCCCCCCTTAAATATAAGATAAAAATGCATATCAAGGTGATATAATATGTTCGTTCCTTTTTACTAGCTACCATTGCTGGCTGAAAGCTTTAAGCCTGAAGTCCTGCTCTGTGATTGTTTTTAAAAAGAGGGGGGGCTAAAACTATAAATCTCTTAGAATAAAGCATAGGAGTAAATTTTTGTGATTTTGGATCAGGCAAAACCTTCTTAGATGTGGTGCCAAAATCAAAGCAACGAAAGAAAAAATAGATAAATTGGACTTCATCAGAATTTAACACGTGTCTCAAAAGACACAGTCAGGAGAGGGAGAAGACAGTTTGCCAAATGGCAGAGACTATTTGCAGATATCTAGCAAGGGATGCAGAAAATATGAAGAACTCTTCCACCTCAATCCTAAAAAGACAAATAACTTGATTAAAAAATCAGTCAAAGACCTTAACAGACGCCTCACCAAAGAAGATCTATAGATGGCCAATAAGCATATGGAAAGACGCTGCAGGTCATATGTCATCAGAGAAAGGCAAATTAAAACAGCTGCAAGGTATTACTGCATGGGTGTCAACATGGCCAGTATTCACCACAATTCCAACTCCAGATGCTGGTGAGGATGTGGAGGAACTCTGATTCGGTGCTGGTGGGAATGCAAAAGTAAGGTAGTTTCTGTCAAAGCTAAGCATTCTCTTACCATACCATCCAGCAGTTGGGGTCCATGGTATTTACCCGAAGGAGTTGCAAATGTGTTCACACAAAAACCTTCATGATGTTTATAGCAGCTTTTTTCACAATTGCCAAAACTTGAAGCCACCAAGATATCTTTAAGTAGGTGAATAGATAAATAAATTGTGGTACCTCTAAACCGTAGAATATTATTCAGTGCCATGAATAAATGAGATGTCGGCCGGGTTGGTTTCTTCTGGGGGCTCTGAGGGAGAATCTGTTCTGTGCCTCCGTCCTAGTTTCTGGTGGCTGCTGGCCATCCCTGGCTTGCAGTTGGATAACTCCAGTCTATGCCCCTGGTCACACCATCTTCTCTGTGTCGCGGAGCTCCCTCTCTTCTCTGCAAGGATACCTGTCATTGGATTGAGAGCCCACCCTAAATCCAAGATGATCTCATCTTGAGAGCCTTAATTACATCTTCAAAGATCCTTTTTTTCCAGATAAGTTCACATTTACAGGTTCTAGAGGGTTGGGACTTGGGACACATCATTTGGGGGCCACTATTCACCCTACTGTGAATGTGCCTAGCACTGTGCTAAGCATTCTACGCAGGTCAGCTCATTCATTCTCACGACAGGTGGGAAGGGAGGCGAGTGCCATTATTCCCATTTTATAATTGAGGAAGCTGAGGCTTGGGGAGAGGGAAGGTCTTAACCAAGGGCACCCAGAATGTACACGGCAGAACTGAGATTCAGATTCAGGTCTAACCGACTGGAAACTCTGTCCTCCATCACACGATGCGTTTCATTGCCGTTGTGCACCCTGCTCTGACTTACATAGGAAAAGACTTTAAAATGTTAAATGTATTGTTTTGAATAGGGAATACACGTCCATGGTCAAAATTCAAAAAGTCTACAAAAGGTTAGAAAATGAAAAGTCCCTCTTCTTTCCGTGTCCCCTAGCCACCCAATTCCTTTCCCCAGAGGCAATTGGTATCAGTGTGTCCTTCAAGGGATGAAAACCTCTTTGAAGCCCCTTTTAGATCCCTTTTTACTTTCGGAAAGAACCAAAGTCTTGCCACAGCTGGTTGCTCTTTGGGGTTTTCACTCCCCTGCGGCTTCCAAGGCCACCAGCCAGGTATCAGCTGCTGCAGGAAGGAGGGCTTGGAGGAGTCCAAGAGGCTGGCCTTGGGGACGAAGCTCAAAAGAGTCTTTAGTTTTATCTGCACTGTTCCAACTTCAAAGGAGGAGAACGGATTCATGCATTACTTGTGTTATTAAAAGTCAATAAAAAAATAGTGCCCCCCTCAGAGGGCGGTTGTGGGAGCATTTGGGGCAAGTATGTGGCCTGTGCTGCGTGATCAGTGTGTGGCAGCTTTGATTCCTGTCGCCTTGATGATGGCTGCAAAGGGAAAAAGGTCTTGAGGACTTCATACCTGTGACATCTTAAGCATGTTTCTTCCCTCCAGCAAAAAGGTGTGGGGATGAACGAGCCGCTGGTGGACTGCGAGGGCTACCCCCGCTCAGACGTGGACCTGTACCAAGTTCGAACCGCAAGGCACAACATTGTCTGTGAGTGGCGCGCGCGGCCGACCCCCCGGCTTGCAGCGAGGGAGGCCGAAGGCGCACGAGTGAGAGCTCACTAGTCCATGTTCTCTGCTTCCCTCTCTTCCACCTTGATGGGATTAGCTCGCTCTCCCCATCCAGGGACTGAGAACTGAGGAAATGGGGTGGCCTCTAGGGTTCGAAATTTATGGTTTCATTTTTCATTTTGTTTTTAAGGACTTAAAACTGAAGTTCACTTAAGTTTTCACTGTGGAAACTTTTCCAAAATGATGATAGAAACCCAAGTCACAAATCGCTTACAATCCTAATCAAATCAGTTATGTGTTAGGAAATACATTCACCTGGTAAAGGTGGTGACCTGACTGTGGTCACTTACAAGGGAGTGTTCCATCCCTCAGTACAGACATATGGAGGTTGCCAGTGCAGGGCTGGCCTTCAGATCCCAGGCTCTGCCATCCTTAGGACATGTTGTCCATCGTTAGGGTCACCATGTCCATGTGCCAAGCAGGAAGGAAGGGAAGGAAGAAGGTAGGAAGGACCTGTCCTGCAGGCCCCCCTCCACCTTGTTGCATTGATTTCTGCTTTCCCCTCCTAAGCCCCTCTGGCTGTAAGACATGTTGGGGAATGTACCCCGTGGTGGGCATGTCACTGTCCTAAATAAAATCAGGTATTTGTCTGTAATTGAGGAACAAGTTGAGAGTAGCGGTTGGGGAGTATATTAGTTTTCTGTTTCTGCTGTAACAAATACCCACAGACTTCATGGGTTCACATGTTATACATTTATTGTCTTACAATAATCAGATATCCAAATGGGTGTCCCTGGGCTAAGATCGAAGTGTTGGAGGGCTTTGTTCCTTCTGGAGGCTCTAGGGAAGAGCCCGTTTCTTTACCTTTTCCCAGCTTCTGGAGGTGCCTGTGTCTCCAAAGCCGGCAGCTGCACCTCCCAACCTTTGGTCCCACCATCCCCCCTCTTTCTCTCACTCTCTGCCTCCCACTTACACTTATGAAGACCCTTGTGATCACACTGGGCCCCCCCACCTGGGTAATCCAGGTTGATCTCCCTAATCAGTGTCCTGAACTTAACCACATCTGTAAAGCCCCCTTTGCCACGGAAAGTAACATAGTGGCAGGTTCTGGGGACTAGCATGGGAATGTGTTTGGGGCCCTTATTCTCCCCTGCTACGGGTGGGCAACCGGCAGCCTCTCCCACAAAGTCCTGTCAGTGGGAAATATACTGTGCACATTTTTCACTTCATGACCTCTGTTTTCTGTGTTTGAATCCAGAGCCTGTTTTGGTATAAGGCTGAGCTGCTCACTGGAGGCACAAGTAACCATAGGAATGAGATACCTGTTGAATTGCCAGATGTTCCTCAGGGCTGCCATATGATCCTAGAACAGCATCTCAGAGCATCACTTTTCCTTGAAGGTTTTGGGAAAAGAAGCATACTGTTTTTGTATCGAAACAAGTGGAAGATCCAGAGTAGGGAAAAACCATGTTAAGACTGGAGGGAAATTTGGGACTTTTGGCTAAGCCCTCAGACTCCTGTGGGATGTGGCCTGCTTTCCTTGGCATTTAGGATTCTGAGGGAAATTTGAGAAGCAGAGCCTACCGTGTGAGAGAGGGCACTGACTGATTTTTTTCCAGATGGTTACTCTGATGTTCCAACACCATTTATTAAATGGCCTGTTCTTTCTCCATTAATTTGAAATGCTAGCAGTGTTATATAGGAAATTTTCAGACGTATTTAGGTCTCTTAGTTTTTTGCATTATTCTGTTGATATACCTCTTTGCTAATATCACACTTTCTTTAATTTTTTAAAAGATTTTATTTATTTGAGAGAGGGAGAGAATACAAGCAGGGGGAGAAGCAGAGGCAGAGGGAGGAACAGGCTCCCTGCAGGGAGCCTGACATGGGGCTCGATTCCAGGACCCTGAGATCATGAGCTGAGCCAAAGGCAGACACTTAACTAACTGAGCCACCCAGGCATCACGGTCTTTTTTTTTTTTTTTAAGTTTATTTATTTATTTTTTTTGTAATCTGTGCACCCAACATAGGGCTTGAACCCACAACCCTGAGATCAGGAGTTGCATGCTCTTCTGACTGAGCCAGCTGGGTGCCCCAATACCACAGTATCTTAATGATTTTATTATATTTAAGAATCTGGTTGAGCAATTCTCTCTCTCTCTCTCTCTTTTTTTTTTTTAATAAGATTTTACCTATTTATTTGAGAGAGTGTGAGCAAGAGAGAGAGAGAGCATGAGCTGGGGGAGAGGCAGAAGGAGAGGGAGAAGCAGACTTCCTGCNGAGCAGGGAGCCCAAAACGGGATTCGATCCCGGGACCCTGGGATCATGAGCCGAACCGAAGGCAGACGCTTCACTGACTGAGCCATCCAGGTGCCCCTGAGCAATTCTTATTGATCTTCTTTTGCAAAATTATTTTCAGAAGTTGTTTTTTTGTTTTGTTTTTGTTTTTTTAAGTAAGCTCTGCATGCAACGTGGGGCTCGAACTCACAACCCCAGAGATCGAGGGTTGCATGCTCTTCCAACTGAGCCAGCCAGGCGCCCCAGTTCACCACATTTGAATTAGCCAGCAGTACTGAAAAAGACGATTTTACCCCCAAATTTCTAATCTCCAGCTTTTCTGCTATTACTTCTCCCAGACCGAACATCACCTGCCATGTATTGGTGGACTTAGGCTTCATTTTCCCTTCCAGGGTCATTAGGAGACAAGTGACGTCCTTCTTACACCCAGCTCATGTCACTCATTTGCGTGGCCACCACACTTGCCCCGTGTATGCATTTGAGGTTGTGGCTATGGATTCAGTGGGGCTATTTTTTTGCTTCTCCTCACCTTTCAAGTCTGTTGAAACAGCGCTGCCTTTGGGAAGTCTTCCCTGATCTAGACTGGCAAGGTCGGGTCCTAGCTGGCTCGCCCTCAGCAACAGTCATCATTGTTACGATAATGACTTGTTCCTGGGTGGCTTCCCTTGTCGGACTGTGAGCATCACGAGGGTGGCCTCCTGTCTTGGCCACAGGTTTGTCCTCAGCCCCTAGTCCAGTGTCTGGCCGGGAGTAAGGGCTTGTTAACTGTTCAGTGAGTGGATGTGGGAGTCTGGTGTCCTCAGCTGTCTTCCTCGTCCCCTGATGGGGTGTCCTCCTCCCAGGCTTGCAGAACGATCACAAGGCGGTCATGAAGCAGGTGGAAGAGGCCCTGCACCAGCTGCACGCTCGCGACAAGGAGAAGCAGGCCCGCGACACGGCTGAGGCCCACAAAGAGGCCACGAGCCGCAACCTGGGCCAAAGCGAGGGCCTCAGCCCCCCTCAGGCCTTTGCCAAAGTGAACAGCATCAGCCCCGGCTCCCCCGCCAGTATCGCGGTAAGCCAGAACCCCACCACCTAAGTCCACCCCCAGGGGTTGCTGCGCCTCAGGTAGCCTCAGGCTGGGGGTGCGGGGGTGGGGGAGGGAGACCGTGGACAGACAGACCCGCCGTCTGTCCATGCTGCGGCTGGACTTCACCTACTTACTTAGCACACACTGACCGAGCCCTGGGGGCCAGCCCTGTGCCGGGGCCAGGGTTTTGGAGAGGAGTCAGCCCCTGCTGCCACTAACCTACTCAGGGAGGGGCCCGAGACACAGGTAGAAGGTGAGAAATATTCCGAGAGAGGGAAAGAGGATCTCTTCTTGGGCTTATTTCGGCCGGGCACGGAGTAGTAGACATGAGAAGGACAACAGTAGCTGCCATTCACTGAGTCCTTGCTCTGCACCAGCTGTCCTGCCAAGTGAGTTCTAGCTCTTACCTGGCATATTTTTACAAGTTTTAAATGGTTTTATTGAGAAACAGTTTACACACCATAAAATTTACCCATTTGAAGTATACAATTCCGTGGCTTTTAGTGTATTCACAGAGCTGTGCATCCGTCACTGCAAGGAATTTTAGAACGTTTTCATTATTCTGAAAAGAAACCCTGTGATTAGCCATCACCCCCCAGTCCTGTCTCCCCCCATCCGCCTGCAACCACCAGTCTGCTTTCTGTCTATGAATTTGCCTATTTTGGATACTTCATCTAAATGGAATCATATATGACCCTTTATGACTGGCTTTTCCCATTTAGTGTCATGTGTTCGGGGTTCATCTGTGACAGAACCTGCGTCTCCATCTCTTTCCTTTCTGTGGCTGAGTAATATTCCGTGCACGGAGATAGCCCGTCGATTTTATCCATTCATCAGTTCATGAGCATTTGGTTTCTGTCTTTCGGCTATTACGAATAATGCGACTCTGAACACCATGGTCAAGTTTTTATGTGGCTGTGTAGTTAATATTTAATCCCATAGCCACCTGCTGGGGTTGGCACTGATCTGAACCCCATTTTACCCATGAAAAAAGCCTCTAAGTCCTGAAGTAACTGGTGCCAGAACACATAGCTACTCAGCTACGGAACTGGGTCCTGAATCCAGGTCCTGCCAACTGTCGGTAGGATCACAAGGTGGGAAGTTACACATGAGCTTCGTTTGACTCGCTACCCTCTCCACAGCATCCAGCACAGGGCTGTAGTTGGCCCACGAAAAGTATCTGTTGAAGGAATGAATGAATCATGATCTGTGTTCTTAGAATGAAAGGGTCACACTAGTCCTTGGTCAGCCTTGTGCCTGTGGCTGCTTGTCCAGGGACCTCTAGGGAAAACTTGTCTAAATTCTGACCCCTGAACAAAATAGGCCCAGATTGGCCTGCCTCTTCTCGCCCCTGAACCCACAAGACAGCATTTGGCTTTTCCCCGCATTCTTTACGGCCTGTACCACCATCAGCTTTTATCAGACATTGGGCAGATCTGGCCCCCTTTTACTAGATCTGTCCTAGAAGGAATCCCCAGGACGAGGTGGCCCAGTTATCCACCGCCGCCTCCCGTGTGTGGTCACTAAGTCCCTGACCTCTTTGCTTTGCGCCTGCCACTCTTCCCGGTAGAAAACAAGCTCTTGGCCTGGACGTTAAATTGGACATGGAAGTAAAGCATCCCAGATGCTACGTTTAACCTCTACTCTGGTTTTCTATTTTCTCTTCTCTCTTTAGGGTCTGCAAGTGGATGACGAGATTGTGGAGTTTGGATCTGTGAACACCCAAAACTTCCAGTCTCTGCATAACATTGGCAGTGTGGTGCAGCACAGTGAGGGGGTGAGTTGAAGGTCACATCTGGTCAGTAACCCTAGAATTGCCCAAGGCCAGGAATCATCGCCGGGGTCTTTGCTGCCTTCAGAGAGCTGTTGCTCAGGCACAGGGCCTTTGCACTTGCTGTTCTCTCTGCCTGGAAAGCTTTCTCTCCCTTACGTCCGTCCCTCATCTTGTACGAATGACACCTGGGGGAGGCCTTTGCAGGCACCCTATATAAATACCCCTTCCCTACTTCCTGTCCCTGCTTTCATTCAACAGCTTTTCTTGGAGATCTTTGCATTTTCACATGGCTTATTCTTTTGTACTGCTGCATAGCACTCTATTGTAGGAATGGACCCAGTTTGTCCATCCCCGGCCTTATCAGGACGTTTTGGTTATTTTTGGTTTTATACTGGCACGAACAGTCGTGTATTCTTGTTCACGTACTACTTCTCGATGTAAATACCAGAAAGTAGAATTACAGGCTCTCAGTGTATCGTACACACTTATAATAGGTAATCCGAAAAATCTTCACTAATTTGTACCTGACCAACAGTATGGGAGTGTGTCATATCATCAGTCATACTCTGTATTACTGATCTTTGAACATTTTCGTGAAAACGACATCTTAATTTGTATTTTCCTGATTACCAATGAGGTCGAGTATCTTTATTTTATATGTGTGTTAATGTTCATATTTTCATTTCTATGGATTGTCTGTTTATATTTTTTCTCATCTTTTTTCCTGTTGGGGTTATTTGTCCTTTTAAAAAATTGATTTGTAGGAATTTTTTAACATATTCCACATATAAAACCTTTGCCTGTTTTCATGCTATATATGCTTCTCCTGATTAGCTCCTTGTCTTTTAACTTAGTTTATGGTGACTTTGATTACTTGGAAGTGTTTTGTTTTGTTTTTTAAGTTACTTAGATGACCATTTTGTTAAATTTGTTCGCGTCACAAGGTCTTCCCTTCCAAAACCATATCTGAGAGTTTAAGGAAATATGGGCCAGTACACGGCAGCAAAGCACTGTTCAAGCAGGAGTACGTTAGAACGTGATTCCTGTGCAGTTTGACAGTTTCAGTCCTTGAAAATATAAGGGTTGGGATTCAAAATTGGCTGCAGTCTTCCAGTTTCTGGAATAGTACACCTTTAAATAGCATTTCCACCTGATCGCGTCAGCTCATGGCTCAGTAATGTAACTTTAACAAAGGTTATCTTGGCAAAGATCCACACTGTGCCGGAGAAATGTGGGACTCCAAGTCCATAGAAATTATCTACGAAAGTTTTTCATTCCCAAATGAAATGTTCGGTTTAACCCACGATTCTTGGTTTGTCTCGTGTCCGCTCAACTGCTTGGCTGCGCTGCTCATCACGTGGGACTCGCTGGAAGGCAGGCATTGGGCTGAAACATAGTTGACTTGAGCCTGAGCCCCGGCCGAGGTCAGGCCTTCATTTCTACACGACACCTCCAGCAAGTCCGTAGTTGCGTGGAAGTCCAAATTCTGATTTTGACAAATTCGTCAGTTTGCTTTATGGCTTTTGCATATTGTATCTGCTTAAAGGAGTTCTCAGACTTTTATTGATTTATTTTTAGTTTTTCTTTAATCTGGAATTGATCTCTTATTTATTTTTATTTTTTTAGAGAGGGAGACAGAGAGAGAGAGGCAGGGGGAGGGGCAAAGGGAGGGGGAGAGAGAGAATCTTTGGCAGGCTCCATGCCCAGTGTGGAGCCCAGCGCGGGGCTCAATCTCACGACCCTGACATCATAACTTGAGCCAAAATCAAGAGTCGGCTGCTTAACTGACGGAGCCAGCCAGGTGCCCCAATCTTTTATTACTTTTTATAACAGTTACGAGGTGTAATTCACATACCACACAGTTCCCCCATTTCAAGTGCGTAGCTCGGGGCAGCTGGCTGGCTCAGTCGGTGGAGCATGTGACTCTTGATCTCGGGGTTGTGAGTTTGAGCTCCACGTTGCGTGTAGAGAGGACTTAAAAAAAGAAAAGTCTTTAGGGACACCTGGGTGGCTCAGTTAGTTAAGTGTCTGCCTTTAGCTCAGGTCATGATCCCAGGGCCCTGGGATTGAGTCCTGCATTGGGCTCCTTGCTCAGCGGGAGGTTTGCCTGCTGTTCCCGCTGCTTGTGCTCTCATTCTCTCTGACAAATAAATAAAATCTTAAAAAAAAAAAAAATAACATAAAATCTTTAAAAAAAAAACCCTGGATAGCTCAGTGGTTGTTAGTATATTCATAGAGCTGGGCATCCATCACCACAATCAATTTTAGAACATTTTCATCACCTAAGAAAGCAATTCCATACCCATTAGCAGTCACTCTCCCTTCCTCCTACCCACTAACCCCTAAAGCACTAAACTACTTTCTGTCTCTATGGATCTGCTTCTTCTGGACATTTCATATAAATGGGATCATACAAGACGTGATGTTTTGTGATTAACTTCCTTTGCTTAGCATCACAGTTTCAAGGTTCATCCATGTTGTAGAGGTGTCAGTACTTCGTTCCTTTTTACGGCTGAGTAATATCCTGTTGTGTGGCTATACGTTCCTTCTTATCCATTTTATTTATCCATTCAGCAGTTGATGAGTATTGGGTTTGGTTCCACTTTTTGGCTATTGTGAATAATACTTGTGTGAACTTTCATATACAAGATATTGTGTGGACATTTGTTGTATACAACAACTTAGTATATATATTTGGAATTAATTTTGTGAATGGTGTGAGGTAGGGTACCAAACTTTTTTCTCCCCTGGATGGATATTAATTGTCCCAGTACCATTAGCGAATAGTTAATACTTTACCCACTCATTTATATTGCCACGTCTGTTACATATCAGATTCCTGTAAGTGGGATTCTTTCTTCTCATTAGTCTGTTTGTTCTGAACCTTTCTGGGGTTCCCTGGAACAATCCATTTGTTCTTTGTCAGCTTCTTTTTAACCTGTTGCCATAAAGGGTGTATTAGTTGTTTATTGGTGAGTTAAAAAAAAAAAACCCACTGTAAACGTAGCAGCTTAAATTTATTCTCTCTCACGGTTTCTGAGGATTGGACATCCAGGAGTGTTTTAGCTGGGTGGTTCTGGCTTACGGTCTCATGAGCTTGTAGTCACGATGTTGGCAGCATCTGTGGTCATCTGAGGGCTTGACCGAGGTTAAAAAATCTGTTTCCAAGATGCCTCACTCACATGGCTGATGGCACATCTGTTCCTCGCCGCTCGGGCCCCTCCGTGGTGCTGCTGGAGTGCCCTGCCAACATGGCAGCCGCTTCCCCCAGAGCGAGTGGTTCCAGCGAGAGCAGAGGGGAGGCAGCCGAGGTGCCTTTGACCCAGTCTCTGAAGATGCACATTATCATTTCCACATCATTCTGTTCATTAGAAGCAACTCACCACGTCCAGCCCATACTCAGGGGCAGGGGAATTAGGCTTTGCCTCTTGAAGGAATATCAAAGAATTTATGGGCATTTTCTAGAACCACCACACACGGTTTCTGTTTTCTCTACGTGCTCAGTTACCACTTGTCCAGTTTCTGTTGGCTTTTCATTTTGATGCCTTCTCTCATCTTTGCAGTCTCCTTCCCTGTGATTTATTTGTCCTGTGCCGTTGTTCCTTTGTTACCCCGTGGCTGTCCTGTCATCATGTTAGTGAGGGTTCTAGGTGTAGGTTTGTTATGTTTACCCAGAGTCTCTCTTGCTTTTTCACTCCTTTTCCCCAGACTTTCCTAGTGTGACGGTTGTCTCATGTTTCTTGTGTACACCTTGCTACACACACTTCTAAACTTTGCAGTTGCCTGGGCTCGTTGCTGGTTTGTTTTGTAAATATGTCTCTATTTCCACAAGAGGTAATACATACACATGTTTAAGACCGAATCAAAGAACATGTAATGAAAAATCTCTCCTCCAGCGGTAGCCACTTTGCAGCTGTGTGTCCTTCTGGGGTCAGTCTGTTCATATACCAGCATATAGAGAGCTACTGGCTATTTTTATTAAGGTGTAATTTACCTACAGCAAAATTTACCCTTTTCAGTGTACAGTACTGGGAATTTTGACACAGGTACATAGTCTGGTAACTGCCACTGTAAGGAAGATACAGAGCAATTCCATCATCCTCCCCAAAATGGCCTCACAGCCTTTTGTGGCTAAGCCCTCCCCCAGCCCCCACCGTCTACATCCACCAATCTGTGCTCCGTCCCTACAGTTTCACCTTTTCAAGAATGTCCTATAAATGGAACTGCACAGTATGCATGGCCTTTTAAATCCGGCTTCTTGCACTTCGCATCGTACGTCTGAAATTCTTCCACATTGTTGTGTGTGTAGTTCACTCCTTTCGACTGCTCGGTACTGGTCCGCTCCATAGATGAATGCCAGATGGTTTACCCACGTACATTTAGGTTGTTTCCAGTTTTTGGTGATTGGCGGTAGTAGCTACTGGTTTTTAGTCTGTCTTTTCTAGTTAAATATATTCTTAAGCTCTTCATAGATCTGTAAAATTCTTTTTTTTTTCTTACTAAGGTATAATTGACATGTTATTTACAAGTGTACAACATAATGATTCAGTATCTGTGTACGTTACAAAATTATTATCACGATAAGTCTAGTTAACATCCGTCACCATAGTTACAGTTTTTTTTCTTGTGATGAGAACTTTTAAGGTTTATTCTCTTAGCAACTTTCAAATAGGTAAATACAGCGTTATTACGAGCTGTCATGTACGACATGGCGACTGTCGTCAATAACACTATGAATCCTTCTTTACAAAAGTAGTTATTGAACGTTTTTAAGCAACAGCACTTTTTCTCAGGTGAAATTTCTTGGGGAATTCCAGTATATCAAACAGAAAAAAGCTGAGCTGCTGGGGTGGGGAGACCTCACCCCCTCAGGGTGCTGGATCCTTCTGGAACCAGAGGCCAACTTGAGAATCAAAGGTCCACTTTGTGACTTTAGAAAAATGATTAAAAAAAAAAAACAAAACCCAACCCACCACATTCTGTTGTTAGACATTTAGGTAGTTTCCAATTTTATGGAAACCTGGAAATTAATACTCTTGTAGAGAAATCTCTCTTTCTTTTGGTAACTTCCCAAAGCTCAGTTTCTGTATGAAATGCATGTATTTTCTTTCAAGGGGAAAAAAAATCTTAAAAAAAGTCATCTTTATTATAAACAACACATGTTGCATTGAGCTGTAGAAAGGAATGGAGTACTGACATGCTATAACATGGATGAACCTTGAAAGGATTTGTGCTAAGCAAAAGAAGCCAGATACAAAGGGCTGAGTGTTTTATTTTATTTTGTTTTATTTTTATTTTTTTAAAAGATTTTATTTGAGAGGGAGAGAGAGAGTGAGAGAGATCACGAGCAGTAGGGAGGTGGTAGAGGGAGAAGCAGACTCCCCGATGAGTAGGGAGCCCAATGCGGGACTTGATCCCAGGACCCTGGGATCGTGACCTGAGCCGAAGGCAGACACTCAACCGACGGAGCCACCCAGGTGCCCTAAGAATTCTGTTTACGCGAAGTGTCCAGAACAGGCAGATCCACGGAGACAGGAAGCAGGTTGGTGGTCACCCTGGGCTGAGTGGAGGATGGAATGGGAGTGACTGCTAATGGGTACAGCGGTCCTTTTGGGGGATAAAAATGTTGTTCAGGTAGTGGTCATGGTTGTGCAAGTGTCTGAATATAAAACCCACTGAATTGTATACTTTAAAATGGATTTTATTGTATGTGAATTGTATCTCACATAAATAAATAAAAATAATGCATTTTTAGTGTAAAAGCATCAGATAGGGCAAACGTTTTTGAAGAAAGAACAAAAGTCCTGGGTCTCTCCCTCCTAAGTCCCTTCCCTGCTCCGTTTAAGTGCTGGATAAGGTGCAGGCCCTAGAGCAGGAACAACACAGAGAAGCAGAAGGTCCTTGCCTCGGCAACACTTTGGTGGGGGAGACGAGCATTAATCAAATGTAGTTATACACTTTCATGAGTGTCATGAAGGAAAAGTTCGAGGAGGCTAGGAGAACAATGATATGGGGGTTAGGATAACCTTCCTGAGGATGTGACCTCTGAATGTTAAAGTTGATCAAAGCCTGGGGTTGCCTGGCTGGCTCAGTCGGTGGAACATGTGACTCTTGATCTCGGGGTTGTGAGTTCGAGCCCCACATTGGGTGTGGAGATTACTTAAAAAGATAAAATCTTAAAAAAGAAGTTGATCAAGGCCAGAGACTGGTAGGGAGATGGCGAGACCCCCTTCCAGCAGGGTCATGTCCCTGAGGTGGAAGGGCCAGAGAAGACATTTGGAGCCCAGAGCAAGGAGGGAGGTATAGGGAGGGAGGAGGTCGATCTGGGAAGTTGGCAGGGGCCAGACTGTATGAGGCCTTGTGGTCCTATCAAGATTTTGTTCTTTTTTCATGAGGACCGGTAGAGAGCCATGCACACTTCCAAACTGAAGGTAACAAATGTCAGCAGCTTTGTGTCTTGGAAAGATTTCTCCAGATGCTAGGTAGAGGTAGAGAGCTGATAGGAGGGCTGACAATTTTAGCAGCCTGGTCAAGGGGTGATGGTGGCTTTGGTGAATGGGCTGGAGGTGAAAGGAAGTGGGTAAATTAGAGAGACCTTTAGGATGTAAGTATATGGGCTTTAATATGACGCCCAGCTCATGTCAAGGATGACCTCTGTGTTTCTAGCTTGTCTAGGGGTATGATTTCTAGGACCAGAAGCACATCAGAGTATCTCTCACACATTTCCTAAGTGTGGATGAATATGTCTATAATTGCTTTTTGAATAAGAAGACAACCAAGACCTACTATACATAGTGTTCCGGATCCCCCCCCCCCTTTTGAGGGGATTTCCATGTGGGCACATGTCTGTCTTCACCATATTCCATTGCTTGGTCTGCCATCTTTCATGTAACCAGCCCTCCATACCAGACATTTAGGTTGTACCCGATGTTTGGCCGTCACCAACAAGGGGGTAGTGAATATTCTTGTGTGAGGGTTTCTGTCAGAGATTTCTGGAAGTGGACTGACTGGGTCAGAGGCACGCAAATGCACATTTACAGATTTGATGGATGTTGTCAAGGTGTCCTCCGAACAGCTCGCGTTTTCTCGAGCAGTGCATGGGAGGGCTTGCTTCTCGACCCTCTCACCTGTGCTATTGGCAGTCTTATTGCAAGTGACATCTTTCTGGTTTTTCCTTCATGCTTTATTTTGTCAGATTCCGAGATTACATTAATAGATCTGCCATAATTTAAAGAGTTGTGGTAGAATATACATAACATAAAATTGAAGACTTTAACCATTTCCAAGGTGCAGTTCTCTGGCGTTAAGTACATTCATAATGCTCTGTAACCATCTCCTCCATCCACCTGCAGAACTTTATCAGCCTTCCAAACTGAAACTCTGTGCCTTTAAACACTAACTTCCCATTTTCCTCTCCCCAAGCCTCTGGTGATCACTAATCTGTTTTCTGTCTCTGTGAGTGTGCTCTCAGTGGAATTTGCACCTATCAGTGGAATCAGACAGTATTTCTCCTTTTGCCGCTGGTGGATTTCACTTAGCATAATGTCTTCGTGGTCCATCCATATTGCCGTGTGTGTCTGAATTTCCTTCCTCTTTAAGACTGAATAATATTCCTTTGTGTGAATAGCCCACATTTTGTTTGTCCACTGACGGACACTTGGTTGGCTCCCATCTTTTGACTGTTACGAATAATGCTGCTATGAACAGGGGTATACAAATATCTATTCGAGTCCCTGCTTTCAGTTCTTGGGGTGTATACCAAGAGGTTTAATTTCAGGATTATGTGGGGGCTTCTGGGTGGCACAGTTGGTTAGGCATCTGACTCTTGGAGCCTACTTAAAAAAGAATTTAAAAAATAAATAAAAAATAAAAAACACAAAAACATATATTCAAATGGGTGCATACTTTGCTCTTTTTGTTTTTACTTAAACTGCTTCATTCACTATGCTGTATTTGAATAATACCTTATTGAGGGATATTTTGGGTGTTTTCAGGTTTTGAATTTATAAACAGTTCTAGAAGGAACACTTTGTTCATGTATCATCTTGTACTCCTGCAAAATTTATCTCGTGTGCGACTTTTTAAAGATTTTTTTGGTGGGGAGACGTGTTTGTCCAGGAAGACGCTACCGATTTGCGGCCCGTTGGCTGCCCCAAGAGTGTCATGTCTCCCACACTCTTGACAACTGCAGGACTCTGCTTAATAAAAGCATCCTTACCACTCTGATGTGCAAAAGTCAGTATCTTAGCATCTTAGTCTGAATCTCTTTGTATAGTAAACAGGTTGACTATAAAATGTAAAACAAGCTTATTTTCCTTTCAGAAACCCCTGAATGTGACAGTGATCCGCAGAGGGGAGAAACACCAGCTTAGACTTGTCCCAGCCCGCTGGGCAGGAAAAGGACTGCTGGGGTAAAGTATCATTTCTGCTCACTGACAGCGCCCTGTGAGTTGTTACTTGAGTGTGTGTCAGCCCTAAAGCTCCGGGGAGGAGGTGGTGGGGGGGGGCCACGGGGAAATGAGGGTATTCCCCAGATTGCCTGTAGAAGCTCCTGATAAGCACATGCAGCGGGAATGAGATTGCAGGTACGGAGGCAGAGGGAGCCCTGGTCACTCTGGTTCTTTCATGAACTGGGCATTTGCTTTAAAAGAATTAACGCAGGTGAAACACTCAGAGGGCTCGCTCTCTGGTCTTCTGAATGGAGCCACCAAACTTACGTCGTTCCTTTTCTTTTTTTCTTCCAGCTGCAACATTATTCCTTTGCAAAGATGACTGTCCCTGGGGAATGGTAATAGGAAAACATCTTCCCTTGCCCTGGACGTGGGTCTGGTGGGAATTTCTTCCTTCTCTTCTCTCCCTGAAGCTTAAGGATCTGGAAGAGGCTGGAAGTCTGAACTTCTGGGTGATGGAAATGCCGTGGCCTCCCAGTGTAATCTTTTGGGATTAAGGCATTGTTAACTTGATTTGTGCTTGGCATCTTTTGCAAATTAGGCCATGGTCCTAAATGGGAGTCCTCTGGATTGTGGGCAAGTGGGCTGGAGTTATTCTGGCAGGTGCTGATGGGACTTTATTCTTTTAGGATTTTTTTCCCCAAATAAACACAGGTTTCAGTGCTGATATGACCATTTTATCACCACAACTGAATTTTTTTCTTTTTAATTTTTTATGTAAAGTTAGTTAATTTTTTATTTAAATTTAGTTAACATATAGTGCCAACTGAATTTCTTATGAAACTCTCAAACCAAAGCTCAGACAGGAATTAGAACATTCTCATAGAAAGTTGGACAGCGGTGCCTAGCTTAGTCAGTGGAGCATACAACTCTTGATTTCGGAGTTGTAGTTTCAAGCCCCACGTTGGGTGTACAGGTTACTTAAAAAAAATAAAATCTAAAAAAAAAAAAAAGAACGGGCTCAGTCAGTAGAGCATGCGACTCTTGATCTTGGGGTTCTGAGTTCAAGCCCCACATAGGGTGCAGAGCTTATTAAAAAAAAAAAAAGTTGGACAGAACAAACCAACAGTGGTGCTGAAGTCAAGATTTGACCAACACCACTTCAAGAACATCGACCTTTAGTGAATGGGGTTTGCACCATCTGCATTTGCATTGTGGCACTGCCGCTCTGGATACAGAAATTACATCCCCCCCTGCCCCCACCGGGCCACAGCAGCTCCCTTGAAGAATAGGGAAAACCAGGAGGCTCCCCAGGTAGCCCCCTGCGGTGTCAGCTTCCTCTTCTGTAACCCACCAGAGGGCAGCAAACTCCCTTCATTTCTGGAATAAAAAACCTTGCAAATTACCTTCTAATTTGACTTTTTATAATTGAACCTCCTGGTCATCCCCTCAGATCAACAGTAGTTTGTAAACTGCCATGGTGTGCTTGCTTGCTGATGGGAACCAGCAGTGTGTGCAGATCTGACTTCTTGAAAATGCTGATTCCTTCTTCCTTTTCTTTTCTTTTTCACGTGGCAACATGGGTTTCAGTGATTCTTAGTGACCCTGTATTTTACTTTCTCTCCTCACCTTATCACAGTGTTTACTTCCCCATGTCTTGCACACCACTTTCTGTCTCAGAGGTGGTGTGGCCCATTCTCCTGAGGCATGCCTGGATTCCTCGGGAATGGATTTGCTTGGGTTGGATACAGAAACCAGCCTGCCATGACAGGAGTCAGCACTGGGGCGTGCTTCCAGCCATGGATTCTCTTCTAATGCTCAGCTGGAAAACCTTCCTGTTGAGTGTGTTCCCCAAAATTTACATCCACATGCATTCTCCCCTTGTAGCCGCAGACATGCCTTGCTTACCAGCGTTTGCTGTTTAAATTGTGTGTGTGTTCTGATTCCAAGCGTTTTCCAATCTCTTTATAAGCCCTAGATTATATTAAACACAGCTTGTACCATCCGGTTTGATCCTTTTTTTTTTTTTTTTTTGAGATGTATGCTTATTAATCAACCAGCGTTGGGGCTTGGCGGTGTGGGGGCGGGGAGAATCATTGACATTCTCCTAAAATGAGAGCCCCAGATTTTTCTGGTCGGTGCCTTTGGCTGGTTTCCTGCAGGCCTCCCTTTAGAAACCTCAGGATGCCGTCTTCTGTGAGATTGTAGCTGACAGCCACTTTGAAATGATCCTAATAGGTCGAACCAAGCTGGTTTTGCAGACACATTTTTGATAAGAACAGCAAGATAATGTAGCCTACATAGTGTATCATCCCAGCTAGCTGAAGTCCGGCGCACAACACGCAGTGCCCCTTGAGAAAGTGTGGAGGGCAGATCTGTGCTGCGTCCAGGAGACCGGGAAATTTAGTTTGCTTTTGGCAAAGAGAATTTTACCAAACAGCTCGTAAGTCGTCTCGTCAAGCCTTCGGAAAGTCAGAACAGCAGGTAGCCACCGCTGCAGCTTCTCAGGCTTCGGCGCCCTGGGAAAAAGTTGGGGGAGGGAGCTGAAGGAAGAGTCTTTGGGACGAGGAAGGCTGACTGCGCCTCGGGGGCCGCAGCGGCGCCTCTCCCCCGGGGACCGCCAGGGGGCGTGCCGGCCCGCCCGCTGCAGAGCCTTGGGCACGTGACCACAGGCCGGCCCTCCCGCTTTACGGCCGGTCGCCGTGGCGGCTGTTACATTGGGGACGGGGCTTGGGTGGCAACCGTAGCTAGGGAGCGCGTGGAGGAGAAAGCGGCGGCCGCTGAAGACTGGGGAGGTGACGGAAGGGTCCAGGCGGCGGGAGGGCCGGGCCTTTGAAGGCGGTCGGAGGGCGCGCTCCGTGAGTCGGGGGAGGGGGCCCCTGGTGTAGGAGGTCCTGGTGCCCCGCGAGGGTGGGGGTCGCTCGCCCCACTGGGTCGGGGGCCCGGGGCGGCCTCAGAGAGACCTGAGCTGACGCAAGGAGCCGCGCCTGGGCGTTGTGCGCCCCCCCGCCCCCCGACCACCGCACCTTACTCCCCTCCCTTCCTCTCCCCTGGACGTCCGTATCTAGATGCGCCGGCAAAGTTTGCAGTCGGAGCAGGCCCGGTGCTCAGGGCCCCGGGCTTGAAATGGTAGCCATGCTATTTCACCTGGAAGAACAGAGCGTTAAAGAGGTCTGCCTCTTTCTAGCGGTGTGATCTGAATAAGTCACTTCCCAGAGCCTCAAACTCAAGTTTGTCATAAGAAGTAAATGAGAGACTATGTTAGAAGGCTGTTAAACTTTGTAAACGATTGCTGCCTTTCCTAAGCACCCTGCGGCAGCTGCGTTGAGCGTTTTACATTTGTCATCTCAACCCCAGAATTTAGGGTTCTCATTTTTAATCTGCCTGTGAGCAAATTTGGACTCCTAGGGGTACAGGGACTTACCCAAGTTCAGAGAGCAAGTGAGTGGTAGAACCGGGGTTCCGTGCTAGGAGAGAGCGACTGCAAAGTCCACGCTTTTAACCACCAAGCCACGGGTTCTGCCCTATTTACATTATTAGAATTGTCGTTAATGCCTGGGTTATCATTTTGCTGCCTGTGGGAATATGAATATATGTAAAGTGAGTTACAGGGCTCTAAAGTTATTCCTAGAAAGATGAGAGGCCCTGGCATCAATATGCTTAAGATTTGGGACAGGCTTTCCCAGAAGTGTGAGATTCTTTTTATTCCTGTGGAAAGGAACCAGAGCTGGTATTGCACACTTCATGGATAGGTTAGTGCACCAGGAAATTAAAGTGGGAAACAGGGGGAACTGCTGATTGTTACCGTCGAAATTTCTCTAAAGGAAACCCCACAAAGAAGAATGTCAGATGAAGGGGAGTACCCATTAGAAGAATCAGAAGAAGATGGAGAAACAGAAATGGAAGAAGAATATAATCAATATTATAGAGAGATGGAAAGTATGCAACACGAATTAAAAGAAGAGGACGTATTAGTTGGGAGAGAGCCTCAGCAGGAGGGGGAGCAGGAGGAAGAGGAAGAGGAAGGAGAGGAGGAAGGGAGAGAGGAATGGGAAGAGAAGGAAGGAGTGGAAGAGAAAGGGGAGGAGGGGGAGGAAGGGGAAAAGGAGGTGGGGGACGAAGAAAGGGAGGAGGGGGAGGAGGAAGAAGGGGAAAAGGGGGAGGAAGGGGAAGAGGGGGAAGAGGAAGAAGGGGAAGAGGGGGAGGACGAAGAAGGGGAGGAGGGGGAGGAAGGGGAAAAGGAGGAGGAGGAAAGAGTGGAGAAAGAGGAGCCAGGGGAGGAGGGGGAAGGGGTAGAGGAGAAAGAGAAGAAAGGAGAAGAGGGAGAGGAGGAGGAAAGAGTGGAGGAAGAGGAGCCAGGGGAGGAAGGGGAAGGGGTAGAGGAGAAAGAGAAGAAAGGAGAAGAGGGGGAGGAGGAGGAATTGGAGAAGGAGGAAGGAGTGGAGGAGAAAGGGGAGGAGGAGGAAGAAGGGGAGGAATGGGAAGAGGAGGAAGAAGGGGACGAATGGGAAGAGGAGGAAGAAGGGGAGGAGGAGGAAGAGGGGAAAGAATATGGGGGGGAGAAGGGGGCCGTCAGAGAAGAAACAGAGGAAAAGGCTGGAGCAGCACAGGAGGAGGAGGCTGTGGTGCAAGAAGAAACCACAGTGAAGCCTCAAGAAATCACCAAGTCCATGACCAGTTTGGAGAGACTTACATTGATTGATTCCCAGTCAGTCATGTCAGGAACTTCCCTAGTAAGTAGTAATTTAAGTCATTCATCTTTTCATTCATTCAGAATCATTGAATGCTTACCATAGGCCAGCTATGGGGATAAGACAAATAAGATACAATCCATTCTCTTAAGGAGCTCTAGGGTATGTAGGGTGACAGACTGATACCTGAACACTGTGAAACAATATGCTAAGTGCAGTAATTGAGAGATGCATGGGAGATATTTAAAAACAAAAAACAAGGACATTTAGCCCAGCTAGGAGGATGGTCTGGGAAAGCTTCCTGGAGGAGGTGTGCAGCGGAGCTGAGATAAAGAGCTCCCAGGGGTTAGTTGGAGTGTGCTTGTCTTAGAACAGATTCAGCGTGATTATAGTAATGTGGGCTCTCCTCCTGAAGGAGAATCAGCCGTGGTCCAAAGAGAAGTGACTCTGTGACTCATCTGTCCTTGGAGACGACCAGTGCCACTTAGAATAATGGTTTTGCTGTGTGGTTCTGCTAGGAGGCCAAGAATAAACCTGGCCCACCCGTGATTCATGTGATTTAAGTACAAAATGTCCTAGGCTTCTTTTTATTTTTTTAAATTATTATTTTTTAAGATTTTATTTATTTATTTGACAGAGCGAGAGAGAGCACAAGCAGGGGGAATGGAAGAGGGAGAAGCAGGCTCCCCACTGAGGAGGGAGCCCAATGTGGGGCTCCATCCCAGGACCCTGGAACCATGACCCGAGCCAAAGGCAGATGCTTAACCGACTGAGCCACCCAGACACCCCCCAGGCTCCTTTTTAAAACACTTCATAGTTCCAGTGTGAGGTGAACACAGGGCTGGCGAGTAGGAACAGGAAGGAAAGGAAAGGAGGGAGGGAAGCAGCTACACGCTATTTGGAATCACAATCTTCTTTTGTTTCTTTTTTAAGAGAACCCTCAGCGAGTCAAAGCATGCATTAGAATCAGAGCATTCGGAAACAAATGAGCTTTTAGGAGATTTGAGCTCAGAACTAAGATTTCTTGATTTGGATCAAAAGAGTTCTGAGGAACGAGAGATATTCCCTGAAACACACCCCTCTAGCGAGCTCGGGGAGAAAACGGACCAGATGGCCCAAGATGAATTGGGACGAGAGGGAACAGGAAAAAGGTTACCATACTTAAGTGAGGAACAAGAGAAAGAATTCCAGTCCAAAGCACGGATCCCGGAGAAATCCCTGGTGTCTACCAGCGAGGACATTGTGTTTCAAAAGGATGGCCGTGCCAGTGTGTATCCTTTGGTAAGTGTAACGTGCTTTTTAATTTCCTCCAGCGCTTTGAGAGCATTGTGAAATAAGGGAATTTTATTCGTATGGAAAAAAAAACACCACCAGAAAGACCCTTTTTGAACTAATAATAGACTCGTGCGTCTTTAAAGTTCAGTTCAGCGCTCTGGCCGGACACGTGTGCCTGGAACACTGCATCTGGGTCCAATAGTGTTGCCCCGCGGGCAGGAAATTCCGGACGTGGTTTGTCTCTTGCATAGGGTGCTGTTTCTTGTGGGAGACTCAAGCTCCATCTCGCCCTCTCCTCCCCTCCCCTCCCTCCTCCTCTTCCCCTTCTCTCTCACTTCCTTCTCCTCCTCCTCCATTCCTTTCCCCTTTCCCTCCTCTCCTCACCTCCTCTGCCTTAGCTGGCTTGATACCTCTTTACCAGCTCCTAAAACTATCCATTCTGAGATGGACCAGAAAGCGAAAGGTCTGGAAAAAGTGAAAGCCACTGAGAAAAGGGCCAGGTGGTCCAAAGGAATCTGCCTCTGCTGCCACGACAGTATTCCAGGGAGGCACCACCTGCGAGGAATACAAATATTATCATTTACCAAGAGAAGGAAGAGGAGAGTTTTCCTCTTCTTCCTCCATCTGCTACTGAAAATTGCTTCCTAGGGTTGATCTCCTTTTTTCCCTGTAGATTCTGCCTTTGGAAGATTTGTAAGTGATTGAATATACGTAAAGTGTTTAATGTAGTTCCTGACACACAGTGAGCACTTGACGAGTGTTCACGTCGAGATGATGGTGATGGTGGTGGTGTGGTGGCAAGGCTGGCGATGATGATGAGGGTGATGGAAGGAATGCCTAGTGGGAGACGCAGACGACTGACAGCCTCCTTTCTGTAGATGGGGTTTACTCTGAGCAGTGGAGTTCGAGCTCAAAGCTTGGGCTTGCTCAGTCTGAAAGAAAGAATAAGTTTCAGAGCCCATGAAGACTTTTGCCTTGTTTAGCCAGCTCACAAGACAGCTAGTGATGGCACTGATGAGAGCACGTGACCTGTGTGCCAGGGCTTTGGGTTCCCTGTTAACCTTGGGCTTGCTGCAAAACTCTTCTCGACCACCTTCCTCTGCAAATTTGTTTAGCTCCTTGAGGACACCTCCTTTCTTTTCCTGTTCCTGTATTGTTTTTCTTTCTGTTAAAATTAATACGTGATCTTTTAAAAAAAAAATTAAAGCAGAGGCGCCTAGGTGGCTCCGTTGGTTGAATGTCCGAGTCTTGATTTCTGCTCAGGTTGTGATCTCAGGGTTGTGAAATCGAGCCCCACATCGAGCTCTGAGCTGGGCATGGCGCCTGCTTGCGATTCTCTCTGCCCCTCTCTCCTGGCCCCTCCTCCCCTCTAAAAATAAAGAAAAAAAAAATTCAAGCAGGTCCTCTTCTTGCACAGACCACGCCAAGTCCATTTCCCTGAGGTGACTAATGTTACAGTTTGGTGTAACTGTGTTACCTTTCCAGGCCGTTTCCTGGGCATCTACAGACATATCTGTGTGCTCCTGTGTGCACACACACCTCCACACACATTAGTTTTTGTTTTCTATGCCAGGAAGATCTTCTGCATCACCGCAGCGTGGCTTTCCACTAAGTATGTCCCGGAGGATTTTCTCTCTCAGTATGTAGGTCCACTTCCTCATCTTCAGTTCAGCCGGTTCCCGGTTATTGATGGCCGTTTGTGTTACTGCTGATTGGTTCTCACCAGAGTGCTCCAGCGAGTGGCTCCTCTGTGCCCCTGACATCCCCCTTTCCCTTTGGGGTCCCCTGCCTTATCCCAAAGGCCTGGAATAACTCACACTGCTCACGGTAAATAGGCATAACCGTGGATACCGTCTCCAGCCAAGCAAACAAGGGATCATGCATTTATGAGAAGGAAGGTTACGATTGCCAAACGTAGTGGAATCTGGTTTTGACAATAGCGTTTTGTGTTCGTGTTTTGGAAGATTGCTGTAAGAGATGGCTGTCTCCAGGATCGTTCACCACAAATGGTAGGACGGGTGCGTACGCGACCAGTACTGTGCGGTTTCAGTTAATGGGAGTGCTGCTTGAGCGGGGAAGTTCTGTTAATACTGAGTGAATGAGTTACTAAAAATCTCTAATCACTTAGCCATCACTTTAGACGCTACCACATTCGATTAATTGGCCTCAGTTAATTTTTTAAACGGATTTGTGTTTTTTTTTAAAGTAATCCCTACACCCAGCATGGGGCTGGAACACTCCGAGATCAAGAGTCCTAGGCTTTACTGACTGAGCCAGGCACACACCCCTAAATGGACTATTTTTTCGAGCAGTTTAGATTTATAGCAAATGAAACGAAAAGTACAGAGTTCCCATACACTCCCTTGTGCTCCCCCCCCCCCCCCCCCCCCGCACCAGCTTCCTCTTTCGTTAATATCTTGCGTTAGTGTGGGGCATTCGTTACAGTTGATGAGCCCATATTGATCGTTATTATTAACTAAAGTCCGTCATTTACCTTAGGGGTCACTCCTGGTGGTGTAACATTCTCTGGGCTTTGACTAAGGTATAATGAGTTGTATCCACCATTGTAGTGTCTTACGGAGTGATGTCACTGCCTCAAATCCCTCGTGCCCCACTCTCCATCCCTCTCTTCACCCCCTCTCTCCCCAAGAACCCCTGGTCTTTTTACTGTCCTCATAGTTTTGCCTTTTCCAGAATGTCATGGAGTTGGAATCATACAGTGTGAAGTCTTTTTCTTTTTTTAAAGATTTTATTTATTTGTCAGAGAGAGAGAAAACACGAGTGGGGGGAGGGGCAGAGAGAGAGAGAAGCAGACTCCCCCCTGAGCAAGGAGCCTAATGTGGGGCTCGATCCCACAGGACCTGAAGGCAGACGCTTAACTAACTGAGCCACCCATGTGTACCCACTGTGAAGTCTTTTTAGGTTCTCCTTTCACTTTCACTCCTTTCACTCCTTTCCGTTAGCAAAATGCATTTAAGATTTCTCAATGTCTTTTCCTGGCTTGCTCGTTCATTTCTTTTTATTGCTGAGTAATACTCCCTTGTATGAATCCACAGTTTGTCTATCCGTGGTTTTTATCAAAGACTTTGAACACAAAAAATATGCATAAGTAAACTACTATTGGATTAAAAGTCATAGTCAGATTTATAGTACCTCTAATATTTCATTTCAGAACATTTTTAGTTTGGATTTATTCCTGGCAATATGGAGTTTTTAATCATGCTGAGGGAATTTTGTCTCCTTGTGCTTTATTCTTCAAGGGAAAATGGTATGTGAGGACCAAATATTCCTGGCTGAATAATTGCCTTTTGTATGAAGTTCCTTAGTGACTACACTGTAACTTGTCCATTCCATATATTTTCCTGAAGTAAACTGAATTTCGCAATATTAAGTGCTCCCCGTGTGTCAGGTACTGAGCAGTCTTGGTTCTGGGGAGTAGAAGAATAGGATATTCTTTCTATTTACTGTTGATTTCTTTTTAAAGCAAGGTGTAATTCACATACCATTAAATTCACCCTCTTAAAATTTAAAATTGTGGCAAGATACACATAGAGTAAAAATTACCATCTTTCTTTTACAGATTTATTTATTAATTTGAAAGAGAGAGAAGGGGGGGTGGGGAGGGGCAGAGAGAGTCTTAGGCAGACTGTGCTTGGAGCCTGACGTGGGGCTCGATCCCATGACCCTGAGATCACAACCTGAGCCAAAACCAAGAGTCGGTCACTTGTCCAGTTGTGCCACCCAGGCGCCCCTAAAATTTACCATCGTAGCCATTTTTAAGTGTACAGTGTAGTAGTAAGTGCATGGACACTGTGGTGCGACCAGTACCTGGAGCTCATCTCGCAGGACTGAAGCTCCCTTCCCGTTGAACGACTCCCCACTCCCCAGTCCTGCCCTGGCAGCCACCCTTCTACTTCCTCTCTTTATGGATCTGACTCCTCTAGGGACCATGTCAGTGGAATCCTCTCGTAGTTGTCTTTTTGTGACTGGTGGATTTCACTTACACGATGTCCTCAAGGTTCATCTCTGTTGTGGAGGGTGTCAGATCTCCTTCCAGTGGAAGGCTGGATCCAGTTCACATTTTGTTTATCCATTCATCCATCGAGGGACACTCGGGTTGCTTCTACTTTTCGGCTTCTGTGAAATATGCTGCTGTAAACATGGGCATACGAATGTCTCTTTGAGACCCTGCTTTCAATTCTTTAAGATATATACCCAGAAGTGTAATTGCTGCATTATATGGAAATTCTGCTTTCAATTTTTTGAGAAATCTCTGTGGTGTTTTCCACAGCAGTTGTACCATTTCACATTCCCACCAAGAGTGCACAGTGGCTCCAGTTTCTCCACATCCTCGTGAAATGTACCCTTTTAAAGCGTACAGTCCGTTGGTTTTTAGTGTGTTCACAAGGTTGTGCAACCGTCACCACTAATTCTAGAACGTTTTCTTCCCCACAAAAGAAATCCATAACCCGTAGCAGTCGCTCCCCACCTGCCTCCCGCAGGCCCCCAGCAGCCACTGAGTGACTTCTCGTCTCTAGGGATCTGCCTGACCAAGCACCGTGTGGTCCTGCATGGCTGCGTTCACTCAGCATCACGGTTTCAAGCGTCATCCGCACCGGCGCACGTGGTTGAGGACGTTCTTTTTTTTTTAAAGATTTTATTTATTTATTTGACAGAGATAGAGACAGCCAGCGAGAGAGGGAACACAAGCAGGGGGAGTGGGAGAGGAAGAAGCAGGCTCATAACGGAGGAGCCTGATGTGGGGCTCGATCCCGTGACGCCGGGATCACGCCCTGAGCCGAAGGCAGACGCTCAACCGCTGTGCCACCAGGCACCCCTGAGGACGTTCTTGAAGTGATTTCTCTTCTTTGGACTGATGGTGTGAAATCTTTCTCCTCCAGAGACTGTGCCGGGGGTGCCTGGCATCACAGTTTGGGCTCGGCACACTTAGTTCTTCCTGGTTTTGCCTTTGTCTTCCAGACCCTGACTTGGTCTTTCGGATGGAACAGTTCTCTTCCTGTTTATTATATTCGAGACGAAAACCAGAGAGTTCTTCTGTATGTCTTTGCTCACACTGCGGTCATCTACAATGTTTTCAAGAATACTCAGCATCATCTTCAGGTATGTAAGTTTTTTTTAGATTTTATTTATTTGAGAGAGTGAGCGAAAGAGAGCATGAGTGGGGGAAGGGAGAGGGAAAAGCAGACTCCCCAGCTGAACAGGGAGCCTGATGCGGGGGCTCGATCCCAGGCCCCTAGGATCATGACCTGAGCTAAGGGCAGATGCTTGACTGAGCCACCTGGGTGCCCCTGCAAGTTTTTTTTATTGCAAGTAGAAGAGATTGTGTTTCACTAGAATATAGCATTTTGTGTTTTATTCCAAGGACTGATTCATTATGTCACTATCATGTTTTCCTACTTCTCTTCTGAACTATAGCAAGTCTTTTTTTTTTTTTTTAACATTTTATTTATTTGAGAGAGAGAGAGACAGAGCACAAGCAGGGGGAGGGACAGAGGGAGAGGGAGAAGCAGAAGCAGACTCCCCCCTGAGCAGGGAGCCCAGGATCATGACCTCGGCCGAAGGCAGACGCTTAACCAACTGAGTCACCCGGGCATCTGTGAACTATAGCAAGTCTTGTCGTTAGAAACACATTTTATTGTTTATTGTCTCTCTGATTCTAATCAGAATCAATTTACAAACAGCAATTGATTTTAATTTTATAGCAACAAGAATTTAAAACATCTTATTTTTCCATTTCCGTAAAACTGTGGTCAGGACAGGTCATGTTGTCTCTATAGCACCATGGGGAACACGAAAGGCTTCAGCAGGAATTCGGACCTAAATAACAAGTAGAGGGCTTTGCAGGTGTAAAAGGGCTTTGATCCTCACAATCATGCTGAGAAGTGGGTGTTAATATCCTCATTTTACAGAAGAAAAGACTGAGGCTCAGACCAGTTTAACTGACTTGCCCAAGGCTGCACTGGTCCATGGTGAAGCCAGGTCTGGAGCGTAGGTCCCCTGACATGAAAGTGTTGAGTAGGTCGGTTGTCATCCTTATGCCTCCCTCCCTCGAGAGCCTTCATGTATTTCCAGTGCCCCTCGTCCTGACATTCTCATCATTTACCTGACCAAATGTCCTCCTTTCTTGGTATCTGATTTTCCACTAGTTAACCGGGTAAACAGTTCCATGTTACCCTTTTCAACGGACATATGTTTTAATAAGGACCTTCCTTAAGTCAATGCCTAGGTCAAAAACATCACACAGGATTTTCCAAAAGCCTAGTCAGTACTTAGGGATCCATGGCATGTGGGTGCAGCTGGAGGAATTTGCTCTCTAGATATCCAGAAACACATACAAACCCGGCAAGCAGCCCTTCTTGGAGCTTAGTTGAATGTGTGGCACTGAGCACAGTGGTGAGGCCAGAGGGAGAGGGGAGAGTTTGTGTCTGCAGAGTGAAGAAGGGGCAGCAGCCGGCAGAGGGGCTGAGAAATAGAGACCATGCCAGACAGGTGTCCAGCCTCCCTCAGAGTCTGGTGGCTGGGAGCGGCCTCGACCATTCATTCATTCATTCATTCGTTCATTTATTCCACAGGTATTTATCAGAATCTCTTTGTTTCAGATTCTGGGTCTATAGTCATGAACAAAACAGATGCCCCCCCCGCCCCCGCCCATGGAGCTTACAGTCTCATAAATACACAATTACAAATTAGAACAAGCACTCCAAAGGAAATGGGGGCTGCTGTAGGAAAGAGATCAAGAGTGAGAGATGGCCCTCTGATTGGGTGGGCTGGCAATGCAGACGTGCCCTTTGTGCTGTGGTTTGACTGAATGAAGAGAATGAACCAACCACGAGCAGTCTGGGGAGGAACATTCCAGACCCAGAGAGCTCTAAGTTTGCAGACCTGCCCATGGGGCCCAGAAAGGAGGCCAGTATGGCTGAAGCGGAGTGAGCAAGGGGAGATGAAGAAGGGAGGAAACGGGCTATTTCTTGGCAGGGAGCACTACCATCATGTTTGTGTTTCCAGAAGATTCCTGAGTTACTGGGAAAGGATTGCGGGGGAATGGCAAAGAAAGAGAGACCAGTGAAGAAGGCTTTTGCTGCAGAGCTGCTCAGTGACCTGATGTGGACACTGTTTTAGGGAAATGCAGCCAGCAGGGCTTCAAGGGGGTTGGAGGTTGGGCAGAACCCCAACATTTATTCTCAACCTGGGTTCAGAGTTGGGCACATGCCAAGACCTGTAGGAAGCCCCTGTCCTTGTGGGGAGTGTGGCTTGTCCTTCAGGAGTTTTGAGGGAGAGAAAATCTGAAAACCATTGACTATGGGAAAATGCCAGGGAAAAGGCCATAGGAGTGGAATTTTCAGCCAGATGAACCTGGAAGGGCAGCTTAGTTCTCTCTTTGGGGCCCCAGCCTCTCCTAATGTCCTTGATGTTTCAAAGCATTTTCTCTGCGTTTCTGCAGGGCCACCCTAATGTGATCTCCTGCCTCTGCATCAGTGAAGACAGGCGGTGGATTGCCACGGCCGACAAAGGGCCCAACTGCCTGATAATTATATGGGACTCCTTCACAGGGTAGGCTTGGTGCAGTCCTGTTTTTTCCTACTTAGTGTAGTGTATCTGCCACTGTGACCAGCAACAAATGAGTAATGCTGGTCTGGGCACGCAGAAGCCAGTGATGGGACGCCAGGTGAGGGGTGAAGTGTCCTGGGGTGGCTGGCCATCTTGTTGCCTTCAGGCCTAACTGGGTGACTTTCATTACCTTGGTGAATTTCCCATTTACAGTTCTTGGCTCTTTAGGCCCAGAAACTTGGTTTGGCGGTGTCCCAGAGTAGATGGGCTGAGGGAGGTTAACTCATACTAACCCAGCTTGGAGGCCCAGAGAAGTGAAGTGGCTTTGCCCACCTACAAAAAAAGAGGCTAATCATACCTGCTGTTTTAGTTTCCTTGGGCTGCTCTAAGACCTTAGCACACACTGAGGGACTTAAAATAACAGTTACTCCCTCACAGTTCATGAGGCTAGAAGTCCGAAATCAGGGTGCCCACAGGGTGGTTCTTTCTGGGGCTCTGAGGGACCTGCCCCAGGCCTCTCTCCCAGCTGCTGGTGGTGGCCGGCAGCAGCCCGTGGCTTTCCTTGGCTGTAGACTAATCACGCTGGACTCTGCTTCTGTCCTCACGTGGCATTGTCCCCTGTGTGTCTCTTTGTGTCTTCTCTTCTATGAGTTCAGCAGTCCTTGGATTTAGGATCTATCCTAATCCAGCATGACCTCATCTGAGCTAACTACATTTGCAAAGACCCTGTTGTTTCCACATAATGCTCACATTTTGAGGCTCTGGGTGAACATGACTTTTGAGAGGGCCCTCAACACACTACACTTACCTTACAGGACTGTCATGAAGCCCAGTAGAGCAGAGAACGTGGCCCATGACAGATGCTCATATGTGAGTTTTCTTTCTTAATTCCTGGTCCTAGAGGCAGAGTGCAGTACTAGATTAACTGATAAGATTGTGAGGCCCTGGTTGGGTTGCAGGGTGAGGGTTGACATGGGGGGTGGACGAGTCCAGTTGGGCACGGTTAGGAAGAAGTTGTGTTCAATGCTCTCTAGTGTTCTGGAAAGTTATGTTGGATGTTCTAAGATACAGGTCCCCCAGGTGACTGACAGCCTCCTAGGGCCATGTTACCTAATCGTGGTCCTCATCTTACTGGACGTCTCAGTGGCATTTGACACTCTTCATTTCCTTGGCTTCTCTGATACCATGTCCCCTTGGTTTTCATCCGCCTTCTGAGACTGCTTCCTCTGGCCTGAGGGGGTGAGGATGCCGTTGGTACTGTTCTCTAGCCAGCGGGGAGCAGACCTGGGGTTCGAAACCACACCATCTTCATCTTTATAACCACCTCATATTCCTCTTTTCATGGATGAGGATGCTGCTGGAGAATGTTCCACCTGGGTGTCCCATGGATAGATATGTCCTGCTAAAGTGTCCCGAAGCCCTGTTGCGTCTCCTCCCAGAGGTCTTCCGAACCCATCTCCACTGCCCCTGCCCACCCGCTCTCACCTGGCCGGCCTCCTTCTCTGCAGCGTCAGTCTGCAGCCCAGCCTTCAAGAAGGTGATTTTGTTTTATTGTAGTAGAATATCCATAACATAAAATTGACCATCTTCCCCATTTTTTAAAAAGATTGCTTGATTGATTGATTGATTTGTGAGAGAACATGCGTAGGGCAATGGGCAGAGGGAGAGGGAGGAAGAATCCTCAAGCAGACTCCTCGCTGAGTGCAGAGCTCGAGGCGGGGCTCAATCCCAGGACCCTTGAGATCATGACCTGAGCCTAAACCAAGAGCCAGCTGCTTACCGACTGAGCCACCCAGGCGCCCCCTCTTCGCGATTTTTAAACGTATGATTCAGTGGCATTAATTACATTCACAATGTTGTGCAACCATAAGCGCTATTTCCAGAACATTTTCATCACCCCAGACAGAAACTCTGACAGTGAGCTCCTCATTCTCCCTCCCCTCAGCCCCTCATCTACTTCTGTCTCTATATAAGTTTGCCTGTTGTCATTTTATGTCCGTGGAATCGTGTGTGGCTTTTTGTGTCTGGTTTTTCTCTCAGCATGGTGTTTTCAGAGTTCTCCCACGTTGTAGCATGAATCCGTGCTTCCTTTCTTTTCAAGATTCTATTGCATGGATATACCAATTTTGCTTATCTTCTCATCTGTTGATTTTTAATAATCTTTTATTTGAAAGCTAATGTCTCCTTTGGCCACCGTCTCCAACCTTCATCCTCCTCCTAGAGGTAGTCAGTTTGGTGTGTTTCCTTCCAGAACATTTGCTGTTGTCTTAAATACAGATACACGGACATCATCATGGAGCATCACATGGTTTTTCTGCACAGCATTTTGCGTGTGATCTTCTCCCAAACGGAAAATCGCATTGCGTTGCCCCCCTGCTGAACATCCTTCAGAGGCTGCCTCTTGCCAACCCAGCCTGTGTTAGAGGGAAAACGCATCTTGCATCATAGCCGCGGGAACTCATCCCCCAGAAAATGGAATTCCCCCTCTGCGTGCCTAGCTGTCGTCTGTGGCTGTCACGTGCTTCCAGCTGCATGTGGACATCCGACTTACACATGAGGGAAAGTTGTTATGTCCCGTGACGGAGAGTCCGCAGGCAGGAAGGGTGGGCCCCTCTCGTGTGTCTCTTCTCTGAAGCCGTCGCTGATAGCTCCCCTTCCCCAGGCACGGCTGGCCCCCTTATAAAGTGTTTATTTGTTGCTTTTTTCTTGCTTGTAAAGCTGTCTCCCCAACTAGACTGGGGGTGACTCTGGCAGTGATTTTTTTCTTTTTAATTACAAAGTAAAGTGCATCTGTGTTTAACAAGTCAATATGTCGATACGAGGTTTTTTTTTTTTTTTTTAAGATTTTATTTATTTATGTGACAGAGAGACAGCCAGCGAGAGAGGGAACACAGCAGGGGAGTGGGAGAGGAAGAAGCAGGCTCCCGGCGGAGGAGCCCGATGTGGGACTCGATCCCGGAACGCAGGGAGCACGCCCTGAGCTGAAGGCAGACGCTTAACGACTGTGCTACCCAGGCGCCCGATACAAGTTTTATGATACAGTGAATGATGACTTTGGGACCCAGAAAAGATTATTTGGTTTTAGAATTAATATTCACTTTATTAAAGTTATAAACTAAGAACCATAGTTTTTCCTTAAGCTTTTCATTCAACTTATAAATCGTACTCCTTTCATAAATCTAGCTTATTTTTGCAATTGCCTTTAAGGGGGGTTTGATTAATGTTTGGCCCCACTCACAAATTTGATTATTAATTCCTTTTAAACATTTTTAAACTGCACTTAGAAATTGAATATATTTGGTTTTATCCTTAAGTTCTTTGGTAGCCTGATTAAAAAAATAAACCCTTCATCCATACTTAAGTAATTCTTGTAAATCTAATAAATTAGACATAACTGTGGCAAATCTTAAGTTCTCATAAGTATTCTAATATTGTTTATAAACCAATGTGATTTGAATTTAAAATCACAAGTCTGAATCAACAACAAGCTTTAAATTAGAATCACAGATCTAATCCATCAGAGGCTCTGATATGTTAAATTCTCTTAAACATCACCCATTCCTAAACAAAATAAACATTCTTTTCCCACCAATACGTTTATAGTACAGGCCCAACTGACATCATTGCCTCTGTAGTTAATTCTGAATGTCCATAGGGATAAGATGCTTTTCCCCACGAAGGACATCACTGTGCCATTCACAGCAGTGTTAGGACTGCCTTCCAAGTGAATTTGGGGGCTACTTCCCAGGGGGAGAAGTCTTCTTAAGAGAACCAGCCAGGTCCTCAGCGGGGGGCACAGACTTGGTCCCAGCCGATTGGGGCAGCAAAGTGACCTCTGAGGCCTGTTGATGTTTGCTGTAACAAGGGTTCCATAATGAAAAACAGTGGGGAACCACCAGCCCACCTACGTGGATTAGGACTTCTTACCACCCGCTCTTCACTCCCCCCGCCCCCCATGCCGCACTCACTCACATCACTCACATCCTGGCTTCTGCTGTCTCCTGCATTTCTTTGGCTCTCTTAGGTATTTAAAAATCTAATTTAATTCTGCATGTGACAAGGCTTTGCCTGCTTCTTACGGTTCTACAGTCTTGCCAGTGACACAGTACAGAGTGAATGAGGAAAAAAAAAGTGAAAGTCCCTCCTCACCCAAACACACCTCCAGAGTCACCCTTGTCTAGTTTGGAGTCCTGACCGCTAGACTTCTGTGCACAGAAATGCGGGCACTCCCTCTCCCTCACCCAGGATGGTGCTACCTACGCTGTTTTGCAATTTGCTTTTTTCACAAAATTTTGGTCACCTTCCCACATCTACCTCATTCTTTTTGAAAGTAGCCTAGTTTCTCATTATATGGTTATGTCATAATATTTTTTAACAGTTTCCACACCCATGGATATTTGTGTTGTTTCCAGATCTTTTGCCATTAAAGCAGTGCCACAATGAACATGAATTTATATTTATCTCTGTTTACTTTTGCTATGATTTTTCTGGGAAACAGCTGTGGAAGAGGAATATGGTATAGGGTCATAGGGTATGTACCCTTAAAATTTTGATAGACGCAGCTAAGTTGTTGTCTCGAAAGCTTGTGCTTATTTACATTCCCGCTGAGGTGGGAGGGCGCTCGTTTTCCTGAGAGCTGGGGTATTGTCCTAGGCATCTTTTTTCATATTTCCATCCTTGGTGCCTGGCATGGAATCAGAGCTCAGTAGCGAGTGACAGTAGACTTCATGCAGAGAACAAACAGCACGTTTGCATAATGCTGAGTTAGTTTTATTTTTTTATTGAGGTAAAATTCACGTAACGTAAAATTCACCATTGTAAAGTGTGCAGTTCAGTGGCGTTTAGCACATTTACAATGTCGTGCGGTCACCACCTGTATCTAGTTCCAACGGCTTTTTTAAAAGATTTTAAAGTAATCTCTGCGCTCAGCGTGGGGCTCGAACTCACAACCCCAAGATCAGGAGTCATGTGCTCCACCAACTGAGCCAGCCAGGCTCCCCTAATTCCAAAATATTTTCAACCCCCCAAGGGAAAACCCAAAACTGTCAGCCCTCACTCCCATTCCCCCTGGCAGCCACCGATCTGCTTTCTGACCCTATTGATTTTTTTCTTTTTTTTTTTTTTTAAGATTTTATTTATTTATTTGACAGAGATAGAGACAGCCAGCGAGAGAGGGAACACAAGCAGGGGGAGTGGGAGAGGAAGAAGCAGGCTCATAGCAGAGGAGCCCGATGTGGGGCTCGATCCCATAACGCCAGGATCACGCCCTGAGCCGAAGGCAGACGCTTAACCGCTGTGCCACCCAGGCGCCCCTGACCCTATTGATTTTCTAATTCTGGACATTTCATATCAGTGGACCCACACAACATGGCTTCTCTCACTTCATGTGATGTTTTCAGGGTCCACCCCTGCTACAGCAGGGGTCCGCGCTTCATTCCTTTGGACGGCTGAATCCTAGGCTGTTGTATGGATGGACCACGTTTGGTTCCTCCATAGCTGTTAGGCTTTTGACGTGAGTCCCTCTGGGAAGCGAGGCAGACCTCAGCAAATGGGTGTTCCCCTGTCCTGTTTTGCAGCATTCCTGTGCACACAATATTCGACAGCTGCCCAGAAGGCAACGGCATCGGGGCCATAGCCATCACCCGGGACGCCAAGTATCTGGCCACCATCTCAGATGCCGAA
This sequence comes from Ursus maritimus, assembly GCF_017311325.1. NCBI lineage: Eukaryota > Metazoa > Chordata > Mammalia > Carnivora > Ursidae > Ursus > Ursus maritimus. The sequence goes on from NW_024425897.1 coordinate 22,936,855, forward strand.
ATCCAGGTACGGGGCCCTGGGAGTCGGCCCGAGGGGGCTGCCAGCCTGTCGAGTGTGTCCCGGTGAGCAGCTCTGCTCGGGCCACGTGACATCTGTGATGCTCTCAGGGAACGACCGGACCCCATGGCACCTTGCTGGGGGCTCTCTCTCTGGGGCTTAGCTCACGGTGCCGAGCTCCGTTAGCCGCAGTCACAGGGTTACCACGAGAGGTGTAGGGTACTTCAGCAGCCTTCGGGAACCTTCTCATTTTCCTCTGTCTGCTGTCACTCACAGAAAGTGTGCATCTGGAGGTGGACTTTAGCAGTGGAAACGCCCGCGTGTACTCTCAGCCTCCCCAAAGAGTATGGTGTTCAGGTGAGCTCGGTTTGACTCTGTAAAGTTATGCCTGCAGTTACACTGAGCCCAGTTCCAAACCTACTTTTGGTTTTGCTGAAGTTTTGTTGGGGTCCACTGGAGCTTGTAAAAAACACTTTCATATCCTTGATCTCATTTTATTCTTGACGACAGTTAGCATTATTTTTTCCAGCATTTATTATGCGCCAGATTCTGCTAAATTCTTTACAGAAAGTATCTCACACAATTCATGCAAACATGCTGGGAAGGAATTATTTAATAACATCTGTGGAATGCAACTATTAATTACTAGATAATTTGTCTAAAGTCACGGGCCAGCAGCCTTTCATATTCTAGAAGCATGCTCTTAACTGCCCCTAATATCCAGAAGTCATTAGTCTCAGTTTGCTTGAAGTGACTGGCCGAGGACACCCCCAAAGTTGGCTCTGCTGTTCTGCGTCGTCTCACTCGTCCTTGCACCCTTCATTCATCATACGCTTGCGGAGTACCTATTAAGCGCCAGGCACTGTGGAAAGTACATACCTGGATGCAGGGCCTAGAACCCAGTCAGAGGGTCTGGGTGCCTGGGCTCAGCCGGCACACGTCATTCTGCAGCCTTATGTCCGTTTCTCTCCTTCTGGCCCCCCCAACATTCCTCTGATCTCTGAAAAAATTTCCTCACAGCTTTTGTAAGCTGAGCGGACACAGTAGCCACCAGTCTCCTGCTGCAGAAGCCCCTGTGGGACTTTGATAGAGATTGCATTGGACCTACGGGTTACTTCCGTAGTTGTCCTCTTAACAGTCCGTGGGCACAGGCTGTCTTTCCATTTACTTACGTCTCTTGAATTTCCTTCAGCAGTGTAGTTGCGGTGTACAGATCTTTCACCTCAGATTTATTCCTAGGTATTTTTATGCTCTTAGAAGTGGATTCGTGGTCTTAAGTTCCTTCTTGTATTGTTCATTGCTAGTATATAGAAACTCAACTGATTTTTGTGTCATGAAATTTTGCTGAATACGTGTGGCTACTTAGATTTAAATCGATTAAAATGAGATAAAACTACGAATTCATTACCTCAGCGTCAGTACATTTCAAGTACTCACCAGCCACCTGTGGCTAGCGACTGCCGCGTTTGATAGCGCAGGTGAGCGAGCATCTCCGTCACAACGGAAAGTGCTGTTGGGCAGCAGCGCAAGGCCCCAAGTCTGGAAGGACTCTGCCGTCAGCCTGCTCTGTGCACCCGTCCACCCAGCTGAGCTGATTCCTTTGATCTGGCCTTGAGTCACAAGTGGCGAGCGAGCTCTCGAGCTCTGGGCACTGCCTGGCTTTCCGGTAGGCTGTCTGCTTCGTTTCTAGAGACAGCTGTCTCACACCTTCCTTCACACCTCATACTTCCCCAGCCCTTCCTCTTACTCCCAGCTGATGACCTCTCTCATTTTGCATTGAGATAATGGAGGCCGTCGGATACAGACACTGGCCTGTTCTCACTCCCAGGCCTACGGCCTGCTTTCAGTCTCACCGCTGCCTCTTGCCCCTCTAAGTGTAGGAGAGGCCAGTGCACTAGATGCCACTTGTCTCAGGCACTCAGGGCCCTCTCCTGCAGTGATCAGCTCTCCCTCTACTGGGGGGTTTCGCCCTCAGCAAATCCCTGTGCTTTAGTCTCACCCTTCTCTAAAGAACGCCATTGACCTCGCATCTCCTTCTGGCTCTTGCTCTCTGCGCCTCCTCATGGTAACCTGTCTCGGAAGAGCTGTCTATGCTGCTTTCTTACTTCATCATCTCTCATTTACTTTTTTGTGCACAAACTATTGATCTCTTTGTATTTTCACTGCTAAATAAGGCATACTTGCAAAATGTGTACATTTTAAGGAATGAAACAAAGTGTACCTGCGTGTTTACTGCCGCGTCAAGAAAGAACATCACCCAGGGGCGCCTGGGTGGCGCAGTCGTTAAGCGTCTGCCTTTGGCTCAGGGCGTGGTCCCGGCGTTATGGGATCGAGCCCCACATCAGGCTCCTCTGCTGGGAGCCTGCTTCTTCCTCTCCCACTCCCCCTGCTTGTGTTCCCTCTCTCGCTGGCTGTCTCTATCTCTGTCAAATAAATAAATAAAATCTTAAAAAAAAAAAAGACAGAAAAAAAGAACATCCCCCAAACCCTAGAAGTCTCTTTGTCCTCCTTCCCGGGTCTTTTCCCCAAGTTAACTAGTATTAACTAGTTAATTAGAGTCCAGGTTTTGTGTTACACATCCCCTTGCTTTCCTTTACACTTTTCTCTAGCAATGTATGCATCCCTCAGGACTCTTTTTTTTTTTTTTTTCTCTGAGAGAGACAGAGAGAGAAAGAGAGTGTGCGCGAGCAGGGAGGGGCAGAAGGAGAGGGAGAGAAAGCATCTCAAGCAGACTCCATGCTGAGTGCAGAGCCGGACGCGGGGCTGGATCTTGGGACTCTGAGATCATGACCCGAGCCAAAATCAAGAGTCGGATACTTAACCAACAGAGCCACCCAGGCCCCCCCGCCCTTTTAAGTAGGCTCCACACCCAACATAGGGCTGGAACTTATGACCCCGAGATTGAGAGCTGCACGCTGTACTGACTGAGCCAGCCGGGCACCCCTCCCTCAGTACTATCGTATGTTGTTTTACCTGTTTTGTTTGTTACATATTTGGAATCATAATTGCTTCATTTTCTCTGCCTTGTTTCTGAGATTCTCCATTTGATTATTGATTATTCATTCATTTTCACTGCTGTATAGCCTCTCCTTGTTTGAGTATAATACAGCTCATTTATCTGTTCTACTGATGATGAACATTTTGGTTCTTTCGATCTGTCTACCACCTACCCATGGCTCTACCAAGTCTATGCTTATCACAGTCACTGGTGTTTCCAAGTCAAACGAGCACTATTAAATCCTCAGTTGCACCCCTCCCAGTGCACGTTCAAGACACCTTTCCTGCTGGCTCACTGACCTTTCCTGGCTCCTTTGTAGGCTTGTCCTCTTTCATTGCACACCTTCTAAATGTTGGCGGTCCTCAGGGTTTAGTTGTGGGAGCTCCTCTTCTTGCTACACCTTCTTCCTGGGTGTCTCATCCATTCCCGTGACTTTTAAGTACTGTGTAGTCCCAAGATGCATCCCGAAATCCTTCCTCCTCTGTCCGTTTCCACTGCAGCACAGCTCCCTGCGTGACTACACATCCTCCCAGCTGATCTGTGTTCCCTCTTGTCCCAATCAACGTCTTCCTGAAGCAGTCAGAGTGATAGTTCTTAATAAGCAAAACAGATTATATCACTCTCTTACTTAAAGTCTTTCAGTGACTTCCCATTGTGATGGGAATAACCCTAAACACCCCCTCCACCCATCTCCCAACATCTCCTCTCCTGTTTATTAATGTTGATTAGTTTGCATACCCTAGAATTTTACAGAAATGGACTCTTTTGTGGAGGGCTCTGGCTTCTTTCATTCAATTTAATTTTTGAGATTCATCCATGTATGTAGCAATAGTTTATTCCTTTTTATTATTCTTTATGTGTCCTTTATAATGTTAATGCTGGATAGTCTTGGATTGAATGGATATGTCACAATTTATTCACTGTTAAAAGACATCTGCACTGTTTCCTGTTTGTGGCTGTTGAAAACAAAGGTGCCTGAACTTTCATGCACAGGTCTTCGTAGGGATATATGCTTTCATTTCTCTTGGTAATTATCTTTGTTTTGGAAGGCTGTTTTCCCTAACTATAGGATTGTAGGTTGGTAGTTATTTCAGTACTTCGAAGATACTGTTCCATTGTCTTCAGACTTACCTTTTCTGTTGAGAAGTCAACTCTCAATCTTACTGTTCCCTCTTTTGGAAGTTATGTGTCTTTCCCCTCCCACCCCTTTCTGGCTGCTTTTAGCAGTTTTTGATGGTGTGCCTGTATGTATATGGATATGTTGTTGATTTAAAAAAGAATCCAAAACTGGGTGCCTGGCTGGTTCAGTCAGTGGAGCCTGTGACTCTTGATCTTGGGCTGTGAGTTTGAGCGTCATGTTGGGCATAGAGATTACTTACAAGAAAGGATAAATAAAAATTAAAATCTATATAGAAAAAAACCCAAAACATACCTTTTGGCGTTCTTTGAACTTGGGATGTCGTATCTTTCCTCGGTTTTGCAAAATTCTCCACCACTGCTCCTTTAAACATTACTTTTATCAAAAAATTTATCAAAAAATTATTACTTTTTTTTTCTTTCCTCTCTTCTGGTACTCCAATTATACATACATTAGACCCATCTTGTCCTATATGTCTCTTATTGTCTTGTCTATATTTTCTGTTCTTCTGTGTCTTTATCCTTCAGTCTGGATATTTCCTCCTATAATTTATCTTCCTTTTGTACTGACTAATGATTTCTTTGGCTATATTTAATTTTCTGTTAAATCCTGTGTTGAGGTTTTTTAAATCATTTTTTTTTCAGATCTAGAATTTTCATGTGATTCTTTTTAAAAATAGAGTTGTCTGCTGAGATTACCCATCTTGCCCTCTACTTTCTTGCACATCATGACCACAGTTATTGTCAAGTCTGTGTGTGTCGATGTTTCACCCGCATCTCCTGAGGTCTCTTTCTGATGTTTGCTTCCCCCTCCGTTGTCAGTCATTTGGTTATGTCTCTTTCATACGCTTAGTTATGTTTCAGTGAATGCCCAATGTCGTGCTTTCAAAAGTATAGGAATAATTTGAGGCTCAGGACGATAACTTCCTCCAAGAAAGACTTACTTTTGCTTCTTGCTGTCATCTGGCAAAGTTAATCAGAGATTAACTCGATTAATCAAATCATAGACTGTGGTGATTTGAGGCTGATTTGCAGCCTTTGTGAGGTCTTGTCCACGTACTTGCTTTCATCAGTTCTTTACCGTCCCTGCCTGCCCCCCAGGCCTTTGAGCTGTGCTGAAATTACTTCTCAGATATTGGCACTGGTCCTTTACATTCCTGGAGTAGGCCAGGAATAGGTGATGGGGTAGAAGTGGCAGGAATGGAACTTAAGACGTGTTTCTAGAACCTGTCTCCGTGGATTGCTCCCTGCAGCCCTTTACCTCTGGCTGCAGCTACCCCCTCCCTCCCATATACCCTGGCAGAACATGGCCTTAGTCTCCCCAGGGACTTCCACTGTGTTGTTGCCGTTGCTTAGCTTCTGCCTTTCATGGTTTCCTCACTTCCATAGTTACCACAGGGTTGGTTTTTGGGAAGGGAGCCAGGCCGTCCATGCTCTTCACCGTGTTGGCAGGAATCAGAAACTCTTTCCAGTATTTGGCATTCATTCCAAGTTACCTTGTGGCCTTGTCAAATTTAGAAATGTGTATGCAGCAGTTTTTGTCCAAAAGGACACAGAGTAAAGGTTATTAGTGAATATTGGGCTACTTTTGCTTGTTCCAATTTACAGATGATGAATTATAATAAATAAGACTAAATAAGAAAGGGAACACACTTGAGACCATTAATATTAACATTCAGTGTTTAAATTATATTCCTGTTGCTTACAAAATGCCGTGTCTTTTCTGTTTTATATTCCTACTCAGCTATTTATTATAATAAAAATATTATTTATTTTTAACATTTAGCTTAGCCAGAGAAACAGAAAATTTATTGTAATGTAATATATTCCCATACTTTGTATTTCAGAACTACCTTACTTTTAATCCAACAAATAATAAAGAATTGGTGAGCAATAGTAAAACACAGGCAATATATTATCTGTGGGTAAGTAGAAATATTTTGATTTGTTTTAAATGTAGGGACAAGTGTATGTTCATTCCCTGAGTACAGATGTTTTGGTAATGTAACAATATAGTATCTACTTAGGAAGCAATAAATATGTATTAAAATGTTTTGATTTAATTATAACATTTATTTTGGTCTCATTGGAAATTAGTGTATTAAATCAGAAGCAGATAATTTAAATTTCATTTAATTTTTTTAAAGTAATGAGGCAAATATTTATTTGAATGTATTTAACAGGTTTAAAAAATACAAGGTTTTTCAAGACCTTGGCTTTTACCCCCTTGTAGAAAGGAATTAGCAAACAGATCAGCAATATATATACTGACACAAGGCGGAATCATGAGATTAAAAAAACATCAAAAGTTTAACATAAAATTACCATTTGACCCAGCAATTCCTAAATCCAAAAGAATTTAAAACAGGCATTCAAACAGCTACTTACATACAGATGTTCATAGCCTCAGTATTATTTGCAATAACCAAAAGGTAGAAGCAAACCAAATGTCCATCAGCTAAAGAGTGAATAAATAAAATGCGGTCCATCCATACAATGGACTATGATTCAGCCGTAAAAAGGAGTGAGGCACTGACGCCTGCTACAACATGGATGAACCGTGTAAACATCACGGTAAATGAAAGAAGACGGAAACAACAAACCACATGCTGTATGATTCCATTGATATGAAATGTCCAGAGTAAGAGAATCCATGAGACAAAGTGCAGAGTGGTGGTTGGCCGGGGGCTGGGGGAGGGGCACACGTAATGGCTTAATGGAGAGGGGGCTTCCTTTTGGGGTGATGAAAATGTCCTGGAACTAGACAGAGATGTTGGTTGCACAGTATTATTAATGTACTAAATGTCCCTGAATTGTACACTTTAAAATGATTAATGGTTGGGGCGCCTGGCTGGCTCAGTCAGTAGAGCATGCGGCTCTTGATCTTGGAGTTGTGAGTTCAAGCCCCACACTGAGTGTAGAGATTACTTAAAAATAAAATCTTTATAATTAATTGAATTTAAATTAAAAAATGTAAAAAAATAAAATCTTTAAAAATAATAAAATGATTAATGGTTAAATTTATGTTATGTGAATTTTACCTCAATTAAAAATGCAAAACAAAAACAAAACACTGATTCAATCACAAATTTTCAGTGGTTGTTTCCAGTACTTATTGTGGCTTTAATGCCTTATAAATGTAGCAATCGGATTTGCATTTACGACCATTTAAAGTCACAATCATTTGTGGCATTTTATTTCCGTATTTGCTTTTCTTTCAGAATGTTTTCAGATGTTCCTGGAGGCAGCAGGTTCTCAGCCTGCAGAGACTGCAAAGCTCTGACCCTGTTCTGATGCATTTGTTTTGATTTTGTGGTTATATTAGTTCTTTCTTTTGGAAACCAGGTCTTTTTGTCATAATGATTATTTTTTCTGTATTTATCAGCATGAAGCTGGAGGTATACTTGCTCACAGTGCCCCACGTTTAACAGAAAAAGTGAGTATGCCTATTGCATTTTTATGTGTCAGATTTTGTGGAGAGTAAATATGTATGTGTAAGCTTAGTCACTTTGGGCTTTTCTTTGTATGTCTTGATATTAAACCATTGGGAAATCATTTGACATTTTTATTTGGGTCCTTTACTGTATTGAATTGTCAGCTTGAAAATAATAGAACCATTGTTCAAAATAAAATATTATGGAAAGGAAAGTTGACTGCCCTGAGAAAATATCCAAAAAAGTGATGGCTTTACTAATGCATGTGTGCATCTGACAAAAACTGAAAATTACTTTGGACTGATGTAATAAATAGTTGAACATGAGTGGCTCCTTTTTAGGCTCCCCAGTTTTCAGAGTAATAAAACATGATCTTGGGGGTTTAGATGTTTCAGAGCTGGTAGAGGCAGGTGTCGCAGGAAACCGTTTATCTTGCCTGCTCGCCTGGAGCTGTCAACCTGAGGTGGAACTTGGGTCCCATCTCCTGCAGCAATTTCTGCATTTGACACCCATGTCATCTGCCCTCAGTAAGCACCTTATGGTGTTTCTTCTGCTTCCTTTCTTCACTCTCAGTATGATTTATAGAAATTTATTTTTAAGAGGGGATGCCAAAAAAAAAATGAGATGGATAAATACAAAGAGAGATTATTCTGTCTGCAAACTCTTTTTCATAAATCAAAGTTATCAAAAAATAAAGCCAATTCTCATTACTCCTGGCAGTTACGTTCCATAAAGTCTCCGCAGACCTCAGTGAGTGAACACAGAATCATTGCTCCTAGGAGAAATACAGGATTAGGTTCCTGCCAGCCTCGGGTCATAACAGTTTCATCAACAGATAGATACACAACCTTGTTTTATGTGTGTTTGTGTTAGAAGACACTGTATTTAATACATAATGTTGATTCATTAGCCTTGACGCCCAGCCAACAGCTCTGGAAGGCATGCCTGAGTGAAGGTTGTCTAACTCAGGTGTATTCTCTAGAAGGTACACCATGGCCTTCTCACACTTAGGAATGCTAGACAGCATTTCAGTACCGTGTTTGGGGCTAGTTTAAATACTGCCATCACCAACAAAAAGCACCTCAACAACGAACAACCTGGCACTAAACAGACCCCGAAAAGGACACTCGTTTACAGTTTGAGAGCTGAAATAAGAAGGCCGAGCATGTCCTTGCTTGACCTCAGCTAGGAACGTGTGCACAGGCGTCTGCAAACGATCATGAAAGTGCCGTGAGGGTTGATTTTGGGGTTATAAATAAATTACAGCAAGTAGGTGAATTTGCAAATACAGAACCCACAAATGAGGACTGACTGCCCCTCGACATGATGGAAATGCCTTGGATGGAAGCAGAGCAGCTCTTAGGAAGGACCTGATGCCCTCACTTGACCACTTATTGTTTTACTGACCCTCTTGTGTTCAAGACAGAGGAGGTGAGCCCTAGGGTCTTATCCGTGTAGTTAGAGAACTGGGCAGCAAACTTGCTGAATCGCATGACAAATGGAGGAGTTTCTTTGATTTATTCATTCACTGAACGTTCACTGAGGGGCTCCACTCACTGCTCTGGGTTCTTTCTATACTTTGTCTCCAAGACATTGCCTAAGAGGGGCGCCTGGGTGGCACATCGGTTAAAGCGTCTGCCTTCGGCTCAGGGCGTGATCCTGGCATTATGGGATCGAGCCCCACATCAGGCTCCTCCGCTATGAGCCTGTTTCTTCCTCTCCCACTCCCCCTGCTTGTGTTCCCTCTCTCGCTGGCTGTCTCTATCTCTGTCAAATAAATAAATAAAATCTTTAAAAAAAAAAAAAAAAAAGACATTGCCTAAGAAAGTTGGCCCTAGTGCCTCATTTTACGTAGCGCGAAGCTCATGAGGAGTCAGGGGCATGTCTGTGTACAGTACTTAATTTCTACTGATGGGAAAATAGTTTATGGGAAAAAAGTTTGTAATTATAAGAGTGGGATAATTTTGTGATATCTTACAACTGGAGCATGCGTTTGCTCACGACAGACATTAGTTTCTTTATCAGTCTCTGAAACCTCAGTAAGAGAAGTTGAACAGGTATAAATAAGTGGTTAACCACTTTTTCATTTGCTTTAAGCAAACAGTTTAATTAGTCCAGTACACAACCCTTCACTTGCTGCTAGCAAACCTTCAGAGGTTCAGAACTGCCTGCGCCGTGGCAGTCCCTGGGGGCGAGATTTCTTAGTGATTGATTTTTTAATTTTATCTTTTTCCTACTGTAAATCAATGTAATATTATAAATTATGCCATATTGATAAATGCTTTGTTTTGTATTTGTTACTGACATAATTTATAATCTGTTTTTTGAAATGCAGACATTCAACAAGCTCGTGGGAAAATTTAGCCAGTCCGTCTTTCATTTGAATTTAACACAAATACTGTCTGCAACGATGGAAGGGAAGCTGGTCGTCTGGGACGTACACCGCCCGCCGTCCTCTGCTTCCGCCTCTGTGGCCTCGCCTCAAATCAAACCTTGTAAATTGGTTCATTTGCAGAAAGAGGGCATCACTGTGCTCACTACAGTTGATAGGTAATTAACTTAATTATAAAGTAGCTATCAGTGATGACCAAAGTATCTTAAAACCCTTTTGGATGTATACATATATTTTGTATATGCATAGAATATTTCTGGGGAAATTCATTATTAACTGGGAATGTTTGTTGCCTCTGAGGAGAAGAACAGAGAAGTGGGATCAAGGGTGGGGGCAGATTCACCTCTTCTTATAATCTCATTTGTACTAATTGGATTGCTTTTTTTTTTTTTTAATCACGGGCATGCATTACTTTTAAAAATCTCTTTGTGTTGGTGAGACAAAAAGAAACTTATTTTTTTCTTCCACACTAATTAGACTTATTTTGCACCCTAAATTTTACATACTTTAATTTTAGAAAAATAACATGAATAGCTATATTGTTTTTTCTGATTACAAAATAACACTTACCCATTATGAAAAGATGAAACAACAACAGAACTTTATAAAGTTCACTGACTCAAGAGGCTGTGGGGGCTCAGAGACGATCATTAAAAGGCTTAGTCTCAGACAGAGAGGGGTTCACATCCCAGACGCATCCCTTCCTTGCTGAGTGACTCAGGGCAAGGGACTTAACTTTGCTGAGCCTCCATTTTTCCAGCTGCAAAATGGGCATGACAATACTCTCTCTCTCTCTCTCAGTGATTTTATGAGGGTTTTGTGAGACAAGCCATGTAAAACTCATAGCACCTTGTCTGGCACAGGGGAGCTCTAGATGAAATAGTCATTAATAGTATGTTTGAGAGACGCCTGGGTGGCTCAGTCGGTTAAGCATCTGTTTGCCTTCGGCTTGTGTCATGATCCCAGGGTCCTGGGATCGAGTCCCGCATCAGGCTCCTTGCTCAGTGGGGAGCCTGCTTCTCCCTCTGCCTACCGCTTGTGCGCTCTCTCCCTGCTCGTGTGAGCTCTCTCTCTCATGCAAATAGATAAATAAAATCTAAAAAAAAAAAAAGGTTTAAAAAAAATAGTATGTTTGAGAAGTTCCAGCAGGATGGAGGAAGCTGCCTAATGACAAGGACCATGCACGTGTGGTTGGAGTCACTGTGCCATCTGCTTTCCAGAAGCCCTGTTTTCCCTTTCGTTTCTTTTAATACAGGAAGCAGTGAGGTCCTGGCATGGCTTTACAAAGAGAAATGCAAATTACTCTCACTCAGAGGTGTGGAAAAGACAGTAGTAGAATTGCAGCTGATGATGAATCAACGTTTAAGTGGTTGGGGGTTAGGGCCCAGTGAAGACCAAGGCCTGGGTTCCCCTCTCTCCATGTTAAATAAAACTCAGCCAGGACCAGGGAGCCCATGAAAGATCATGAAAACACTTGGCCTGCTTTGCCGTTTCTGTCCAGCAGAGGGCAATGAAAGATGTTTCTAGCCAATTACTCTGCCCACCTGCGTCGCTTATTAATCAGAATCTGCATTTAATCACTTTGCCATCTATAAGAGGAAATTCACCCCCCTATCCACCCCCCATCATTACACTTTGTCAGAGGCTTTAAAGAAAAAGCCCATTTGGGATGGATCTAGGGACTGGAAATAAAAGCCATTTTGTCATGCGACACTGCCTTCGGCTGTGATGACTGGATGGGGTTTTACTAGGGCTCTGACAGCAGTGTCTTCCTGTAAAGCGGCTTGTGTGCTGTGGCCCAGCTGTGTGGTTCCGGAGGGCTGGTAGAAGGACTCTGGTGTCGTCTGTGGTCAATCACCGCCCACTGCCACTGCCCGTGGCTGATCTGGGGTGTGCAGGGAGAGGAGAGCGAGAACGTGTGCTTTGCGTTAGGTCCCTGCACAGTCTGGCCACGGGGCCTAATAGGGTTGCCATGTGTAAGTTGGTCCCGTGCAATACTTGGGACATACTTCTACTAAAAGATTACTCATTGCTTAACTGAAATTCAAACTTACTTGGGCATCCTGCATTTTTATTTGCTAAATCTGGCAACCCCAGGCCTTGAGCGAATTTCTCAACTTCTCTGAGTCTTAGTTTCCCAGATGTAAAGCAGAACAGCAGTAAAATCAGCCTCGTAGGACAGTATTAAGTGAAGTTTTTACAACCTTGGAGTCCAGAGCCTGAGATATAATTAGCTGTACAGTAGATGGTACCTACTACTATCAGTTACCAAACAGATGTTTTGCTCCATTTCAGCTACATTGTCACAGGTGATATTAGAGGAAACATTAAGTTCTACGATCACACCCTGTCCATTGTTAACTGGTACAGCCACTTCAAACTGAGCGCCATAAGGACCCTGTCCTTTTCGAAGACCCCAGCAGCTCCACCCACTGAAAAATCAAACTATCCCCCAGACTGCACTTTGAAAGGTGACCTTTTTATTGTAAGGTAAGTTGTTAATGAATCTAGTCATTCGAATGGCCAAAAAATGATTGATGTCCTCTCTGTTAGTCGGCGTGCAGTGGAATGTTCACCTTGTTCCTGGGACCCGAGATAGAATGGGATTTCCTCATCAGTCCTTTATGGGGCTCGTAGATCTCCACGGCTGATTATAATCACTGTGCAATCATTTTTTTTTTTTTTAAATGAAGCATTATTTTCGTTGTAAGAATCTTTAGCGACTGGGAACTGGAAAGGGCTTATCCCTGAGCTCTAATCTCTGTTGTGTTTGGAGTCCTTTGCTGTAGCTTGGTGTCTTTTCTTGAAGCCGAGTTTGTCCTAGCGCTGCGGTTAAAGGCATTTGATAATTAATAGCCATAACATTTCAAGACTGAATTATCTGTGAGTCTGCTTAATTACCCTTGCAGTATTTGCAGGCACATCTGTATGTGTGCACCAAACTCCATATTTGCATACACAAATGAATATTTGCATGTGCAGATTAGCTAATTGTACAACTGACTGTCCATCTGCATACTTAATGACTCAATTTACATGTAGAAATGTGGGCTTTTTCACTTGCAAATGGAGGCTGTTGGGTATTGGTAGTATATTTTTGGAGATGTTGGGTTAATAATGTCACTAAATTACAGACGACAGAGGCGTTTCATGTGCAATTGGAAGCAGAATAGCTGGCTGCCCCATTCCCTGCAAACACTGAGACTGTTGGGTCTCCCCTTGGCAAACAGGAATCTTATCATTGGAACAGCTGATGCGACAGTGTACCACTTAACGACAGATGGGACCAAACTGGAGAAGTTATTCGTGGAGCCCAAGGATGCCATTTGTGCCATCTCCTGCCACCCGTATCAACCCCTCATCGCCATTGGGAGTTTCTGTGGGATGATCAAAGTGTGGGATTATGAAAAGAAAAAGTACCTTTTCAGCAGGGTCTTTAAGAAGGGGCTTGGCGTCCAGAGTCTAACCTACAATCCTGAAGGTATTTTCATTATAGCAGCCTGTCTTGGGCTCCAAGTCAAAAACAGACCCAAATGGCTTGCTGGCTGGGATAGCTCCAGGAAGTTTACCTTAACTGCTGTCCACCCAGCAGGCTAGATGAGACACCTTGTCCCTCTTAACCCCGCAGCACTCTGTGCCTAGTAGTGTCTGAGCACTCACCCCAGAGCCTCATGCTGCCAGGGACTGTCGTGTTCATTGCTGTTTCCTCAGCACCTAGAACATGGCCTGGCCCAGAGCTGATGTCTGTTGAAGGAATGAAGTCTTTTTCCAGTATTGTTCTCCGGCTTGTGATTTCAGGAGTCCTTCTTGGAGCTGGCTTCACTGAGGGGACAGTTTACATTCTTGACTCAATGTCCTTAGAAAACCAAATCCCAGAGCCTTTCAAATATTCCAGAACCAGTGTGACTCATATCAGCTTCTCCCATGACTCGCAGTACATGGCAACGGCTGTAAGTGTTCCCACTGGGTGCTGTCCAGTGATCAGCACCCTGGTTTACAACCAGAAGGGAGGGGGTCTGGGGAAGTGGGGGGCGCAGTGGGGGGGATGGGGAGTGACTGCTAGTGCACTCAGGGTTCTTTGGGGGTCATGAAAATGCTCTAAAATTGTGGTGAGCCAGAGCTCTGTGAATACTCTAAAAACCACCAAGTTGAACACTTGGAAGGTGTGAATTGTGTGCGGTGTGAACTGTATCTCCACAAAGCCACTGGAAAGAGAGGAGGGACTCTCACTCGAAACGAGACCAGGCCTCAGGACTTGCAGACGGGGATTCTGCCATCCTGACGGTTCATTTTGGTGTGTTGGTTTCTGGACCCATTTCTCGGCTTCCATTCTTTCATCTTTTCCTTTGATTTTTTGACAAGGTGACATTCTCATTTCTCTCAAAGCACCATCTTCCCCCCAGTGTTTTGGATTCTATTCCTTCCCTCTGTGAATAGGGCTCTTAAGCTCAGTAAAGATTTTCGGAGACCTTTATCCTGGCCCTTCCTGCCAGCTCTCCTGGTCTGCCGTGTGCTCATCTTGCCTTGATGTTGGGTGAGGGGGAAGAGCCGTGGCAGCTTCCCACATCCCTGCTGCTCCCCCACCCCTGCCTCTGTGCCTGGCCCCTCCCCTGGTCTGTGTGCTCCACACCTTTACAGGCCCCCCGCTGAGCCTCTGCACCCCTGCAGCCCCTGACTCAGGTGCCCCCTTCCCTCCAGGCTGCTCTCGCACTCTCTCCCACCTGGTTCACCCTCAGCTGCAACACTTTTTAGAACTCATACCTTTTTCGTTTTGTGTAGCTGGACGCAGAGAAGGGAGGACAAAGGCAAAAGGCAGGGTTTCAGTTTTCCACACAGAATGAGGTGGGGAACCGGAAAGAAGAGTCAGGCCACAGTGTCAAGTAGATGCTTTCTGCACACCCCCCCCCTTTTCTCTGTGGGTTAGCGACTTTTAACCTTAATTTTCTCATCTGTAAAATGGGTGTGATTTTATTACTTGCTCAGATAGACTAAAATTTCTTTTTGGATAAAATATTCTCAAGGCAACAGTAGTATGAAAAACATGGTGATGATTTTAAGTTACCAAACTTCAGAAGGAGTAACTTCTGCTCTTTGGCTCCTGTTCAGGATGCGCATTTTACTGTGGCCGTTTACGTGGTGGTTGTCAAGAATGGACACCGGGTCTGGGAATATCTGGCAAGGCTTCGTTCTCATCGCAAAAGCATCCGCAGTCTCCTGTTTGGGGTTCATCTGGACAGCAATAAGCCGAGACTGCTGAGCCTCGGGAGAGATCGGCTCTTGGTGAGCTGCTCAGTGTCCGTTTACCTCGCCACCGGGACAGCGTGTGTTTCATTCTTGTTGTGTCCCTGGCATCTGGCATAGAACCTGGCCCACAGTCTGGGTGCTTGTTGGAGAAAATGAATGTACAACGAGGTAGCATAGACCTCTCTGAGTTGACATTTGGTCTCAAGGATGTGCAAAACCAATACTCTTTTCAGTAGAAACTGTATTTGGCATTTTGAATTTGGGTCTTGTCCCAGGCTCGCGATCTGTGGTCCCATCCTCTCTTGTGATGCTAGGCAGCGGCCATAGCTCCCTGTCAGCCATGCAACCGTGAGGGCCGACAGCCGATACACTGACTGCCACCTGCACCCGCACAGCTGTTCTGTTTGTCACTCTCAGTACAGAATTCAATAAATTACACGGGATAGTCACACTTTATTCTAAAACAGGGTTCATGGTAGGTGATTTGGCCCAACTGTGGGCTCATGTCAGTGTTCTGAGCACGTTTAGGGTGGGCCAGGTTAGGCTATGGGGTTTGGTAGCTTAGGTGTATTAAATGCATTTTTGATCTATGATATTTTCAACTTACAATGGATTATTGGAATGTAACCCCATCGTGAGTCAAAGAGGATCTGTATCTCTCCATCTTAACTTTGTTCCTCACTCCCTCCCTTTCTTCCATCCCCTTCTCTCCTTTTTTATGGCCATCCAGTCATCGTTCATTATGGTCTGGCCACCAAAACCTACCTATGGATGAAAATCAGCAAGCTGCTAATTTATGACTGTTAAGTGCTGAGATTTAGATATGGATTAGTTCGTACCCTCAAAGAGATCCCAAGATAATGGTAAGGGAGACAGTATAACACAACTATGAGAGTTCAGGTTTTGGAGTCCTCTGGACATAAATTTGAATTCTCACCCTACCACTTCTTAGCTATGTGACCTTGGGCAAGCCACCGAACCTCTCTGAACATCTGTTTTCTAATCTGTAAAATGGGCACAACAGTATGTCTTGGCAGGGGAGTCAGGAATGTTAAGTGGCATCATGTTTTTAGAGCACTTAGCTCATTGTCTTTGCTTATAAGGAATGCTCCATCATAGCGGTGTATTAGGAGTGAGGGTCTAGGGGCGCCTGGGTGGCACAGCAATTAAGCGTCTGCCTTCGGCTCAGGGCGTGATCCCGGCATTATGGGATCGAGCCCCACATCAGGCTCCTCCGCTATGAGCCTGCTTCTTCCTCTCCCACTCCCCCTGCTTGTGTTCCCTCTCTCGCTGGCTGTCTCTATCTCTGTTGAATAAATAAATAAAATCTAAAAAAAAAAAAAGGAGTGAGGGTCTAGGCATGTCTTCTCCTAGGAGGACCAATACTGTCTCTCCCAGAATAGGACCATTGGCCAACTTCCTTTGGCTCAGTCCTCATGTCTGTCTCTCTGGGCTTCTCTGCAGATCGAGTATAATCTTCTTAAGAGCTACAGAGACAATCTGGAGGTCCTGGACATTCACCGCACCGACCAGGGCAACTATCCCACCTGTATGGTCTGGTACCCACCACTCACCAAGGAACTCTTCCTGCTCATTTGCAACAGTGGCTACAAAGTGAAACTTTTTAATTCTACCACCAAAATGTGCAGGTAAGCCCAAGGAGCTTCCTGCTGATGTGATGTNNNATTCAGTTTCTCCGTCCCCAACTTCTTTTAAGTCCCAGCTTACAGACCTGCGAGGAGCTTGGCTACCTTTACTGTCACTCACTATGCAGGGGAGGAAACCGAGGCATGGAAGAGTTGTATAATTCTCACCCAGGGTCACCTGGCTGGGAAGTTGCCAGAGGCAGGATGCAACCCAGAGCCTAGCACAGCAGGTAGATGAGGGACCCAGAGCTCAGTGCCCGAGACCCAGTAAAGGAACCCACAGAGTCGCTGATGCTTTATAAACTCCCCTATCTTTCCCTCATGGATAAAAAAACATGTATTTTCACTTGAATACTATCAATTGTGCGATTTTTAAAAAAGATTTTATTTTTTTAAAGCAAACTATACCCATTGTGGGGCTCAAACTCAACCCTGAGATCAAGAATCACATGTTCTCCTGACTGTGCGATTTTCCTTACTCTTGGTTCCTAAAGGAGTCTTTAAGTTTACCTGATGGCATTCATGTGTTCCCTCAGTATTTACCCAGCCCCTACCTGAGCCAGGTTCTGTCCGAGGTGCTGAAGGTAGGGATGCAAACAGCAATGTTCCTGCCACCATGAAATTTGCATCTTGGTAGGGGAGTGGAGTTCTTGGGAGAGGCTGGGCTGGAGGTCCACATTTGAGGTCAGGAGCACATGGTGCTTTAAAGCCATGAGACAAGAGAAGATTCCAGAGGGGAAAAGCATATAGAGGAGCAGCTAAAGGACCAAGCCCAGAGCATCCAAAGCTCCACATCTCAGAGCAGCAGCTCCTCCATCCTGAAATAGGTCTACGTCTGTGGTTGCCCTTGTGCTGCTAGGCCCAGGGCTCCCCGGGTTTGCTCCTCATCATAGATACAGATCATGGTACATCATCCCTGCACCAGGGCTCTGCATACATCTTTAACAACCCCCCCTCCCCACCAACTAGTATCCCACTGAGGTTCACAGCAGTGACAGAAGTTGCTGCTTAACACTTGAGGCTAGTTCTGACTCTGTCCTCTACTTGGCATTACTGGGCCCAGGTGCAGCCCTGGCCATGGGCTCCTGCCTAGTCAGCCCTAGAGGGCATCCCTTTCTGCCTGTGGTTTGGCTGCCTCGTGGGTATGTCCGGAAAGAACAGAGGCACTGAGGCTGGAGCAACAGGTGAGAATGCATTAGTGACATCACCTGGGAGAAGGAACAGCAGCTGGCCCTGAGCTTGAAGAAGACCAGCGTTCTGAAATGTTTCTCAGGAAAATAGGTCGTCAAAGTCCAGGATCACCCAAGATCATCATCATCTTCTTCTCCTTCTTCTCCTTCTCCTCCTTCTCTTCCTCTCCTTCTTCCTCCTCCTCCTCATCTTCCTCTTCTTCCTCCTCCTCCCCCCCGTCTTCTTCTCCTTCTTCTTCCCCTTCTCCTTCTCCTGCTCCTTTTTCTTCCTCCTCCTTCTCCTCCATCCCCTCCTCCTCCTCCTCTTCTTCTTCTCCTCCTTCTCCTCCTTCTCTTCCTCTCCTTCTTCCTCCTCCTCCTCATCTTCCTCTTCTTCCTCCTCCTCCCCCGTCTTCTTCTCCTTCTTCTTCCCCTTCTCCTTCTTTTTCTTCTTTCTCCTCCTCTTCTTCTTTTCCTCCTTCTCCTTCTCCTCCTTCTTCTCCTTCTTCTCCCTCTTCTCCTCCTCCTCCTTCTCCTTCTTCTTACATTTGTTTCCAGAGGGGTACAAGGAAAAATAACTGAGAAATGCCATGTCATATGGCAGGAACAGGAGAGAAAGCTAGCACTTTTTTTTTTTTACATATTAAAACACTGGGAAGGAGACATTTGAAAGAAATAGGTAGAAAAGGAATTTTAGGAAGATCTCAGAATCTTCGTACATCATCTTTAATGGACACAAACTTTTTGGATATGGAATATCCCATAGCTATGCAAGTCCTGAGTAAATCTGAGTTCACCGAGCAGATATATTGGGGATGGAGGGCCACAGACTCGAAGTTCCTGCTAACAGTTACTAAGCAGGGACTTCGAGGCACACAGTTTGGAGTTTGTGCCACTGACAATCAATTGGAAATTAGCATAAGGCATCTTTTTATGTTTACTTTATTTTTAAAAGAGATTTTATTTATTTATTTGAGAGAGACAGAGATAGCAACAGAGAGCATGAGCGGGGAGGAGAGGGAGAAGCAGGCTCCCTGCTGAGCAGGGAGCCTGACAAAGGGCTCGATCCCAGGACCCCGGGATCATGACCTGAGCCAAAGGCAGACACCCAACTGACTGAGCCACCCAGGTGCCCCCTTTTTATTTTTATTTATTTATTTTTTCATAAAGCATCTTTTAAAAAAATTTATCAAAGTGAAATTCGATAACATAAAACATAAAAATTAACCATTTTAGGAGTCTCTGGTTGACTCAGTCACTTAGGTGTCCGACTCTTGATTTTGGCTCAGGTCATGATCTTGGAGTTGTGGGATTGAACCCTGCATGGGGTTCTCTGCACTCAGCGGGAGTCTGCTTGAGATTCTCTCCCTCTCTCTCTGCCCCCCCCAAATAAATAAATAAATAAAAGCTTCTTAAAAACCTAACCATTTTAAAGTCAGCAATTCAGTGGCATTTAATGCATTCACAATGTCATGCAACCAACACATGTATTTAGTTCCAGAACATCTCCATCACTCCAGAGTACAGCCCCTTGCATAAAGCATCTTTTAAGTTGTAGGAATAACAAAGCCTCATAACCACAGCTTAATTGGGAAGGAATTGCCTTTTCATGATAAATCTAAAACAATTTTAAAATGCACTTAAAATATTTAGAACTTGAAAGGCGGTTCACAGAAAAAGGCCAATAAACCCATGAGCAGATGTTCACTAGTGTATCAAAGATGCAAATGAAAACAAGATATCGTTTTTCACAAATCAGATCAGGAAAATAAAAGTGATTGACAGGGCACAGTGTTGGCAAACATATAAGAGGGTGGGCACTCTCACTGGATGTTGGGGGGACGTGGAAACTGGGGCATCCTTTTGGGAGAGCAGTTTGTTCCCCTCTGCTAAATTGCATCATGTCTTCTGATGTCTAGGAATGTAGCTCACAGTATGCCAAGACATAAGTAAAAGGATGTCTTGCTCGAAAATATTTTCAAAAATGGAAACAATCCAGATGTCCATTAATAGGAGATTAGTTAAATGATGACTCGTCACTACACTGAAACTTGATGCTGCTTTTAGAAAAGAAAAAAAAGGAAAAGTAAGCTCTCTGTGTAGTAACATGGAAATATCTCCAAGACATAACATATTTTCCTATAAAATTACATTTCTATGATTTATCTACTTTTCACATAAAATTATATAGGTTAGAATATATAAAAGAAATTCTCAAGTCCTAGACACCAAACTGTTACCCGCGATTACCTGGGGGTTAAAGGGATGTGGGGGTCTAGGTAGATTATCTTACGTGTGTCTAAATGTGTGAAATTGTTCACAATGAGTAGGTCATAATTTTTCAATCAGAAGCAAAAGATATTAACTTTATTGTCAGATATGTTTAACAACACTAGGTGACAGTTTCATGGCTCCTCCTATGTGCCCGAAAGTGTTCTGAGTGCTTTATGTATATATTCCTGTTCACCACGGTCTCAGGGGAAGGCATGTTGTTGTTCCTATTTACTGGTGAGGAACCTGACGCACGGGAAGCTGAATAGTTGGACTTTTTTTTCCTTTTTCTTATTTATAATTTAAATTAAGATATAATTTACATATCATAAAATTTACCCCTTTTCAGTGATTTTTACTCTATTCACAAAGTTGTGCCACCGTCACCGCTATCTAATTCAAGAGCATTCCCATCACCCCAAAAACAAGCCACGTACCTATTAGCAGTCATTCCCCGTTCCCTCCCTTCCTTCCCCCACTCCTGCCCCACCCCTGGCAACCACCAAGCTATGTTCTCTGTGGATTTGTCTATTCTGGACATTTCATATAAGTGGAATCATATAATATATGACTTTTTGTGTCTGGCTTCTTTCACTCAGCAAGATGTGTTCAGAGTTCGTCCGTGGTGTAGTGTGTGTCAGTGTTTCATTCCTTTTTTATGGCTGGATCATATTCCGTTGTATAGACATACCCTATGAATCCATTCACCTGTTGTCGGACATTTGGGTGGTCTCTCTTCGGGGCTACATTTCTGTGTACGTTTCTGTGTAGACACCTGCTTCATTTCTCTTGGGCAGAGACCTAGAGTGGAAAGGCCAGGTCGTAGGGTAACTCTGCTTAACCATTTGAGGAACCTCCAGACTGTTTTCCAAAGCGGTGCCACCAGCTCCCGTTCCCACCAGGAGTATGTGGCGGTTCCACGTTCTCCTACTCTTTAAGGGTCTGAGCCGGGATTCAAACCAGAGTCTGCCCCTAGCCATGCTCTCCCTGCCTCTGTCCACTCAGTGATACTTGGGGAAGGCCCTTGGACATCCCTGCTCAGGGTAACCTGCAGCTCACTGGTTCCTGATCCCTCAGGTGGCCATTTAGCATTTCTGACACCTCACCTAAGTCTCCATGTGTATGAACCTGACCGTGGATCACTCGCCTGACTCCCCCCTGCCCCCGTGGCACCCTCACAGTTGGCCCCAGCCCCCTTGCTCAGCTCACCACCCTCCACCTCCCGCTCCTGTCCACTTACGTTTTCTTCAGTTTTCCAACAACAGTCCACTTCCCACACCCTTGCGCCACCTGTGTTTGCCCCTATTGTCTGTCACCTCCATATTCCCTATCTTCCCAACTCACCACTGCAGACCCAGCTCACATGTCTCCCTCCTCAGAGCAGTCTCCGAGCCCTGAACTCGCTTGTTCCCGTGCCTCTCCCCTCACACCGCTTCCATGCTGTCATCCCCTTCAGGCTGTGAGCTCGGTGGCAGTGACCAAATCTCTCTCGCATCTGTGTCCTGAGCACCTCACACAGTGCCTGGCACAGAAGGTCCTGTTTAATGGCTTTGTGCTTCATTTAGTCAGGGGACACACCTGGAGTGTGTGCTGTCCCCACCAGACACGGGCTGGGTACAGGGGACATGGAGAAAACACAGGCAAACAATGAGAGGCTTATCATATAAAAAGATTGCCATAGCTACTGACCTTACACAGGAGCAGAGCCAGCTTTTGTGGGATGTGCAGTGTGTTCAATTTTGTGGGCCCTGTTAAAAAGAAAAAGGATACATAATTAAGAATAAAACACAGCAGGACTCCTCCGAGGCCTCAGAAGGTGCCTGGGTGAGCCCGGGGTCCTGGAGCTCCTGTTTTGCTAGCTTCAGGAAAGTACTGCTCTGGGCTTAGGGTCATGTCCCAGAACCTCACCTTGGATCAGATTCTTTTTTTTTTTCTTTTTTAAAGATTTTATTTATTTATTTATTTATTTATTTATTTATTTATTTGACAGAGAAAGAGAGACAGCCAGTGAGAGAGGGAACATAGGTAGGGGGAGTGGAAGAGGAAGAAGCAGGCTCCCAGCGAAGGAGCCTGATGTGGGGCTCGATCCCAGGACCCTGGGATCACGCCCTGAGCCGAAGGCAGATGCTTAACGACTGAGCCACCCAGGCGCCCCTGGGATAAGATTCTTAACAGTCTGAGTTAAAGAAGTCTGACCGTTGCTGGGGCACGAGTCACCACCATCTGATTCATAGGCAGTGTGTTGGAGTCTGTGTGTGGCACTGGAAGACCTGTCTGTCGGTGTCTGGAGCCACAGATGGCACCTCGTTCTGATCTCTTGGCCTGCCACTGGGGAAGGGGTGTCTCCCTATATTCCGCCAACGCATGTCACTTCCTTACCGCATTTTTCTCGTCCCTTGTTCCCGTACACATTCTTGAGGCATAATGTTCCCTTCACTCAGCTGTCAAGGAGGAAAGTCAGAGCCTCCACCAAAAGCATTCTTCACAATCAGACTTTCCCTGGAGCATTTGCTGTTTGGAGCTGTTGCCCCTTATTTATGGCAGCTGTTAGCAGTGGTTGAGAGAGAGGCTCTTCGTTGAGTGACAGGACAGGAAATTGGGAATGCAAAATGTGTACAGTATCATGAAAGGTAGCTAGTCATGAAACCTACGTTCAGATTTGTAGAATTTAAAAAAAAAAAAATGTTTCTTTTTTTTTTTTTTTTTTTCTCATGCAGAAAGACACTTCTTGGGCCGGTTTTTGGTTCTCCCATTGAGCAGATACAGATCCTCCCAGTGAAAAGCACCTTGGAACTGCAGAAACGTTACATGGTGTTTATTAACAGAGACAAGGTATCAGCCTTTGCTGTCTGCCTCTGGGGGACGACTCTGTGTGGTGTGGGTAGCAGTCAGCCCCAAGTAGCATCAGACCCAGGATGCTGGGTGTCAGAGCCAAGCCCAGCGACTTCATCCCAGTCCACAGTGATACTGAAAATTGCCATAAATGAATGAAAATTGGGTCTTAGGAAGCATTTCTGAGCAGAGTTACTGCACTTTCTGTACTTCATGAAGATACGTGGTCACCAAAGGATTTTTTCTTTCTGATTTATTTACATGGAAAAATCTTACAAAGACATGCAGACTAGTTACATTTAGTTCTGCATTTAATAAAGAATCTATCGAAAAGCACAACATCATAGGATTCCAGAATTATTCTGGAAAACCTTGGACGTCTGACTAGGAAGACGGGTGAAACCTTCCTTCCTGTGTTTCTCTCCTAAGCGGCCACCCCGCAGAGGTCAGTGTGCGTGCGAACCCCCAGCCCCAGGAAATGGGGCTCTCACACACTGAGATGATTCCAGCCGCACAGGTCCTTCCAGTAAACAGCCCTGGAGGTGACATGCAAGTGTGCCTGGGGCCCAGTTATCCGAATCTGAATTTCCAATGACATATTCCTCTCTAGGTTGGCCTTCAGATCTTACCAGTTGATGGCAATCCACACAAGACATCCGCTATTATATGCCACCCCAGCGGGGTGGCGGGAATGGCCCTTTCCTATGACGGCTGCTATGCCTTCACGGCTGGAGGACAGGATCGATCGGTGGTGCAGTGGGAAATCAACTTAAGGTACGTGATGAGGCGAGAAGCTCAGCCCCACAAGGAAGGTGTCAACTGTAGACCCTCATTTTTTAACCAGCCTCAGCAGATGGGTGTTAAGCCCCTACTGCAGGCCCGGCCTTCGGGTTGTTCCCCATGATATCTGTCTATACCCGTGTGCAGACAAAAGCATACTGCTCCGCTTCAGGGACCGATGGGATTTGCAGCGAAGGCCGTGTGATTCCACCTCGTTCACGCGCGGCCCCTAAAATACTTCCCACTCTGTCATCTGCAAATTCACACCAGCTAGAAAGATCTTGCCCAGATCTCCGAAGCCTGTGTTAACAACAATAGTGAGAGTATTCTTTGGAACATGTGTTTCCATTCTGCTCCTCTCACCCCCCTGCCCTGAGCTGAGACTGTCTGCCTTAGGTGAGGCTGGAGAGGTCCAGGGCTGAGCATTGCAGAGCACTCGGACTCTGAGGTCACAGAGTTTGGGTGTGCAGCCTCCTTTCTGCTGGCCCTGAGGCCTAGGGCTATTTCTTAACATCTCTGATCTTTAGATTCCTTGTCTGTGAAATGGGGGGAAAGGAGGATAATAGGGACTTTTATAGGATCCTCGTAAGGATTGAATAGCACAGAGCTAGGGGCTAAATACAGTAACTATTTCCTCTCTTCCATTCTTCGTTATGAAGGCCTTACTAAAGAGCCTTACTAAAAAGTGGGGCAAGTACTACAGCAATCCTCTCATCTACCCAAACTCAGTGAGCTGCCACAGGGCAGAGCCAGTTCCCATCCCTGAGCACCTCCCAGCCCCTGCCTCGTAGACAGCCTCCTGCCTCGTACACAGCCTCCTGCCTCGTACACAGCCTCCTGCCTCGTACACAGCCTCCTGCCTCGTACACAGCCCCCTGCCTCGTACACAGCCTCCTGCCTCGTAGACAGCCTCTGCCTCGTACACAGTCCCCTGCCTCGCAGACAGCCCCCTGCCTCGTACACAGCCTCCTGCCTCGTACACAGCCTCCTGCCTCGTACACAGCCCCTGCCTCGTACACAGCCCCCTGCCTCGTACACAGCCCCCTGCCTCGTAGACAGCCCCTGCCTCGTAGACAGCCCCCTGCCTGGCAGCGCCACACTCGAGCTGGGTACGGACAGCTCGGAGGCACCTTCCTTCCTTCGATTCATGTGCCAAGTGCACATCTCTCTTACGGCAGACTCGAAGCTTCTTCTCTTAACCTGAAGAGGAGCAGAAATAGGCAGGTAAATTTGCTTTGGGTCCACACTGGTTTCAGACTGCAGTTGCAACTCTGACCTTCACCTCTGCTTTCAGCTAAGAGGGCAGATCTTGGGAATTTGGGGATTCAGAAGCTGGAGGTGAGCTCTCACATTGAAAAGCACTTCCCGGTTGTGTGCCCAGAATGAGCTGCTTGATTCCTGGACAGCTAGACTGTCACCTGGAGCGGTGGGAGCAAGCGACACCCTGGGGACCGAATAAAACCTCTTCCTTTTCATTTTTGTCCTCTTCTCCATAATCATGGTAGAGATTAAAGGAAAAAAAAAAAAGGCACCCGCTTTCCCATGGCTTTCCTGGGCCTGGCCAGAGTCCAGGCTTCTGAGAATTTCAATTTAATCTGTTGTGGGGACAAAGGATCATTATAAACTAATTAGCACTTCATTGCTGCTTCTGGTGTCTTAATATGTTCAGTGCTTCACTAATGGGAAGAAATGTAACAACCCTAAACAAGTAAACAAACAAAATTCCCCACTGGTCTACCGGCGGTGAGTCGTAGGGTGAAATTAAGATGCTGAGTCCTCTCACGGTCCACGATTTTCTTCGGTGTGCTCCTGGGCCCAGATACTATCCCTGCGGCACGTGGACCTTCTCCGGGTGTACCCCTTCCTCCCTGGCATTTTCTCCTAGGGTTCAGTCCACACATACTCAGGCTTTGCCCCATCTATGCTGGCATGCCCCTCTTCTCCTCCCCTTGCCCCCCATTACTTTTTGATGCTCAACTTCACACCCACTCTAGTCCTGCTGCTGTGCTCAGACGAGAGCAGAAAGACCCAGATTCAAATAACACCTTTCCTGCCTACTTGCTGTATGACCTCAGGCTAGTCCCTTAACTTCTGAGTCTCAGTTTCTCCATCTGTTAAATGGGAATAACATCACCGTTTTGAGAGTAAAGTTTACCGCTATGGCTGTTCCTCCCCCTGCCTCCACCGCTGGGGAGCATTTGTGAACACTTACTGTGTGCTTACTATTTGCTGAGCACTTACTGTATGTTACCGTATTTGCTGCTTCTCCTGATTGAGCTCATTTCCCAGAAGTACTGTCTGTATGTTTCGGCACACAGTAGGTTTTCAATAAATGCACTTCTCCTTTGTGCCCTAATAACCCTCTTTTTTTGTTGCAAGCATTAGAAACCCAGCTTAAACACACAGGGGAATTCACAAGATGGTCATGGGCATCTCAGGTCCCCACTGCAGGAAGAGAAGGGATGGCGTGCACTCAGCATTCGCTCTCTGCCCGGCTGTGCTGTTGGCTTCATTCTCGGCACAATTGGATTTCGTCGCCCAGTGCGACCATGGCCACTGACAGTCCTCAGATCCCACAAGCTGGAGCTCTCACTGCAGAGCCAGTGGGTCTCTTTCCCTGGCTGTGGTTGGACCACTCCAGTCCTGTCCCTCTGGCTCTCTCGGGTCCATTGGCAGTGGCCAGGAAGCAGGAGACATAGGACAATCCTGACTGCCAGAGAGCTGTTCCCAGGGCATCCAGAACTCTTGTGAGTCATTCCCAGGCTCTCCTGGTAGTGACGGGCTCCTCTGTGTCACTTCTGGCCTTCAGCTGGCCCTGTTCCAGAGCCACGTGGCTAAAAGTGGCCTCCCACTGAGGCTGTCGGGACTGGGCCTGGGCAAGGCCTGGAGGCCACAGAGGGAGCCCTCTCAGCTAGACACCTGCCTTGATGGCTGATATCAGAGCTGAGAGAGAGCTGGGTGAAGCCTGGTCCCTGCCGCAGAGAGGCCTCAAACCCACCTGGAGAACACACCAGCCCCCCCCCAGCTCCCAGCTCAGGCTGCTTATGCAGGGCCCCAACAAGAGGGCCAAGGCGGTCTTGTGGCTGATTCTCTGAAGAGAGTCATGGGTGTGTATTGATACCCAGTTCAACAGAGAAGAATAACCCTAACTACCTTGTACTGAACTTCTCTGGCCCAGGCCCTGTGCTGTCCGCTTTCCATGCATTGTCTGATTTCACCTCACAGCCATCCTGGGAGGCAGGGACTCCCCATGTGTCTGGAAAAGTACTAGCTCCCAGGTGTTAAAGGACCCTCCCACGCACTGGGGCTGGGATTCACATCCAGGTCTTTCTGATTCAACAGCCCACCTTAACAAACACTCATCACAGGAGAACAACAGAGGGCTTCGTGTCTAGCCCCTTATGTGGCTTCACTCCATTTCCACAACAACCCTGTGAGGCAGACCTGTAATCATTCCCATTCTACAGATGAGGAAACTGAGCCCAGGGAAGTTGTTACTCACCCGTGATCCTATTGCTTACAAGTGGCAGGGCCAAGACTCACACACATGTCCCTTTGACTCCAGATTCTGGGTACTTAACCACTTCCCCACTGTGGTCTACACTGAAGTGTGTTTTAATAACCCACAAAGAGGCTAATGGCCTGATTAGCAGAAATCCAGTTAGTGGATTATTACGAGGATTTTGTATTATGGGTATATTGTATGGGGCAAAGTCAGTCTCATACAAAAAGTAGGTTTTCTTACCATTTACAGTGCCTATTTTTAGAAAGCCTGACCCCGTGTTAGAGAGCAGAGGGTTATTTTTATCTGACTGGCATGGGTCCCTGGTGGCCTCTGGAGTTTTTATGGAAGCAATTAGTGTTGGCAGGGTACCTGCACTTATCCCGGTTCTTGGCTCTGGTCGTATGCAGATTTCACATTACTAGTGAAGCTGTGCTGCTGGGGAGCACTGTGGTTCCAGCACACGGGAGCCCTCCCCCCCCTCCCCCGCCAGGAGAGCCGTGTTCCCCAAAGACTGCAGACAAATTGCCAAGCGCCTGCCCTGTCATCAGCGAGAGAATATCACTATCATTAAGGCGGGTGCCCTGTACCACCAGATTCCACATGGAGATGGAATTTTTCGTTTTCAGCTTCATTTTGGAGGGAATTTTCTGAACAGGTTTATAGAGCCCCTGATTGTATGGGCGCTGTAATACCCTGCAGAGGTCTGCAGGGCCAGGCAATGCCGGCCGACCTGCGCTCACGCGTGAGCGCCTTCTAACAGTGATGTTTCTGTTATTGTCCTAGTGCTCTGGAGGCAGCCGTTTCTCTTGGGGGTGAAGACTTGACCCCGTTCTATGGTCTGGTGGCTGGTGGCAGGGAAGGAAAATTCTACAGGGTAATTGTCCTCAGAGTAAACACTTGCTGGTAACATCTAGTTAAGTTTGTAAAACAAATGTGCCTGGGCTGAACCTTCTCGCTTTTTTCCAAAGCTCTTTTCCCCACTGAGCTCAAAATGTACTTTCTAGAAAATGTCCTTGGCGTCCTAATGGATGCTTTAGACTGAAGCCAGAATGTGTGTTGTGTTTCCATTTTATTTCCACGTAGGAGCTGGAAGACTATTTTTACTATTCTCAGCTCCGTAGTCAAGGTATTGATACAATGGAGACCAGAAAGGTGGCGGAACACATTTGCCTGTCAGAGCTTCCTTTTGTCATGAGAGCAATTGGCTTTTACCCATCAGAAGAAAAGGTAGGTAGAAGGAAAACAAGAACGACAGTGGGATCTGTTATTTATGAAAACAACCTCTGGGAGCAATAATTATAGGTCAAAGTAAAAATTTTAACATTATTCTTACATAAATGGATCGGAAAGAAGGTTCTGAGCATATGAGACACGCTCCTTAGAAACACTTACCATGAAGCTTTCCTGAAGGTCTTATTCCTTACTGGAGTCTACCACTGGTAAGAGCTTGGGTCTTGGAATTAGACTGGCTCTCGCTGAGCTCAAGCCGATGATGCCTGTGAAGCATGGGACGCAGGGCCGGTCGCATAGGGAAAGCTCAGTGAATGGGCGGTATCGGGGTGATTTTCAGTGTGCAGCTACTGTTGACCAGCTGGTGTGAATGGGGCGCCATTGGGAGGTGGGTGGTCGTCCTGGGCTGTGGGGCTCAGAAGAAGCCATCAGTCCTCATGACCCTCACAAAACAGGCCCAGCTGTGAGGGGCTTCCAGGGACCAGAAGCACTGCAGGGAAAAGGGTCTTCCTAGAGACCCTGGATCACAATGCAATTGACTGGGTTTTCCTTCAGACTGGAAATGTCAACACATTTTCATTGTGGAAAGTTTGGAAGAGGTACACAAGTGGAATGAAGAACATAATTACTTATAATCCCACTACACAGATGTAACAGTTATATAAAATTTTAAAAAACTAATTGGTACCTTGTTGAATATATATTTTTATCCTATATTTCCACTTGATGTTATAACCATTTTGCATTTATTAATAATTCTCTGAAACATGATTTTTTTAAAAGATTATTTATTTGAAAGAGAGAAAGCAGAGCAAGAGAGAGAGCATGAATGGGGGTAGGGGCACAGGGAGAAACAGGCTCGTCACTGAGTAGGGAGCCCAACACGGGGCTCAATCCCAGGACCCTGGGATCATGACTGGTGCCAAAGGCAGACGCTTAACCAACTGAGCCACTTAGGTGCCCCGTGATTTTCAAAGGACATATCTTAATTTTATAACTTTTTCTGATTTAGCAAATAGAACTATAAGGAAGAAATCGAAATTACTCAGAGATAATCATTGTTAACATTTTGATGGAGTTCCTTCTATTGTTTTATATATGGATATAGATACATCTATATTTTTTAACAAAAATGGCATTATATGGCATATATGTGTATATGTCCATGTATATCAACCGTTTACAGAGTATATATGCATGCATTGATATAAGGATTTGTGGGTATATATAGGTATATATGTGTATATATGTATATATTTATATCAATATCTTCAGTAACTATTGTTTTGTGAGCATGGTGGTAAAAATTCCCTGACAATATACTTTTTTTCCCCAGCTTTATTGAGAGATAATTGACATATAACCTTATATAGTTTAAGGTATACAGTGTAGTGATTTCATATATGTATTGCTGCAAAACAGTTACCACAATAAGGTTCGTTACCATATCCCTCACCTCACATGGTTACAATTTTTTTGAATGTGAGAACTTTTATTTATTTGTTTATTTTTCAAATTTTTATCTAAATTCTAGTTAGTTAACATACAGTATAATATCGGTTTCAGGAGTAGAATTCAGTGATTCATCACTTACATACAACACCCAGTGCTCATCACAACAGGTGCCCTCCTTATTGCCCATCCCCCATCTGCCCATCCCCCATCTACCCATCCTCCACCCACCTCCCTCCATCAACCCTCAGTTTGTCCTCTACCATGGAGAGTCTCTTATGATTTGTTTCCCTCTCTCTCTCTCTTTTCCTTCCCATATGTTCATCTGTTTTGTTTAATTTCCACATGTGAGTAAAATCATAAGGTATTTGTCTCTCTGACTTATTTCACTTAGCATAATACACTATAGCTCCAACCATGTCTTTGCAAATGTCAAGATTTCCTTCTTTTTGATGGCTGAGTAATATTCCATTGTGTATATATAAACCGCATCTTCTTTATCCCTTCATCAGTCGGTGGACATTTGGGCTCTTGGTGAGAACTTCTAAAATCTACTTTCTAGCAGCTTTCAAATATACACTACAGTATTGTTAACTGTAGTCACCATGTTGTACCTAATATTTTCCAGGACTTTTTCAACTTACACTGGAAGTTTGTACCCTGGCAACCACTGTCTGTTTTCTGCTTCTGTGAGTTTGGGGTTTTTTAGATTCCACATACATCTTTCTCTGTCTGACTGATTTCACTTAGCGTAGTGCCTTCAGGTTTCATTCGTGTTGTCCTAAGCGGCAGGATTTCTTTCCTTTTTTATGGCTGAATAATATTCCATTATTTAGACCCACCAACAGTGCATAAGGGTCCGCTTTTCTCCACATCCTTGCCAGCACTTACCCTTTTGTCTTTGAGGATAGCCATTCCAGGAGCGAGGTGGTAGTTCTTAATGGCCTTGACTTGCATTTCCCTGATGATGAGCAATGTTGAATATCTTTTTTGGAAAAATGCTTATTCAGATCTTTGGCCCAGTTTAAAATTTTTTTTCTTTTGGGTTGTATGAGTTCCTTATGTATTTTAGATAGCAACCTCTTATTAGCTATGTGGTTTGCAAATATTTTCTCTCATCCTGTAGGTCACCCTTTCATCTTGTTAATTTCCTTTTGCTGTGCAGAAGCTTTTCGGTTTGAGGCAGACACCATGATTTTTAGAGGCTGTGTGCTTAACTGAACCAGTCCCCAGCTGACAGACACATAGGTTGTCTGAAGTGTTTGGCTGTCTGAGACATGGCTATGATGAGCATCTCTGCGTATAGTTTCCACATACTCCTCTGATTATTTTCCAGTCTCCGAGTCCTAGAAATAGAATTACTGGGTCAGAGAATAGGAACTTCAAGGCTCTGCTGCCAAACAGCTTTCCAAAAATGTAGCATTTCACAGCCCACCATCAGGCATACAGAAGGCCTGAAACCCAGCTAAGATGTGGTGCCCACATTGCTAGCTGGGTGCATTTTAGGGATGTGAGCTGTGATCCCAGTTATTTCTCCTGGCCCACCTAGAACCACCTGTTTTTGTGTACTCTGGGTATGACCGGAAGGTGACTTTTATTCTCCAAATAGCATCTGGAAAAATGAGCTCTGAGAGCCCAGAGACCCATGCAGAGACTTGAATGAGTACCTCAAGCACAGTGGGTACCCTAAGCTCCCCAAAAGGTCTTTGACCAGTGTACATTTTGTAAAAGTACATGCCCCGAAATGGAAGTGACTATGGAGAAAGTTTGTGCAGCCCACATAAAAGCGTTCCTGAGAGCTGTATTTCCAAAGCATGTTCCTTAGAACGGCCAGTTCCCAAACTGGCAAACTGCATGAGAAGTACAGGAACACTTACTAAGAGAGCATATTCCTGGGCCCATCCTGGACTGAGCCGGTCAGAATCTCCAAGTATGGGGCCTGGGAGTCTGCATTTCCCCCCCTCCCAGGGTTATAAAGCCCTGCCTTGGAACACTGGCTCCACGAGGTGCTTACCGGGGCCACTCATGCTCAAGGAAGCTTTAGACAAAGTGAAATAGGATCGTTAGTCAGGACTCTCCTTTGGTTACAGGTTACTGAAACCTAATGCAAACTAGTTTTTGGTTCCTAGGATTCCAAGTCTAGAGGTAGAGGTAATGCCCGGTATAACCTAATCTAGGCCCTCACGCTGCCACCAGGAAGCATCCTTCTCCCTGGGCCTCACCTTCCTCCGTGTTGCCTTCCTTCTCAAAGGGTCCCTGGGCCCATGTTCAGTGGGTACAACTCCAGAGCCTCGGTCACTGCCCCCAGCCTCCTCACCACTGTCCTCGGGGCGGGAGCTACTCAGGATGCTCCCGTGCTCCCCCTACCTGGGATCAGAGTCGGGGTCAGCCACCTTGACCATGAGGACCCTGGGGCAGCAGTAGTGGGCTCCAAATGGAATTCTGCATAGGAAAAAAAAATGGGTCCACGATTCTGATGCTGTAGGAGGTTACTGGACTTTGGGAGTCTTGAAGTGAGGTGTACATGCGGACAATATCCCTCAACTGCACTGATTATGGAGACCTCTTTCTCATTTCACTTTGAAAGTATTGCCTTTGACTTCTCACCCGGGTTCCCCCCTCCACCCCACCACATTTCATCTTCTTTATTGTATCTGTGGTTCATCTTCTCCTTTTTTTTCCCCAAACATTGATCTTAAGTTAATCCCCATCTTCTTGGGGTGACTGGCTGACATAACGCCTAGTACTTCCTGACCGAAGAAGGGGAAGAAAGCGTATGTTGGTAGGAAGTGCAGGGACTCAGAACCTGGCTGACCTAGCTGCTCCCTTGGCAAGTCATTTCAACTATAGTCTGAATTCCTGTGACCTCATCTCTCAGATGAGGCTGGAAGTAGCTCGCGCCTCCTAGCATTGCTGCGAGGACTGAAGGATGTGGGTCCAAGGAGCGCCCCACCCTGTGTCACACAGAGTAGGTACTTATTAGCCCCTCTTCTCACTTTGGTATTTCCTGTCAACACGGCGTGTTCTGTTTAAGAGGTTGATGAGACGGCCCCTCTTTTACTTATTTTTAACTTTTTATCTTGGAAAATTCCAAACACGGACAAAAGCAGAGAAAATAGTGTAATAAACTGTTGTGTACCCATCAGTCAACTTCAGCAATTATCAACTCCTGTTATATCCGGACCCACCAACTTCCTCTCCACCCTTGGCCTGTTCTGAAGCAGGTCCCGCACACCCTTACTTCACGGGGAGGCCTCTGGAACTGAGGTGTCCCTTACTCTGTCATCTAGCCGGGGAGAGGGTCCTCTTCCACCCCCTGTGGGTGTCCCAGATTCGCCGTCACACGTGTGCTGTGGGCAGGCCTCAGGTGCCTCTCTCAAGGTGGTAGATTCAAGCCGTCCATGCAGGGAGGCAGTGCCTCCGGGTCAGGTGGCTCTGGGGCCAGCCCCGCCTGGAACCACTTGCCGGCTGGCGATTTGGTCGAGTTCCTGGACTTCTCCAAGTGTCTGTTTCCTCATCTGTAAAGTGGGGATGATAGTAGCACCCGCCTCCTGGGGTGACTGAAGAGTAAGTGAGCATCTGTTTCGCACAGGACGTGGCCCATGTCAAATGTTGGAAAATACCATCCAGTGTCCTTGCCTTCATCATCGTGTCCTCATCTCTGGGCGTGTGAATGCAGAAGGCCTTTAAGCGAATGCTCCTCGGTGTGGTTCTTTGTTCACAATTTCCTTTCTAAAACCAGTTCATTATTTCCTTGACGCATCTGGTAAAGGCACTTTGCATAAGTGACTGAAATTCGTCAAACTGATGGCAGTCTTCTCATTCAGGATTTTTTTTAAAAGAGGTTTCCTTCCTTCCTTCCTTCCTTCCTTCCTTCCTTCCTTCCTTCCTCCCTCCCTCCCTCCCTCCCTCCCTCCCTCCTTGCTCTCCTTCTTTCTCTCTCTCTTCCTTCCTCCCTTCCTTCCTTCCTTCCTTCCTTCCTTCCTTCCTTCCTTCCTCTCTTCTTTCTTTCAAAGTAAGCTCTACATCCAGTGTGGGGCTTGAATTCACAACCTTGAGATCGACTCACATGCTTTACCGACAGCCAGCCAGGCGCCCCTCCTTCAGGATTCTTGATTTTCAGCCCTAAGTTCATTCAGATGTGTTCTCCTCTGCAGTCCTGCTTGGCCGGCAAGGGAATTCTGGGTGTTTAGCCTCTGTGGCCATCACTACTGGCCATATGAAGTGCTACAGACAGAGGGTGGGCACAGTGACCAGCCTTTTCCCGCTTCCTGTGGAAGCAAGCACGTGCAGTCACTGAAGGCCTACTCAGTTACCCCGTCATTGGCAACAACCTCTCCAGGTCTTGCTGATGAGTAGAACGTACCCAGAAAAAAAGGTTAGTCTGCAGCCAATGTTCTGAAGTGGCATCGAGCATTAGTTACAAACAAAAAGAAATTAAAATGGCGATTGTAAGGTTTCCACTGGCTGTCAGAGACATCTCTGCTCACTGTTACAAAGGAGAGTTTCAGTGGCCCCCCGGAAGGTCTTCATAAATCCCTCGGCCTCCAGGGTTTTTAATCCACCTAAAAAAACACACTCATCCTTTGGAGATGTTTTCTGAAGGCCCCCGACCCAGATGTCGCCACATCAGTGTGCAGACTTCACGAGCTGATGAGTCAGTGTCTGTCTGAAGCTGCACAGGGAAAACTTTTTGGTCTCTCGTTTTCACATCAGATTTATAGGGATTTCAATAAAAATGTTTTCAGGGCTTTGAAACTTTTAAATCCAGGCTTTGTCGTGGTTAACGAAACATTTCCTATTAAGATGCAGCTGCTCCCCGCCCCCGAGAAGCTGCATGAAGAAGGACGTGAAGTTAAGCGAGTACGTCCACACTTGGTTACATAAAAGACCCAGTCACAGAGATTGGAACCAGTGCCCCCCGCCCACCCAGGCTATACATGATTTATATTTCTCTTACGTCATCTTAACTGCCTGGGGGATTTGAATCTAGTCAGCGTGGTAAATTGAAGCCAAATTATATACGGACGTAACCCTCCCCAAAGAATTACTAACCCCTCCCATCCTTTGCCGAGCACTGGACTTGGGCATAACACAGTCCGTGTGGTCAGGGAGGGCCTACTCTTCTTACGGATCTTCACTTTTTAAATGAAAGATTTGCACAGTTTATAATGTTATAGAAGGAACCAAAACTTGGGTGTCACAGTGTTCTGCAGCTGAGTTCACATAGCACAAAGTTTCGTCTTCTAGCTTCATCGTTTTCTTTTCCTGTAGGACTTCGGAGTATAGTGTTAGGGCAGGACCCATGTGTTGCATGCGTTCCCTGCTTACTTGTGGCTACATTTCTATTTAGCTTGCAGAGCAGTCGTTGTTTAATCCTGATAGGTTTTTGCACTGAATTAACAGTCGTGTAACCACTTAGTTCTATAAATGTAAGCAGGGAGGTATGTGCCTGGCAAGGGCTCACATAATGGACCCTCAGCTAATGTTGGTCGGATGAATGAATGAATGAATGAGTGAATGAATGAATGAGTGAATGAATGAATGATGGTCTTTGGTCATATCTGGCACAAAGACAACAAAGAAAATAGAATCCCTGACATTATTATTTGTTCTCAGAGTAGTTAATAGTAGCCCTAAAATATTTGATAGATTCAGGAACTTTGGTGTTATTTAGGAGTATTTAGAGAGGAATAAATAATCACTTAACTTTTTATTTTTTAAAAAATTTTTGGTAAAGATTTATTTATTAGAGAGAGACAGAGAGCACAAGCAGGGGGAGCAGCAGGCAGAGGGAGAAGCAGGCCCCCCTGCGGAGCAGAGAGCCCAACTTAGGCTCAATCCCAGGACCCTGGGATCGTGACCTGAGCTGAAGGCAGATGCTTAACTGACTGAGCCCCTCAGGCGCCCCATCTCTTAACTTTCTAAATGTGCATATCTTTGGACCCACCAAATGTACTTTTAGGAATGAACCCTCAGAAAAACTCACGCAAGTGTACAATGATGTATGTATGGAAAGAACAAGTACTGTAGCATATTTTCCTGATAGTGAAAAATTAAAACAACCCTAATGTCCGTTGATAAGAGATGGGATAAATAAAATAAGGCACACCTACACTTAGTAGTCATTAAAAAGTGAAATTGACCAACATTTCTTGACTCAAAAAGCATGTACAGAATTTGTTATTAAAGGGAAAAGGGAGGGGCGCCTGGGTGGCTCAGTCAGTTAAGTGTCTGACTTCAGCTCAGGTCATGATCCCAGGGTCTTGAGATTGAGCCCCCGTGTCAGGCTCCCTGCTCATCAGGGAGTCTGCTTCTCCCTCTCCCTCTGCTTCGCCCCCCCGCCCCCGCCCCTGCTCGTGCTTTCTCTTACTCTCAAATAAATAAATATCTTTTTTAAAAAGGGAGGGGGAAGGGCAAGTTGCAAAACAATATGTGAAGCATGAGCTCGTTTCATTAATAATGATTTAGATATTTGTACATGCCTGGCAAAACTCTGAAAGGTGGTGTTGCAAATGCTTAACGACATTGACTTCTGAGGGGTGGGATTTGGGAGAACTTTTACTTCTACTTTGTACACATAACCCCGTGTCAGCAGGGGCCTCTGTACCAGCTGGAACCTGGCTCTGGTCCATGCCAGTGGGAGTTTCGGGGCTACCCTGGGGGCTTCCGTGTGTGTGTGTGTGTGTGTGTGTGTGTGTGTGCAGACTCTGTCTATCCCACATCATTCAGACCTGACACTCAACTCATTCTTCACAAAAACACAAAGCCCATTCATGCAAGACAACTTTCTTGAAAATTGGGAATCATCAGAAAGAGACGCATAACTGCATTTCACAGCAATTTACCTACAACTGCTTTTAGACCCTTTTCCCAGTCCTGATGACCACCCCGACAGGGGCTTCCTTGCTGGCCTTCATCCCGTGCAGGACTCAGTGCTCTGCTCCCCCTCCTTCCTGGCATAGCCCCAGGACCTCCACATTCTCCCTGTGCTAGCCATGGCTGTTTGGCTCTTCTTAGTTTCTGTTTCCAAACCTGCAATATAAGCCCATCTCGAGGGTCTATAAATGAGAAATTTCCCATTTCCCATTAGAATTTCCCATTTCCCTCCTTAGAAGATATTTGTGGTTATATGGGGGGGAGGGGCTCATAATATACATTTCTGTAATATTCTAATTTTTCTTAGCTGCGAGCATGTGGCTTGCGTTGCTTTTGTATCTAGAACAAAACCCAGAAAGATAAACAAACAAATCCTCCCAAAGCCTTTTGTGCTAATCTTGTGGCTAAACCATGGTCCCAGCTGGGATGCAGGGCCCGTGGCCAACCAAGTGCGGCCTTCCCCATACAAGGAGGAGAAATCGGAGCCAGTGGTCCTGGGCACGGTTTCTGCCCTGATAAAGACCCCATGGGAATTTGGAGATTTGCACGTTGAAAGGAAGCCCTCAGTATGTTGGATTTGCTCTGAAACAGGAGTATCAGGAGTTATTTCTGTGGCCCACTGTTCTAGGGAGGCCTTCCCGGTCAGCTGGGAGCCCCTACACCAGTGAGCAGGGTGTCCCCCGCGGAGAGATCAGGGCAAGACAAAATGATTTCTGTTGTTCACACTTTAATGCATTTAAAGAAAGAAATCCCCAAATGCCACGCAGCTGCAAAAAAAGAATGCAGGGGACAACAATACCATAACACCACCACCACCAGCAGCAACAGCCAGGCTCTTCTCTCTGGGGCTCTCCGGGCACGCCCAGTTTGATGCTAACCCTGCTGGTGTTTAATCCTCATGCCAGAGAGATGCTTTTATGGTCTCCGTTTTACAGATGGGGAAGTGAGGCTTTCCGTGTTGTTTCTACACGTGTGCTTTAGTGCGAACAAGGAAGAAACGCCAAGAGTCGGAACACCGAACACTGGTTATTGCTGAGGGGTGGGGAACTACAGGGCATTTTACTTCTTTTTATGTCTCTTCTCTCTATCTTTGCTTGAATTTTTTATAACAAGCATGTACTAATCTTTATTGGTTTTATGATTATAACAGGATAGATCATACTGATGGTAGAAAATATATTTAAAAAAATACTCGTGTTATTTGCTTTGTTGCTTGCCTTTGCCAGGGCTTCACCTCCGATTATTTTTCTTTCTTTTTGACTTTACTGACATCACATACCGTACAAGTCATGCATTTAAAGTGGCTTTTAGTTTGTTCACAGTTGTGCAGCCATCACCACTGTCTAATCCCAGAGCATGTTTGTCACCCTAAAAAGAAACCCCACACCCATTAGGGCACTTAACACGGTGATCGTGAGTAGTCACTCCCCACCCCCACCCCACCCCGCAGCTCCCGGCACCCACCAGTCTCCCTGCCCCTGCGGATTTGCCTGCTCTGGACATTTCGTATCGATGGAGTGGTGCACTCTGTGGTCTTTTGTGACTGGCTTCTCACGGGGCATCACGTTAGCGAGGCTCATCCAGGTTGTAGCAGGTGTCCGCGCTTCCTTCCTCCTTATAACGGAATGATATTCCCTTCATTCACATGGATACGCCACCTTTTATTTTTTCATTCATCAAGTGGTGGACATTTGGGTTGTTTCACCATGTTGGCTATTACGAATAATACCGCTCTGGATATTTGTGTACAAGTTTTCGTGTAGAGCTGCGTTGTAATTTCTCTTGCCTGCGTACCTAGGTTTAGCATTGCCATGCCAATAACTCCCGTGTTCGAGGAATTCTCAGATTGGTTTCTATTTACTATTTCTTGACTTGAACCAGGCCCTCAGCCATGCTTCGGGGTGCAGCTCCAAGGAAGCAGGACTTGGAGGAGCTGTGAGCACTTGACTGACAAACCCTCGGCTGTGGGTCTGGGAAAGCTAGAGGACTCGCCATGTAGATGGTAAAGCCATTTCCTGGAGCGAGCGCCTGGAAGCATTTGACACCGGGGCTCTAACGAGGGCCTGGGTGACGGGACTGGAATGGGTGGTGGTCTCATTTCTGGGTCACCTCACCCCAGACAGCAGGGCGAGAGCAAACACAGTGGCCGAGCACCAAGGGCTGGCCTGACCCTGTGACTGCATCCCGCGGGCGTGGCATGTCCCACTCCTGCAGAAAGGCAGCCACCGTCCAAATATAGTTCCTGGAGGAAGCCGGGAGCAGCTGTGAGTCATGGAGCCGAGCATAAATAGCGAGGTGTCCAGATGTGCCCGTGCAGCGGGGCTGCCTGGCCTGGAAACGTGCTCCTCAGCTCCCTCCTTCCCTGCCCGGGGTCCCGGGAGAGGGCACTAGGTGAAGATGTGCGCTGTGACAAGACCGGCTCCTCGCGCTGGGGATATTCTAGCACCCCGGGAGCCTGGCCTCAGCTCCGATGTAGCGGGCTCCTCTCTGCCTAACAGGGAGGTTAGAAAGCATAGTTATAAAACACTGTCAGAGGCTTCCTGCTGCCATGGAAGTGAATGCCAGAGGCAGAAGTAGAGCAGTCCTGGGCAAGGGGCTCCAACCCACCGGGAACAGGCCTCCCTTCTGTCCCGGGGCCTGCATGGCAGTGCCCGCAGAGGCCCGGGTGCTGCATGGCTAACTGTGGAAGTTTTATTTTTATTTTTTATTTATTTTATTTATTTATTTTTTTTAAAGATTTTATTTATTTATTTGACAGAGATAGAGACAGCCAGCGAGAGAGGGAACACAAGCAGGGGGAGTGGGAGAGGAAGAAGCAGGCTCATAGCAGAGGAGCCTGATGTGGGGCTCGATCCCGGAACGCCGGGATCACGCCCTGAGCCGAAGGCAGACGCTTAACCGCTGTGCCACCCAGGCGCCCCTAACTGTGGAAGTTTTAAACCAAGCAACAAGCAGTTAAATTAATGCCCCACCTTGACAGTTCTCTTTAATTTGGGCTCCTTCGAATTCTGGGACTCCTTGAGTTTCGCGCCTGGGTGGGCAGCATGAGGAGTGACTACCCCTTGTCTTCCCCATACCTGCACCATCCCCCCCCCTCCTTGGCCACCCTTCAGGCGCATGGGGGGAGGGGCACACCACTGGTGCAGGTCACTCTCAGAGGACGACTTCGGGAGGAGCCCTTGCAGGCCCTAGAAGTGGGCTTGGGCTGTTTGGGGGAGGGAGTCCTGGGGCTCAGAGTTCCCAGAGCAAGGTCTGTGACGGAGAGCATGACATCTAGGTGGGCACCTCCTGTGGCCCCAAGACTCCTCTGAGGAGGGGGGTGACCAGAGGGGCCCCTCTTGCCTGGATGTCGTGGTGTCACTGCCAGAGAACACAGCTCTCTAGTGGGGCTGGTTTCTTCTCAGTTCTATCTGGAAATGCAGGCCTACATCCTCAGACTCCTCCTCCGACTTTTCAAGAGAAGTCTGAAATCTAGATTTCTCTATGAAATCTCCTAATTTTTGAAGTACCATGTGAACCAAACACAGCATGTCAGCAGATTTAGCCCTTGGGCTACCAGTGTGCGTCCTCTGACCTGCCGATAGCGCCAAGGTCCTCAGTGCCTCAACGGAATCCCAACCCACCAGCTCTCTCTCAGGACTTCTCAACAGGATCAGAAGGTGTCGCAGGCAGACTAATGCCCCCAAGGTGTCAATGTCTTAATTCCTGCAACCCTGTGAATACACTACCTTACGTGGCAGAAGGATTTTGCAAGTATGATTAATTTAAGGATCTTGAGATGGGAAGATTATCCTGGATTATCTGGTGGACCAGGCGTAATCACAAGGGTCTTTATAAGAGGGAAGCAAGAGAGTCAGTCAGAGGAGGAGGCATGGTAAGGGAAGGAGAGGTCAGAGTGTGTGATGAGGCTGCCGGCTTTGAAGATGGAAGGGCTGTGAGCCCCGGAACAACGGCACCTCTAGGAGCTGGAAGGGCAACACAAGCAGATTGTCCACTAGAGCTTCCAGAAGGAAAGCAGCCCCACCTACACCTTGAGGTCAGCCCTTCAGACCTGTTTCAGACTCCTGACCTTGAGAACTAGGATGTGAGCTTGTGTGCTTTAAGCCACTCCATTTGTAGTTGGTGGTTACAATACGACAGGAGACATGTGGAAGGGGCTTGGGGAAGCTTCTCAGGCAGCCCTCGCTCACGCCCCCTCCTCACACTTGTTCCCCCTCAACTTAGACTGGCTGGATCCTTGCTGGCTGTCCTCCCGGTCCACCTCTTCCGTGAGGCCTTCCCAGGCCCACCTCACTGAGGGCTCCTCCAGCTGTTGGCGTGGAGCGCCTGCATTTGGCCTCGAATCTTTGAGAGTCACGGTATCCAAACAGATTAAGTCAGTCGAGGGCACTTTAGAAAGTACTGGTGTCTGGGCCCATCCTCCTGAGCAGCTGAATCGAGGGGTGGAGCCTGGGCTTGATCTTGGTGAAAGCCCCAGGGGCGGTTCCTCGGGGGCAGCCAGGGCTGAGAACCAAACCGCAGTGACAGAACCTTCCTTTTGGTGCACGCTCTCCGCGTACGTTGTCTCTTCACAGGGCCCAGACCAGGGCTTGGCACCTAGCAGCTGTTTAATAAGTATTTGCTGACTGTAAAGACCTAGAGTGCTGGGCTGTTCTCATCGTAAGTGACTTGTTCATCTAGCTGGAAACCAAATGCTCAGTAGCTGCTAGTAAACTGAGCTAAACTAACTACGGCAGTAAGTGGTTATTCTAAAGTCTTTTGTATATTTTAAGGAAAATTCTCCCATGACCTCTCGTGGGCCAGCATCCTGTGCTTTGCTTTGTTTTCTTTTCTTTCTTTCTTCCCCCGGCCCCTGCAACCCGCCCTCTCCCTAAAATCCCCAGCCTGGTCCCAGTTCTTTTTGGCACGAGTATCACCTCTGCCGAAGCACTGTGGTCTAAGAGCAGGTGTTCTCGAAGAGGTGGCCGCCCAAGCCAGCAGCACTGGCATCACCCGGAGACCTGTTAAGACAGACAGATTCTCAGCACCGCACCTCCCCCCCCCCCAACTCACCCNNNGAATCAGAAACTCAGGGGGCGGGCCCAGCAGTCTGTTTTAATAAGCCCTCCAGGTCATGTTGACCCCTGACAAAGCTTGAGAATCCCTGCCTTGAAGCCGTGCTTCCCAACCCTGGCCATACATTCAGATCCCCTGAGGGGCTTTTTAAAAATGTGACTGCTCAGACTCCACCCCAGACGAATTAAAGCAGGGTCTCTGGGAACGGGGCTCAATGTTTAAAGCCGCTCGAGCGCATCATACGAAGCACAGCCTTAGCGGAGAAGGGCCAGCGTGAGAACGCCGATAAAAGGCCTGGCTGAAGCCAAGCGGAGCTCCGGGCCGAGCCTCAGCTCCTGCCGAGCCGGCTTCACGCTGGGTCATGGGGACGGCGCGCAGCGTTGCATTCTGTCTCCAAGGCTCCTCTCCCAAGCGTGAACTTTGCTTAGACATGTAGCAAAATCTGCCTTTTCAACGAACACTTGCAGAGGAGGCTCAGGAAAGAAACGTCAGTGATGCCAAAACTGCCAACTCGATGTTTTTCGAGCACGGATTCTCGGTCAGTCGCATGGGAAGAGAGAGTAAGAGGTGATTCACCTGCTCCGTGGCTTGAGCTGAGAATGTTCACGGAGATCTTTGGAACACTGGGTATGAGTAACTCCCACTTTTGAGTTCCTTTTTGTCATCTTTGGGTTAGTCTTCTATTTCGGAATTGAGTTAAATCGTGTATTACATTTATAATTTATATAGATCATGTATATTATTTATGTAATTATAAGTTATAATGTACGTATACTTTATATAACTATAAATTATAATTTTTATTATAATTACATGTACCGTAATTAGCAAGGGCGTAGAAAGTATAATAATCAGAAGAATAGTTACTGCCTTTTGAGAGCTTACCATATATTAGGCATTAATGTTTAGCACCTTAAACACGTTGTCGCAGTAAACTTCAAAACTCCGCTACCCCCTTTTTCAAGATGAGGAAACTGAGAAGGTCATATAGCAAATGGGAGAGTCAGGATTTGAACCTAGGTCTGTCATCAAAGGTCATACTTTTTTTTTTTAAAGATTTTTTATTTATTTATTTGACAGAGACAGCCAGCCAGCGAGAGAGAACACAAGCAGGGGGAGTGGGAGAGGAAGAAGCAGGCTCCTAGCGGAGGAGCCTGATGTGGGGCTCGATCCCAGAACGCCGGGATCACGCCCTGAGCCAAAGGCAGACGCTTAACGACTGCGCCACCCAGGCGCCCCCAAAGATCATACTTTTAACCCTAGTCTCTACTGGCTCATAGTAAACAGTACCATATGTTTATAATACAATTACAATTAATATAGTACAAAATATAAATAATATGATACTGGGTAGTGTTTTATTTATACATAAAATTATACATAATTTAACTTGCAGTTGTACATAATATAAACTCAATAAATGCTCTATGTGAAAATGTCACCACTTAAAGTACTCATGTAGTATCAGTTAAAGTTCATTCGTATCTGTAACCAATGATGTTATATCTAAAGACCATTCATAGAATGTTACATTGAAAATATATGGCTTCTTTGAAAGTACTAGGTGATTACTAAGATACAGTGTTAAAGGGGAAAAAAACCAGGATACAAAATTATACACATACATGATGAGAGTTTTACAAAACATATACATATATATTTTATATGCATGGGCTGGGAATGGAAAGAAAGTACCTCACATCTTTCACAGAAATTATGGTTGGATAGTTGGGCTGCAAAAGACTTTTATTTTCTTCTTGCTCCTTGAGGCCAGACCAACACACTAGGGTGCCCCAGACAAGCTGATATGTGGTGTAGCGAGTGATCTTGCGATTTTCGTTCTCTGAAATTTAGTGGACAGGGAGGAATTGGTTACCTATTGATAAATATGTACAACTATAAATTCATTTCCTGATTTTTTCCTACAGACCAAAGCAGAGTTCATGTCCTGGGGAAAAAAGCATTTCCCACTTTTCCATGGCTCTTATTCTCTCTTCTTGTAAAATTCCAAGCCCCACAATTTATTAGGACACGTATCAGTTTAAAATGTAGGTATTAAAATAAATTACTAATTTCTAGCCCTTTGCCAGACGTAACTTGGATTTCTGAATTTCAGCTTACTGCAGTGTGCATGGTACAAAAATACTGCACAGAGAGCGGCGGATGATAGTGAGGAGGGGTTTTGTTTGTTTTCATATCTCTCCCTTTCTTGCATTCTGGTGGTTTCCTAAGGAGACCCATGTGGAGAGCTGCATTACATGGCACCACATGTCCTTTTGAATCCATAGTTGTGTCGGCACCCTTTTCTCATTTTAGAAAATTTGGAAAATGCGTAATGAATTTCCAAACCAGGAAGCAGCCCTCATAGAATGAACTGGGAAGTTTCCCTT
Source organism: Ursus maritimus (assembly GCF_017311325.1). Lineage (NCBI taxonomy): Eukaryota > Metazoa > Chordata > Mammalia > Carnivora > Ursidae > Ursus > Ursus maritimus. The sequence goes on from NW_024425897.1 coordinate 22,981,266, forward strand.
TCCTTCTGTTTTTGGGAGTGTTTGTGGAGAATTGATATTTTTAAGTATTTGGTAGAACTCACCAGTGAAGCCATCTGGTTCTTGGCTTTTCTTTATGGGAAGTTTTTTTGTTTTGGGTGTTTTTTTTTTTTTTTTTTTAAGATTTCAATTTTTTTTTTTTTAAGTAATCGTAACACCCAGCTTAGCTCACAACCCCAAGATCAAGAGTCGCATGCTCTGTTGACTGAGCCAGCCAGGCACTCCTCTTTGTGAAAGTTTTAAAATTACTAATTTAATCTCTTCACTTGATATAGGTCTACTCAGATTTTCTATTTCTTCTTGAGTCAGCTTTGGTCATTTTGTTTCTTTCTAAGAATGTGTTCATTTCATCTAAGTTATCTTGTTGACATGCTGTTGTTCAGACTTTATTTGGTGCAAAAAGGTGGTTTTATTAAAGCACAAGGGACAAGACCCATGGGCAGAAAGAGCTGCCCTCCTTTTTATTTCTGAAAAGTTGGTACTGGCATCCCTCTTTCAGTCCCAATTTTAGTAATTTGAGTCTTTTCTCTCTCTCTCTCTCTATCTCTCTCTCTCTTTTTCTTGGTTATTCTAGCTAAAGATTTATCAATTTGTTTGATCTTTTCAATGAATGATGGCTTCTTAGGTGTTCATTTTTTAATTAAACCCCATAAGTTACATGTAATCTTTTGTATATATAAAATATTACACAAGGAAAATGGAAAAGAGAAAAAAGAAAAAAGAAGCATGGTGTAGTTAATTGAAATTTACTAGGGCCCTTGATCCTGTATTTGAGTTTCAGATGGAATTATTTGCTTCTTCTTATAATTTCCAAATTTGTGAGATTTCTACCTTCCAAATGAAACTAACCTCTGCTTGACAAAGCCAGGAAGTAGTCCATACACTATGAGATGGGTAGGTAAGAGGTGATAATGATGTAGCAGTGCTGATAGTATTGAAAAACTGGCCGCTGTCTTAGGACTGCTGTAACAAAGCATCACACACTGGGTGGCTTCAGACAGCAGGCATGTATTCTCTCACAGGATAAATCCAGTGGTCAAGGCCGTGCTCTCTGCGAAAACTATAGAGGAGAATCCTTCCTTCTTCCTCGCCTCCTCCAGCTTCTGGTGGCCACCAGCAGTCCTGGGCTTGAACTGCATGGCTCCACTCCCTGTCTCTGTCATCACATGGCTGTCCCCTCCCTGTGTGTCTCTCCCCTCTTCTTATAAGGACACCATTCACAATGGATTAAAGGCCCATCCCACTCCAGTATGATCTCATCTTAACTAATTGCATCCGCCATGGCCCTATTTCTAAATAAGTTCACATTCTGAGGTCCTGGGGGTGAGGACGTCAACGTCTTTTTCTTGGGGGATATAAGCAGCCCTCAACAGACAGGTTTCCAGCTAACTGTAAACATTTTTCTGTTACTTTCCAATTTTTAGAAGTATATCAAGGTGTCTTTTCTTTTTTTAGAAGATGATGTTTATTTTTTTTTAGAGAGAGAGAGCAGGGAAGGGGCAGACGGGGAGGGAAAGGGACAAGCAGACTCACTCCGTGCTGAGCATGGAGCCCAACACAGGGCTTGATCTCACGACCCTGAGATCACGACCCGAGCCGAAACCAAGAGTGGGACGCTCAACCGACTGAGACTGAGTCACCCATGTGCCCCCAAAGTGTCTCTCCTGCTTACCATGTTTTTTTTTTTTTAAACCTTTTCCCTAGATCGAAGATATGTTTAACGAAATCAGATTTAGTGAGTATGTGGACACTGGAAAGCTAATTGACGAAATCAACTTACCGGATTTCTTCAAAGTTTACCTCAATCACAGACCACCTTTCGGGAACACCATGAGTGGCATCCAGCAGAGCTTTGACGTTCTTGGTTTTACCAATTCAAAAGGCAAGAAGGCCATACGAAGAGAAGATTTCCTGAAACTGCTTCTAACGAAAGGTAAATCCATAAATAGGGAGTATCTTGTCACATCGTTGGGCTGTTGCCACTGGAGAGGAGCTGTTTTGGGGGGAGGTAGACCCCCTGGCATCTTTAATCGATGGGGGGGGGTCTGCCTTCCCCCAAAACCATGGCTTCAACCATGAGAGATGCCACCTGCTGATCCACAGAGCTGATCCGCCGTCCTGGAACCCTAAGAATGTGACTTATGTCCCAGCTTGCTGAACCCCTGTGAGGTTCAATGTCCTCACTTGTAAAAGGGGAGTGCGGTGGCTAGCCACCAGTCTCACTGGGCCGTTAGAACATTGGGATGCAATGGTGAAGTAAAACCACACCAGTGTAAAAATCTCCATTTCTACCTACTGCTTTCCTCATTATTGTATGTGAGGAGGTCAAGTAGGCTTTCTCCCTGGGTGACGATTCCTCTTTGTCAAACCAGTGGTTTCAGCGTGAAGGAAGGTGAAATGAAGCCGAGTGCAGTCCAAGCCCTGACAGCCTTCCCCTCCTGGGAGCACCATTCTTAACCCCCACATGAGGAAGGATATGTGACAGTAACCCGGGACCCCATAGGTTGTTTTTGTGTCTCAAGGAAAGGAAATTGCAGAATGCTTCTCTGTAAGACCTTGGAACGATAATGCTAAGCTCTGACATGATGTGTCGTCCCAAGAGCTGAATGGACACTTTTTCCTTTACGATACTCAGGTGAGCACATGACAGAAGAGGAGATGTGCGACTGCTTTGCTACCCTGTTTGGACTGAATCCTGAAGGGTGGAAATCTGAGCCCGCAGCCGCCTCTGTCAAAGGTACGGTGGCCGGCCCAGTCTGGGCATGCAGCCGTGGCTCACTGATTTGTTGGAGACTTAAGTGCATTTATTTCTCCTGACTGCTGCAAGCCGCTCTCCTTAGTACTGTGCACACAACAAAGCAAGTCTGCTGGGGACCCAACATGAATAAGTGATGAAAGGACCAGCGAGCGGTGGTCGTGTCTGAGAGATGAAAGTGTTTGTTGCCATGTGCTTTGTGCTTTCTGCTCCTGTGTTCCCTTTATTCCACGGACCCGGTCTCCATCTTTTGGGCTGGGGTACATGAGTCCTGACCACTAGGGGAGAAGATCCAGCTTGGAAGGTGTTTCAGGAGAAGCATTGTTGAGAGACTTGAGTAAGGACAGCGAGGTGAATGAGCACAAGCCCAGCTTTGAGCTGCTGGTGCTTGAAAGTTCCTAAAGCTGGTCCTCCTCTCCTGTCCTGCCTGAGGATTGCCCACCTCCTTCTTTAGTCCACTGGAGGGAGGAAAACGGACCTGAAGTTAGGCTTGTGAATTTAAGGTCTGGAGAAACCAGTCTAAACAGCTCTCCTGGGCGATGCCTGGGAGGCTCAGCCGCTTAAGGGGTCTGTCTTCCGCTCAGGTCATGATCTCAGGGTCCTGGGATTGAGCCCCACATCAGGCTCCCTGCTCAGGGGGAGCCTGCTTCTCCTTCTGCCACTCCCCCTGCTTGTGTTCACTCCCTCTCTCTCTTAAATAAATAAATAAAATCTTTTTAAAAATTAAAAAATAAAATAAACAGCTCTCCCGGGCCTGCGGGGGTATCTCCACTGCCAAGCCCTGGATGCTGCCTGATGCCCCACAGTGGTCAGAGCCACCACCATTACTGAGACTGGGGTCAGGAGCCAAGACCCCTCACCAGCCTTCCTTCTCCCTCTGCTTTCTTTCTTTCTTTCTTTCTTTCTTTCTTTCTTTCTTTCTTTCTTTCTTTCTTAAAGCAACCCCATGAAGACTTCAGATAGCTGAAGGTGACTGGGTTTTTATGGTTTTTTAAAAAGATTTTATTTATTTGAGAGAGAGACAGAAAGAGCACAAGCAGGGGGTGCAGCAGAGGCAGAGGGAGAAGCAGACTCCCCAATAAGCAGGGAGCCTGACATGGGGCTCGATCCCAGGACTCCGAGATCATGACCCGAGCCGAAGGCAGACGCTTAACTAACTGAGCCACCCAGCTGCCCCCACCCTCTGCTTTCATTGTTGTCCCCAGTTTCACATTTAACAGGGTTCCTGAACTCAGACAGTTCCAGACTCCAGGGTGGGTCATTGCCAGCCTCCAAGCTCCCCTACCCCATTCCTTGTGTACTCGGGACCTCAGAATGTAACTCTCCCAGTCGTTACACATAAATCAACCATACCATGTGGTTAAGGCTTTCCAGTGAAGTTCACAGAGATTTGGTAACAGTGCTCCAAACCGTAAAGAAGGGATTTCAGCCAATTTCCACCCAGGGGTTCTTAAGGACTCGCAGCCAAACCGTAGCACAAAGCACCTCTCACTTTTGTTTAGTGTTGGTTCCTTGTATTCTTGGAAAATACTTCTGAGTTAGAAACCTAATTGTTATTGGGGCGCCTGGGTGGCACAGCGGTTAAGCGTTTGCCTTCGGCTCAGGGCGTGATCCTGGCGTTATGGGATCGAGCCCCACATCAGGCTCCTCCGCTATGAGCCTGCTTCTTCCTCTCCCACTCCCCCTGCTTGTGTTCCCTCTCTCGCTGGCTGTCTCTATCTCTGTCAAGTAAATAAATAAAATCTTTAGAAACCTAATCGTTATGAAAGCATTTGTGTTCTTTTCTTGTTGGGCTAGGTGCAGAAATCTGCTTTGAAGAAGTACTTCCAGACGAAATCACTGCAGAAATATTCACGACGGACATTCTTGGTCTCACCATTTCACAAGATTTCGGACAAGATCCTGTGGTCAGTGAAGCCGTAAGGAATGTTTGAAGCACAAAGGACTGTGTGTGGGGTTTTTGTTTTTTTTTCCAAGAGGCACTGCTTTCCCTGCATTTCCCTGCCCCCACTCTAATCTTTGCGACATTAGACAGTAAAAGTAAATTTCTGTTAAGCAATGGAATTCACAAAGCTGGACATTCCGCTGTTTCTGAAGAAGGAAAGTGGGCGGAGGCAAGAGCCACGCTGGCGGCGGGATGTGCGTGGTGGCGGATGCCCCGGCCTGTCTCTCTGCTTCATCTACAGCAGTGCTGCCGGAGTAGGGCTGACAGGGGCCGGAGGTGGGCTGGTGCTGGGGACAGAGAGGGCTCCACCTGCAGCAGGCCTTCCTAGGGCACGTGCGGCCTTATTCCCTTCCCCTCAAATGCCGCCTGAACCCTTGACCTCATGTGGCTCTCCCCTGCCTGCGGTTTGGTTTGGGGGGAGGAGGCTGGGTGCCCTGGGCTCCTGAGAGTCCCTGCCGGTGGCTTCTCATCAGGAAAACACCTAAGCAGTTGTGTGTGGCCGTTAAGAAAAGCATCACTGGCCATGCTGAACCCTGGTGGCAACTGCCAGAGAAAATGCAAAAGCACCCCTGGGGCCCTGTGTATGCTGCACCTGGACCAGAAACCACCTGGCCAGCCCCACAGAGGGCAGAACTCACGAGCTAGAGTCTGTGAGCCTTCCCTCCCCCCACACCCTCCACAGACCAGCGGGGGTGACTCGCTGCCTCATATTCCTTGGGGCTTCAAAACACGCAGCAGGCAAAAACAGGGCCCAGTTGCCCAGCTCAGGGAATATTTAGGGAACATTCCTGAGTTTTCAGTGGTGTTTTGACCTGGAGAATAGAGTACCATCATTGTGTAAACAGGCGAAAGTGCTGGTCTGAGTTTAAAGATTTGTTACCAGTAATGAGTTCTCACTCAGACACTTGTGCCAAATGTGATTCCCTACACGTGCTCAGCCCGTCGCGCCCTCCTACCCAGACCGGGCCCTTCCCCAGATGCCCTGGTGTGTGAGACGACATTTCTGCTCCCCTAAGGGCCCTTCCTGCAGGAGCAGAGTCCAAGTGAAAGAAGTAAATGGCAGCGGCGGCATCCCTTGTGCACAGAGCCCTCCCTGCTGCCTGGCGTCCCCTTGGAGACTTGGCTTCAGTGAGTCTTTGGAACACCCTGGAACATAGAACAGAACTGTCTACCCCAAACCAGGCTGTGTCACTGTGACCTGGGGACAGACGGCGTGGGCTGTGGTTCCGCGGTACCTGCTCATTGGATTGTGTCGCCGGGCTTGGCAACCCGGTTTATATTTTGTTCTTTAAAAAAAAAAAAAAAAAAACCACCACCCCAAGCTTTATGAATCAATTTTGCAGCTGCTAAGGGCTTAGGAGATATATTACCAAGCTGGTTAAAAAGTTCCTGGGGACATTTTAGGGAACAGGAAACTCTCAGATGACTTGTTCTCCTCAAAAAATTACTCAGAATTGGATGTAGTCTGGACACCAACCAGAGGCTTCTTTCATTAAATTGGGCGCACTCTGATTTTGTGCTTGTTGACCGCATGGATTGGAATAACTGTCTTGAGCAGAACTGGCCAGTGGTCTGACCCACTGTGGCTGGACTGGTGAGCTGGAACCACGGTCACACCACAGCTGAGATGCTTCCACTGTGCTGAACCAGCTTCCCCGTCTCCAAGTTCCCTCCAGGAGGGGAGGCCAAAACAGCAGGGGACAGCGGGATTCCTGTCAATAGCGCTCTAACCTCTCCCAGCCCAGCTTGGCCAGTGGGCCCCCTTCTCACCTTCAGTGCCCCCTTCTGCAGGTGCTTTTGTTTGGGAGTCTCTCAACTTGTTTGACCAACATGGAGAAGACTTGTGCACCGTTCAGCCCCAGGAGGCCCTTTGCCTCCTGTCCCGAGCAGGTCCCACCTGCTGGCCACACAGATGTCAGAGGCGCAGGACATGAGCGCCCCCACCCAGGGGAGGAAGTGGAGGACAGCCTTCCTTCAGAGCGAGCAGAGCCCCCAGACTCCCCAACAGTGTTCACGGCAGAGCAGTGACACCAGGAAGGGAGCGAGGAGAGGCCAAAGAAGTATAATCACTGGGCTTGTACGTCAAGACTTAGGAACTAAACACTAAACACTGTGACGTTCGTTTGGAAGGAGAATACTGTTTCAGACTGGCCTCCAGCTACTGACCAACTAAACCATCCTGGTTTGTTGCTTCTAGAGTTCTGGAACCACCAGGAGCCCCCCCGCCCCGCCCCACCTCGCCCCCTCTGCTCCAGACCCCGAGGCTCCTCCCCAGCATGGCCAGAGTCGTCTTTGCTCTGGAAGCTCACGGGCTTGACTGGGCCCCTTCTCCGCTCCTGCCATTTAGTGGCTCCCTGTGTGTGCATGGGTGTGGCTCGTCTCTGAAACCTCGGTTTTCTCCTGGAACAGCTCCTGGCTGGTTGGAGGATTAAAGGAGAGGGTACAAGTAAAGCGTTACCAGCAAAGGCAGAGCTCAAAATAGGACAGCAGCTATTATTACGGGACAAACCGCACCGAGACCTGGGAGGCTGCTGCTGAGCACTGATCCCCTCTGGTTCCTAAGTTCTGGTTTCCTTAGCACTTGCTCAGATAAGGGTCTCTGCTGGCTTTGACAACGGGCCCCCAATAGTATCTGTGGGATGACTGGGCAGATGAACTCGCAGCTCTTTAATAGCTGGCTTTGCTTTCCAATAAAGGCGAGCGCCAGGTCCTGCCAGGCTGTCTACATCGGGGTCAGCAGACTTTCTCTATAAAGGTCCAGAGAGTAAATATGGAGCCTTTGCAGGTCAAATGGGCTCTGTCACAAATCCCTGACGTGGCCATCGGAGTACAAAGGCAACCACAGACAATCTAGAAATGAATCATTATCACTGCGTTCTAATCATGTTTACTTGCGGACGCTGAAATGGGAATTCACGATAATTTCCATATATCACCTTCTTTTGATTTTTTCCCCAACCATTACAAAATGTGAAAACCATTCTTAACTTGCAGGCCACATTTGTCCCTCAGGCCGCTCAGCCTCCGAGGCCGGGATCACTCACCCCAACAGATTTTTACAAACAGAGCACATCTGTGCAGCCAACTACCAGTGCTCCTCAGTCCTGTCAAGGTCATGACAAGGAAGACAAGACTGAGAGACCGTCACAGCCTGGAGGAGACTAGGGAGACACGGTGGAGAAACACAAAATGGGATCCCAGGACGGATTTCCGGAACAGGAGGAGGACGTTGGGGAAAGTGTGCAATCCAGGTGAGGTCTGTAGTGTAGTTACCAGCATCGCGTGGATGTTAATTTCCTACTTTTGATCACAATATAGCGGTTACATAGGGTCTACACACCTGGGAAGCTGGGGGAGCGGTCCTCGGGAACCGAACTCTCTCTTCTACCTTTGCAACTCTCCTATAAATCTAAAATTATCTTGGGGTGCCTGGGTGGCTCAGTAGGTTAAGCATCTGACTCTTGATTTGGGCTCAGATCATGATCTCAGGGTTGCGAGATCGAGCCCCACATCAGGCTCCGTGCTCAACGGGGAGTCTGCTTGAGATTCTCTCTCTCTCCCTCTCCCCTTACCCTCCCGCACACTTTCTCTCTCTCTCTAAAGTGATAAATAAATCTTTTAAAAAATCTAAAATCTCAAAATTAAAACTTAAAAAAAAAGAAATCTACACCACCTTTCTGACTGAGTCACCCCTGCATTGTTTCCGTGATCTGCCCTCTGTTCTCCAGCAAACACCCCTGAAGCCAGTCGGGGCCGGCTGCTTTGGGGTCACCTCACTTGCTGTCTGTCCTCTGCGAACGTGAGCCTGTGCCGCACTTCCAGGCAGTGCAGACAAGAAGGGTCTTTTTTTTTTTAAAGACCTGTGTCCTTAAGCCACGGCTACCCTCAGCACTGGTGTTTTCAGCCTGAACACGCCCTTTAGGGATTTGGCCAACAGTTCCCCTGCAGGCAGCTGCTTCCAAATTGAGTGTAATAAATAGATACAGGGCATTGGGAATCAACAGCAAGTTGCCACCCTACTCGTATGTCATAGAACTACCCTCTGCTAGTTTAGTTTAAAGGGAAACACAAAAAACAACAACCCAGGGTCGCCTGGCTGGTTCAGTCGGTAGAGCATGCGACTCTTGATCTCAGGGTTGTGAGTTCGACCCCCACACGGGGGGGTTGAGATTACTTAAAAATAAAATCTTAACAACCCAGGTTGATGTGACATTCTTCAATGGCAGTGCAATACGGAGTATAAGGATTGACTGACCTCACAGGACAGCTAATAGTGGGTCCCTGTGCCCTTTAGCTTCTTTTTTTTTTTTTTTTTAAGATTTTATTTATTTATTTGACAGACAGCCAGCGAGGGAGGGAACACAAGCAGGGGGAGTGGGAGAGGAAGAAGCAGGCTCCCAGTGGAGAAGTCTGATGTGGGGCTCGATCCCAGAACGCTGGGATCACGCCCTGAGCCGAAGGCAGATGCCTAACGACTGTGCCACCTGGGCGCCCCTGTGCCCTTTAGCTTCTTATCCTGAGCTGCTGATACGTGAGGCAGGCCTCCTGCCTTTCTAGGTCACAGTGGGTATTTATCAATGCCCGGGTGAGAGGCATCAGGCCCAGGAAGGTCACTGACCACTGCTGGTACCACTGCCCTTCTTGGTAGTTTGCCATGACCAGTGGTGCAGTGGGGGAGTTCCACGTCACAGATGCCGCCACGGAATGGAACCGAACCACTGTGGCCTCCCCAAGTCCCTCCCGTTTTCTTGTTTTGTTGATTGGAAGTCACAAACCATATCAATGTAAACATGGTATTCATTTTTATATATCTTACTCTTTAAAGCAAGTGGGGGTGCTCTCTCTGGGAGGGGAACAAGTTTAGTTCCAAGCAACCAGCACGTGCTCCTCGCCAGCACTTGAAACAGTTCGGAAGTGCGAGCTGCAGGGGCGGGTTCCCCCAGCACGCCGGCCCTGGAGCAGGGAGCCGTGAGCGTGCTGCGGCCCTGGGGTCTGAAGCACCGAGATCACATCACATGCAGGCTCCAACACGAGGGAGATACGGGGCCGTGGCAAGTCCAGAGCACGCCGTCCTATTGAAGGGGCTGGCTGCTGCCCTGCTTCTCTGCGAGTGCCTGCGTTCTTCATAGATGGGCTTTGTCCACCCATTTGTGCATTCATGAATTCAGCAAATAGTTACTGTGTGCTAGCCCTGGAATGCAGTGGTAAACAAGACAGGCCTGGCCATTGTCTTTAGGGAGCTCATGTGAAACACACATAAATATGTCGTTGCAAATTGTGCTTGGAGTCCTAAAGAGAGAGCCCAGACCCCGTGGCACAGAATACCAAGAGCGGAATGTGCTTTAGTTAGGATGGTCGAGGAGGATCTCTCCGAAGACAGAGGTGTTGAGAGCCGCTCATGGAAAGAGATAGGGAAAAACATTCCAGACAGAGAGGACAGTGTGCACCAAGACCAGAAGCATTCAGTGACCATAGAGGGGGAGGTAGGCTCAACACGACGTCCTCAGGGGTCTAGAAGGTTCTTCTATATGATTCTTCCTCGTGAGTCTGAGTAGAAATGTTTTCATGTGAACGGTCAGCAGGAGGAAGAGAGGCTAGCCGGGTCTCCCAAGTGGAAGATCTGGCCGCTCTCGTTTCTTTCTATCTGAGATAGAGGATCCCAGGAAAGACCACCAGTAAGTCACATGTGGAGCCTGATCCCAGGAAATACCACCAGTAAATACCACCAGTAAGTCACATGTGGAGCCAGCCCTGAAGCTGACATGTTCTTTCATGTGACACCAGCCAAAGGTAGAAATGCTCACAGCTGGCTTCAGCTTCATAAACCTTACGGCCTGAGTTGGCATCACTTCATCTTCCTTAGTTTTCCAGAGATTTCAGTATCTTAAGAAAATGTAACCACAATTTTCTCTGTGATCTTGTTCCTTCATAAACAATCGTGTTTAACTCTACCTTCTCCCTAGTCACGGGTAATTGCCAGAAGGCAGCCTTCTATGCAGGAAATCGTCTGCAAATGCATGCCACTCACCCCTTCCTCAGTGTCCGATTGGCCACCTCTACCTTTTCGACTTTTTTAGAATAAATGGTGGGATGACAGTAACTGGTCACCTACAGATCCTCTTACTAAGTGACCTCAGTGTCAACACAGCGTGGTAAGCCCTGGATACAATGTGGCACGGAGCGTGGTCCTTGCCCTTAAGAAGTTTACGTGGTAATGAGGGAAACACATGTCAATGATAATTACAGTATCTTGTGATATGATATAGGGGCATTGAGAGCAGATGGGGTGGGAAGGAGGAGGAGATCAGGGTAGGTGGAGAGGGAATGACATACATGAGGCACTCTAAGCCAATCAGGGGTCACTAGGGGTGGTGCAGGAGAGCAACCCAGAGAAAGCAGTGGTTACATTATGGATGGCCTTGTGCCCTAAATCAAGGAGGTTAAACTTGAAGATTAAAGTAAAGGAGAAGTGGATTACGTTTGCATCTTAGAAGCATAGGACTGCGTGATGGCAGGACGGGATGGCTGGGAAAAGGGACAACAGCAAGGAGACAATTACAGTAGTTTGGGGAGAAGAAGTGAAAGATTGCAACAAGACACAATTCAGGAAGTATAAGTAAGTGTCAAGACTAAGGGATAGTAGCTTAAATATAGTATCAATCATCATCTTTGATTTGCAGCAAAAGGAAGTGGCTCTGGTTAGCTTAAGTGGAAAGGGACTTTATTTGAAGACTCTCTGGTAACTCACAGAAGCAATGGAAAGACTGGAGAAACGAGTTCTGAAAATGAGCAGGCACCAAAGAAGGCCAGGTGCCACGGCCCGGCCACGCCGAGAGCTCCGTGCCTCCAGTGCTCTTGGGCTCTCCAGTGGCCACTTCTGCTGTAAGTCATTTTCCCACCGCTCCTCCACTCGCTCAAAAATCAAAGTCAAAATCAAAACCACAGGGAGATGCCACTTCACACCCACCAGGATGGCTAAAATAGAGAAGACAGAAAAGAACAAGTGTCGGTGAGGATGTGGAGAAGTTGGAACCCTCGTGCACTGCCGATGGGAACATAAAATGGTGCGGCTGCTTTGGAAAACAGTCTGGCAGTTCCCCAAAATGTTAAACATAGAGTTACCATATGGCCCAGAAATTCTACTCCTCCGTATATATAGGCAAGAGAAATGAAAATACACATCTGTACAAAAACCTGTATGGTAATGTTCATAGTAACTTTATTCATAAGAGCCAAACAGGGGGAAACACCCCCGTGCCCATCAACCAATGACTGAGTAACCAAAATGTGACAAATCCACGCAACGGAATATCGTCCAGCCATGAAAAGGGATGAAGGGTTATTAGTATCTGCTACAACATCGGTGAGCCTTGAAACTACGCTGGGAAGCCAGACACGAAAGAACACATGTTGTATGATTCGTTTATGCGAAATGTCCAGAATAGGCAAATCCATAGAGACAGGAAGTAGATTTGTGGTTGCCTGGGGCTGGGAGGGGACGGGGGCGGGGGGACGGGAGGGGCAGTAGTGACTGCTAATGGGTAGAGGGTTTCTTTTTCAGATGAAAAAATGTTCTAAAAATAATTGTGGTGATGGTTTCACAACTCTGTAAACATACTAAAAACCACTTTAAAAGGGTGAATTTTATGGTATGCTAATTATATTTCAATAAAGCTATTATTTAAAAAAAACGACTGGCGAAACCATCCGCCAGCTGGCTAAGGTTGGGACCCATGCCCAGGACCTAACGCCCTGGCAGAAGAGGGAGACAGGCCCCACTGCTAGCTTCTGTAGCGGGGGGTGGCCTTCAGCGCCAAGGGCTCACCCGGACCTGGGAAGGATATTCAGGGGCTGGGCAGCACGAGGAAGGAGGCAGAAGGCATTTGGGCAGCCTTCTAGATTCCTGACCGGAGAACTCACCAAGCCTGTTTGTGGACAGGTCCAAGTCACTGGGTCCTGAGCAGATACCCTGTGTTTAATCATTCATTGTTAGAAGAGCGTCTGGGTTACACTAACTCACCTTTGAACACATCAGTATTTCAAAGCCCTTCATGTCCACTATCTCTTTATTTTTATATAACCTCAAGTGGCCCAATTTCTGGGCAAGCCAACGGTTGTATGGATGGACACGCAAATTGCCCATATGCTGGTATTTGAGCTGGTGACCATTTTTACAGTTGTAGTTTTAGGCAGGAAAGATACAGACAGGCAGATTGCAGTATGTGGTTTGTCAGAAAAAAATTTTTTTTCAAGACCTCCCCTGTCTATCCCAAGGCCCACACTTCAGGGGAGATGTCCCTCACAATTGTTTGGGAACCCATTAAGCTCCACCAGTGGTATGCTTGTCAGTGTTTACCAACCAGCTCTGGGTGGAGGAGGGCCAGGAGGCTTCCAATGAATAGCACCTGGCAGTTTCCATAGTGTCAATGTTCCCGCTATGCTGATTCCCAACCTTATGGTGGATGTGGAGCGGGGAATCCTGGAGACCACAACAGGAGCGCAGGGCTCTGGCCAGAACTCTGGTAACTGGTTGCATGACTTCCAAGTTTTAGTGTCCTTTCCCACAACAGGAGGGGGGTTGCACACCCAGCAGCACACTCTTTGGCTCCTGTCTCCGAGGAGGGGACTATATTTCATTCTGTGGTTGCAGCCTTCTCTTCAGTACTCTCCCTTTGCTAATGGCCTGGTCCCCAAACACCAAAGCACCACTGTTTATGGAAACAACTTGCCGCTGCAAGTTGCTAGGTGAGGACCAAGGCTGCCTCGAAGCGGGAGACGGCCTGCGCCTCCTCACAATTACGTATCACAGTCCAGAGGCAGAAACCTCCTCACCAACCCCCTCCCCGTGTCACAGTGGATTAAGGGTTGAATTTAGCAGCCCCGGAAAGAGAGGTGGTTGACCTTGTGCGGGTCATAATGATGCAAGCGATCACCGGGTCCTTTATTCAACAAATACTTTCTGGTCTCTAGCACTTACTATGTGCCAAGCACTGTTCTAAGTCCTTGACAAATACTCTGTTTAATTCTCATGACAGCTCCATGAGAAGGAGGTGTTCCTTCCATCCCGTTTTACAGATGAGGCATAGAGAGGTTAAGACACAAGCCATAACTAAATAACTCACTCCTGTAACCGTATGATCTCTCTTTTAACATATCTAGAATAATAACTAACATTCAGAGAGAGCCCGACTTCCCAGTTTCTTTTTTTCTTTTTTTAAAGATTTTATTTATTTATTTGACAGAGATAGAGACAGCCAGCGAGAGAGGGAACACAAGCAGGGGGAGTGGGAGAGGAAGAAGCAGGCTCCCAGCGGAAGAGCCCGACGTGGGGCTCGATCCCAGAACTCCGGGATCACGCCCTGAGCCAAAGGCAGACGCCCAACCGCTGTACCACCCAGGCGCCCCCCGACTTCCCAGTTTCTGGTAACCAGGCATCCAGATGAACTCTCAAGCTAAAGGCAACTAAAAATGGTAGAAAAGTATCTGGAAACATTCTAAAAGCCACCACATGCTGACAAAATAATAATAGCCCAAATTGAAGGAAAAAGAGAACCCTGAAAGATAATCCAGCAGAGAAGCCATCTTAATCCGGCAGATATCTGCCAAGGCTGGAATAAATATTTGAACTCTAGCATGAAGGGCATTTTGAGGCAAGAGGCCAGAAATAAAAGTCCAGGTGGGAGATGAGACTTGCCCCACGATAATCTGAGACTCTACCGGTGTGCTGGTAAATGCTTACCAGCCAGCTCTGGGTGGGGTTGGGGAAAGGGTCCTGCTGTACGGGATTTGCCAATTTCCATAGTGTAAATACTATGCCACAGTCGATTTCAAACCATCAACATGGGGTCACTGTACACAGAGGTAGGAAGTGCAGGCCTGTCAGCCAGCTGCTCCCATCACTGATACCCCCAACCCCGCCTCCAGAGGGTACGATAAGCAAACTAGACTAGCTCAGTGGGGCAGCCTGTATTTGCGTCGCTTGGGTGGTCCAGGGCCCCATAAACCCTGAACTTGGATGTAGGTAGTCCTGGAATAGCGGTGCCCTCAGGAGCCTGGCAGAAGCGAATGCAAAGCATCTCTGGAGGAAGACAACTTCATCCTAGGCCTCAAATTATCCCTCTAAATAAATTTAAAAATACAGTGTCCAGCCTGGCCAAAGAGAACCAGGCAGATCACAAGGAAACAGGACACCATGAGCAAGAACTAGGAGACACAGACCCTCAAATACTTCAAATATCAGAATTATCAGACACAGACTGTAAAACAACTGTCCTTTGTTGAGAGAAAGGTTAAAAATATCTGCAGGGGACAGGGAACTATAAAAAGTGAGACGCTAGATTTATAAAGGACATCTGTAGAAAGCTTTATAGTTTAATCAGAGATCAAGAACACACATCCTTCGGGGGCCATCTGGTAATGTGCATGAGTTAAGTGACCTGGTCGTACCCTGGTGACCTGGAAAGCTTTGTCTGAGGGGCACAGGGCTCCTCACCTCCAGCTGGTTGTTACCATGTGGCACCGGGGGAACCAGTCTGCATATCTTCTGCTCTTTCTGGAGAAGCTGGATATTTGGATTTCTTCTTATTGTGGTAAGATACACTTACAACTGACCACTGTAACATGTTAAGGTGCACAATTCAGTGGCACTACATACATTCACAAGGCTGTACAGTGATCGCCATCATCTAGTTCCACAACTTTCTCATCACCCCAAAAAGAAACCCCATACCCCTTGGAAGTCACTCTCTACTCCCCACCCTCACCCCCAGCCCGTGGCAACCACCAATCTGCTTTGTCTCTCTAGATCTGCCCAGTCTAGATACCTCGTGTAGGTGGAATCATACAATATTTGTCCTTTTTGTGACTGGCTTTTTTTACTCATCGTGTTTTCAAAGTTCATCCATGCTGGCTGTGCCATGTGTCAGTACTTCATTCCTTCTTAATACCTGAATAACATTGTATTGTGTGGATATACACATTTATCCATTCGTCAGTTGATATTTGAATTTTTGGTATCTTCCTCTTTTATTTTTTTTGAAGTTTTGTTTAAGAAATCTCTATACCCAACATGGAACTCGAACTCACTACCTGGAGAACAAGAGTTGCCTGCTCCTCCGACAGAGCCAACCAGGTGCCCCAAATATCCTCCTATTTTTTCAGACATATGTATTCAGTTCTTTGTGGCCCTAAGCCATCAGAGGGCCAACAGGAGAGACCTCTGTTTTATAACCTGCTGTGACATATTTTCCTACATAATGTTCAAATGTTTTGCTGAGGTACTTTCTTATTTTTCGTATTAGGCATTCCATTTCTCCAGTAGCTCTCCCCCCCAAAACCAAAATCTCAGGGGAAACGGTTTGGTTCCGGAATGAGTGGGAGTCTGGGGTCTTACTTTAGGCTGTGAGCTTGAGCTTCCCTGGGACTCAGTGTCCCCCACGGATAAAATGACTGGTGTTGGACAGGTTTATCTCCCAAGACACTGCGTTTGCTAACAGCGTCACTCTCACTGGCCCTAGCAACCATCTGGGTATGAATTAGATCTGGTCACGGCGGTTTAGCGGCAGCTGAACACAAAGGTGTGGCCACCTAGGTTATCCTGATAATTGAAGATTCTCCCACAGAGCTGTCCTGAGGCACGATGGGGAGGAAACCACCTCCAAAGTCCTCTTTGTAGGCCGGCCAGCCCATTTCACTTGCTAGGGCCATCTGTGCGGTAGCAGCACCTGGTCTGAGCCTGGGACTTCGGTCTGGAGTGGCTTCAATTTAAATCGTGCTTCTCTGACAGCAACCCCAGAGGGAAAGGAAGAGCCCCAGTTGGAATGCTGATAATCGTTGAGATATTCCTTCGCGGAAAGGTATTTTATAGGCAAGGTCGAATGTCTCGCGGTCGCCTCGCCCCTGGCACCTCTCCTACGACTCTAGTTTTCCAGAAGGACGAGTGAAAGGGAGGCGACGTCCTAGCTCGCGTGTTTGCACAGGGCAGAGGGCCAGCAGAGATCCGTGCTTCCTAACTCTTTCCAAGAGCACCTCGCATCCCGAATCGCCGCCTTCAACTCCGAGAAGTCGGGAGCTCCACAGGAAACTTGCATTATTGCACCCGCTGCCACACACCCGGGGCAGCGGACCAGCCGCCGAGCTGGCTCCCAAGGAATGAGCCCCCTCCACGGCCAGCCGCCCCACGGGCGCGCCCTCCCCGGGGGACCCCGCGGCACCTGCGGCCTCCCAGTGAGTGTCCCCGAGCCCCGCCGCCCCCCTCCCTCCGCGCGCAGGGAACCGGGGGTCGCCGGCGACCCCCGGCCGCCTCCCCGGGGAGCGGGGGGTCGCGGGCGCCTCGCTGGGTGGGCGGGGAAGGCTCGCGGCGCTGGCCGGCGGCGGCGGCGGCGCCCGGAGGCCGCACTGCTGGCGGCCGCGGCGGCGCTGCTCCCCCTGCTCGGTGCAGCTGGCGCCCGGCGCTTGCGCACTGGGCCCCGGGCGCGCGGCGGCTCCGGCTTTGTGTGTATGTGTGTGAGTGTGTGTGAGTGTGTGAGAGAGTGTGTGTGTGAGTGTGTGAGTGAGTGAGCGGGCGGGCGGGCGCGAGTGTGGCCGCCGCGGAGCGCGAGCAGGACCCGGCGGGCGCGCTCCCCCAGCCTCTCTCTCCCCGCCAGAACCATGTCGGGCAGGTCGGTTCGAGCCGAGACCAGGAGCCGCGCCAAAGATGATATCAAGAGGGTCATGGCGGCTATCGAGAAAGTGCGCAAATGGTAAGCGGAGGCGCCTGCTCGCTCGCTCGCCCGCCCGCCCGGCGCCGCGGCCGCCCCAGACCCCCGGAGCACATACAAAAAGCCGGCGGGCGCCGCGCCGCGGGCCGGCCGCGGGCCCGGGAGTTGGAGCGGCGGGCGGCGCGCGAGCCGGGTCACCTGCGCGAGGCGGGGGCCGCGGCCGCTGCCCAGGTGCGCTCGCGCCTGTCGCCCACCTGGCGCGGTGGCGGCGGCGGCGGCAGCCTGGAGGCGGCGGGGCGCCCCGGGGCCGGGCGGTGGAGCGGCGGGCCGGCCCCGCCGCGGCGCTCGGCTCCCGGGAGGGGGGCTCGGGGCCGGCCCCAGAAGCCATTTCGTTTTGTGCAAGTCACATGAAAGCGGCTTCCCGCGCGCCGGGGCCGCGATGCCGGCGGCGGAGGGGAGAGCGCGAGCTCCATTGTGCAGGCACCGAGCGGGCCGCCGCCGTCCCCGTCTCCTCCCCGCGCGCCCCGGGCGGCGCAGCGCCGGCCCCCGCGCCCCTGCCCGCGCCGGGCCTCCCTCCCGCCTCCCTCCCCGGCTGGCTGGCTGGCTCGCTCCCCGCCTCCCAGGCCCGGCGCCCTCGAGTCTGCGGAGTTTGCAGAGCGCGAGCCGTTTAAATTTAGCGCTTTGGGCTGCCTGGAGCGAGGGCTCTCGGCGAGGAAGAAAGATGGGGGCGAGCGCGAGGAGGAAGCGCCGGGGCGGCCGCGGGCCCCGGGCGCCCGGCACCCCCGCCCAGCCCTCCCTGCCCGGCCGGCGCCCGCGCGCGGGGGTCGGCGGGCGAATCTTTTTGGCCAGAAACCGGTCCTCGGCCGAGTCTGCCTTTCCCAAAGCAGCGGCTCGTGTTTGTTTTGCCGAGAGAGCCGTTGTTTTTGTTCTCTGCGCGGGGGAGAGGAGATTCGGGGTTGGCCGCGCGTGTTCTTCGAGCTCACGTTGGAGTCTGTCCGGCGTGGCCTTGTTGTAATTAATATGACTGAACGCGTTCGCCGCCTCATCGGGGTCTGGCTCCGAATCGGCCCGCGGGGCCAGGCCCCAGGCGCAAGCACATCGCCAGGTTGGGGCAGACTTGTTGAAAACTCCCGGCTCCTTGATTTCAACTTTATTATTTTTTTCCCACGGCTTCACCAGGGTCAGGGAGGGAGAGGAGAAGCCGCGACGATCTCGAGTGTCAGCCCCCCGCGAGCTCGTCCTTTTATTTAAAGACCCCAAACTGGGCAGGCCCCTGATGGGGTCTGTTTATGTTTAGGGTGTCATTTCTTGAGTAACGCCTTGGTCTCTAAACACCACTGGGGGTGAGCCTCTAGCCTAGCCGTGTCACAAGTTAGCTGTCCTTTCTGAGTCAAACCCAACAAAAAAGGCAAGAGGAAAATCAATAAAGTCCACGTGCTCCCGGGCCTCCTATGGAAAGGGCTGCCTGCGGATGGCCGGATGCCCGGCCAAGGGCTGGGTTTGGCTCCAATGGGACAAAGAATTTTCAGAACCGTGAGAAGGGGAGGCCTTCCAAAGTTGAGATCCGAGTTTTTGGTGCTCTGGGAGCTCCCGGGGGCATGCAGGGTGCCCAGTGGCCAACTGGAGCCATTTAAAAATGGCAGAAACAGCTGCAGGCCAAAACACACACAGGAAAACAAGCCCACAATCCCCTCTCCTGTGGGATTCCCAGAGGGAAGGCTGGGGTTGTCCCCTGCCTTAGTGCCTGGGCAAAGAAAGAACCAGTGTCTGGGCCTGCGTCCCTTCTGTCAAGGCCTGGAGGTGAGAAAGGGGCTAGAGGCAAGCTGCCTTTCTCTGTTCAGAGAGGCGTGGTGGGGCCTTCTGCTCCAGGTTCCCAGCAGGACAGAGGCTCTGGCACCCTGACAGCTGCTCCTGGAGGGCCAGTGTGCTGGTGCTCTGTAGGGAGGGCAGATGGAGCTATGGGGTTTTCTACCCTGGGGGTGGCAGAACAGGCAGCCTGCAGGCCCCCTCTGGCCTGGCTTGTGTTTGGGGGAAGGGGAGCAGAACGTATTTCCTCCCTCCCTGCGTTTTGGGAAACAGGTCACCATGAAGACCTCAGGCTTCAGGATCTCATGGCTGGGCTTGCGCTTCACTTCCTTGCTGTGACCTTGGGCAAACTGGGGAACTTCTTTCACCACGGCAGCAACGGGTCTGGTGCTGCTTTCTCCCACCTAGAACAAGATCGTGTCTTCAGAAGCACTTACTGCTGTGGACGGGAGTGGTCCCAAACGGTGTCCTTATTGTAAGGTGGATGTCGTAAAATGTGTGTTTTGCTGATTTTTTTTCTTTTTTTTCCTGCCCCTTTTAAGCGAAAAAGACTTTGCCTTATTTTCAGGGTTTCCCCAGCCCCGAGAAGCCAAATCTCACCTTCACTGTACTTCTGGAATAGGCCTTCCAGTCAGTCCTTGAGGCATTGGGTTGTTTAGTAACTGCGTGGCCACCAACCATGCGTTTCACTAGTGGCTGGGACATCAGGTTGCCAGATTTAGCAAATAAAATTACAGGACACCCAGTGAAATTTGAATTTCAGATAAACAATGAAATAACTTTTTAAAAATAAGTGAGATATGTATATAAATTTTAGTGTAAGTATGTCCCGTGCAATATTTGGGACATACTTATACTAAATGGTTATGTATCTGGTTATGTATCTGTATTCAAATTTAATTCAGCATCTTATCTTTTATCCAGAGAACAGAGGTGTCTGGCATACCACTTATCCTGTGAGTCTAGGGTGGTATTTCTTCTCAGCCCTGGTGACCCCTAAAATCCACCCCCTCCGCCAACCCTTCCCTTTCCTCGTCCCCAGAAAAAGCCAGCAGTCAGCCGTGACCACCCCATCCCTAGCCGCCAGCCGTTTTTCCTCCTGTCTGGTGTCCCGGCAAGGCAGGCTGGTAGGCTGTGAGGCAGCCGCAAGATGGCTGGAAGAAGAACAAAATGGTGGGCCCCTTTTTGGGAAACTGGGCTAGGGTTAGGGGCCCAGTGTGGGTGGAGAAGAACAGGTGAGAGACAAAGGCTTGTGCCACAAAGTAGGCTTAGGCCTGGGACCCCTGGGCCCTTGGTCCGAAGGGTCGCTCAGTGACTTATTAAAGGAGAGAGGCCTGTTCCCTGGAGACTTCCCACCCGTCCCTCAGGGAAGAGGCAGTTTGACCGTATTTAAGGTCTCACCCCTTTACCTTTGTGAGACCCCTCCTGCCAGGTACAGCTCAGGTCAAGTGAGCCTGGGCCTAGTTAGGATGACACTGGCCATAGACAAGTCCTTCTCAGTGTCAAGGACTAGCCCTGGGAAGTGCATATGAAGTGAGGGACTCGTGGTCTCTTTGAGGGAGTCAGCGGGGGCCCCTTGGGCAGTGACCCCAAGATGGTCTCCTTGGCTAGCCCTTGGACCTGGACCCAGGAAATCATTAGAAATTGATCGTGGCCTAGAAAATCTGTGGCGGGTATATGGGAACCTATACTGGGGGCAGGGGAATGTTTGGAGTTTGTTGCTACAGCTGGGACGCCGTTTGCCCTTTTGTCCAGGAGCCCAAGTCTGGAGGGGAAGAGAGCGGTACTTAAGCCTGGCTGGTTTGGGGGGCGGGCAGCAGGGCAGGAGCATCCAGGGTTTGCCCACAGGCAGCTTTGTGGCAAGGTGGGGAGTGTGGCCTGCTGGCTGTGGTGAATCTGGGCCCAGTGCCTCCAGTGAGGGGGT
Source organism: Ursus maritimus (assembly GCF_017311325.1). NCBI lineage: Eukaryota > Metazoa > Chordata > Mammalia > Carnivora > Ursidae > Ursus > Ursus maritimus. The sequence goes on from NW_024425897.1 coordinate 23,002,412, forward strand.
GAGTGCTGGGGGCTCTGAGAGAGCCCTGACTCCTCACACACGTGGTCCCCTCGTGGCCACGTCACCGCCTGTGTGAGAGTCATCAGGAATCTGGATTTTCGAGTGGAGTCTGATTTTTTTCCTCTCAAAGTTTGGCAATTGATTCAAATTTTTAAAACTAATATGCAGACCAGACAAAACATACCTGTTGGCTTGTTTGCCACCCCAGCTATAAAGTAGTGAGTGCAGCTTAATTCCCTCATTGAGGGCGGGACCTTGTGTTCTGGGATGATGGGTTTGGGGGAACTAGCAGGATCCCCACCGTTTCCCCTAAGCCCGTGTGTTGTTTTCCAAGGAGCTGCTGGCTTGAGGAGACACCCAGAGCCCACTGGTCATGTCTGTGAGATCCCGTCATGTCCCCCTGGTGCTTGCTCTGACTTACCACCCGTGTGCCAGGGCCTTGTCTCCCTGCGTGGCTGCTGGCCAGAGGGCAGCCCTGAGGCCCATTCCTGAGGTTGGATTCTTAATGTTTTTCCCGATGTCCTGGAGCCCCTCAGTGTCCGGTAGAAATGCAACTGAGAAAGGTTTCTAATCTTTGGGGTGAGTTGGGGGGACTCAGGCTGAGGGGTCGCCAACTGGAGCAAAGGGAGGCACGAGAACCTGGCTGTGCCACGCATAGGTTGCAGGGCCCTCAGCCACCCTGGGAAGCACGTGCAGCTAGCGGATTCATCTTGGCGCACATGCAGGCTGCAAAGCCCAGATCTGGCATGCTTTCTGCCTTGAGACACATCCTATGTTTTGCAAATCAGTTACTTTTGTTTTTGTTTTTGTTTTTAACACAACCAAACCTTGGATTTGCTGACCTACTGGGGCCCTGGTCGAGGAAGGCGGTTGAGGGATTGTTGAGTAGTGAGTGCCTTTGGCCATTTGCGTGGGTTGCTAGCAATTTGCGTTTCTTTCTTTCTTTCTTTCTTTCTTTCTTTTTTAAGATTTTATGTATTTATTGGACAGAGAGAGACGCAGTGAGAGAGGGAACACCAGCAGGGGAAGTGGGAGAGGGAGAAGCAGGCTCCCCGCTGAGCAGGGAGCCTGATGTGGGGCTCGATCCCAGGACTCTGGGATCATGACCTGAGCCAAAGGCAGACGCTTAACGACTGAGCCACCCAGGCGCCCCAGCAATTTGTGTTTCTTTGTCCAGCTTCTGTAACCGCGGTGCTCTGTGGAATGATTTCTTAGTTTTTCGCAGGAGACAGAATAGCACAGAGTGGGCTCTAGGTCGGAGCCTGTGTCCAGTCCTGCTTCTGCCTTGGACTAGCTGTGTGACCATGAACTAGTTACATAACCTCTCTGGACCTCTTGGTTCCCACCCATAAAATGGAGTGACAGTGGCTCCCCTCTCATAGGCTTGTTGGGCAGTCTCTGGGGGAGAGGGCTGTATTGTAAATAAAGCACTTGGCAGATGTAAGCCTTCAGCACACAATGACGATTATGATTGTTGCTTTGTCCCCAAGGTTGTTCCTTGGAACGCCCCTGTCCCTTCCAGGTACCTTCTGATTATTCAGAATGGAGGTGGGGGAAGGACACGGATCGCGGGTTGTCCATCCCGCCTTCAAGACGTAGGAGATGGGTGGGTGGTGACTTAGGTACGTGCCTTCACTTAATTCTGGGCTGAAAGGGGGCAGGGGTGGGAGAAGCTGCCCCTAAAGCAGTGTGGCATGGGGGCTTTGTATACTGGCCCTGGGGAGAGCGATTTCACCATCTTGTGCCTTAGTTTCCTTGTCTGTCAAATGGGGAGGCTGACCGTCCCTGCCACACAAGGTTATGGGAAGATTAGAGCAAGTGTGTATGGGAGCTTAGACCTAGAAGACGCTAGAAATAGTCCTAAAATAAGTAAAAGCCAGACTGTGGTTTCCTCCAGCAGGGAATGTGTTGGACCTGAACAGGCACAATTTGGGGAATGGAGGTTTCTGTAGGTTGGGTTAGCTGGTTTTGCTCTTGCCTGGGTGCCCTGACCCCCCTGTTGCAAAGGGGTGCCAGGTGGCTGTAATGTGTCCCACCAACCCATGAAGGCCACCCACCCATGGAGGGAAGGAAGGCTGGTCAGGTACCTAGTAGCCCACAGAGGTACTCATTGCCACATGTAAATCTCAGTTCTAGGGGGACCCTTGTCACTAAACTTGTTGGGGGCTCCTGGCAGCTCTGTCACCTGTCCTAGGTGTGCATCTGGCCCCAACATCCCACTTTGGGTTCCTTGAATCAAGCAGCCGAGAGAGATCCTTTGTGCCCTCCCACTTCTCCTGAGATGGCAGAGCCTGGTGCCAGGAACGGGGACCCTAGAGCCCAAACGGCTTGGTTTGGAGTCCCAGCTTTCTTTCTGGATGATTCCACCGAGCCTCGGTGTTGTCAGGTGCACCTCTGGCCTTCATTCCCAACGTTAGGGGCAGGAAGTGACATGACCTGACTTGTAGACTGAAGGGGTCAGGGACCAAAGTTTGGAGGCTGTGGCAGGAATCTAGGGGTGATGGTGGCTTGGAGCACAGTGGTGTGGAGGAGAGGGTGTTAATTATTATCCTTAATGAAAACCAGTCACCTCATTTCCTTCTCCTGGCTTGAGATTTTTCTCCTTACCCATAAACCTGCGTCTAGTAGCGGGGGGGCCCTGGATGTGGTCCCCCAGGAGCTTAGGCTGTGTTGGGGGGGTGGGGACAGTGCAGCACATGCCTGTCTTGGAGCCAGGATGGCTGCTGTCCACAATCCAGGCTGTGCTTCCCTGTTGAGGCCTGGAGACCACCCTTGGGGCCAAGGCCACTGGGGATCCAGGTTTGCCCTGGCTCCCCTACCCCCTGGCTGCTCCAAGTGGCGTTTGCCCCAAAGAGCACTGGGTGGTTACTCGTGCTGTCTTCTCCTGTTTTCCTTCCTCTGACCTCAGAGGAATTGCAGGGAGGACAGGGTGAGCCCCTGGGTGCCCTTGGTGAAGACCCCCCCTACACTGCCCCAGGAGGAAATGCCCTGCTGGCCTAAAGCCCTCTCTGCTGCCCAAGGGGTTGGGGTGGCCCAGTTCACTGGCTCCATGGAGTTGGCAGTGGTGTGAGGCTCAAAAGCTGGAGGACCCTGGGGCCCACTTGCCTTCATCCGGAGAAATCCTCCTTAATGGCAGCCCCTCTGTCCCCCCAGGCTCACCAGGCACCTCCTTCAAGGCATGGAGAAGCTTTTCACATGTGCTGTCTCATGTAATCCTCATGGCAGCCCAGAGATTGATGACCCTATGTGGTCTAACAGATGGGGAAACTGAGGTGTAGGCTGGTGAAGTGACTTCCCCAGGAGCCCCCAGATACTACACCTGGAGTGGTCTGGAGCTCCTTCCCTTGACCCCAAGCTGAGCAGCCCCTGTGTCGCAGCTACTCCAAGGCAGTATGGCCCGTGTCCCCCGTGAGGGGTGAGCAGGGTTCTGCCCCCAGAAACCCCTGGTAATGAGCTCTTCCTCATCTTTTGCAGGGAGAAGAAGTGGGTGACTGTCGGTGACACATCCCTGCGAATCTACAAGTGGGTCCCTGTGACAGAGCCAAAGGTGGACGATGTGAGTATGTGGGCCGAACCCCTGGGGTGGGGCCATCCGTCCGTGTTGCCCCTACCGCAGGTAGAAGGTGCTGTTCACCACTGCCCACCCAAGGCCACCTGGGAAGCAGAAGGACGCAGCTTACAGCTGGAGAGGCTGCTGCACCTGGGTCCTCCCCCACTCATAGTCCAGCCCCAGAGTTTGGCCCTCAGAGAGCTGGGAAATGTCCCCTGCAAGTCGTCTCTTCTGGGCTGAGAGCCCTACGGTTTGCCAGTGGGGATATGCCTTAGTGCAGAGCTGTCCCCTCCCTGGGGCCCTGAGCACCACGCTTTGGGTGTCGTGTACGCATGGACAAGCAGACCCTCCCCCAGCACTGGAGCCCCCGACCATCTGCCAGGCGTTGCCTCACGTATTTCTCGTGCCAGGTCTGTTGAGCTGACTCTTTATCCCCTTTGTACAAGTAAGGACCAAGGCTCAGAGAGGTGAAGCCACTTCGCCGGAATCGAGCAGCAAGTGTCCGGTCTGTTTGACTCCAAAGCACATGCTGCCTTTGCTGTTGGAGAGCCTTCTGGAGGTTGGCGCTGCTGGCCACCCCAGAGCAAGCCCAGCGCGAGAGGGTTTGGTGCATGGGAACACAGTCACTGTGGGGCCCCGCGGTGGGGGCGGAAGAGGGGGACTCCAACCACTAGAGGGAGCTTCCGCAGCCGTGCCCGGTGTCGGGGAGGGACCGCAGCAGCTGCTGCCCCACATCACAGTTCGTCAGCTTTGCGGCTCCTGGGCCAGTTTACCCCCAAAGACCCCAGGTCAGCTACTCTCGTTGGCAGTCGGCATCCAGGATGGTCCCGCCTACAGACCTTGGCATGGACCGTCCTGCCCGGAGTGCCTTCCCTATTCGTGCCAACAATCCTCTCCCTCAGGAAAATGACTCACGCTGAGCCACATGGGTGGATGGCTCCATTTGCTTCTGGGGGGTCGTGGTCATGATGCGTGGGGTTCTAGGGGCCGTAAAGGCGAGGCTAAGCCCCCCCCCCCAGCCATCTTCAGTTACCTGTCTCGGGTCTCCAGGCAGGGCTGAGGCTCCGTTCTTGACCCTGTGATCACAAGCCCGTCTTTGGGCAGGTTGGTGCCGGGCGGAGAACGTCGGTGTTTGTCACCCTTCCTAGTTCCGGGCTCCTGGAGCCACCGGGGTTGCAGTGCTCGAGGCCCCAGGACCTAGCCCGTCGCAGCCACTGGTGCTGGCCGCCCTGGAGGGGAGAGCAGGGTGTAGCCGGCTCCTCGCAGGCAGCTCCTGGCTCTGGTCCCCGTCTGTGCCTTACACATCATTAGGTGTTGTATAAACGCCGGCTGCATTTGAGAAGACATGGTCCCTGCTCTCAAGGAATTTATAATCTCGTTGGGAAAGATAATTATAGAATAGCATGAAACAGACATCAGAGAAGTGCCAAAATGGATTGTGATCAAGGAGAAAGTGTAATATAGGGGCTGTCGGGAAGGACAGGGCAGCTGCAGGCTGGGCAAAGAGGTAGAGGACGGGCACCCCCCCCATTAACCTGTGATGTCAGACAGGTGACCCCTACTTGCCGGGCCCTGGTTCCCTCTTTTGTGCCGTAGAGCAGCAGTAGCCGGCTCCCGGGGTTTCGGCAACAGTGTGAAGGCAGTATATCAAACAGAGAGAACTTAACCCAGCACGGCTGTGCAGACAGTGCTCGAAAAATGCTAATTTGCCATTGTCTCTGAGCCATGATGTACAGTATGATGTTTCCTCCACCCGCCTTTCCCTCTAGGGCTGTGGGCCCCACCCCTGGCGGAGCATCCAATCCCCTGGGAGCCGTGAAGAAATGCAGGTCCCCGGGCCCCGCCCCAGACAGCGGAGTCGGACGTCTGGTGGTTGTGGCCAGGAGTCTGTATTGCGGAGGGGTAGCTTTTTATTTTTTTTAACACCCAGTTGCAGCGTGGCTGCACCATTTTTTCCCCCTTCAGAACTCTTGCAAGTTTTTTTCTTTTCCATGGGGAGACCAATTTACAGAATTCAAACATTACTTTAAAAACATTTTTTTTTCAATGAAGAGAACTCACATGCCATAACATTCACTCTTACGGTATACAAGTCAGTGTTAGGGTATTCACTGTCGTCTAGCCATCACTGCCATAATTCCAGAACATTTTCGTTACCCCCAAAAGAAAACTCACGCGTGTTAGCTGTCACCCCCCACCGGCTTCACGGTCCTGGAGCCCACCGGTCAACTCGCCACCTCTAGAGCTGTGCACAGTCTTCAAATGCTACTTTGTCACATGTGTGTATATATCTTTTTGTAACTCGGCTTCCCGTCCCTGTGTCTGCCCCCACGCCACCAGCGCCTTTCCCTGGAGGCGACCAACGTTTGTTTGTCCTTCCAGAGAGAGTGCGCACAAACACGTGTGGATAGACACTCACATGTCCTTTTCTTTCCGTGAACAGTGGCCTTCCCTTCCCATGTTCTGCACCTTCCTTTATACACCCTGGAGGTACCTGAGATAGTCTAGCACGTTGAGATGTCTGTAGATCGTTCCACGTTAGTGCGGGAAGAGCTGTCTTGTTCTCGTAATTATTGCATTACGTTACGTTGAAAGAATGTGCTGTGATTTAACGAGTCTTACCAGTGGACACAGGTCATTTCCAACACGATTCTGTTCCGTTTGTAAGAAGAGCAACAGCAACAACAACAACAAAACTGGTGGAACTGCACACAAAAAGCATCCTCCTCACCATCCCTCCTCCTTGGGATTTCCCCCCTCACCTGGCCTTCCGGTGTGGTGCTGGGAGTCAGCCGACTGCTCTTTGAGAAAGGCAGCCACGGGGCCAACAGGTAGTGGGAGTGTGTGACCTGTGTCTTCTCTGTCCCTCACCTGGCATCGCTGTACCTGTTTGCATGGCTGCTGGTGCTGGCCCCCCACACAAGGCAGGTTTATGCCCAGCCCCAGAATCCTCCCTTCTGCAGGTGAGTCCCCTAATGGGACGTGTTCAAATGCAGGCCAAGGAGAACCCTCCAGAGACTTGCAGGCTCCGAGATGAACTGGCTGAATAAAATATTCATACCACCCCCCAGGGGCTTGCTCACGCGTGCACACGCCATGTGGTGACTCGGTTTCTGCTCCATTTTCTCCTCCAGAAGAACAAGAACAAGAAAAAGGGCAAAGATGAGAAGTGTGGCTCCGAGGTGACCACGCCGGAGAACAGCTCCTCCCCGGGGATGATGGACATGCATGGTGAGCTCTCCTGCCAGGCCCTGGGCTGTGGCAGAGCACTCGGTTTTTGTTCTCACCAGCAGGTTTGTTCACATTCCAGGCAAGGGTAGGAGGGCTGGGCAGCACTGGGAGGCCTCTGTGCCCAGGAGAAGGCTCAGTGGAGGAGAAACGTCTCTTCCCAGCACAGCAAGCCAGGAAACGTCAAACAAGCCAGAGACATGAAATAAGACCTTCTCCCCCAGTGGCACAAACCTCGGCGGGGGGTGACCTGTCAGCCCTGTGTGTGGTCAGGCACTTTTGTGGGTCTACGATCTTTTTCCGTCCTAGGCCTGACCTCCCGTAAAAATGACGCTATTTTCCATCTCCTATTTCGCTTTGGCTGCTGGGAAACTCCAGACTGGGTTTCCACATCCCGTTAATCACTCTGGGACCCGGGGACCTGCCTTCCACAATGACATCCTACCTCCCTTTGCTGTCTTATTTCAGAAGTTATAACCACTGTCCTCCTAATGGAATCCAGGCTGGAGACCTGCGCTAGCCAGTCTGCAGTTTTGACATTGCTTGCGTTGAGTTCCCACTTTACCTTGTTAACGGAGGGGAAAGGCACACATCATAAGTGTATGGTTTCATGACAGGTATACAGACTTCATACATGTATGTAACCGGCCCAGGTCAAGATGGAAGCGTGCCTGGCCATCCCCCTGGTGTCCCCTCCTGGTTGTCCCCACCCCTCCAAGAAAGACCGCTGCCTGACTTCTGACCTGAGAGATTCAAACATAAAATTTCTGAAACATTGAGTTTCCGATATTTATAAATTAGGAAATCTGCATTTTTGCCATACTTTGAGAAATCAGACCCAGAAACTCGGGGAGTGTGTTCTCCTCAAGGCAGCCACAGCTGTTCCTACAGGAGGCTGTGGTCACTGCAGGGCCACCTGCCTGGGCTGCCACTAGCAGAGCTGGTACCTCTTACCTTTTCCCATCTCTTGATCCCAGTTTCAACGTCTTTGTCCTTTTGACCACCCAGGCCTTTTGTATAGCACGGTGGTGTTAGATAAATAAGTACATCAAAAAGGAATATCGGTTCGATGGCGTTTCTGCCCCTCTGGTTCCGGGGCTGTCTTGCTCTGGGGAAGGAGTGCCAGTGAACTTTCCCATTTGCCCGAACTGACCAATCTGGAAAACAAGCTCCAAGGGCAGGGAGTCTTGCTTATTGCCGGGCTGGCTTCAGAAAGCACAGAGGGGTTTTGCTGATGACTCACGAGTCAAGAAAACCCCTCACTGGCCATACAATCACAGTTGAAACATGGGACACGATTGAACCAGGTATTGGAGCTGGGATGTAACCTGCCCCCCTGGCATTGCTTAGATCTTCTCTAGGGCTTGAGAAGAGCCCTGCCTGCCTCACGGGTGAGAGCCTTTTAGAGCAGAGGACAGGATCCCACCTGGGTTCACATCTGGCTCCCTAGGACCTCCCCCCGCTCTGCCCCCCGGCTGTGCGGTCCTCAGCTAGTTCCTTAACATGTAACTGTCAGGTCTGTTTTCAGTCTGCCCAGCGGGAGTGGTAATGCCCACTTCATAAGGTCCTTGGGAGTATTAAATAAGATCACCCCCTCAAAGCCCTTGGCATGTTAGTAGCTGACATTTAAGGAATTATCACCATGTGCCAAGCATCTCGCTAAGCTCATTTCATGCCTTACCTCATTTCATCCTAAAGACAAGCCCCATTGTGCAGATGAGGAAATGAGGGCTGGGGGAGGTGGCTGCCCCGAGTTAGGAAGCTCACGGATGCCGGTGCTGGCCTTGAGGTCCTTTGGAGGCAGAATCCGAGTATGTGGCTACCAGCCCGGGCGTCCCTGAGGCAGGAGCCTCGCTCACATTCTCAGTATCCTTTCCATTTTTAGTGCACGTGCTGCCGAGACCCACCTCCAGCCGCAGGGCACAGATGTGGGCAAAGGCAAGGAAAGATGGGGGCCTGGACAGGATTATCTGGAAGGCTCCCCGTGGGCAGTGGGCATCTGCAGCCCCTCTTTTGTGTCTGAGATTTTACCAACGTTGACCCGAGTGTCAGGGTCACGTGGTTACCAGGTGACCGGTTTAGGCTCTGGCAACTAACTTGTTAAACATTAGTGCTTGTTGTCATTAATTAACATAACTTCATGCTGGGGCCTCTGCCTTTTACACACATGCATACATAGCTTGGTTGAGGAAGGAAGTTTAGATTTTCTCAAAAGGCAAATCAGGAGAGTGCACTTTTTTTTTTTTAATCCCAGAATTCACAAGAGGATGCTTTCGTGCAACTAGTACACTTAAAATAAGGTGCACTTTACCTGGCCGGGACCGTGTGACGGCCTGGCTCTTCCTTGGCAGGTTGAGTTTGGAGGTGGGCAGACCAGCTTGAGCAAGGGGTTCTGCCGCACAGAGCCTCAGTTTCCCCCTCTGCAAACGAGGGAGGTAACAGCGCCTACCCGGCAGGTTGTCGGGAAGATGAAATAAGTGACTGTTTTTTCCCGGCTGCCAGCATGCAGCGGGGCCGGGGACGTGTGGGTGCACTGCTCCGGGCCTCCTCCTTGCTCTCTGTTTCACAGAAGTGGCCTCGGTCCCAAGTGTGCAGCGGGGCCGGGGACGCGTGGGTGCACTGCTCCGGGCCTCCTCCTTGCTCTCTGTTTCACAGAAGTGGCCTCGGTCCCACGTGTGCAGCGGGGCCCAGAAAAGCAGTGTGGTGATATTTTTGAAATCACCGCTTGGATATCTGCAACGTAACGTGACTCTGTGCCTAAGACGGGGTCCAGCGCCAGGGGCTATGTGCCCCCAGGCCCCCAGCCCTGCCACCAGCCCCACCATTAACGCATTGCTCAAATTACTGCTCTTTTTTTCTCTGTATTATGAAAAATTTTGTAATTGAGAACAGTTGGAAGAATAGGGCAGTGAACTTCATACACCTGTCACCTAGGTTTTCACTCACATGCCATGTTTGCCTCATCTTTTTTGTTTATGTTTTTATGTTAAATTTTTTTAATTGAAACGCAATTTTCATATAAAAACTGCCCAGCTCTTGAGTGTTAAGTTCAGGGAGTTCTGTCAACCGTAGGCAGCCCGTGCTGAAGTGTTTAAAATGAGTTTCCCTGCACTGTGTTTTAGGTCCGCGGCTAAACCCTTCAGCTCGCGTCACTAATACATGACATTTCTTTACACCCGTCTGCTGTTTTCTCTCCTAACAAAAGTAACCGTTATTCCGTCGTATCTTCTAAATCCCAGACTGTATTCAAATTCCCCAGTTGTTCCGAAATGTCCCTTACAAGCTGGCACATTCAAGACAGAATCCAAATAATTTTCACATGTCCTTAATTTAGCTGTTGATTTTCTTAAATTTTTTTACAATAATTTTCCCTGCTTCTCTCTCCCTCTGTCTCTCTCTCTCCCTCTGTCTCTCTCTCTCTCTCTGTCTCTCTCTCTCTCTGTCTCTCTCCTTTAATGGTTCTGACTTGAAGAGCCTGGGTCGACTGTCCTGTGGTATATCCCACTTTCCGTTAACATGTTCCTCTCCCTCTCATTTTGTATCAAGTGGAAGTTGCTCTAGACACTTGATTAGATCAGTGGGACATTTTTTGGCAACGCTGCCTCATGGACCATGCTTTACCCTCTGTGTTGCCACAGAGCGAGCTGCACAGATCTGGCTTCTTCACCTAGAATGAGGCCTCAGATGTCCCCCAAAGACTTAAAACGTGGGACACCACTGTGTGTCACTGGCTGCCCCCCCCCCCCCGGCCACAGGACTGAGCCAGCGGGGGACGTTCAGGTAGGCTTCCAGAAGCCTTCTCCTTGCAGGACATGTGGAACGGCCCCAGGTGGCTCATCTCCAAGGTCTTGAGGGTGGGGAAGTGTCTCCTTCCCTGGGAAAGTGTCCCGTGGGACTGCCGGCAGAGGTGTGGGGAGGCCAAACCCCCAACCCGCCTTTCCTCAGTAGCTGTGGGATTTCATCCTGTGGTTCTCTTCCCCCCTATGCAGATGATAACAGCAACCAGAGCTCCATAGCAGATGCCTCCCCGATCAAACAGGAGAACAGCAGTAACTCAAGCCCTGCCCCAGAGCCCAACTCAGCCGTGCCCGGTGAAGGCACTGACGCCAAGGTGGACGAGGCCCAGGCCGACGGGAAGGAGCTCCCTGGGGCCGAAGGTAGGTGCCCGCAGGGGCTGGGCCTTTGTGCAGTCGGTTGACAGGTCTCCAGGAGGTCCTGTCACATGTCGACCCCTGAAAGGTCACAGTAGAAGAAAGGTAATGCTTAGACTAGCTCATATTCTTGTGGGGCAATTTAAAAATCCTGTAGTCTAGTTTTGGGAAGATAAGTTCCATGGAAAACTATAATAAGAAAGAAGAGTGGAGGGTCTTAATGAATTATGGGGAGTGTTTCCATTTTAAATAGTGTGGCCAGGAAAGGCCTCACTGAGAAGGTGACATTAGAGCAAATTAGGCTAAAATTAAGTAAGGGAGCAAACCCTATGGAAAAGGGAGAGAAAGGCACTGTGGGCGGAGGGCACACTCCCTGAGGCAGGAGTGTGCTCAGTGGCTGGGGAAGGGCAGGTTCGCAAAATGAGATGAGGTCAGAAGAGGCAGGACCTTGAGTTGGGGGAGCTCTTAGGCTACTAAACAGACCCTTGCTTCTGTGCCAAGGGAGGCAGGAGCCATTGGGATTGAGTGCCATGGTCTGGAGGATCCCTTTGGTTGCTGTGATTGAGAAAAGATAGTAGGGCAGTCATCCAGATGGAAGACGGTGGCAGCTGGCGTGACCAGGGTGGGAGCAGTCGAGGTGGTAAGAAGCCGTCTGGTTGTAGAGGACATGTATGTACGTGGATATGTATACGTTGGTTTATTTTTGTCTATTTTGAGATCTGTGGATTCTTGAAAAAGAAAATTTTGAAACATGCAGAAAAATGAATAGGGTACTCTCCCGTATATGTCAACTGAATTCGACAGTGGTTTGTTTTGCTTTGTCCGTAAATATTTGGCGGGAGGGGGAGCATTTGAAGGTAACTTACAAATCTTACAGCATTTCATCACTGAACACTTCAGCACACATATCTTAAAAATAAGAATGTTTTCTTACATGATCACAAGTACTGTCGTTACATCTAAGAAGATGCGTCTGTAGTTCTCGCCTGTCTGATATCAGGGTGTATTTTGAAGGTCTGAGATGCAGTGTGTGGAGAGTGAGGTGACCCCTAGCATCTGGGGGACAGCCTCGCCAGCATCTGTGAAGGGAGGAGGAGGGAGAGGGCCAGCGGTGGGTGGAACGCCTGCACACGCCCAAGCTGAGCGTGAGGTCGGGCTGCTGTGCCGCTCACCCACCGGGGAAGACGGCTGGCTTCCCTGTGGCTGAGGAGGGAGTGGGTCGGGTCTTCTCGGGAGGAAGGCCTCTCTGTGTTATGGCATCAATTGGAACCCCAGAGGTCACAGACAGTCTAGATCCAGCACGGGGCATGTGCCTCTGGCCACGGGCCTGGTGCTGTTTTATTTTTAATTTGAATTGGATGTCGAATTTTAAAATTAAACAATTCCACTTAAAATAAGATTGATTTCCACCTTCTCTTGAGAAAATCAGAAGATCGGGCGATACTGGGTCTGCTTTTCCATGGAGCAGGAATTGGTTAAAGCAGAGATGTGGCTGCCCTTCCAGGGAGGGTGAGCGGGCCTGCATTTGCCAGCTTCCACACTCCCCACCACTCCCTATTGTCTTCCTGACACTGAGGCCCAAGAGTCGTGGCCCTGTATTACTCCATGATCACTGTTGCTTTCCTTATTACACATTTAAAAGAAAAATTACGTTGCTTTTTTTTTTTTAACCTATTTCTCTATCAAAAGTGGAAAAGTAAAAGTATGAAAGGTTGGGGGAATCTGTATTTCTTTGAGGAACAAGAGAATATTCCTTTAGATTTTTTTTTCTTACCAGTGTCTGAGTTGAACAGCCCCCATGACTCATTCACGGCACTCCCTGGCCCTTAAGGGGGCTTTTGAGTTTGTGGTCAGTGCTGTGTTAGACAGTAGGAAAAGGGAGCTCAGGGGGCTCAACAAAGGCTTCCTGGAGGAGGTGCTGCCTGACTTGGGCTCGAAGACTGAACAGGGGTAGGAGGGAAATGAGCGATGCAGGCAGACGGGACCAGGGGGCAGTGCCTGGGGATGTGTTGGGGAAGGGGCGAGCCAGCCAGGCACGAGGGTCTCAGGGGCTCAGTGTGGCAACCCCTTTCTGAGCCGGATGAGGAAGGTGCTCATGTGCCAGGTAGGCCTGTGGGCGGGGCAGGGTGGGGTGCAGGTGACCCCACACACGGAGAACAATGCAGGCGTTAGGACGCAGACTGGGCGGCCCCCCAGCCAGCGCCTCGAGTGTCCTCCCCCGCCCCAGGAGGACCACTGTGGAGTCTAGTGTGGTGGCCGCAGAGACAGTCTGTGCACCTAGAAGAATCTAGATGAGATTGTAACCTCCTTTTTTTAGAATCCTTCCCTTAACGATCACCATGGAGATTGTTCCATGTTAGGACGTACAGGTTTGTTTCATTCTATTCACCAGCTCTGCACTGTTCAGTGGTATGAACGTGTCGTCGTTTATTTAAATAGTCCCCACGTTGATGATCATTTAGGTTTTTTCCATCTTTTTTATCCACACATGATCCTGCCGGGAGTCTTGTCCACACATCTTTTCATCCGTGCTCAGGTGCGGTGGAGCTGAAGGCTAGAGGGACTGTGTATTTAGTCAGAGGTGCGGGTGTTGAAAGTTGGGGTAGATCCCACCGTTTTCCTCCAGAGACAGGGTAGGCCGGGCTTCTCAACCTCAGCACGCCTGGCATTTGGGGCCCGACGAGTCTTGCCTGTGGGGCCATCCTGTGTGTGGTGGGATGTTGAGAGGCCTCCCTGGCTTCTCCCCACAGCTGCCAGGAGCATGCCCCACCCCTGGATGTGACACCAGAAATGTTTCTGGACCCTACCGGATATCCCCCCAGCGGCAAGGGGCAAAATCGTCCTCTGTTAAGAGCCACCGTCGTAGGGAGGTTTGACAAGGGCCTTCCAGGGGGAGTATCCGCTCCTGTCCCCACAGCGGCCCCCAGCGCCATCCTGCCACTGTGGCTCTGCAGGCAGTGGATGGTGGGACCGGGGGCGGGGACCAGGGACAGGACGAGCTGTCACATCTGGGCTGACACTTGCTGGCCGTGTGGCCTTGGGCTGGCAGCGTCACCTCCTGCGAGCCTTCCTGTTTCCTTATTTACGAAATGAGACAAATGAACGTTGCCTCCCTCAGCCAGTCCCCGAAAGGAGTGGGGCGGAAAGGAAGCAAAAGTGCTCACCCAAGCCTGAGCCTGACGTGTCGGGAAGGCCTGGCGAGCAAGGGGAGGTAACGCACACCTGTAGGTCCTGGTGTGCACACATCCTGGCTTCTTTCCCATCCTGCATGCTTGCCCCCTCATGTCTCCCATGTCTGGGGGTTGCATCTCCTTTGCCCTAAAAGCCAGTCGAAGCTCAGGTGTAGAAATTGCTTCTTAGGTCACTGCTTCCAGAACCATTTTGGTAACTACGACACCCTGCTCCCCTCCCTGCCCCCACTACCACCAAAAGCTTTACCGGTCCAGGCAGGAGCCACACCAGGGTCCTCTTCTGGCGACACCAGGCCAGCACAGTTGCCCAGCATTGCTGGGGGTGGGGGGCATCATTGGGGGAGCCGCCCTACAGGAAAGACCTGAGGGCCTCCCAGGTGGGTGCGTACAGCCTGTGGGACAGGGTGGGTTAGTCGCCAGCTGTTGACCTTGCTTTGAACTTGTTTACTGCTGAGTGAGTTCAGGGAATGACATAATGTCCAAACTCACTGGACTAATTTTAGGCCCTAGGAAAATAATTTCCCCTGGGTGAGTTCCAGCACCAGCGCTAGGAGAATCAGGCCGCTGTACCGAGCCCTTCCGTGCTCTGTGAGCTTGAAGGCCAGTTCCCGCTGAGCTCTCAGGCTGGGCAGGGGGTCAGCATGACTCTCCGGGTGGCTGGCCATGATTTCTGAACCTCACTGTCCAGTCTGTGGAGCTCAGTGCGTAGGGCAGAGAGGGGAGGCCTGAGGAGGACAGCAACAATTCAAAGTGTTTGCTAAAGCAAACATCTATTATGAACTAGAACATACCATTAACGTGGATTTCTTATTTTTAAAAAAATCGGGATGCAATTCGCCTCTGTCCAGTTCTAAAACATTTCCATCGCCCCCAGAGGAAAGTCTGTACCCACAAACTGTCACTTCCCTGTCCCCTGACCCCAACCCCCAGCAACTGCCAGTCTGCTTTCTGTCTGTGTGGACTTGTCTGTTCCCATATAAGTGGGCGTGTAACGTGGCCTTTTGTGTCCGGCTTCTTTCACTTGGGATCATGTTTTCGGGGTTCCACCACGCGATAGCAGTGCCATTCCCTCCTCCTTCCTGTGACTCAGTAATAGTGGATGTGCCACGTTTTGTCGTTCAGTTCATTTATTTAATTTACATTTGGGCTGTTTCCATCTTTTGGCTGTTCGGAATAGTATTGCCGTGAACATTCGTGTACAGATGTTAGTTTGAGGACCTATTTCCAGTTCTTTTGGGTGTCTGCCTTGCGGTGGAAGAGCTGGGTTGCACAGTGATTCCATGTTTAATTTTTTGAGGAATTGCCATTAACACGGATATTAGGAGTAAAACACAGTAAAGGCCCAGCTGGCTCGGTCGGTAGAGCATGTGGCTCTTGATCTCAGGGTCAGGAGCTGGAGCCCCACGTTGGGTGTAGAAATTACTTAAATAAATAAAATTTTCTTTTTAAGTAGAACAAAATATCAAAAGAACTGTCAGGTTTATGGGGAGTGTGGTCCTGTGCCCTAGGTAAAGTTACTCCCCCCTGGGGTTGTTATGTTACTTGAGTACTTCCCTCGTCATTCCATGTAAGTCCGCACCGGGACTCCGCAGGGTGGCTGTTTTACGGCTCCCAGAGGAAACAAGTGGCAGAGACACACGGGAGCTCAGGTCTCCCTCTAAACCCTGGGTCCTCCCAGGTACCAGGTTGTAGGCAGAGCCCAGCCGTGGAGAGGGCGGACCCCCGAGCCTCCCCGTGGCAGCAGGAACACCCAGCTCAGGCCCTGGTGGGGTGGTGGGTCTCCAGGTGCTGCCCTCAGGATATCAGGGCTGCTGGTTTGGTGAGTCAGAGTATGTTAAGAGCAGCTCACCGGGGGTGGACATGCTGGGAGGTCAGCCTCCTTGGGAGAGGAAGGTCTTACACCTCCACCTGCCTGGCTCCCCAGCCCTCTGCTCCCCACTGGCTTCAGGCTATGGAGTGCTTTCGACTTGGCTCCATCTCTCCATGTTGCTTGCTTGCTTTAAAACTTAAACCTGGAGATAGATAGATAGATTGATAGACAGGCAGACAGACAGATTTTTTTTCTTTTCTGCCTCAGAAACCCCAGAGAGTGAGGCATTCTTGAGTCTTCTGGTGCCCTTTGAGAAAATCAGGGTGACGGATGTTGTCGGGGCCTCGAGTGCAAGCAGAGTGGGGCCGTGGGCAGGAGGCTGCTGCTGCCACCGTGAGCTCTGCGGCTCGGTGCCCAAAATAAGCTTCAGGTACAAACACTGCTACCTCCTCTCCCACACCCGCACCACCTCATGCAGCCAGCTGCGGCCTGCAACCCCCTTCTGCTAAAGAACCGTGCTGGGGAGGGGAGCAGGGAGACCAGTGCCTAAGAAATAGCCCAAATCATTGGCAAAACAGGATTCATAAATAGGTGATTGCTCGATGGAAGCCGTGCAGCCCTCTCGTACGCTCTTGTATGTAGAGAATTTTTAAAGACGTGAAAAATTTTTCCAAAATTCTGTGTGATCTCTATTTGGGGAGAGCAGAGAATTATAGGCATGTAGGGGGGAAAACATCTGGAGAGATGAAAATAAATCCTCTGAAAATGTTAGGAAATAAATCCTCTAAAATGTTAGTGGGTTGGTAGTTGTGGGTGGGGTGAGATAATCAGTGATTCTAACTTTATTTTTTTCCTGTATTTTCTGTTTCTGTGCAATCACCAGTCATTACTCTGATGATCAGGAAAATACCCACGTTAGTAAGAGAGATGTCTGCAAAGGGGCAGTTACCTCTGCGGCTCCCAACGCAGGCTCTGGGATGGAAAAGGGAGGAGTCCGCAGCCATGATGGTCAGGGCTCATTGTGCCCACCAGAGGGCGCCAGGTGCACGCGGCACAAAGCGTGTAGCATCCCTAAGATGTCCTCTCAGGGCACATGGCAGGAGGTGGGTGTGCAGGAAAGGGTTGGAGCCCCAGGGCCAGCGTGGAGCCTGGCCGCTTAAGACAACCTCACGAAAAACTCAGGCTTCCCAAGCACCCCAGCTCATTGCAGGCCCGACAGACCGCCTGGCCACAAAACTACCCAGTTGCAGGTATTTTTAGTAATTGGTCCATCTGGCTGCACATCTCACGTGTCTGAAAACAGCTTCTGTCATCTTGCTTTCCCTCAGATGCTTCTGACGAGCAGAATTCACAGTCTTCAATGGAAAACTCGATGAACAGTTCAGAGAAAGTAGAGCGGCAGCCATCTGGAGACGCGGGTCTAGCTGCAGAGATGTCCGCAATCTCTCAGGTACCTCGATCGAGGTCTCAGAGGGGCAGCCAGATCAGCCAGGAGCCCGTTGGGGTGTCGGGGGTACGTTGAAAGGTGTTTTGCTATTTTGTTCTGTTGTTTTCTCCTCGGAGGATTGGCACTTCCCTGCATTCACTGAGCAGGAGTCGTGAGTGTCCTGGGGCCCAGCCCTTCAGGGAGGAGGGTGTAGGAAGAGGAGGTGGCCTTTAGCCCAGCCTCGGCTTTGTCACTTTGTTTACTCAGGTCCACAAAAGCCTTGTCTGCTCTAGTGACCCAAAGTCAACTTCCTTTAGCGCGGGGACGATAAGTCTTCAGAATCCTAAATGCTGGATGAATCATCCTTTGGAATTTTGCAACTGACTGCACCGCCCCCTTGCTTGGACCCCGTTCTGGGTCATCCCTGTTTGTCAGCATCTGGCCTGAATCAGTGCAGGAGCAGGTGGCCGGTGGCTAGGAGCAAACATCCTGGGTTCGAATCCCAGCTCCCTCACTTAGCATAACCAAGCCTCCTTGTCTGCAGCTGTCAGAATGGGATCACAGAACTGTCTTGGGGCCAGGGCGCAGATGGGATGAGAGAATGTGGCTAACACACTCGGTGTGGAGCTGGACACGGGAATGCCTCATATGCCGTCACTGTGATGTTTCACTGTCAACCCTCCGCTCACCTAAGATGAGTGGGGACTCCGAGGTATCAAAACTTGAACTAATAGAACCATTGTCCAGTACCTCCAGAGAAAGTGCCAGCAGCAGCAGCAGAAAGATTGGAAGGGGCCAGGGTGCGGCAGGACTTGGTCTGGGCTTTGCAGAGCCTTAAGCCAGGCCTCCCCAAAGGGGAAGCGCCTCCTGGACTCTAATGTCCATCTCCCCTTGGATCTGCAGCCTCCTCCTCCTGCAGAACACGCCGCCAAACGCCCAAAGACACAGAAGGAGTGTTGATGCAAGATGTGTTTGCAGTGGCAGGAAGTAGGCCACAACCTAAGTTTGTCGAAAGGGGACTGGCTAAATTAATCTGGGGTCATGGATAAAACAGACTGGTATGCAGCTGTTAAAAAGAGTGTGGCTGACCCAGGTACAGACAGACAAGAAAGAAATATCCTTCCGATGTGAAATGAGAAAAGCAAGGCCTAGAACCTCAGGCATAGCTGGAGCCCATTAGATTAAAAATCAAAGCCTCCTGTACAGTGTGGAAAACCAGGATATCGGCTGGGGCCTCCTGGCCTTCTGAACTCAGTGGAGGAAAGGTTAGCTTGAACCTTTGATCCATAGCTTGGGGGCATCTAGTGCTCCCCCCGCTCCAGATGTCTGAAAGGTGCAAGGGTCTTCTGTTTTCACGTGCCCCCCACCTCCACTCCCATTTCCGGGGGCCCAGACCTGGAATGGGGCCTCTTGCACTGTTCGCAGGCACACACAGACCAGATACTCATCCACAGAGCTCCTGGGTTTGTGAGCAAGGTAGAGGATGTATTACAGTTAAGCAAGCAACTCAATACTGACATTTCGCCGTTCCTGTGTTTAAAAAAAAAAAAAAAAAAGCTTCCCCAACGTCCCGACGGGAGCAGTACTCCGGCTCTTCTCCCCTGCTCAACTGTCCTGAGCTCGCGGCTCCGCTCTTTTGCTCCCCTTTTCCTTTCTCGTCCACTCCCAAGCGCACGTGCTGTCCTCCCATTCAAGCGCTCTGCAGAACCAAAGAACCTTCTCCCCTACGGGACCCAGCATCCTCTGAAGGCACAATACCTGCTTTCTCCTGTTACGTCTGTATTGGGCTTTTACTGCTTTCAGAATGCGGACCAGGGAGAACACAGAGGCAGCTCTTTCAGCTTCCCTGTGATGCCTGCCACAAGAAGCTCCCACACAGCCCACCTCAGGGCCTGGGGGCTCTATTAAACATATGTTGGGCACCAACTGTGGACCGGGCACTATGTCAGATACCAGGGACCCAGCATGCACCAGAGATGGGGTCCCTCCCAGCCCTCATGGGGCTCACCATGGAGTGGGGGAGAAGAGACACAGCCAGGGCATAGCAGGCACCAGTGGGTTACAAGGTCACAACGCGTGCTGCAGAAGAAGCTGAATGGGAGTGCGAGGAGGCCTGCCAGTGGAGCGTTCTTTGGGCTGGTGTAGGCAGAGAAATGGACGGTGAGCAGGAATTTGAGGGCTAAGAAAATAGGGCCACGAGGGCAGGCTTTCTGGGCTGGGCCTGGAGACAGGAGCAAGCCTGAGGAACAAAAGGGGAGGCCAGGGTGGCTGGGGCATAGCGGACGAGGAAGAAAAGAGCCAGACGAGGCACAGAGGTAGGTCTGGGCTAGGTGCCGGGCCTTCCCAGCCTGGTAAGGAGTCGGGAGTTTGCTCCGGAGTCAGTGGGAAAGTATCTGCAGGTTTTATGTTCTGTGTATGATTGCTATTTTGGGATTTCTTGGACTGTGGAAGGCTGCATAGGGAGACCTCGGAGCCGGGTGCTGCTTTGTCTGGGCAGGTGATGGGTGCGGGTACAAAGGGTGCGGGCATGGCGGTGGGAGGAGGGGAGAGGTGGGCAGGCCCAAGGATATTTGGAGATGGAGTTGGTGGGACTATGGGTGGGGTGAGGAAGTGGGGAGAGCAAACGAGGCCGCCTGGGTCCTGTCAGCTTGATCCTGGGCAGGTGTGGTGTCATCAACAGACTGGGGGCGGGGGGCGGTCAGGGTGGGTAGTCGTCAGCTGATCTCTGGTGATGGGTCAGGTTGGAGATGCCTGAGTGGGAAAGTCAGGGTGGGGGAGTGAGTGCCGGACCTTTCTGGGCCTTGAGACTTAGGAACGTGGTCACCACTACAGGCCTTTTCCCCAGAATAACACACATGAGCATTCAGGGAATGCTGAGTATCGGAGGAGCCACTGACCACGTGGCAAGATCAGACGAGGCCTTTGAGCTTGAAGAGGTAAACTTGGAACTTGTGCACATACGATTATCCTGGTGATTAAGGACAGTCGGGAAGGCTGATGATGGGGAGACCCCACGCCAGACCCAGCTGGTGTAGGGAAGGGGACGGGGGAGCTTAGAGGCACAGGGGGCAGTGTGCTCAGAAGCCACCGTGGCGGGGACAGGCGGGTCCAGGTGACCCTGGGCTTAATGAACGTAGGCCACAGGGTCAGAACTGTGGGTTTGAACCACAGAGGCCCGTCCTCCGTTTCCTCCTGGGCCGACCTTCAACCTCACGGCTGGCCTGAACTCCTCCTTGGCGTGGTAACCTGTATCCTCTCTTCTCCTCCCCCAAGGATTTGGAAGGAGTGCCCCCCTCGAAGAAGATGAAACTGGAGGCCTCGCAACAGAACTCGGAAGAGATGTAGACTCTGCGTTCAGTCCTGCTGTCCATGTGTCACGGGAGACCCATCTGCAGGCTGAGTCCTAGAGCAACCCACCTGAGCAGTTCCTCTCGGGTGCAGACGAACTACTAACTTTCCAAGTTTACCAAGTGCAAATCCAAGAAAACCCAGAACAGCGTAACTTCTCAGACACTGAAGAACTCTCTGCTGTGAAGACGAACACTCGAGTGTTGAAGGGACTGTCCTTGGGACGGCGGGGTCGACAGCTCAGGAGTGTCTGCACACTGTCTCTGAAGCCAAGATTACATTTGTGTTGCTGCTGTATTGTTTTGTGTCGTCCCCCCCCTCCCCACTTCTCTATTTAACAATATAAGCTATTCGAGGGTGGTACCGATCAGGGAATCGGTTTTCGTCGGGGCTTTTCACTGTTCGCCTGATTCCTTCCGCTTTCTTTTTTTGTGCCTTGTGCCCTTGAGGTGACCTCTGGCATGTTTTCCTGGTTGTTTTGCATCTCCCTTTGCAAAGTGCCCTCGGTTTTGTCCAGGCAGCCGGTGCCACCATCCTCACACCTCTCTCCTCCCTGACCCGGGACTTCAGCTGGAGCGGAGCAGGCAGGGAGCAGGCGGACCGGAAGCCTCGCAAGAGCAGGACCTCCTTGGCCGCCTGATTTGCAGGGGCAGGGGTGTCGGGCACGCCCTGGGCCCTGGGTCCTGGGTCCTGGGTCCAAGGTCCGAGGAATCTCGGGTGTTGGGGCACTGTCCCCAAGAGCTGGCTTCGCGATGTGCTCTCACTTCCTCGGGGCATCTGAGGCCGGTGTTTCCAAGCCCACCGTGGCCCAGACGGACGCACAGAACACTTCCACTGTCCTGGCACTTGCACCCTCTACCCCCACCACACGACATTCTCCCACACCTCCGAAGACGAAATGGCTTCTGTGGCTGACTGCAGGATTGTCTCCTTAGGACGATAAAAGGGCTGAGGAGGCTGGGAGCAGATGGCAGGAAGAGCTGGTGCTGAACTTTCTCTCATAGGATGTTGCCTGGATTTCAAATCCACAGTAACCTGCTGCCCTCTGCCTCCCCGGCTCCACTTGGCAACCCCCCCCACAAGGGGAGGCAAGATTGCAAAGTGTTCCTGACGCTCAGAGCCAACAGTCGAATGGCCTGTTGCTCCCAGGATGTGCTGATGGTCCCCACGGGGGAGCAGACCCTGACGATTGGGCCTCAAAGGCCAGAAGCAAGGCACCAAGGAGTGGAACGCTCTACACTCCTCCAGAAAGGGGCGACTGAGTCCCCTCTCCTCGCCTCCGTCCCCTGCCTATGCCGGGACACCTTCCTCTCACGAAAATGAAGATGCCCCCTTGGATGAACTGCCTGATTGTTTGGTTCTGAGGCCTGGTTTGCTCTTAATTCCTAGATGGACTCCTCGGACCTTAACCCTTTTCCTGAGCTTTCTTTACTGCACTGGAGTTCCAACTCCCTTTGAGTTGCGTGAGGGGTGGGCGGGTTGGGGGGGAAGGGGTTTGTTTTGTTTTGTGGTTTGTTTCTTTTTCTCGGTTCGTTTTTTCGTTTTCTTTTGCTGATTGGTGCATACTCGCGTACCACCTTTGATACCTTGACGTGTGGCTCTCTCTCCTGACCGCCGTGGAAAGTGTCTGCCAGTTCCTAAGTCTCTGAGGGGGAGGCTCTTGTTTTTCAGGGAGCCGATCTATTTCCTGCACTTCAAGAAGAATCAAAATGTTCCTGAATTTCAAATACCTCATGCAAAAATGTCTCCTGAAATAAGGGAAAAAAAACAAAAAACAAAAAACAAACTTTGAAAATCTTAATGTTGAAGTTCACAATGCCGAAAGGTTTCTGTCTTAAAAAAAAAAAAAATCCTTATCAATTTTGCCCCTCAGGCAGTGAGCTCTGTGCAGAACTGCGTTCTGCGTTACCTCTCAGCGTATCTCAAGGCGGCGTTACCTCCAGGTCCTCTAGAGCTAGAACTTTCTTTCTTTGCAGCGAAACTCCATTTTGATGAAAGATGAATTTGGATATTTATTTCCTTTCTTTTTGGGAAATGAGAGGTGAGAACCAAGACAGCTGAAGGAGAATCACACGCATCCACAGAAGCGACAAGTCGGCTGGGGGTCCCTCCGGGGGTCCCTTCCGGTTGCGGGGGCCTCTCCGGACAGGCAAGGGGAGTCAACGCGGTTGAGAATGAAGACAACATCCGCGACACCGAGGCTGTCATTTGTTTTTCTCTGAAGTGCCTGAAGGTAGGAAGGGGCCCTTGGCCGGGACCGACTGGGCCCCCTCGCCGCCACGGCCATGCCAGGCAAAGCGCCAGCGGCCCTGCGCTCATCGCTGGCCGGGAAGGCCTTCCACGCGGGATGGTGAGACTGCAAAAATCCAGACGTGCTTCCTTCCCTGGAGCCACTGTCCCCCACCCACCCTGCACCCCTCGCCCCCCTCCCACCACAGAATCTAAGACCTTTCAGCCGGCCGAGCCAGGGGCGGGGGTTCTCAGCAGGTGCCTTCCACGGACACCAGGCCCGTGGCCTAAAGGGCTCCCAGGGCAACCTTACTCCCCGCCACACGTGAAGTTGGGGGGGGGGGCTTCGGCTACACATTCCAGAAAGTGCTGGCACTTACACCCGGAACCCGGAAGGCGGTGGACCCATCTATAGGGTGGTGACCTCCCGTTACAAATGATGTCATGGTTTGGAATGTTCATTATCGCCAAGGACCTGGTTAGAGGTATAAAGACCTTTTTTTCACTGTTACCTAATTTTTTTTTTCCTCTTACGTTTTGGGTTTTTTGTTTTGTTTTTGTTGTTGTTTTTTTTTTTTTTTTTGGTGTGTTGTACAGCAGTATAATTTTTCACTTATTTATTCCATCAAGTAGATATGGTTTGTACAATGTACAATGGTTCCATTTCAGAAAATAAAAAAAAATTCAAATCATGAACACCATGTGATTTTGTAGCATTATAATAGAGAGTAAATCTGATGGGTGGTGAGAAGGTCCCGCGCCGGCTGCTGTGGCCTGTCCTGCACAACTGTGTGGCCCTGACTTTGTGTAGGATACTAAGCTCCTTGCAGGCAGGGACTGTTGCCTCCCACGGTCATGTTCGCTGCCACCATGAAGCACTGGCTGGGTACTCTGGGCAGGTGTTGTAGGCCACCCTGTTGACGTGAGAACATGGCCCAGTCACATTGCCAGGCAGAGTCCTCCTGGAAAGGCCATGCCTGCTCCCTGGTCAAGGGATAGCTTGCCATGTCCTGACTGTGGGAGGCTGTGACTCATGGCAGGGACTCTGAGGGGTCAGCCCAGAAGTGGATTGTAGCTTTGTCTTGACTTGTCCTAACTAAGTGACTTGTGGCCAGAGCCAGAGCCTTCCCAGGACCCTTTCCCCTCCCAGCAGCTGGGACATTTCTCTCCCTCCCTGGAGTTGACTAGTTCTTTTTCTCTGGCCTGTCTCACTGCCTCTTCTTCCACCTGAAACTTGAACTTGGCTGAGCCGCCTGCAAGGGGAGGAGGGTGGTGAGATTATTGTTCTAGCCAGGGCTGCCAAGACTCACGTGTTGACCCACCTGGAGGCAAACGTTCTCCTTTGTTTTGTCTGCCTCTCCTCCTCACCCCCTTCCTTTTTAACATGTTCTAATGTTTTCCCCAGGATTGATTGCTCAGCGAAATAAACTCCTGAACTCCTGATAGAGAAGTTCAACTTGACAAAACAGAAATCATAGGAGCCTTGTTTGCTTAACCAAAGATGTGCTTCAGCTCACACCCTTTGGCTCTCTTCTTTAATGTCTTCCCTGTATGTCTGCCTCTCTGTCCTGGATGAAGTTCCTTCCAGACTTGTCTGTCTGGATCCACCACCCTTGTCTCCAACCGCTGCTCCCCGCCATTATGTTTCTCAGTCGTTCTCTCACTCTCTCTGTGTCTGTCTAGCCTTCTCCGTCGCTTTCAGTTTCCTGTCCGTTGTGGAGCTGACTTCCTCTCACATCCATTAATGGAGGAGCAGTCATGCGCAAGAGCTGGAAGTGTAGGCTTTGCGGGTATTCCTGTGAGCATCCTGTGTGCTGGGCCCAGGGCAGCGGTGACTCAAGCTTGAGCCTTTCCCTCTAGGCAATGAGCCAGTGTGTCAGGATGGCCAACACAGTTTGGAATTAGGGGAGGTGCATTTTGATGAGGGGGTGGTGTCAGGAGGTTTCTAGGTGGAAGGAGTCCAGGCATGGAGCTAAGAAGCTCATTTTTCCTTGTTGATGCTAAGGAGCAGGCTGGAGGTTTCTGAGCCAGGGCTCTGCTGGGCTGGGAGTAGTATTTCCAGGGAATGGCATGGATTGGAAAAAGCCCGACTAGAGATGGGGACAAAGCAACTAGGGAACTGGGGCAATAGGCCAAGCAGGAGGCCAGGAGTTGGCAAAAGGCCAAGCGCTCCCAGGCACTCAGTACTGCAGCCCGGTGGGGTGGAGTCAGGTGGGCTGGGAGAAGCAGGTAGAGAAACTCAGGTCCAGGTATTAGCCCAGACTAAGCCAACAGGGGTCATGGAGGTCCACAGTCAAGACCAAGGAGGGACTGCAGACCTTAAAGGCCCAGTCAAACCATCCCCGAGTGAGGAATGCTTTATTTCCTTCCAGAGGCTCCTAATAGACACCTTGCTCTTTGTGGGTTGCGTTCCCCTCTCCTGCCAGTAGGGGTCACCCCTGCCCACTCAGTCCCAGGGGCGGCCAGGCGATGGAGGCTGGTACCATCCCCACGGTCCCTCCCCCTGGCCACGGTAGGTTCAGGGATGGCTACGTAAACCGACGTGGCCCAGTGAGAGTCAGCCCTGGGATTTCTGTGGGAACTGCTGGGAAAGAGTCCTAAAGTAGTCCCTAGGGAATTCCCTAGAGGGCCACCTTTGCAGCAATGCTGGGAGAGTCCTGCTTGACAAAGAAGTGAACCCAAGGACAAGTGGAAAGATGGGAGTTGGAGCTTCCTGAGAGCTGCATTTGAACACTCAGCCCCAGCCGGCCCTGAAGCCAGCCCTCCTCCTGAACTTCTCAATCCCGTGAGTCGATACATGCCCTCGATGGTTTGGGTCCGTTTTCCCTGGGTCTTCTCCCACATGAGCCCGAGCTGTCTGTCCCAGGGCTTAGAGAGTGTCCTGGATGAATCCAGAGGAGGGGTGGTTGCCCATATGGTAGCTCTGACTCCTGATGGTGTCATTCCCTTGGAGAGAGTGTCTCTCTCTCCCCCCTCCCAACTTCCCCCTTTTAATGCTCCCATGTGACAAGGGCTTAGATGACTCAGAGTTCAAGAAAAGGAAATAAACAGGATAACACGGACCCGTTTTGGATTTCTCAAACAGCCACTGCTGTCATCCTCAGAGCTCCAGCACTTCAGAGCTGTGTCACGTCAGGTAAGAATCTTAACCTCTCTGGGCCCCAGTTTCTCATCTATAAAGTGGGAAGATTAATAGTGCCTACTCGGGTTGTTACAAGGATTAAATGAATTGAAGTGCTTGGGACAGGTCCTGGCACGTAGGAAATCTTAATAAATGTTAGCTGCTACTGTTATTGCTATTATAGTTACTATTTTCAATCATGTCTAAACTCCAGATGTCCTGCTCCTAGAGAATGAGGCACAGGGAGAGGCAAGAATTGCCCAACCCCGGCTGCTGTGGGCTTGCCTTCTGAATTATACTTGACCCTCTGAAGACCAGCCTCTTCCCCAAGTGATTGACCCTGGGGGTTATCCACCCAGGATAGCCTGAACTGTGCCTTATAGGATGAGTAGAAGCCTGCCAGGAGACAGGAAGAAGGGAAGACACTCCTGGCTGAGGAGATTTGAGGACACATCCCTGTTGTACTCGCTAGCTGCTCAGTAAAGCAGGCCCAAGTGGGGAGCTTTGGGGCCCTGGGTCTCAGAGGAACAGCCCACTGGGGACCCAGTTTTCCAGCCTTCCTTCTTCACCGCTGTTCTTCCTCCACAGGCTCTTGAGAGAAGAGCCTCTGGGGGGCAGGGACCAGGATGTGGTGCCAGGCCTGTGGGTTCTGACTCCCTCCAGGATACCCCTGGGACACTGGTCCCCATGGATGCACTGGGTGACTTGGGGCCAATGGCTTTCTGTCTTCAGACCTTGGCAGAAATAGCAATTCGCTTTGCACCAAAGAATCTCAAGAGACTGTTAATTCCTGCTCTTTTCTCCCTCAGGGCTCCTCGCTTATGAGCTCATTTGACCTCTGTGTGGTACTTTAGAGCAGAAACCAGCCTTCCCATTATACAGGTAGGAAAACGGGGGCCAAGGAAGGGACCGAACAGGGACTCAGCGAAGGGGGCTTTGGAATTCAGCCTTTCACTAGATGAGGGGTCAGCAAATCCAGCCCACGACCTGTTTTTGTAAATAAAGTATTATTGGAACACAGCCATGCTGGTTCAGTTACGTATCATCCCTGGATGGTTTCTCGATACAACAGCAAAGGTGAATCGTTGCTACAGAGGCTGTATGGTTTGCAGAGTCAAAAATATTTACTATCTAGCCCTTTACAGAAGAAGTTTGCCAACCCCTGGAGTGGACCACACTTTCCCATGGAAACACCATGTAGATGAAAGAACAAGAATAATAATTCCCTGCTATGTGCCAGGCACCATGCAAGACTTTTCTGGAGTGTTTATCGCCACGTAAAGGTGTAGCTCAATGAACTTGCCCACGCCGACTACAGCTGCACAGCCCCCCGCTATCCCTTCCAGGCACTACCCCCAAAGGGCAACCGCTCTCCCT
Organism: Ursus maritimus; assembly: GCF_017311325.1. Classification (NCBI taxonomy): domain Eukaryota; kingdom Metazoa; phylum Chordata; class Mammalia; order Carnivora; family Ursidae; genus Ursus; species Ursus maritimus. The sequence goes on from NW_024425897.1 coordinate 23,029,843, forward strand.
CCTTCTGTTTGCACAGGTGTGTTTTGCCTGGTTTTGACATTTCCGTTCATGGAATCACAGGATGTGCTCTTTTGTATCTGGATTCTTCCACTCTGTGTGATGTTTGTGAGCTTTATCGATATGCTTGCACATCATTGGAGTCTGTTCCCCTTGCTAGAGAAGATTCCATAGGGCAAAGACACAACAAGGTACTTACCCGTTCTCCGGCTGCTGGCCATTCGGTCTGTTTCCAGTTTCCATGGAGTATGATGACTATGCAAGATATTGGACCCCCCATGATGTCATCTCACCCTGGCCTCAACCCTGAGAGGGGGACCCCCGTGTAGCCTCATTTGGAAGATGTGCAGGTTTGGAGACACGGCAGGTGAGGAAAGCCTTTGGTGACGGTGTGCTTGTGGTCCTGGCTCTCTGGCTTCCATGTTAGATTCTGGCTTGAAATCCCACCGTGACTACACACTGCATGATTCCATTTGCATGAACTTTCTAGAAAAAGCAAAACTCTGGTGACTGAAGGTAAAGCCCGGGTTGTCGGGGACTGGGAGCAACAAGGATGGACTGCAAAAGGGCAGGACGTGCTGGAAATATTCTAACACTGGATTGTGGTCAGGATCACACACCTGTGTGAATTTCTTCAAAGCTCATCAAGTTGTATGCTTCAGGTGGGTGAAATGTTATGGGATGTAAGTTATACCTCAATAAAGCTGTCCTCCCCAAATCCCAAATTCACACTCATCTATTTCTTTGTGCGTGCACACACAGAGCTCCCCCTGCCTCAGTTTCCCTATCTATAAAACAGAGGTCACCGCTCCATAGATGCGTGAGGCCGATTGTGCAAACAGTGAGGGCCGTTTAGCCTGGACCTCTTCCGGCTTCCCCCACGATTAGACACTCCCCACCAGCGCAGCCTCTCTGCAAAGGCCTGGAGGTGGGGGTGGTCTCCCTGGCCAGGGGTGACATCTGAAGCAATCAGGATCCTGTTTGGCTTTGCCATATCCGACCTGCCTCCGGCGGGGGCAGGAGAGCCACGCGCAGCGGATGCACCGGCCCCAAACTGTTTCTCCAAGTAGTCCCCAGAGATGGCCCTTGGCTTTCAGTTTCTGCACTTGTTTATTTTCAAAGGGACGTTGCCAGACCACTAAGCCACCCCTGCCCTTTCATGGTTTGTTTTATGCAAGAGATTTCAGGAAGAGAGAGAGGAGGTAAAGCGACCTGAAACCAGTTCCTTTGCCAGCAAAGAACTGCAGCCGTCCCCAGCTGTTCGACTGGAGGGACAGTGGGGCCACCATGCCCTCTTGGTGACTGCCGGCCCCCAGAACGCTGGGAATCCTGATAGTGTTAATACTCATTGCAAATATTTAACGGTCGATGCTGGAACAATTGGACATCCACCTGCAAAAGGAATGAACCTCAGTCCATCCCCTGCACCTTAGAGCAAAATTCACTCAAAATGGATCTTACACCAAAATGTAACTCCAAAAATTCTAGAAGAAAACATAGGAGAAAATCTTTGTGACTGGGTTTAGGGAGAGCTTTTTTGAACATGACGTCAAAGCGCTAACCATGAAAGAAAAAGTTAATAAAATTGGACTTCATCAAAATTCAAAAGTTCCGCTCTGCTAAAGACACTGCTATGAGAACACAAACCACAGACTGGCAGACAACCTTGGCCAAACACATATCTGATAAAGGACTTGTGTCTAGAATATATAAAGAACTCCCAAGAGTCAATAATAAGAAAGCAAACACCCATGCCCGAAGAAGAAGAAGAAGAAGAAGAAGAAGAAGAAGAAGAAGAAGAAGAAGAAGAAGAAGAAGAAGAAAACCTAGCAAAATATCGGCATAGACATTTCATCGAAGAAAATAGATAGGAAGCAGATGAGCACATGAAAGAGGCTGAACATCGTTAGTTATTAGGGAAATGCAAGTCCAAAGCACGGTGAGGTGCCAGTACACTCCCACGGAGTAGCTGAGAAGACAGACCACACTGAGTGCCCTCGGGGGTGCGGAGCAGCCAGGCCCCTCCTGCCGTCCCACACTGCCGGTGGGAGCTAAAATGGTACGGCCGTTTGGAGAACAGTTTGGCAGATTCTTATAAAGTTAAACATCAATGTACCGTACTGCCCAGAAGTCCCACTCCTACATATATTTATCCAAGAGAAATTAAGATGTCCAAAAGCCTGTGCACGAATGTTTAGAGTTGCCTTATTTATATAATCACCCCAAGCTGGAAACGACTAAAATGGCCTTCGATGGCCGAGTGAATGAACAAACTGTGGTGTGCTCATAACACGAAATCCTCCTCCCAAATAAGCAGGAACAGGGGCGCCTGAGTGGCTCAGTCGGTCGAGTGGCTGACTCTTGATTTTGGCTTGGGTCATGATCTCGTGGTCCTGGGATTGAGCCCCGTGTTGGGCTCCACACTGGGTGGGGAGTCTGCTTCAGGATTCTCAATCTCTCTCTCTCCCCCTCTACCTCTACCCCTGCTCATGTTCTGTCTCTAAAATTAATAAATAAATCTTCTAAAATCTTTAAAATTTGTTTGAGAGAGTGAGCGAGAGAGAGAGAAGGCACATGAGAAGGGGCAGAGGGAGAAGGAGAAGCAGACTCCCCACTGAGAAGGGAGCCCTAAATAATTTTTAAAAAAGATTTTATTTATTCATTTGACAGAGACAGCGAGAGAGGGAACACAAGCAGGGGGAGTGTGAGAGGGAGAAGCAGGCTTCCCGCCGAGCAGGGAGCCTGATGCAGGGCTCGATCCCAGGACCCTGGGATCATGACCTGAGCCGAAGGCAGACGCTTAATAGCTGAGCCACCCAGGTGCCCCTAATTTTTTTTAAACAGGGGCACCTGGGTGGCTCAGTCAATTAAGCATCTGCCTTCAGCTGGGGTCATGATCCCAGAGTCCCGGGATTGAACCCCACATCAGGATCCCTGCTCAGTGGGGAGTCTGCTTCTCCCTCTGACCCTCCCCTGCTTGTGCTCTCTCTCTCTCTCAAATAAACATACAAAATCCTTCTTAAAAAAAGAAAAATAACAGGCATAACTACAGAGACATTGAAGAATAGGGAAGAATCTCAGATACATTTGCTAAATGAAAGAAGCCAGACTCAAGGCTATGTACTGAAAGATTCCATTTGTATGGCATTCTGGAAAGAGCAAAACAGGAGGGACAAGAAGCATATCTGTGGTTGCCAGGGGCTGGGGGGAAAGGAAGGGGTATGAGGGAAACCTCTGTGTGTGTGGAGGGGGTAGGGTACCAGAAACAGCCCACGTCTTGGTCGCGGTGGTGATGACATGACTATATATGGTTGTTCAACTTCATGGAACTGTACAAAGAGAGAGCTTTCCTGTAGTAAATGATACCCCAACCAACCAAACAGATAAAAATAATAATAAGCCAACATGGCATACCAGATGTCGGGCACTGTTTGAAGTACTTCACACATATTGACTCACTCAATCCTCACATCAACCCCAGGAGGTGGGCATTAATCATCCTAAATTGTGAAAGTTTTGTCCCCAGAGCTCTCTTGCCTTCTTCAATTTCCTCCCCACCTTGGTCTGACCCCTAACATGTTCTTCCTTCTGCAGCCCCCCTCTCCCGTGGCTGTCTTCTTCCCACAGCCGTAGTAGGGAAGAGTTCCCACTAACTTGCTCCCCTGAGAGGCACACAGCTTGGCAGGGAATGCAAACTCAAATGCCTGCAGGAGCCGGGCAGGTAATGTAAAGAAGCAAAAGCACACTGGGACAATCGGGAGTGGTGGGAACTGCGGGAAATGGGGCACCCATGCTGTGTCTAAAGGGGACAGTTGCTCCTGAGCTCCAGCTGCTACCAGGTGGAAATGATAAGGGCCCATTGTTGTCAGACCTTCTGATAGTTCAAGAAAATTCTAACATTCTCATGTTTATATGAAATATAATTTTTTAGACATCAGCAAACCAGCCAAATTAAGGGAAAAAAAGCCTGTCTGGATATGTTTTTGTTACTGTAAAATAACGGCATGTTCACCCCTTTCTTTTCCACCAAAATCACCCCCAAAGTACAAGAAAACAAGAAGCAGAAGCGGCAAATCCATATTTAGTGAAATAAGACAACATCTGTAGCCCCAAACGGCAATATACAAAGTGGAAAGAGGATGAGAAATGCAACTGAGCTCTGCAAGGTGGAGAAAGATCAGACCCAAGTGCTGGAGAAGTAGAATCTAGCGAGAGGCAAGCCAGTCCCCTCCCGCAATCCCAGAAAGAATCAGGAACTGGATGCAGCAGCTACTGCAGAGAGCAGGGGACTAAGACGGGGCTTGGGTGAAAGTCCGTATATGCAACAGACCTCTAGGTTGCCACCCCCATCCTGCTCAGTCTCAGCTAACCACCCTCTCTCCCTTCCTCTGGAGACAGGAGGTCTAGCATCTGGAGAAATTACACCAGAGAGGCTCCAGACCCATGGGCAGTAGCACGGAGGAGTGCAGGGAGTGAGCTGCCAGAAGCTGCAGGCAGAGAGTTTGGTGGCAGTGGACAGATGAACAGCAAGGCCACTGCCCCCTTCCCTGGCCTTGCTCCAGAGATTCAGTAGCCAGGCTTATCCTTTCCCAGAAGGCAACTGGAGCTCCTCTGTGCAATCTGAACCACTCAGAGCAAAGACCTCCAGATTGTGACATGTAGGAGTCTCCAACCTAAAAGCTCCCTGGCCACCCACTGACTCACCACTTGATGAGCCAAGTTCCTGCCACACATGCTGCTCCTAGTGGTCATTCTAAGGGGCATCCAGACTTTTGAGGAAAGCTTCCCTCATGAAGAGAGAGTTCAAAACAAACCAATGGAAAAAAGAAGAAAAAGAAACATAAACAATTCAGGGAGCAAAAGATAATTTCAAATAAACTCAAAGTAATATTCTTAGATGCGATGAGATTCCATCTCTGAAACAGGCACTGGGTGCTCTCTCTATAAAGAAATAACACTCCAAAAATAAGAAAGACCTCTAAGAAAAAGAGTTTTAATGTGGCATAAGTTAAAATTTTGGTGAAATTCCCCTAAAAGTAGGTCAGAGAGGGGCGCCTGGGTGGCACAGCGGTTAAGCGTCTGCCTTCAGCTCAGGGCGTGATCCCAGTGTGATGGGATCGAGCCCCACATCAGGCTCCTCTGCTATGAGCCTGCTTCTTCCTCTCCCACTCCCCCTGCTTGTGTTCCCTCTCTCGCTGGCTGTCTCTATCTCTGTCGAATAAAGAAATAAAAAATCTTAAAAAAAAAAAAGTAGGTCAGAGAGACAAAAATCGGAAAATATAATAAAATCAGAGAATTGATCCAATAGTTCCAATATCTAATAGAAGTTCCAGAAAGAGAGAACAGGAAAAATGAAAGGGAGAAAATAATCAATTACATAATATAACAAAATATCCCTCACATAATGACACAAAACTTCAGGTTAAAAGTGCCCACAGAGGGGTGCCTGGGTGGCTCAATCAGTTGAGATCTAACTCTTGGTTTTGGCTCAGGTCACGATCTCATGGGTGTGGGATTGAACCCTGCGTCAGGTTCCACACTCAGTGCAGAATCTGCATCAGATTCTTTCTCCCTCTCCCTCTGCTCCTCCCCTGCCCGCATGCCCTCTCTCTCTCTAAAATGAATAAACAAAATCTTAAAAAAAAAAATAAAAGAGCCCACAGAGTGCCCAACCTCATTCATTTTAAGGGGATCCACACCAAGACACATGATCATAAAATTCAGAACACTAATGACAGAAGATTCTAAGGCTCCCAGAGAGAAAAACAGATCACAGGAGGAAAAAAACAAAAGCAAAAACAAAACACAACAATATAGGAATGGCATTGGAGGGGCACCTGTGGCTCAGTCAGCTAAGTGTCTGACTCTTAATTTTGGCTCAGGTCATGATCTCAGGGTTGTGAGATCTAGTCCTGTGTTGGGTCCATGCTCAGTGGGGAGTCTGCTTGAGATTTTCTCTCTCCTTCTCCCTCTGGCCCTCCCCCAACCCACTCTCTCTTTCTCTTTCTCAAATAAATAAATAAATAAATAAATCTTAAACAAACAAACAAAAAAGAATGATATTGGATGCCTCAAAAACAATATCAGAAGCTACAAGATAGTGGAGCAATATCTTTCAAATTCAGAGGGCAAATGATTTTTCACCTTCATTTTTTTACCCAGCCAAACTATCAAACGAATGTGCCGGTAAAATAAAATCACTTTTAGATGTGCAAATCCCCCAAAATTCTGCTTCCCATGACCTTTCTGCAGAGGCTACTGGAGGATGTACTCCTATGAAACAAGAAAGTACACCAAGACAGACAAAGACAAGTGGTCCAGGAAATATATTTGTGTGTTTCTTTCTTATAAAAGGTAGAATTGATGTTTTATTGTCACTTATAATCAGAGGGTAGTTGGGTATATAGTCTTCATGCTTGATATTTCCTTTGAATAAATGAAAAAATTATAAGGTTTTTTAAGATTTTATTTACTAGAGAGAGAGACAGAGAGAGAGAGAATGAGTGGAGGGGAGGGGCAGAGGGAGAAGCAGACTCCCCATTGAGCAGGAAGCCCAATATGGGTCTCAGTCCCAGGGTCCTGGGATCACAACCCAAGCTGAAGGCAGACACTTAACTGACTGAGCCACCCAGGCGCCCCCCACCCCAAAATTGTAAGTTTTAAACAGGCAATGGCTGGTTATGCTCCAGCAAACATGATTAGATTAATTCATTCTTCAAGCTTTTCCTTATTAACTCCAGAAAATCCACCCACCTTTTGTCCTTTTTTAAACAAACTGGAAGGTTGGCATGCATTTGCCTTCACACTCTGAAGCAACATCCCGGCAGTCAGTCATTCACATCTGCTTCAAGGGACATCATGTTGGAACACTTTTCAGAGAAGGAATGAAGAAAGGCTTGATCATTTTGCAAGGCCCACAACATGTGAACAAGAAGTCAACTGCTACAAGTTTATCTCCTGCCTGAAAAGCATACTTGCTCTTGATCTCCTTCACCATTTTGGTGGCTGGGGTCTGACAAGCAATTGTAAAAACCAATGAGAGGGGATCCAAAGCACCATACAGAGCTTTGGAAAGGGAGGTCCCAGTGCAATAGCTATGCAGTAAGCCTAGACAACAATCGATCCATGTTGTTAGGACAAAGGACTTCAGTGGGAAAAATTGAGGCTGATAAAATCTGACAGGATCGAGTCTGTCAAAATTGTATTGAGATATATTTAACAAAACTACTGGATGGTATGGGAAGTCTTAAACCATAGGTTCAAAGAAAGCTAAACAAATGGGGGAAAAGTGAGGCAATTGTTAACTCCAGGAAAAACAAAAATTTCAACAATTTCTTGTTCAAAGAAACAAGGAAAAGAAATTTTAGTGCACAATAATTTTGTGGCCAGGGGCGCCTGGGTGGCTCAGTCAGTTAAGCATCCAATGCTTGATTTTGGCTCAGATCACAAGCTCAGGGTCATGAGATCAAGTCATGAGTTGGGCTTTGCGCTGGGTGTGGAGCCTGCTTAAGATTCTCTCTCTCCCTCTTCCCCTGCTTGTGTGCACATGCACACATTCTCCCTCTCCCTCTAAAAAATAAAATAAAACAAAATAAAATAAATAATATAAAATAATTTTGTGGCCAAAATAATAAAAATATTGAATATGAATTTAACAAAATATAACTTAACTGTATTAGTAAAATGAGGGAGGAAAGAGGTGTCTAACAAAATAAAGTAGAATCATTTTTTGAATAATTTAATTTTTTACTTAATGAATTTATTTGAGATAGAGTGTGTGTGTGCATGAGCGAGCACAAGTGGGAAGGAGGGGCAGAGGCAGAGGGAGAAGCAGATTCCCCAGTGAGCCCCCAACTCGGGGCTCAATCCCAGGACCCCGGGATCATGACTTGAGCTGAAGACAGATGCTCAACCGACTGAGCCACCCAGGCTCCAAGTAAAATCATTCCAACGTAAGTCAATAGATGATATCTGAAGTTGATGATTTTAGAATATGTATAATGAGAGAGGTTTTTTTTTTTTTAAATTTGGAGATAAATAGTAGAAGTAATAACTAAAAATGTGAAAGGGATTACCTCTGGGAAGAGGTGGGTAGCGCTGTCAGTTAATAAGGGGCATGGCATGGGTGTGTGGGGGCCAGATAGGGGACTGCTATTTTTAATTATAAGACTTCTAACATTAGTTTTTAAAAACTCTATTTTTTAATATTTTACTTTTATAAAAATCTTCTAAAAATCATAATTTTAAAAATACAAGTTTAAGTTTTATTTTATTTTTTTGCTCTACACTGTTTCTTGTACTCTGTTTACTTGAATTTAATTTTTGCTTTGCTGAAGAATAACCTCCAGTAATTCTTTCAAATATCTTATGAATGAAAAAGCCATTTATTTAACCTTTTATCCTCCAAGATTTATTGAGCTAAAATGACACATAGTAAAATTCACTCTTTTCAGGCATACATTTCTATGACTTTTGAGAAACTTACACAGTCATATAAGCGCCACCATAATCAAGAGAGAGTATTTTCATCACCACAAATAGTTCTCTTGTTCCTTTTTGCAGTTAGTTTCCTCCCCACAAGCTTCTGGCAACCACTGATCTGGCTTTTCTGACCCCTATCATTTTGCCTCTTACAGATGTCATATAAATAACTGGTATCAAACAATATATGATCTTCTAGGTCTGCATTCTTCGACCTAGCATAATGCTTTTGAGAGTCATCCATGGTATCCCATTAACGGAAACCAAAGGTATAATTGATCATTACTCATCAGTTCTATTCACTAAATAGTTCCAGTCATATGCTCGGATTGTACTTCCTGGCTCCTTAGTGTTTGGGTGAGGCCATGTGATGAGTTCTAGGCCATGACTGGCGAGTACATATCGCTTCTGGGCTGGACCATTGAACCGTTAATGTGAGACCCACTGAGCTTTCTCTTCCTTTCTGCCACAGTGATGGGCAACATTCCTGCCAGCCTGAGTCTTAGAGTGACTACAACCAGCAGAGCCCACTGCTGACCTGTGACGGACAGTAGCCAATAGATAGGTAGCTAGAATGAGAAAACACACCTTTGTGGTTTTAAGCCGTTGAGATTTGGGTGGTTTGTTATCACAGCACAATCAGCCTATATTGATCCATACAGAAGGCTTTTGTTTTTAAGCACTGGAAATTTTTCTTTCATTGCTGCTCGGATTATTTTTTCTCTCTCTGTTTCCCCTCTCTCTTTCACTTTCTTCTTTCTTTCTGGAACTATTAGGCAGGTGCTGGAACTTTTGAATGTATTCTCCATGTCATTTACCTTCTCTTTGTCCTTTTAGAATTTCTAGGAGAAATTCTGTTTTAATCTTTTAGCTTACTACTGTGTTGTCCAGCCATATTCTTTTGCTTTCAACTCAGCTTTAAAAATATATATATTTATATTTATTTTCCACGACCTCTATTTGCTTCTTTTAACAAAGAAGCTAAAATGAGTTTTTGCTTGATGGGTGCAAAATCTTCCACATTTTTTTCTAGAGCTATTAATTATTTTTAAAGTCTTCTGTTTGTTCTGTTAACTTCCTCCTTACTTGTTAGTTCTCATGTAGCTTTCTTCCAGAGTGCTGGCTTTCTTTAACTGCTTGCTGGCTGAGTTTTCCTGGTCTGCAATACTCTGTGTTTGGGAATTCCTATTTGCCTGATTGTTGATTTGATGGAGTGTTTCTGAGTTTTCGAGAAGAGATGGCTGTCCTTACGAGGTTCTGTGTTCTTGTGGTTTGCTGGGTGTAGGAGCTCTCTGTCCTTTGTGGGAGTTAGCTCCCCTGGAGCACTGCCCTGCATGTCCCTCTGCACGTGGCTGTTGCTGCTTGCTACTCTGCAGGAAGGAAGGTGGGGCCCCTCAGGCTAGATTCTCTGCAATCATTTCCACATGTCCTGGTAAACTGCCCCCAAGACCTTCTCCCTCTAGCCACTGATTGCTTTTTGCACCTTCCAGATCTCACTCTTGGTAATTCTCTGCTTCCTGCCTTTTAAACTGTGTTTTCCTCCAGTCTTTCTTTTTTTCTCTAATATAATCTTTAAGAATCTATGGTGTTGATTAAACGAAGCATGTCTGTGCACTGCATATGGCCCATGGGTTGCCAGTTCGTAACATCAGCCTTAAGAGAGGTTCTGTCCTCCTAGGGAACTGATGTTTGCTTTTTTAAATTAAAAAAATAAAGCATACATCCTCCCACAAGGATGTCTTTGTGCTAAGAGACCAAAGAGAAATAAAGAGTATTAAAAAAAAAAGATATATGAGTAAGTATTGTTTCTTTTGGAAATTAGAAAATACAGATAAGCATAAAGAAGAAAATAAGAATCACTCCACCCAGAGATGACTGGTGTGAAAGTTATGGTGCACTTTCTCTCTCTCTCTCTCTCTCACACACACACACGTGATTTTGTTAATATTGGTTTGAAATTGATATCAAACTACCGATAACGTTTTAAAAGTTGGTTTTCCACCCAACAATATATCATGGGCATCTTCCCATGTCAGTAATATTTGCTTCATTTAATATGTCCGTGTTTCAGGGGTGTCTGGGTGGCTGAGTCGATTGAGCCACTGACTCTTAGTTTCAGCTCAGGTCATGATCTCAGGGTCCTCAGATCAAGCCCTCTGTCAGGACTCGGTGCTCAGCGGGGAGTCTGCTTGAGATTCTCTCTCTCTGTCCCACCCCCCCCAAAATGTAGTGTTTCATTCCATTTGGAGCCATAATATACTCAATGAATTCCCTCTTGTCAGACATTACGTCGTTCCTAATGTTCAGTGATGCTACAATCCAAGGATCAAATTCTAAAGTGGAATTCCTGCATCAAATGCAGGAATTTAAGAGTTTCCCAAGGAGAGAAGTCTTCAGATGAAGAAAGGCAAGTCAAAGGGTGGCCTTGTAGACACCTGCAACCAGCCTTGGGAGCGCTGCTTTGGGCAAGGGGAAGACCTGAAACTCACACTTGAAGCTGCCAGTCCCTTTGCCTATCCTTCCTTGGAGACATCGGGGGAAGGAGGACGCACAGCCACTTGGTAAGAGCCCTTTTCACTTACTGTCTGAGCACTCTGCCCTTCCAGAGGCCCTTGTCAGGAGGAGGGTGGGGCAGGGTGCTCAGTGTCCACCCAAATCTGGAAGTGAAACTGGTTTCAAAAAGCAGAGCACAGAAGCTGTGGAGGACGCTCAGGGGACTAGAATAGGTGCTCTCGGCCAAGTGNNNTCCTCTTTCCCTCTCTTGATGCCCTGTCATCCCTTATCTTCCCAACATGGCCCACACCCCAGGCTGGCTTTGAGTCCCTGAAACCTTGACAGCTTTCTAGAAGTGCTATTAGGTTGAACCACACGAAATTGCTGCTTCTGTAGGTCCAAAGTGGTTGAGTATTGGCAATTTCTAGGTACCTCTGGTCTGGTTGGTTCCATTGCTTCCGTCTGTGGAACATTTCTTTAGCACTCGTTCGGAGCTAGGCACCGTGCTAAGCAATTTATCATCATTTTAAACCGACACAACTTGCTTAGACATAGAATTGCTCCCTATTTGAAAGAGAAGAAAACTATGGCTCAGAATTTCCCCTTTCAGAATCGCTTGGGAGCTGATTCACCCTCCAAATTTACGATCTTAACAGTAACGACAATATTTGGAGTTGTAGTTAAAGGAGCTGGAGGCTCTGCCACGTACTGACTGTGATGTCTCTTTGAGAGTGCCTTAACTTGGCAGAGCCAGTCTCCACCTCTGTGCATGTAAGGTCCCAGTGAGAAGTGTTCTTGATATTGTTTCCGTGTTAGAAAAATCAGTTTGGTATTCAGAGACTCAGTCTTTTCCTCAGTAAGTTGGATATCATAACCACTGTGCTCAGCAACACCGGGAACCAGCTGTTAGGACACAGTTCCAGGCCCAGCCAGAGAAAGCGGAGCCTGGGAGGGGGAAGGAGCCCCACCTCCACCCACCACGTGGAGCGCCCGCCCCGCCCGCAGCGCGATTCCCGGGAGGGCGGGGCGGGGTCGGCACTGCACCGCTCGGCCAACGCCTCTTCAAGGCCACAACACTTGTGAGTGGCACCACCTGGCCACCGCGGCCCGCAGCATCCCCGGCAGCAGGGAGCGGAGGGGCCGGCGAGGGGCGGAGCCTCAAGGCGTGGCCTCCGGCGACCTTCCTCCCCGCCCCACCCCCCTCCGCTTTTTTTTTTTTTTTTGTCCGCCTAGATGCGGAAAGGCTCCCCTGCGCCTTTAAGAGGCCGACGCGGGCAGCCGATTGGGCGAGACGCGCCGGTGACGTCACACCGGGGCCGGCGCCGAGGCGGCCCCGTCGGCCCGCGCCCTCCCCCTCCCGCCCCGCGGCGCGCTCGCGGACCCTCCGCGCGCGGGCCGGGCCGGCACCCCGTCAGCCTCGCTCACCGGCGTCGCCCGGAGCCCCGGGGAATGCCCCCGGCCGGCACCCCCTATGGCCGCCGACGTCTTCATGTGCTCCCCGCGCCGGCCCCGCAGTCGGGGCCGCCCAGTGCTGCTCAAGCCTCAGGTGCCTGAGGACGACGACGACTCGGACACCGATGAACCGTCCCCGCCGCCCGCCTGCGCTTCGGCCACCCCGGCCCGGGCCCACGCGAGCGCCGCGCCGCCGCCGCCCAGGGCCGGGCCGGGCCGCGAGGAGCCTCCGCGCCGCCAGCAGATCATCCACAGCGGCCACTTCATGGTGTCGTCGCCACACCGCGAGCACCCGCCCAAGAAGGGCTACGATTTCGACACGGTCAACAAGCAGACGTGCCAGACCTACAGCTTCGGCAAGACCAGCTCCTGCCACCTGTCCATCGACGCCTCGCTCACCAAACTCTTCGAGTGCATGACTCTGGCCTACAGGTAGGGACCCGGCGACCCCGGGCCGGCCCCACCTCTCGAGAGGAGCTTCCTACTTTGACAAAACCCGCGCGGAGGGCTCGACCGCCTGAGGACCCCAGGGCTGCATGCATTCCCATTGGTTCTTGCCCCTTTGGGAGGATTTATGGATCTGGGATCCTCAGTGGAAGCCAGAGGGGTCGGTGTCCTGGCTTCTTCCCCTGCTAGCAGTGCTTGGGTTCTTCCGGCTTCACGTTCTTCATCCAGGCCCTCGCCTCCAGTGTCCCGAGGCCACGAAAGAGGTGTAAATACAGGCTGCCCCTTGTGTTACTCAACTCTCCTCACCCCTTCCCCCAAATGCTTTGTGTGTTTCCAGCAATATTGAATAGTGGTTAAGAGCAGCTGTCCAGGGGTGGCTTAAGTGCTGGTTGCAATATTTAATGGTTGTGTCAAATCTCAGAGCCTGTTTCTTGTTTTATGAAGAGGGGATGACAGTAGTATCAGCCTCCATTGGCTATTTTGGGGATGGAAAGAGAGAGGTAGTGCTTATTCCAGTGCCTGACACATAGTTAGATGCTCCATGAACGTTAGCTACTTCTCTTATTGTCCCAGCGGAGGGAGGCTGGGTCGCCTCACATCTACTTTATTGGGAGACCCTCTCCCACCTTAGTGGCCACCCTGGGTGCCTCCTAGGTAGACTTTTGGAGCCACAGCTGTTGGAGGTGCAGTCTGCCCCCCTGACAAGTTGGAAGGTTCTTTGGTCAGCCCTGAAACGTTATATGGAGATGGCATTGTTGAGGGCAGGCATCCCAGACACCATTCTGACACGTGGATCCAGCTCTGGGCAGAAATCCCTTTTTTTTCTAAGTCACAGATACACCTGGCCCTCATGAGTTAAAGTGTCTTTCCACCCTCTCCTTCCGTGTGCATGTTAGGTGTTTATGCCAGGTGACTGCTTCAGCAACAGAACTTCTTTTGGGCTAGCTGCAGTGCAGAGCAGTCCAGTCCTGCACGAAGCTCACGATAGGATCTCTGCTTGGGTGGGGGTTATTGTATTGGTAACTGGACTGGCTCAGGCTGTCTTAGGTCTGCTGTGCAGGCAGCACAGGGAAAGTTTCCTAGGAGACTCCAGAAACAGGGTAAAGAAAAGTAGGTACGTTCCCCCCACTCCCCCCCCCCTTTTGGAGAGCCTTTAAACCCAGATATATCCAAGTTAAAACATTACACATTTACCTGAAGTTAAAACATGGCTCAGGGTAGCATTTTCCCTCTCTGGAATAAATGATTAGTCAACTTGTTCCTTTGTTATGTTCCTGAAACGAACCCTCCCACCCCCACCCCATTTCCTCTCTTGAAGGTTTCCCTGGTGGTTTGTTTGCCACATGGCTGCAGTGTATTACCCAGAGCTCTCTTCCCATCCCCCTTGCGTGGCACATTGGTTAGGTTCTGCTCTGATTCTCTAGTCTTGCCAGTTTGAGCTGGCACTGAGCCCGTGAAGATGTTCTATTTTTTTTTTTTTATGGTATTGAGATTGCAGCCTTTTGCCGTCTTTTAGCCCTACTTTCTCAGTCTCGAATTTTGAGCACTTCATTGGAATCAAACCCACCTAGATCATAGCATATGCCACAGGAGCCTTTTCCAACAAAACTATAGGTGAAAGACAGGAATGTGTTTTATTAAGAGGACTTAATCCTTTTCTTTCTTTTAATATAAACTTCTTCGTGTACTGGGAGAGAAGTGATGATTAAGTAGCAGGAGGCATGAGTAGAAAGCTCTTACCTAAGCTTTGCTAAAGGAAGAATAAACCAGTCTTCCCTTTGCCCTTTTAGGTTTGGATAACCTAAAGGCTTATTATTAAATAACACCAAAGAATTTTAGTAATGGCATTTTTTCCCCACTTCTTTCAAAAATATCTTGGCAACTGGCCATTGCTCAATTAAGTTTCTTGATTGCAAAATGCGCCCTTACCTTGCTCTTCAAGACCTCCAGCCCCACTGGCTCTTTCGCTTTGCTGCAGTTCCCTATGCACAAGTCCTGCCACTCTGCAGGTCCCCAGTGGGTATCTGCCTAGTAATTTCTCATGAAGATACTCTTTGTCTCGCTGATTTGACTGTCCCCGAATTTAGTTGGCAGTGTGGAACTGTGGTACAGATTGACAGAGGAATGACTCAAAACCAGTTGTCTGGGCTGTAGCCCCTGGCACAGAAAGCAGCAAGAGAACAGAAGTGAGTTTCTGACCTCAGCTGTCCTATCATGACCACTAGCTGGCTGTCAGAGAAGGAGGGTTGAGATGGGGGCAGGGAGGGAAGCAGACTTGATCTCACTGGTGGTCTGACTTCCCTTTCCATGGGGTTCAAGCCTTCACCACTGTTGTCCAGGTTTTCTCCTTCTCCTTGGACCTAGACGAAGGCCAGCGGGGCCTCTTCTGCGTGACTGTTTCTGGCCTAGGCTCTTTCTAACCTCAACTTCCTGTCTGTCCCCTGGTCTCTTGGTTCTAGCTGCCTAACTCTCCCTGGTACACTCTGTGCTTTTTTTTTTTTTTTTTTTTTTTTTTTTTTTTTGGTTTGGTTTCCTGTTAAACTGCTGTCTCCCAGCTGTTTCCAGATGAGGTTCAACAGCTCTTTTGGGGAGGAACTAAGTGCAAGGGAAGTTGTGGTTATTTTTTCCCCAGTCCCGTGAAGTGGTCCAGGGATTCTGAATATGATCTGTTCCTGAACATGCAAAGTCTTGAACTCCTAAAGGGTCCTTAGCAAGACTGACTTTGGGTGGGGGAATAGGGTGTTTGAGAAATGGGGACTGCACGTGAGTGTGCCCAGTGGCCCGTCTGGGTAAGTAATAGTGCCAAGGGGATTCCAGCTCCATATCTGGCCTTAGAATCCATGTCCTTCCCACTCTGTGATGCTAAGTAGCCCCATAGCAAAACATCTTGATTTGGTCCTACAATGGGTGCTCAATTACTGGGACGTTCTGGAGGGGAAGAAGTTGCCTTTCTCCAAGGCAAAGTTTAGGTGATAGATCATGGGGAAAAAGCCCGTGGTTTACCTTTTCAAGCCTTCCTGTCTGCCACTGTAAAATGGGGAGGATAAAACTGACCTGCAGGATGGATGTAAGGGTTAGCGGATAGAATGTCTGGGAATGTGTCTAGTACCTAGCAGGCAAGAGGGGGCTTCACACGCTGAATCCAGTTCTCTGTCTTTACCAAGCTGACGTTTAGGAGGACCAAGAGTCCTCATCTGTAAGCTGAAGGAAATAACGTGTCTGACTGGGGTCTTTCAGTGTAGCTTTCAAATGCCTGCTTGACAAATACTAAATAGACGCATTCTTGCTTTGCCCATGCTTTCCAAGCTCCACAATGGAGCTATGTACTCTAGAACATAGCTCATGGTTCTTGCCCTCTTAGCATTTTAAGGAATGTCACACATGTAACTCACCCACACAGATTCTGATTACATCTAGTAGATAGCTTTTTTGGGGGTTGGTTTTGGTTTCACTTCTCTACCTTTTTATGTAACTCTTTATTAGGAAGCCTAGGTGTGAATGTCTCCAGAGGGCAAGAGATGTTGTTGTTTTTTTTTTTTTTTAATGTATTTAGGGATAAGCAGTAGCTTTCTGGACAATGGGTTTCTGCTTAAGTGGATATCTGAGGAGACCTTTTAATTTGGACCTCTGAGATAGCCTTGGGATACAAATTTCCAAAATCTACCCCTGTATACGTATGCTCTGTAGAGTAATCATGTGTTCCTGAACCAAGGTAGGAATCTCTGCCAGACTTAAGGAATTGCTGGGATTAAAGGTTTAGAGCGCGGTATCCTCCAAATTTTAGGTTATCAGTAGAAGTACTTTCTAATGCTAGGCATGGTAACTAGATGTAAATGGGAACCATGCACACAAATGACTAAATTTACTCTTCTGCAACCGTGCCAAAGATAAGCAGGCTTTCTTTTGCACTTTTTTCAGTATTTGATCATTATATAGAATGGACTGAGGGGCATGCACAGGTGGGGATGAGGGCTACAGAGATGAGAAAGACAGTCCCTGTCCTTGAGGAGCTCACAAACTAGGGGGTGGGGGACAGATAGACAGTGGTACAATAGTTAGCAAGGGCTGTGATAAAAACATGAGCCAGCTCTGACGGCAGTACTGAGATTGAGAGAGTGCGTGTGTATTTACGTAATTGCTATCAGTGTGGATGGTTTCCCCTGACATCAGGGTTTAATACTTACCTCCCCTTCCCCATGTTAACTGTCCACAATCATGGACCATATTCCCCAGCAGGAAGCCCCAGTGTTCCTTTTCTCTATCTTCTTCCCTTTAGTAGACTAGGAGCAGATTTCCTTTTCACGTAGGGGCTGATTGGCTAATTGCCATCCTGATGGAAGGGCGAAGAAAGACGATAATATTGGGAAGAGCCTGGGAAAAGAAGTTAGAGGAGAAGGTGGGGGAATTTATTTGCAAGGGTGGAAGAAGGGATGAGGATTCACACTAACTGAGCACTCCTGTGTCCTGGATTCTCTTGATGTGATTTTTTAAAAATTTTATTTATTTATTTGAGAGAAAGAGAGTGAGCACAAGAGATGTGGCGGGGGGGGGGTGCAGAGGGAGAAGCAGATGCCCCTCTGCGCAGTGAGCCTGAGGATAATGACGTGGGACTCTGTCCCAGGGTCCTGGGATCATGACCTGAGCCGGAGGCAGACACTTAACCACCTCAGCCACCTAGGCGCCCCTCTCTTTAAGTGATCTTAAGCAGCTCTCACAATAGCCTTCTCAGGTGGGTGGTGGTGGAATCCTCATTTTCCATATTAAAAAAATACCCCCTCCCCAAGTTTAGAGGTTAATTTGCCCTGTTCTGGGGTGAGGCAGTGTCTCCGGAGCGGAAGTCGCCTCTCTCATCTGTCCCACAAAAGCCTGTGGTTCTGTTAGGAGGTGAGAGTGCCAGTCCTTCTAAAGCCAGGCATGGGGAAACCAAGATGGGGAAAAGGAATGCCTTTAGGCTGCTCTGTGCCCTTCCATGTGCTGCCCTTCCTACCCGTCCTTCAAGACTCAGCTCAAGCACTGCTGTCCTAGTACGGCTTTTCAAAGGGCGCGTATAGCACATTGCTCTGCAAATCCATGACCGTTGTGGATTCTGCCTCGTATTGTTACGTAGACCTGACGTGGCACCATTCGTGCTATCTTCACCTTTGACTTTCCCACAGAGCCTAACAGTGTCTGGCACATACTAAGTGATTAAGAAATACTTGGTGGTTTGAAAAGGGAAGCTCAGGGACCTAGAAAAGCCAACATTATAAACTTGCCCTTGGCGAGCCTTGTTTATCTTCACCTCTGCAAAGACAAACACAAACTCTGTGGAGCAGTGCTTTAGAGGATGTCGGTGTGGAGTGGGGCAACAGGCTGAGTGCTTTTGTTGGCTGGTATTTGCGTTGTGGCCCACGTGGACTGTTGCAGCAGATTAATGACACCCCTCCCCCCAATATCCATGTTGTAATTCCCAGAACCTGTGGATATGTTAGGTTAGGTGGAATCAAGGTTGCTAATCAGCTACCTTTAAAATGGAGAGATTAGGGACGCCTGGGTGGCTGGGTCAGTTAAATGTCTGCCTTTGACTCAGGTCATGATCTCAGGGTCCTGGGATTGAGTTCTGCATCGGGTTCATTGCTCACTGGGGAGCCTGCTTCTCCCTCTGCCTGCCACTCCCCCTGCTTGTGTGCATGCTCTCTCTCTGACAAATAAATAAATAAATAACATCTTAAAAAAAAATAAAATGGAGAGATTATTTTGGATTATATGGGTGGGCCCACTGTAATCACAAAAGTCCTTAAAATAGGGGAGGAAATCAGAGAGAAGCAGAGAGAGGAGCAGAGGCCTGGCCTGATGTTGCAGGCCCTGAACATGGAGGCAGGGCTGTGTGCTAAGGAATGTGGGTGCCTCTAAATGCTGTTAGAGGCAGGAAAACATATTCTCCCCTGGAGCTTTAGAGGGAACCCAGCCTGCTGACATCTTGATGTTTAGCCCAGTGAGACCCGCGTCAGACTTCTGACCTCTGCAACTGTAAGATCATAAATAGGCGGTGCTCTAAGCCCAGTCGTTTTGTGGCCATTTATTATAGCAGCCGCAGGAAGCTAATGCAGCCTCATTTGAAACGTTCCTCGAGGTCATGTTTTTAAGCATGTAACCCAGCTTATGTAGAAGGCATTTTCAGCTCTTCTTCAACCGCAGGAGAGCATAACAGCCCACCCTGGGGTTCTCTCAAGTTATACAGGGTGTAGTAGGTACCAGTTCAGGGGATCTAGTGATGGGGGGGCCCAGTTACATAAGGAAAAGCCTGTACAATGGGTCGTATCCTTAGTCCTCAGTACAATTCCTAGAATAGGGTATTGTAGAAAGTTAACTTTACTTATTTTTAAGGATTCATACAATGATGAAAAATTCAGTGTGGGCTCCCATTCTCTTTGATGTAATATGTGCAGTTCAGACAGCAATATCTTAGATGGTATTTTCCATCTTTTGTTGAATTCTGTCTGTAGTTAGAAATCCAGGCCACAGGAGTTGTATTTTATTTAGACAGAGCTCTTGGGATCAGGATCATGGATCAGGGACCTTCTTGTGCTCACCTGTGTCACGGGGGTTTATTACAAGGATCAAGAAAGGTGCTGGTAATCTCATGATGATTCCAGGATTCTTACGACTGCCTGACTTCAGTGCAGACTGGAGCCAGGTTCCAGGCGGCTCTGTGGTGTCCTCGGCATGGGGAGCTTGTCCTTCTTTCCTACTTCACCCCTGTAGAGTGACTCGGCTCTTCTCAGGCTCTGCTTTTCTTTGCAGTCTTGCTTATCCCACTGCCAGCTGGCTCGCTTACCTGCAGCTCTGTTTCTTTTCTGTGTCAAAGCTTCTGCGTAGTGGGGCTTTTGCATCTGCCTGACTAGGGTTTGCCTGTGGCCTGTGTTTCAGATACAACCCTTGCTTAGAGCTTCCTACTACCACCAGTGCCCTTTGCCAATTGCCAAACTAAGCCCCATAGCCTCCAATTAAAATGTTTGAGGGGGAGACTAGCTGTCTCCTCCCTCTCTGAGCAGAACCTCATAGGTCCCAGAGCATGAGTCTGGCCATGGTCTTTGGATTGGCTGCTCTTTTCTTCTAGAAGTTATTAATCATGCCTCTGTTGGGTGCTAGGCGCAGCTTTAGCCTTGGTGATACAGTAGTAAATGAGGAAAATTAGTCATCTCCCCTCATGGAGTTTATATTCTAGGAAGAGGAATCGGTAAGCAAATCAGATGTGTGTTGTTAGTACAGAGAAGAACATAAAACAAGATGGAAGAAGGAAAGTGATAGGGCTGGGGGAGGGTGGGCAGATACTTTATCTCACTGGTCAGAGAAGTCTTAGGAGGAGGTGACATTTCAGGTCGAGCTGAAACCTGAGTGGTGAGTAGGAGCCAGGCATGGATAGGCATCCCAGGCTGTAGAAAAGCCTGAGGCAAAGGCCCAAAGTGGAATGAACTTGGCACATTGCAGGGCTAGAAAGAAGGCAACGTGGCTAGAATGTTGAGGGCAGGGTGAGTGGTAGGAGATAAGACTGAAAAGGCAAGAGGCCTTGTTGGCCATGGTGAGAAGTTAGGATCTTGTGCTCACCACACTGGGGGGTACAGCTTGTTGAGGCTGCTCTGTGAAGACTAGTCGATAGGAGACAAGAGTAGAAGCAGGGGTACCACTTGGCAGGCTGTTGGAGCCTTTCTCAGACTAGGATGGCAGCTGTGGAGGTGAGGAGAACTGGATGGATTCAGGGTGGGTTTTGGACTTGCCAAGGGATTGGACATGGAGGATTAAAGAAAGACTAGCATCTGCAATGACTGGGAGGTCTTGGCCTGAGCCGTGGGGACTCTTACTGAGATGAGGAAGCTGAGGAAGGCCCAGTCAACTGCGCTGGCAGGACACTGCTGTGCTGTGCACTGAACTTGCCTGCTGTGGGTGCCCTGTGGCCGGAGCTGTGGGAGGGGCAGCTTCCCTAAGAGGAGGCTGCGAGGGGGCTGTCCATGGAGGGGGCACTTCAGTTGTTCAGCGAGGTCTTCATTATCGCTGGCGCAATCTTTACCATAGCCTTGACCAGTCTTCTGTCCATGCTGTTCTGTCTTGCCTCCCAAACCTCTACTGTGCCTCTAGAGGGGGCCAGCTGCGGATGGGAGGTTTGGGACTTTCGAGGTGGCATTGGGAAGGCAGTGTTTTTTCCTGCAAAATATATACTATCATATATCCCAAAAGATATTTTTGCTCAGCTGGGTCTGGTTGTGGTAGAGGAATACTGCCTGATCTTAAATGCTCTGAAGAAACTTCTCCAAATCTAGCATTCTTAATATATTTGGGGTTGGACTGCATCACCAGAAAAATCGTCTGGAAGGAGGTAGCATAGAAGGGGAGCTCTAGGAAGGTGTCCAAGATCTGGAAAAACAATTTCAGAAACAGGATTCCTCACTTTTGAGTCTCAGAAGTGAAGATAAAGAATCTTAACAGCAAAGAGTAAAGCTAAGCAGTAAGAGCTCAGAAGGAGACAGCAAAGAGAACCAGGCTACTGAGAGAAACAGGTTTGGGAGTTTTAGTTGCAGTGGAGTGAGAAACCATGAGGACTTAGGTAGTGTAGCTTTGCTGTTGAGGAATGTTCTGGGAGTAGGAGGATCTGTTCTGAATGCTACATTTCCTTTCCTCTGTGGCTTGTGGGCATAGGGAAGAGGGTGGCCTCTTTTGGTTTGTCACCATGAGACAAACTCGGTCATCAAAACAAGAAACAGCTTCTGATGTAAAAAGTAAGGAGATTAACTTAGTTTCTAGGTATTTACCCAATAATCGAGTTTCTGAAAGAACACCCTGAACAACTTCATCCTGTGCTCACATGGTAACTGGCCTATTTGCCGGCAGACTACCTTGTCTCATGATGGGCAGCTGGGACCTGCCCTGATAGCTTGATACTGAGCTTTTTAGAGGAAGTTAATTTATAAATCCCTTTTATTTATTAAAATGAAACACTTTGAATGAATTCTTAAAACTACATATGCTTGTATTAGTTTGCTATTGTAAACAACTCTTTTCTAGTGGAGTAGCAAGCAAGGTCTTTTAAAATGCCTTCTTTGTTCTTTAAATTATCAAACAGGTCTTTCTCTGCCTTGGAGCAGGACTCTTAGCCACTTGCACAGACAAGTTTTTGTTGTTTTTTAGCAACGTTACTGAAGTATAATTTATATACCATAAAACACACTCATCTTTTTTTAAAAAGATTTTTATTTTTATTTATTTATTAGAGAGAAGAAGAGGAGAGAGAGAGTGCTAGGTGGGGTAGGACCAAAGCGAGAGGGAAAGACAGACTCCCTGTGGAGCAAGCAGGCTCCCTGCCGAGTGGGGAGTCTGAGGTAGGGCTCAGTCCCACGCCAAGATCTTGACCTGAGCCCATATCAAGAGTTGGACACCTAACTGACTGAACCACCTAGGCACCCCAAAACACGCTCATCTTAAGTATACTGTTCACTGATTTGTTGTGCGGTCATTATCCCAATCCAGTTCTAGCACTGGATTCCGTCACCCCACTGAAATCTTGTCCTTTTACGTTTGATCCCAGTTTCCACCTTAGCCCCAGATGCACTCTGATCTGCTTTCTGTGTCTCTAGATTTGCCTTCTCTGGACATTTCATATAAATGGAACAATTTACATCTGGCTTTTTCCACTTAGCATCCTGTTTTCAAGGTTCATCCATGTTGTGTATTTTACGTATAATAAAGTACGTGTCTGTATTTTATTCCTTGTGATTACTGAGTAGTATTCTATGTATTAACATAGCACATTTGTTTATCCATTCGTGACACATGTTTTTGAGGACCTAGTACCTTCATCATTTGGGTATTGATTTTCCATTCCAGTAATAAAATTCTCATACAGATTGAGATGGGAACTTTCTTCTAAGGTGAGACGAGGAAACGGCAGCGCACGGGGTGGAAAGGTGATTGGTTTGCGCACTACTGGACAGTTGTGCCACTGGTTAGTGACATACCACAACCCCTCTAAGTCATTGTGTCTCTAACGGAGGGTGGGGGGGAAGGCAAGGGGTGGGGGAAGAGCTTAGACTAGAACCATGGTTACCAACCTTATTTATCTTCAGTGGACCTGGTGTTTTTGAGAGAGATTGCCTTAGAAACAGTGTGCATTCAGCAATAAAAAAGATCAAACTACCGGTCTATGCAACAACATGACGAACCTCAGAAACATTATGCTGAATGAAATCAGCCTCACTCTGAAGAGTATATACGATTTCATTTATACGAAGTTCTAGAATAGGTGAAACTAAGGTGAGGAAAAATCACACCAGAACTTGCCTTTGAGGGAGGTTGGGGAGGGGACTGACTGGAAGGAGGCACAAGAGAACTTCTAGGATGGTGGTCATCTTGGTAGAGGATTGTGGATATGTTTGTCAGAATTCATTGAATGAGAACAGCACGCGTAAAATGTGTCCATTTTTTATATGTAAATCTTACCAAAAGCAACAGGAACCATTGACAAATACTGAACTCTGGTTGATGTTATACATGCTGATGTGTTAAGGATGCGGTGTGCAGACGTCTGCATCTCACTCCGAAGGGCTTTAAGATAGTGGTTCTCAAACCTTTTGGTCTCAGGACCCCTTTGTGCTCTTAAATATTGAAAACCCCAAAGAGCTTTTGTTTGTGTGGAGTCTATCTGTTGATGTTTACCATATTAGAAAGGAAAACTGAGAAAATGTGAAAATATTTGTTAAAGCATTGAAAAAAATGATAAACCCATTACGTGTTAACCTAAATAACAGTTTTGTAGAAAATAACTGCTCTCCGAAAAAACAAGCAGATCTCTTTAATGTTCAGCGAACGTTCGGTTGGAAGACAGCTGGACGCTCATCTCTACGTTCGTCTGTTGCAGTATCGCATGCCTGGAGAACTTCACTGTATACTCTTGAGAGAATGAGAGTAAAAAAGGAAAAAGCCTCTTAGTATTATTTTGAAAATAGTTTTGATATCATGGACCCCCAGAAGGGCCTCAAGGACCCCCCAGGGATCTCCAGATCACTTTGAGAACCACCGCTCAAAAATAAACAAGGTGGGTGGATGAATAGATCAACTTGCGATAAAGTAAATAGATCCAAGTATTAATTGTAGCATCCAGTTGTGGGGACGTGGGTGTGCCCTGTATAAGTTTTTCAATTTTTCTGTATATTTGAAAATTTTCACGTTGTTAGCAAAATGAGAAAAATGCATTTATTTAAAGAATGACCACCATGGCTTTACACTGACAAATAAATACACTAAAAAATATTGAAGACAACCTTTGGAGTGAAGTATTGATGTATGTTACAGCATGGAGGAGCCTTGAAAACATTATGCTAAGAGGCCAGACACAAAGGCCCACCTGTTGTGATCCCATTTATATGAAATGTCCAGATTAGGCAGCTCATAAAACAGAAAGTGGAGTAGCGGTTGCCATGGGGATGGAAGAATGGTTCGGCACAGCTGATGGGTGTGGGGTTTTTAAAGGGGTGATGAACATGTTCTAAAATCAGAGAATGGTGAAGATCATGCAACGCTGTGAATGTACTAACTACCAATGAACATTTTTATTTTTATTTATTTTTATTTTTTATTTTTTTTTAAAGATTTTATTTATTTATTTGACAGAGAGAGAGACAGCCAGTGAGAAAGGGAACACAAGCAGGGGAGATGGGAGAGGAAGAAGCAAGCTCCCAGCGGAAGAGCCCGACGTGGGGCTCGATCCCAGAACTCGGGGATCACGCCCTGAGCTGAAGGCAGACGCTTAACGACTGAGCCACTCAGGCGCCCCACCAATGAACATTTTTAGAGAGAAAATTTTGTGGCATGGAAATTGTGTCTCAATAGAGACTGTTATTTAAAAAATATTTAAAACACTTCAGATTTTCAGTATGATCTTTAGGAAGTCTGACTTGGGAAGCACTGGACCACATGATCTCCAAGATCTTAAATATGTCAGTGTCTAGAAATTTCATCATTCGGTATTTCCCCATCTCTTCTGTGTATAGTAAATGAGAGAATGGTTGGGAGAATGACCTGCTTCTCCAGCTTGCCGATAGCTTGCCAAATCACCTTCTCTGGGGTTATCCTATTAAGACCTTTTTTCCTCCTTGTGTGAGTCAGGTTACAAATACAAATGCCCACAAGGGCCAGAAAGTGATGTGAGCCATCTGTGAGGAAAAGAGGACCTTTTCTATCATGTATTTTTCTCCTTTTGATAAAAGTCATGGTTACAGAGATATTTTTTAATCGTGAAAACCCATGTAAGCGTAAACTGCATTTGATATGGCCTCAGTGATGGAAGGAAAGGCAATAAGGAGTGGTGGGGTGTGTGGTGAATTAAAGAATGTTTGCCTGGTCTAAAGGCGGCAGCCATCACTCAGCTTCAGGTGTTTGATTCCTGCTATTTCGGAATGTGAGCCAGTGTTACGAGATTTGGCATATTTGAAAAGTTGGCAGAAATCTGAATTAATATGTGAACTCCACTTTTAAATTTTGCTTCAATTTATAGTTTAATGTCTGAATCCAAGTATTAGTTATTCTGGGGAAATGAGTTTAGGCTAGGTTAAATCTAGTTTAGAAGTGAGTCTTGGCCAAAGAGATGAAGGAATGTGCTGTGCTGTTTGCCACAGGTCAGCTTCTGGCACAAGGAAAATATTTTTAGGTGTACTAGCTCTTAATGTGTACCTTCTACCCTGTGCTGTGTTTGAAGTCACGGGGCTGTACTCTTCTGAATATAAAATCTAAGATTGCCTGGTAAATCCCAGAGGTAAATGTGCACCTAGTAGATGGTTACTTTGAGTTAGGAGGAGCTTGGGCAATTATTGTAAATGATCTGATCTTGGGAGATGGAGGGCCGATTCTGCATTTTGCAAATTTCTTGGACTAGAAGTTACTCTTAGCTTTATAGTCTATCTCAGACTACACCCCTTAACTTCACCATACTTGGCTGGGTGGGGCTGTTTTCATAGGGGGATTCTGGAGGAAAGGAATAATAATTTGACCTAACTACAAACAGTTGATTTGGTTATAGCTGAAACAAAATTATAGCTCTAAGTTATACTGAGGAGGCCTGTCTCTGGGCTCTTGTTTAAGGTTTCTAACCTACACATTTAACATTATATTTGTGTGTGTGTGTGTGTGTGTGTGTGTGTGTGTGTGTGTGTATTGAGGCAGTTAAGATAAGAATAGATGTGCCACTTTAGAATCCTCCTCCTAACACACATGTTCACACATAAAAGTATGGTCTGTGCAGCCACCTTGGGCACGTTCCGGTTCTTGGATTTCTATCTGTATTTGATCCGATCTATAAGGCTGTGGGCAAATTAGCTTTATGGTTTTGTTTTGTTTTGTTTTAAGATTTTATTTATTTATTTGACAGAGATAGAGACAGCGAGAGAGGGAACACAAGCAGGGGGAGTGGGAGAGGAAGAAGCAGGCTCCCAGCGGAGGAGCCTGATGTGGGGCTCGATCCCCGAATGCTGGGATCACGCCCTGAGCTGAAGGCAGACGCTTAAACGACTGCGCTACCCAGGTGCCCTAAGCGTTATGGTTCTTAAATACCAAGAACTTCTGCTTCTAAGCCAGATTGAAATAGAATTTGTATTTATTATTATTAGAGGTGCAGTGATTCTGCTGAGGTATGTTCCCTGAAAAGTTGGGGAGTTATTAGGCTTAACATCTTACTTTTTGAAATTTGACTGTATTTCCAGGCTTCTTTCCAGGAAAAAAAAAAAAAGCCACACCCAGAGATAACTACTGTCAGTTCCCTAGTGCTTATCCTTCCAGACCTTGTGGGGCTTTTTTCTTTTTCCTTTTCTTTCTTTCTTTTTTTTTTTTTGTCATTATGAGTGTATTTTTTTTTTCCATTTAATAGATTATGAACGTCTTTCTAAGCCCTAGCATACTCATCTGCAATGTTTTTTAGTGACTGATATTTCACTGTATGGATGTACTACTTATTTAATCCCTCTCTCGGTTACTGAGAATATTTCATGGTATTTTTGTGTAACTTTAAGGTGTTTCTGGGCCCTTGTTTCATCTCTGTTACTGTGCTGCAAGGTGGCTCCTTACTCTGGAAATGTGGCTCTGCCTCCTCCTTCTCCCTGACAGAAATAACCCTCGACCCTGAGAATCTTTCAGCAGACTCTTGAAAACAGGCAGCAATTGGAATTGCCACATTAGGCACCCCACCTGCCTTGTCACACCCTCCCGGTCCTCATCGATAAGATGTGTGTGGAGGGAGGAGGTGAGCAGGTAGGCAGCTGAAAAGCACCTTTTGTTCTATGCCCTTGGCTGCTGATAGGAAAGCTCCCCGCATTTTTGTGTGTGGCTACAGCCTGCAGAAGGGCAGGAAACAGGATGGATGGTGTTTGACACGCCCATCAGCAGCATGCACGGCTGAACTGAGGCCTGAGCTGGCATGTCTGCACTGTGTCCTGCTGGCTGACAGACCCCTGAGGCCAAGGGCTTCGTAGTGATGTGAACAGGTGAATGCGGTCCCTTGGCTTTCGTTTTCCAGAGGCAGGGAGAGCATTGAGTGTCATGAAAGTTTGTAATTCCAACTGTGTAAATCCACACCCCACGTGATGGGGAGCTGTGTGGATGCATTTCCTTTGAAATATAAAACAAAATGCTGGTATGACTTGGTTTGTGGAAGGAAAAGGTAATTGAGTTTGCTGGAAAACAATTTAATTAAGCTCTGTCACATCAAGTCCAGAGATGTTGACCTCTGGCTTTGGCAGCCTTACTCGTCAGTTTGATCAGTTGTGGGGTTTCTGTGGTTCCATCTAGCATACCCCTGCGCTGCTGGCAGAATGTATGGTGGAGGGGCTGGTTGGAGACATGAGGACCTTGGTTATGTTTGAAAAACAGCATTAGTCATAGGACTTCTTGGTTTAGTGGAGAGGTTAGGCTGCCCACTGTGGCATCCACATCCATGTGCCACATTCCAGCTCAGGGTTCCAGAGCCTGGCCCCCCAGCCTCCTAGCTCTTTCTCAGGCTGGTCTTCTACTCATTAGACAAGTCTCTATTTCCCTTTAGCTTTGGAATTCATGATTCCCCCCTCCCCCCATGAGAGACCTTGTCAGAAGGTTTTTTTCCCATGGAATAAAAGCCTTCCAACAAAAGCAAAGAACCCAGTTATCAGCCTCTGGCTTGTCCTTGGCATTGTCCTTGTGCAGTACCTGAGAGCCAGCAGGCAGGTGGTGCTGGGGGAAACTCACCTGTGGCATGCATGGCCTCCCAAGTTGCTTCGCAAAGCAGCCTGCCAGAGACCTCTTGATTACAGTGGAGCTGGCTTGGCCAGTAGGTAGCCAGCTGCTTTTTGCCCCATAACTTTGTTTGCTTATCTCTGTTTGTGTGCTTGTTGCTGGCTCCTTAGAGTTATGGGTGTGTTTGTACAGTGCTTGAGGTGATTGCTGCTGATTGGTAAAATACGGATGAAGTGAGCAAGGCTGGGTGTGGTGTGAGAAATACTGTAATCTGCTCGTTCCCCCACCCCAGCTCCCTCCAGTTCTTTCCTGCAGAGAGAATTTCTTTCTGTTTCCTGCCCTAGAGGGTCCTGGGGTAGTAGCTTTCAGGCTCTTGTAAAGCTAGGGGCAGCCACCCCAGCTTGGTAGCTCTAATTGAGGTCCTGGGTGTGCTGCCCTACCAGATGTCCTGGAACGTTGACCCAGCAGCACTATAGAAAAACTTGACGTTTCAGCCCTTTGTTCTCTGTTGGCTGGGATCACTGGAAATATATCAGTAAGTGAGACTCAAATATGTCCTGGGAGTTCCAGCTCCTGGGTAGGAGATCCATGGCAGCAAAACAGCCAGCTCCAGTGATGTGTCATCTCTGAGTGGCAGCTGGCCTGCCTCTCTTGTGTCACGTGGGTTGGCTGATGTTGGTTTAAATGTGTACTTTTTCCCCCTCTTTTTTGTGTGATGTCTTAAAGTCATGGGGACTAGGGGGCAGAAATTAGGAGGGGAGGGCAGGTTTTTCAACTGGCTCTTGTTGGCCTGTTGCAATCTCCTGACAAAGCCATCATTGTTTTGAATAAAGCAGCAGTTGGTTCAGTTTGAGTCGGTTCAGTGCTCTGAGACTGGCTGCTTTTCTTCCACCTCAGCCACGTTCCTGGGGGGAGGCGGGAGGAGGACTGCCCGGTCCAGGGGGAAGAACCTGCTTTCCTTTGCCCTCTTGACTCAGTAGCATCTTAGGCGATTAGTTAACCATTCCAGAATAGACAGCTGCCTCCTGGTCAGTAGCCATCCCAGACCCCTCCTGGACCCCAGCTGGGTCGCAGCCATCATGGCCTCCAGCATGGAGCCTCCAGGAATCGGGCTGCTTGCCTGTGGCCTCAGCCTCACTTGGCACTCACTCTCCTGCCTCATGCAGGAGACCACCTTCTCTGGCCAGTTTCCCCACCTGCTGTTACTGCGGCCCAGCTGACTTCCGCGCCGACCTTTTGGCCTGGCATCTGCCCGTATCATGCGTATGATGCTTCAAGCTACGAAGTTAATCTGAAGAGCGAATAATTCCTCTGGCTGGAGTCCCAAACACAGTCCCTCCAGCCTGGAAGCAGAAACTCAGTGTTTGGGTTCTTTCTGCTGCTGACTTAAGTGGCACTGGCTTCCACCCCCCGTTTAGTTTCGTATTTGTGTGGTCAGATTAGTCACATCCAGCTGTCTTTGTGGAAATGCCAGCCTCACGGGTGCGGACAGCAGGAACTCACGTGGGGGTGGAGGTAGCTCACATAAGCAGTGAGAGGATCAGACTCCGTTTCCTTACCGAGTCAGGAACTTAGTTTTTCTGCAGATGAGCTGGAAGCTCCAAATGCAGTGTGGTTGCAGAGTGGCATTTGAAGAGCTTAGGAAAAATGCAGGGTATGAGACAAACATTTTTTAAAGACCTGGGCCCCAGACAGCCAAGCTAAAGTGCTTTTTGCGGAGGTGCAAAGGCAGGAGATTATACGTGGTGGACAGAGCCAGATGGGGGGGTAGTAATAGACAGTGATCTTGTGGCAGCCCTCTTGGGTCCCTACCTCCTCCGGAGTTCTGTGTTATCACTTTGCTGTCGCTCAGTAAACCTTGCTTTGCTGCCCACACACACACGAAAGTGATCTTGTCCACAGGGTTAGTTCTTACTCAGAGCTGGTCTTGGGAACCACCTACATGGTAAGATCTGAGGAGCATAGAAGAATCTGTCAGTGGATCTAAATTATTTCTTTAGTTAAGTCCTTTAAGTGGCATTAAAATTGGGTAGCTGTTAAAATATGTTTACAAAAATACCTTAGTTATTTATTTGCCCCTCTCTTAATGAATAGAGAGCTTCCTTTGATATAGTCTTTCAGTTCTCCATGACTTATTTTGTTAATCATCTCTGTAATAAAATTAACCGTTTCTAATGAAAAGTGGAAATCTCTCTCAAATATATAATAATCTTCACTGCTTTCTTGAAGGTTTGAGTATAACTTGATTGTCCAGCCACCTATCTCTGAATATTATTTATTGTGTCATTGTAGTCCCTTCCTGATATTCTTGAACTATAAAGGGATGTATATTTGCTTCTCTGCTCAACCATCACAGGCTCTCTTGTGCCTGGGTTTTCGCATCTCTAATGATTGTCTCCTCCAGGCTCTTGGCTGCCACTTGTTCTGCAGTGAGTTTGCCACTTACCCTCCCTGTTTGTCTAGTGCCTCCCGTTTTCTATTGGTTTGCATAACTTGTTAAATTGAGTGTAAAATTAGAGTAATTAACTTAGTGAGGGTTTAGAGACTCTCCTCTGAGTCAAGTGCACAGACTTTTATTATCTGTCTTGAATTATTTTTACTTCTGTATAACTAAGCCGCAGAGAGTTGTGAGATAATGCTACACATATAAACTTCTTTTACAGAATCATCTTAAGCCATTATTATCCATTTACATCAGTGAAATTTGTTGATAAATTAACTTGTGTGTATGATAGAAATTATCTGCAAAAAAGGGCAAAGATAATACACTCTTAAGAAAATTACAGTGTATTCTTATTTTTGAAATGTGGCAAAAAAAAAAAAAACCCACAAAACTCCAAATTAACATGGCAAACTGAATATCATTTTCTCTTAATTATGAGATGGAAATTCACTTTTTTCCTTTTTCAAAATGGAAATTTTTGTGGAGGTTCCTCTCCAACTCTCCTCATTATATAGAAATGGGTAGTCATTGTCAAATGGGGAATTCAGACATTTCAGAAAGACAGGAAGAAAAGATCAGAATCTTCTGAAACACTCTGTGGAATTATATTCCCTGTTATTTTGTCACTACGTCCTTTTTATTTTTTTCTGTACCTGTGTAGATAAAAATAGACCTGCACTATCATTTTCAGTCATCTTTTGAAGAGCAAAAGTTTTAAATTTTGATGAAGTCCAGTGTATCTTATTTTTTTTTTTTGTAGTTAATGCTTTTTGTGTCCTATATAAGAAATCCCCAAACCCAAGATCTCTAAGTTTCCTATATTTTTCTTCAAGAAGTTTTATAGTTTTGGTTCTTACATGCAGGACAGTGATCCATTTGGAGTTAATTTTTATTTGAGTATGAGGAAA
The DNA here is from genome assembly GCF_017311325.1 of Ursus maritimus. Classification (NCBI taxonomy): domain Eukaryota; kingdom Metazoa; phylum Chordata; class Mammalia; order Carnivora; family Ursidae; genus Ursus; species Ursus maritimus. The sequence continues at coordinate 23,061,289 of NW_024425897.1, forward strand.
GGATTGAGATCCAGTTTAAATAGTACCGTGATGAATGTTCTTATTATTTGCTCTTCTCATTCCACTTCTTTAATTATTTTTTCAGGATAAATTCTTAGAATTAAAACTATAAAATAGAAGGGTATTCACACCGAAATTTTTGATAAATGTTGCCAGACTTGATTTTAAAAGTTGTACCACTTAGAAAAGACAACCCCCCAGAATGGGAGAAAATATCCATTATTAGATACATGGATATGTTCTATAGAATATATAAAAAAACTACAACTCAGAAATAAAAAGACAACTTGATTAAACAGTGGGCAAAGGACTTAAATAGATATTTCTTCAAAGATATGTGGATGACCAATAAACTCATGAAAGAATGTTCAACACCATTAATCATTAGGGAAATGAAAATCGAAACCACAGAAATACTGCTTTGCACCCATCATGGTGTGACAAGTGCTAGTGAGGATGTGAAGAGACTAGAACCCTCTTCACTGCTGGTGGGAATGTAAAGTGGTGCAGCCACTGTGGAAACCACTTTAGTAGTTGCTCAAAAATTTAAACATAGACGTACCATTTGTCCCAGGAGTTGGCATTCCTAGGTGTCTACGCAAATGAAAGCGTATGTCCACACAAAACTTGTGCACAAATGTTCATAGCAGCATTATTCAGAATAGCCCAAAGGTGGAAACAACCCAAATGCCCATCAACGAATAAGTAAATAAACGGAATATGTTGCATCAATATAATGGAAATATTGTTCAGCCATAAAAAGGAACTAAATATTCGCTATCACATGGATGAACCTTGAAAACATTATGCTAAGTTGAAACCAGTCACAAAACCACTTATTACATGATTCCACTTACATGAAATGTCCAGAGCGGACACACATTTAGAGATAGACAGTAGATTAGTAGTTGCTTAGGATTGGGAGGTGATGACTGAGGGGTATGGTCTTTTTGAGGGAATGGGAATGTTGTAAAATTGACTGTGGTGATAGTTGCACAACTCTGTGATTAGAGTAAAAACCGTTGAATTGTACACTTTAAATTCGTGAATTGTGTGGTATGTGAATCACATTCCAATAAAGCTGTTAGGAAAAAAAAGTTGCACCAGTCAATATTCCCGCTAGCGGTGCATAGGAGATCCCATTCTCCCACATTCTCCCCAACGCTGGGTGCGTTACTGTAATTTGAAAATTTAATTCAGCTCTGTTGGGGTTTAATATGGAAACAATAAAATTCACCCTTTTAAATGTACATTTCAATAGTTTTGACAAATGTATACACATGTGTAACCACTAAAGCCAAGATACAGAACATTTCCAGCAGCCCAGAAGGTTCCTTTGTACTCTTTCCAGGCATTCTTCCCGTCCCCCATCTGCTCTCTCACTGTAGATTAGATTGGTCTTTCCTTGTGTTTTATATAAATGGAATCATACAGTATGTACTCTTTCTGCTTGATTTCTTTTGCTCAGCATGTTTTTAAGATTCATCTGTGTTGCTACGTGTGTCAATAGTTAATATTCTGTTGCTTGGATATACCACAGTTTGCTTTATCCATTCCCCTATTGATAGACATTTGGCTTGTCTTCGTTTTATTGTTTTTAGCTTCGTTATGAATAAAGCCGCTATGACTGTTCATGTACAAGTCTTGATGTGGACACGTTTTCATTTCTCTTGTGTAAATGTTGGATCATAGGTAAGGAGATGTTTCACGTCATAAGAAACTGCCAAATTATTTTCCAAAATGGCTGTACCTTTTTAAAAAATCGTGTAGCATTATTACTGTGCTTTTAAAAATCGTCGTTAATCCGATAGGCAAAAAACGGTACCTCAGGTGCTTTAATTTTTCATTTCTTTGATCTCTAGTGGATACATTGTTCCCTGAATTTGGCCATTTATTTTATATTTGTGACTTTCCTTTGAGTTCTTCCTTTTTGCTCTCTCTCTCTTTTTTTTTTTAAGATTTTATTTATCTGAGAGAGAGAGTGAGAGAGAGCATGAGCGGGGGGTGGGCAGAGGGGGAAGCAGACTCCCCAATGAGCAGGGAGCCCGATGTGGGGCTAGATCTTGGGAGTCTGGGATCATGACCTGACCCGAAGGCAGACACTTAACCTACTGAGCCACCCAAGTGCCCTAGGTCTTTCTTTTTCCTTTTTTTTTTCAACATTTTTATTATAAAAAATCTTAACAGAGAAAATTTGAAACAATGGTGCAGCCATCCCCTTCAGCCACCACCTGCGGTAGACATTTGTTAATCTTGGCCATACCTGCTTTATGAACGTGTCTCTCTTTCATATGGTTCAGAGAAAAAGTTGGAGACATCATGACCTCATATTCCTAAAAATAAAGATACTCCCTTTCATGACCATTATGTCATTTACATGTCAAAGCGAATGATCCTTCCACCTTTTCCCTTTGGCATTGACTTTTTGAAGCGGCAGGTCCAGTTGTATTGAAGAACATCCCATGTTTGGTATTTGTTTTCTTGTTGTGGTTAATTAACATGTTCCTCCACCCCCTGTATTTCCTGTAAACCATTTTGGGCCTAAAAGGCTTGATTACATTTAGATTCAGAATAGTCACATCAAAGATACATAATGTCAGGTTGTCCCACTATTAATGATGCTGAATTTGATCATTTGGTTAGGATGACTCCCAGGTCTTTTCATTGTAGATATGTTTTTCTCTCTGCAATTAGCAAGTAGTTAGGGAGCTTAACCGATTTTGTAGAACTACTTAGTAACGTTCTTTCACGATCTCTCCCTCCATTTGGCACTTACCTTCTAAATTTGCTTATTGTTTTTTTTATTTAGGAGAGATTTTTCACTTTTTAAAGTCAAACCACCAATAGTAGAAGACATATCTTTCCCAAACTTCCCTTTTCTCAATCCTGCTCTCCCCTTCCCTCTCTCTTTTTCTCCCCTCTTTCTCCTTCAGCTTTACTTCAGAAACGGATGGGACAAGCTAGCTCTTCCTCCCATTCTGTCATCTTTTTTGCATGACAGAGTCAGGAAATTGCACTGGCCCTCAATGTAGATACAGACGAACTGACTTCTCCATAGCTCTCTCTCTATCTGAGGACTTCACTGCTGTGCCCAACCCCATCCCACTAGCAAGGGGGAGACTTGGATCCTGAAGGCTCCAGACAATCAGTGTTCTTACCTTCACTTCTTCGCTCATCAAAGCTAAGGATGGAGGAGAGAGGGGACCAGAAGCCAGACTGCTAATATTTTGAGAAAGACCTCTTTATTCCTTCTGCTTGCAGCCCTTTTCTCTACATCCTCTTTTTCTGGTTCATTCCTGCCCATCTGTGGGGGCCTCAGCTCAGGCATCCTACTTGAGGAAGACATCCTGGATCTGACGACGACGTTGAATGCTCTTTTGTGTGTTTCCATGCACTGCACATGAGCCTTAGCTCCCTCGGAACTGTCTTATTAGCTTGTGAAGACCTGATGTCACTGTCACCCAGTTCTCAGTGCAGAGTCACATCTCAGGTTCTTGGTACATGTTAGCTGGGATGTTTCCTTTCCTGGCCTGCAGATGACCTCTGCTGCACGAGCTGGATGCATTTGCTTCCTGGTGGTGAAAGCAAGTTGGAATCGCAGGCTCTTTTCGATCAAAAGACACGTTTATCTGTACCTTATAAATAATTGAGGAATTAAAACTCTTTGGCCACCCCTTCTTTAATTGTGCCAACAGCCTTAAAGCTGGCTTCTCTGCATTCTAGGGTGGTTGTTTCTCACTCGGTACCTTTCTTATTCTTTATTCTTATAGACCTGTAGAATTGTGGACTTTGAGCTGAAACAGGCTTAGCATTCAGCTACACCACCAAATATACAGACCCACAGACTGCCCACTTTCTCTGGAGCACTACGTGCTCGGAACATCATTCCTCTCTCTAGCCTGAGTGATGCCTGGTACGGGACACTGCTGTGAAGTGTGCCCCAGAGCTGATGTTGAAAGCGAGTCATCAGCCCCCAGCGGTAGAGGGAGCCACTGGGGTGTGTGTGCCAGTAGTGGGAGGCCGTGGAGGCCCCCACCTGCAGTTCTTGTTGAAGGGCTATTACACCTTGCTACTATGTAGATACTCCTTTGTGGTGGAGAGTGACCCGGAGAGTGAACCGGTGCTAAGAAAAAAGAAAGACAGTTGTGTCTGTGTGTGGGCACTAGTGGGATTTGATTGTGTTTCATTGAAGAACCGCGTATCTAATCTCTAAATGGCAGTTCCCTCCCTCTCTCTAGACCTTTGCTCATAACCCACCCTAACAGTCATGCTCTCTCTTTGTCCCCTGAGTCCAGTTGCTGGGAGGCTTGGCTGCTGTGGCCGAGAAGTCTTTAATTGTGCTTTAATCACAGCACGCAGAGTCAGAGCAGCTCTGAACGTCATGGGGAACGTCAGCCGAAGTCGTAAATCCGTTGTATTGGCAACCTCTTGTGTTCCAGACGCTGTTAGTCCATCTAAATACCTTACTTCGTTTAATTCTTACCATAGCTCTGTAAAGTAGGTTGGTTTTCTCCCCGCCCCCCCCCAAGAACGTGAAGTTCAGAAAGACCAGATGTTTAGGCAAGGCTATACAGCGGGCAGGAAGGTGGGGACACAGTCTGTCCCCACTGCTGTGGCCAGTGGCAGGTAACAGGTGATGAGGAAGGAAGGGCTGCTCCTGTTCTTGAGAGTCAGCCCGTCGTGGGAGCCATCCTGTGTTTCCACCTGAAGAGGGTGGCCTGGCCTGAGATTCTCTTGGTAGGTGAATTTTTATGACGTGAATTTATCATTGCGACACAGTGGACAGGATTAAATTTCCTTAGTAAAACCTGGGATTTTGACTTAAGAAGAATTAGATGTTGTTCATCTTCCTTATACCAGGGAAGTGGATTGAACTCCTGCAATAATAGGAAGACTGAAATTTTACAGTTAAAAAAATCAGTTTAAATGGTTGGCTTCAAGTTATGTTCATAGGAACTTCTCTCCCTACTCTTTTCCTTCCTCTCCTCCCAAACGCACACCAGTTCCCAGAGACCCGCAGGATGAGAAAACAGGCTCTCCTTGCCATTTGGTCAGTCTTTCATACGAGCTCCTCCGGCCCGGCTCGTTTGTTGACTTCATATGTGAATATGGAGGGGGAAACAGCAGCATATCAAGGACTTTGGTTTTGAGAAAATAAATGTCCCATCATTTTTTCTTTTGATTTTTTTTCCTGCTGTGTGGTTTGTTAAATAATTTGTGCCTTCGGTATGTTCCTTTTATTTTTGTCTGTTTTCCCAGGAGGCCTTGAAGCAGGGGTAAATGAAAGAGAGATAAGTTACCCTGACCTTGGTTTTTATAGCACTGTAGTAGCTAAGGTGTGTTTACCCTCCCATGGAGCTATAAAGACACTTTGCTTTTTAAGCATTCGCAACGGCAGTTAAGATGGGAAATGCCCGTGCAGCAGGGTTCATACCGTATAAAGGTCTTAGGTTAAAACTGGGATTTGCTAATGAACCGAAACCTCATCTTCTAGCACTGTTTTCAAGTTTGCTTTCATGAATAGCAAATTGTTTCTTTTGACAGAAAGACCAGAGTGAAAATGAGCGTATCGTGAAGACAAAAATGTAGGTATTTTGAGTGCCAATAAAGACAAAATATGTACACTCGTCTCAGGAGACGGTCAGCAGAAGGGCTGAGTGGCGCGATCAGGGTGGTGCGGAGATTCACAGTGTTTCCGAAATAGACAACAGCCTGACATTATCTCGCTTGCCTTTGTTTCAGTGAGTGAGCCCCAGCTCTCCTGCCTACCCCAAACTTTTTACTTGGGTGCCTGACAAGTTGATTGAAATGCATGCATGGGAGGGGAATAAGAAGAGGGAGAGATTTAGGGTGACAGCTGATTCTCAGTAGCAGATGGAAGGGAGATTGTCTTTAGCAGGCAAAGGTAAAACAGATTTCATTTGGAAATTTCTATTATGTGAGGAGGGCCATACAAAGTTCTTTTGTTTGTTATTTTTATTTTTATTTTTATTTTTTAAATTAAGTTTTTATTTTAATTCCGGGATAGTTAACAGAGTGTGGTATTACTTTCAGATGTATGAAAGAGTGATTCACCCTTCCATACATCACCCGGTGCTCTCTGGGACAAGTACCCTCCTCCATCGCCATCACCTTATTCCCCTATCTGCCCCTCCCCTCCGGTGACCATCAATTTGTTCTCTGTAGTTAAGAGTCTGTTTCTTGGTTTCTCTCTCTCTCTCTCTTTCATTTCCCTTTGCTTGTTTGTTTTGTTTCTTAAATTCCACATATGAGTGAAATGATACGGTATTTTCTTTCTGACCAACTTATTTCACTTAGCATTCTACTCCCTAGCTCCATCCAGGTTGTTGCAAATGGCAAGATTTCATTCTTTCTTATGGCTGAATAATAGTCCATTGTATATATATTCCACATCTTGATCCATTCATCTATCAGCAGATACTTGGGCTGCTTCTAGATCTTGGCTATTATAAATAATGCTGCTGTAAACATAGGGGTGAATGTATCTTTTTGAATTAGTGTTCTTGTATTATCTTTGGGTAAATAGTAGTGTGATTGCTGGATCGTAGGGTCGTTCTATTTTTAACTTTTTGAAGAACGTCCATACTGTCTTGCATAGCGGCTGCGCCAGCTTGCGTTCCCGCCAGCAGTGCACCAGGGTTCCTTTTACTCCATATCCTCGCCAACACCTGTTGTTTCTTGTGTTGCTTGTGCTTTTTATTTTGTTTGGGTTTTTTTTTTTTTGCTTAAGTTTTAATTTAAATTCCATTTAACATACAGTGTGATATTAGTTTCAGGTGTACGATATAGTTATTCATCACTTCATACAACACCCAGTGCTCATCACAGCAAGTGCACTGTTTATTCCCCATCTCCTGTTTCACCCATTCCCCCACCCCTATATTCGTGTTTTTCAAACTCCTCCTCCTCCTCCTCAGAGATATGGCAGCGGTGTGTGGTTGTGGTGGGGGTGTTACAGATCTTTCTATTCTTTCTTTTGCTTAACAGTAGCTATGTTTCCCCAACACGCCCCTACTCTGGGTACCTCTCATTTATACTCTGCAGGGGCAGCATCTCCCCTTCTGAGGAGGGGTACGGTTCTAGACTCGAAGAACTGGCAGGAAGTTGGCATAAGCTAATTCAGTTCTCTCTCGTCACAAAAAGGGAAACTGAGGCCAGAACTAAGTTGGACAGAGATGGTATCCCATTTAAAGTCACACTGCTGGTTAGCATCAGAACTGACAGCAGTGCTGCGTCCCGGCTCCGGGTTTAGTTCTGTTCACTTTGTAGCATACTGTTCCTTTTCATCTAGATGTGGTCTCTAAAATGAAGCAGACCTAGAAAAGGCTGTAATTGTTCATTTACCCAGCTGTATTACCTGATTTTAAAGGGGCGGGGGAGAAGGGAGGTAGAATGGGGGGACCCACAAACCAAGAACAAATGGGACAATAATGCATCTGCGCAAGTGCCTGGAGTTCCCACTGAGGAGAGCAGAGTATAGACTGAAACAGAGGCCTCCTTGCAGATGGGCCCAGTACGCAGGCCAGAGGGGGCAGAGTGCAGGACAAGTGAGGCAAGGCCAGCGGCTGTCCTAGTCTGCACTGGGCCTCTGTGGGCAGTAGGAGCACACTGGTGTTTTCACTCTGGCGGTCACTCAGCACATACTCAAGGGCCTGGTGCGTGGTGGCACTGTGCTGGGATGAGACAGGTATGGGTGGATGGAATAGACACGGTTACTCCCTCATGGAAGGTGCAGTCTGCCTGCAGAGACAGTCAACATACACATCAGTAGGTAATGGCAAATTGTGGTGGGCACAGGGTGTTGGAAGAGGACTTAGCTAATAATTTACACTGAGAGTGGTCCAAGAGGGCGCCTGCGGGAAGCTAGTATCTGCAAGATGACGGAGTTGGCCGGGTGAGTGAAGTGCTTGTTTACGCCAGGTGTGTGCAGCTGGGGGACTTTACCGTAATGAGTATTTAGGGACTCTGTTCTACCTTATAAGCTGTGAGAACCCCTGCAGGAGCTTCAGCAGGGGAGAGGTGTGAGCAGATACAGTCGTTGAGGTCATTCTGGCATGCGGGTAGGGGGGAGACAAGGGAGAGAGTGGGGTATGGAGGGTTCAGGACAAGCCCCTCGACTGAGGGAAGGGGGAGGGAAAGCTGGCGAAGGGGAGAGCAGCCCGGCATAGGAGTAGGCTGCATAGTGGGGAGGGCATGGGGATAGGGGGAGGGGCAGGTGTCGCAGGAAGCTTTGTCGCAAGAGCAGTTTTGTTGGCTTGTTGAGGCAGAAGCCAGGATCCATCAGTGTCCTCACTACCACCTTCCACGTTCATATCTTGCCCTATAGAAACAGCTCCCAGCTCCCTCTCCACCTTGCTTTGGCTCCATACCACTGAGTGCTCCTGACATAGCACATACTTGGTTGCCTGTCTTTCCCCATAAATACAAGCTCCATTGGGCTAGGGATGTTGTTTTGTTTTCTGCTGTATCATTAGCAGCTAGAACAGTGTTAAATAAGTGAATCAGGATAGTGTCATGAAGAAAGTGGTGTCTCTGCCAGATTAATCTGGCTGCAGTAGTCATGCTGTATAGCCCACATGGAATCTGAAAATGTTCTCATTCTTACCAACTCATTTCTTTTGTTAAGCACCATTTTACCCGGGGCATTATAGTAGTTGCTACATAGAATTAACCTACTAGCTCTAGCTCTTGCCCCCAGAAAAGTTAGGATTTGATAGACGTACCCATACCTACTTACCTTACTGTCAGTGTGACCCTTGTTACTGTCAAAGTCAAGGTTTGGGGTTTGAAATTCAGTGGAGAACAGATTTCATGGGTTTTCTTTAATTGTCGAAGCTGACTTTTGGAAAAGGAGCCAGTGTTTTTATATTTATAGGTCTTGGCTACCTGGAGAGTGTTACCTTATCCTTTGAAATGCATCAGACAGCTTCAGATTTCTCTGCCTTTTAAGTTGGTTAGGTAGCTGGCAGTGCCTTGAAAATGACTAATAATGGTAATAATAACAAATTTGTTTCTTGCCAGTCTTCACAGGAACTCAGAAACATCTGCTGATCTATTTCTGTCATATCTCTGCTAGACAGTTTCTAGAGTCCTGACTCCAGGTGTGTACTCTGGCTGGAGACCTTTATTAATTTACTTCCTCTTTAAGCCAGATGTCTAACGGGGTGGAGTTTTTCATCCTTTACATAAAAATCTTAACCTTGGTGAATATTTGAACCTACTAATTACCTTTTTGCGTAGGTGGATAAAAGCGTTAGGAAAGGGGCACCTGGGTGGCTCAGTCGGTTAAATGTCTGCCTTCGGCTCAGGTCATGATCTCACAGTCCTGAGGTCGAGTCCCCCCACCCCCCGCCCCATCGGGCTCCCTGCTTACCGGGGAGTCAGCTTCTTCCTCTGCCTGCCACTCCCCCTGCTTGTGCTCTCTCTCTCAAATAAACAAATAAAATCTCTTTTTTTTAAAGAAGTATATGATTAGAAATGTGAAAGACGTAGATGAAGTAAATTACAGAACACCAGACAGCTTCAGATTCCTCTGATATTTTAAGTAAGGTAAGTGGCTTGAATAAGTGGAGAACGCACACTGCTCTAGGATGGAGATGACCTGAATGGAATGGTCAGCCCTGCCCACATTCATTTATTTACTAAGTGCCACTCTAATCAAAATACCAGAATAGTTGTCTTTTGAGATTTGACAATGTGACTGTAAAGTTGGAACATGGAAGAGTAAATAGGCAAGGATTCTAACATTAAAAAAAAAAAATGATGGGGACCAACCTAAACTAGATAGTAAAGTATATTACAAATTTATAATTATTAAATCAGTGTAATACTAGCATAGGGTTGAACACGAATCAGTGACACAAGGCCCCAGGACAGACCCTAGTGTGTATTATAATTTAATATATATTAATGGAAGTTTCATAAATTAGTTGAGGAAGGTGAGACAATCAGATAGCTAATCGGGGTGAGCTTTATAAAAAAGTAAATTGATTTTTTCCCCTAGATGAATCAGAGTTAAATGTAAAAAGTGAAACCATTAAAGACATATGCACAAAACACCAAAAGAAATAGGATGTTCAGGGATAGTCCCAAATACATATATGGGAACGTAGTATATGATAAAGATGGTATTTTAATCCCAAGAGAGGAGAGTTGGATTATTTAGTAAATAAGTAGGAACCATTGACTAAAGCAGGATCCCATTAACACTCATTACAGCAAAATAAATTCCAGTGGAGCCAGGACTAGACTGTAAAATGTGGAGGAGCTGTGAGAGCACTGGAACAAGGTACAGTTTTCACAGTCTTGGCATAGAAAAACCCTTTTTAAGTATGACCAAGAAAATAGAAACATTAAAGAAAAGACTTTAAAATTTTTGACTACATTGATGAAAAGTTTCTACTAAAAATAACAACAAAAGCCCACAGTACATACAAAAAGTAGAGTAGAGCAGGGGCGCCTGGGTGGCACAGCGGTTAAGCGTCTGCCTTCAGCTCAGGGCATGATCCCGGCGATCTGGGATCGAGCCCCACATCAGGCTCTTCTGCTAGCTTGTGTTCTCCCTCTCTCTCTCTCTCTCTCTCTCTCTCTCTCTCGCTGGCTGTCTCTATCTCTGTCAAATAAATAAATAAAATCTTTAAAAAAAAAAAAAAAAGAGTAGAGCAAAACCCAAAACAAAGCACACCATAAATGGTCAAGGCGGGGATAGACCGTCAAGACAGGCCCAGTTACTGTCGTACGTGTTGCCAACATTCCCACCACATTAAGAGCTCTCACACAACACAAAACACGGAGAAGATAGGCGGATAATTAACATACAGCTTCCAATGGCTAATAAACAGAAAAAGATATGTGGGAACCAAAAAAATCAACTGATTTTTTGCTTGTCAGCTGCACAAACATTAATAATAACTAATGTAAGTACTGGTTTGGGGAAATAGGCGCTAATCACTGCTGTTGGCAGTGTAAATTAGTATGAACTTTGATTCTTTGTAACAAAATTATAAATATACACATACCCTCCGATTCAGCTTTCAGGTTTCTAGGAATTTATCTCACAGAAACAGTCACGTAATTGCACAGAAATGTAAGTAGCAGGATGTTCATCACAGCATCGTTTATAATAGTGAGAAACAACATGTGTCCATTAGTGAAAATGAATGTCTGTTTATGGAGAAACAGTTAAGTACATTGTGATAATATATACAGCCAATAAAAATAATATAAAACTATATTTATTGGCCTAAGATACCTATAACATATTAATGAAAATGGGTTATAAAACAGTTATGATCCAACATATTTAAATATTTTGTTTATTCATATATATAAGTATATATATGTATATTACAAGGACTTAAGGGCCAACTACAAAGTTAGGGAGAATTGTCCACAAGACTATCCTCACTTCTAACACCAGTTTATAAATTAGAGGAATTCCCTTAACCCTCTCAAGTTGAACAATTCTCTAGAAGGACTCACGGAACTCACTGAAAACGTACATTCTTCATTACGGGTTTATTACAGGGAAAAGCTTCTAATTGAATCAGCCAAGGGAAGGGGTGCATAGGGTAGAGTTGAAGACGCCTTCAAATGCAGTGCTTCTGGTTGTCTCTTCTGGTGGTGTTACCTCCTTCCCACCGCAGTGTGTGACAGTGCACACGGAGCTTTGCCAACCAGGCAAGCTCACCTGAGTCTTCGGTGTTTGCAGTTTTATGGGGCTTGATCACGCACTGCCTGTGTGGCTACCTTCTGGTCCCCAGCCCCTCCTGGAAGTCTGGCTAATACCTTTAGTTATCAATCCTCTGGAGACTGGAACTGATACCGTGTGGTCCAAAGCCCCTATAGTGAATCAGACTGTGAGAGTCTCCTAAGACCAAAGCCCCCAGGCAAACAAAGACACTCCTGTCAGGCAGGACATTCCAGGGGCATAGAGGTCACCTCCCAGGAGCCGAGGGCAAAGGCCAGACTCTCTTTGGATAAGGTTATTTCATTTCTTCACTACACAATATTATCACCAAAATTCAGATAATGGTTATTTCTAGGCAGTGGAATTGCAGGGGACTTTGCTGTTGTTTGTACTATATTTTGTCGTTTGAATTTTCTTTCAGCGTGGGTGTATAATTTAGAATCGATAAGACTAAAAAAAACTAAAAAAGAGATTAATGGAAACGTGGGGTAGACGGGCAGGCAGCGAAGCAATAAAAGAAATGATAGAGGAAGACCAGTAGATATGACTGCACAAATGTATAATCTGCTTATTCGAAGATATGCTGTATAAAGAATTAAAACTCCCAAACTTAAGGGAAACACTTGCAGAAATGTCACAAATTAATATTATGGCGTTACCAACATAAAATAGCTGAAGAAAAACAGCGAACATTTTAATGGAGGGTGAAAACTGAAAAAGATTTGTAATAGTTCACGATAATCTGCCAGAGCCGGTTTCCTAGTGGTGAGATTGTGCTTCAGCCACGGAGGATGCTGCCCTGGGGAAAGCTGCGGACTCTGTGCTATTTTTTGCAACTTCCCGTGAGTCTATAATTATTTCAAAACAAAAAGTTTTTTTAAAAGACAAAGGGCACAAACAGCTTATACAGTAAAAGAGACACATGGCTAATGCACAGGTCTTTTTAAGTATTAAAATTTATTTACAAATGATGCAAACTGAAGTGACATACCACTTTTTCTTGTTTTAAGTCTGGTCCAGTACCCAGTCCAAAGGAGTCTGAACACCCTGGGTTCTGGATTCAAGTTTCTTTTCCTGGCAAATAAATAGATGAATCTGGCTTTAAATGGTGCCCTGCACAGCATCCCTGCTCCTGCCTGCAAGTCCAGTTATGTCTAGAGTCTGACTGGAAACCCCAGGCTTTAACACTCAGCGACGTGCCCCAGAACTGACTGCTGTTCAGCAGCGCGCCCCGGCGTTGGCTGGCATTCCCTCTGTCCTTTTATACCTTACCTGTGGTTCTCCCAGTGAGGTGGACAGCACCACCATTTTATAGAAGGTGGGGCTTGGACAGCTCAGGTCACTTGTCCAGAAATGGAAACCACTCTCCTTTCCCTGTTGGCTTGGAAGTGGTACAAGCATGGCGATGTCTGTCCCCTTATGGAAGGCCGGAGCCCAAGAGAGAGTGCTCCCAGCAAGGACACAGGTCACCAGTGTTCACAGACAGGGTGAAGGAGAGGTCACCACTGCAGCTACTCTGATTTTGCCTGGTTTCAACTCCTTCAAGTTGCTTTAATTTTTGAAAGTTATTGAACTGATTACTCCCTGGGTGCCTGGGTGGCCCAGTCGGTTAAGCGTCTGCCTTTGGCTCAGGTCGTGATCCCAGGGTCCTGGAATTGAGCCCCACATCGGGCTCCCTGCTCAGTGGGGAGTCTGCTTCTCCCTCTCCCTCTGCCCCCCCCCCACCACGTTCGTGGTCTCTCTCTCTCATATAAATAAATAAAATCTTTAAAAAAAAAGAAAGAAAGAAATGATCACTCGCAGCTTTTTACACAAAACAAGCATAGGCCCTCACAAACATGCTCACACATGAGGGCAGATGAACACCCAGACACACTAGCACACACATATACACAAGTGTGCTCTTTCACACACACAGTCACATGTGCACACCACACACCTGTACACACACACACACCTCACACACCACATACATGCTGCACATACACACATGCACACAGCACACACTCGCTCACCTTGTCAGTGAGTGACCTGCGATGAGGACCTCAGGAGGCCACGTTCCTGCCTTGCTGTCATTGCCCTCAGAATCTGCTTCTCCAACGGGACTTTCTTTGAATTTAAGAAAGTAAAATAAAAACCAAATAACCCATGAGGAGGATGAATTGCGGGTGCAGGAGAGAGGACCCATGTTTAGGTTTGGGAGCAGGGCCTGACAACCTCATGAGTTTCCTCTGGGAGGAGGCTCTGCTTGGGCGGGAGGCCCAGGGCGGAGGCCCACAGCTCAGGCGATTCCGTTAAACACACTGCCCTCCTCCTGCCATGCCTCTCGCTGTGCCTGCTCCCCACGTCTTGGCTCCTCAATGAACCTTTGTCTGTCTGGAGCCTGTTAGTTTTGGCTCCTAGCAGCCTGTGGAACCAGGCCCAGATCCCAGGAAAGCCAATAGAGACCGCTCTTTTGAAGAAAAAGAGAATCTTGGAAGAGAGACCAGTCTGAGCGTTATTAATCCACTCATTAAAGAAACCACTTAATAAGCATTATCCTCATATTTGGGTCTAGTTCACAAAATTGACTTGCACATAAATTTTATATCTGCTCATGTGATTAACTGCCTTCCCCAGTTAACTAGAAGCACTATTATAAGTTCTTGGACTATACCTGGTCTTTTTGCCTTATTTACTTTGAAAAAAATAACATATTCTTGTATTATATTTTAGCAGTATAAAACAGCAAACAGTGAAAACTAAGTTTCCAACTGAACCCCTTAATTCTCCAGTCTAGCTCTCTAAAGGGAAATCACTGTTTCCCTGTTCCCTGTTTTTCATGTATCTTTCTGAGATCGACTGACAGGCAGTCTTCTCCCCCTGCCCCAGCCTGTGTGTCTTGTGTGCGTGGCTCCCTGTTATAAATACACACGGCGGCCATGCTGTCCCTCTTGCACCTTAGTTTCCTTCTTGCTTTGTACAGCTTGTGGCTTTTGCCTGTGTCTCAGCACATATAATGCAGCATTGCTATTGGTTTAGTTGCCCCATCGTGTCCCTCTGTGTGGATACAGCACAGTTTTTAAACCAGTTCCCTTTGATGAGTGTGTAAGTTGTTTCCAGCCTTTTGCTGCCACGTCAGTGCTGCTGTTTGATGTCTTTCCACGTGTGTCCTTGTGCATGTGTGCACGTGAATCTGTGGAATCAGTTCCTAACAGTAGGACTGTGAGTCAAAGGGATGTGCATTGAAAATGTCAACAGACAGTTGTCCACTTGCCCCCCCAACAAAGTTGTTTTTGCCCATCTTTGTGTCCCCAGTGCCAGCTTAATGCTCAGACCTCTCTCCCCTGCCAGAGTGCTGAATTGTTTGGGAAATGAAACAGAGGAGTTGGTCCACAGCAACACTATTCACGACAGCCAAAAGGTGATGGACAAATGTCCATGCGCGGGTGAAAGAATAAACAAATGTGGTCTGTCATCCAGCGGGATATGGTTCAACCATGGAAAGCAAGGAAGGACTAGCACATGTTACGACGTGGACGACCCTTGAAGCTAGTATGCTTAGTGAAAGAAGCCACACACAAACGGCCACATATTTTATCATTCTGTTTATATGAAGTGCCCAGAAGAAACAAACCCAGAGAGACAAAGTAGATTACCGGTTGCCAGGGCAGGGGGAGGAGGAACTGGGGAGTGACTGCTCCATGGGTACAGGGCTTCCTTTGGGGATGATGAAAACCGTTCTGAACCTAGGTAGCAGCAATGGGCACGTAGCATTGCAGATTGCTTAAAGCCACTGAATCGTATGCTTTAAAATGGTTCAAATGGTAAATTTTATATGTACTTAACCATGGTAAAAATGAGTCAATAGATGGTAGCCAATATTACCTTTATTGTTGATCAGGCTGAGGGTATGGCTTATAGGTGAACCCCAGACTGCCTTTCCAGGTGAACCCCAGACTGCCTTTCCAGGTGGTGCAGGTGGTCCTGGACTAGGACAGGCCTCATCCCCTACCCCAGGCTCTGTAGGAGCAAAACAGGAGGAATGGCAGCTTGCTCCTAAGAGGACAGGAGGGGAAGGGTCTGGACCACCCACTCCTGTTCTTCCTTCTACACTCACTGCTAACATACCCATTCTACCTCGCTGAGTGGGAATAAAGGGGAGGCAGGGCTAGGGGTGTCTTGCTAGTGGGCATCCAGGAAGCATTTCAAGGAATGGCGAAGAAATTTTGCCCTATAACAAGCAAGTATGGTTCAATGAACAAATAAATGGGCCCCACCACTCTTCTGGGACCTGTAGCGACAGATCCTAGAGACCACTACCTGCTTTGTTTTGGAGAGCATGGTCCGACTAAGAGTTAGGAGCTAATCCTACCTGGGAGGGACAGAATCTAAAAATCCCTCTTGGTCCCATCCACCCTTGTTCTTCTTAATTTCAGCTCCTGTGTGTGCAAAGCTTGCACTTTAATTTCCATTCCAAAGCAGTCTCTTGTCAGACCCCTGAAGAACTCCGAGTTTGCTAGTCTATCCAACAACAGTCTTTTTTTAAAAGATTTATTTATTTATTTGAAGGGGGGGAGGGACAGAGGGGGAGAGAGAGAATCTCAAGCAGACTCCGTACTGTGTGCAAAGCCCAATGCAGGGCTCAGTCCACGACCCTGAGATCATAACCTGAGCCGAAACCAAGAGTTGGCTGCTCAACCAACTGAGCCCCCCAGGGGCCCCCCACCAACAGTTTTGAGAGACCTTTGTTGTACTCTGAATTTCCTGTTTCAGGTCATGAGCCTGTCTTCTAGGAGAGTGTCCATGACAGGGCAGTGTGAAGATTTTTCATTATGGAAAAGGTTAACACTCACTTAATAGCTGTGTATTTAAAAGTGCCTCCCATGTGCAAGGCACTGTGCCGGGGTGAGTCGGCCCTAGACTTTGGCCTTTCCATAGTTTGGGGAGAATCCAGGGTCATTGTTCCAACAGGGAAGCCCATGGGGCATGTAGGAGGGTGGGTTTGGGAGGTGAGGCCAAAAGAGGGCTTTGTTATTGAGGAGAAGCTGGAATTTTTAGAAATTTTTAATGTGTTTCTGGTTACCCCCCCTTTTTTTAAAAGATTTCATTTATTTGCAGAGAGCACAAGCAGGGGGAGTGGCAGGCAGAGGGAGAAGCAGGCTCCCCACTGAGCAGAGAGACCGATGCGGGACTCAATCCCAGGACCCCAGGATCATGACCTGAGCCAAAGTCAGGCACTTAACCGACTGAGTCACCTGGGTGCCCCTCTGGTTAAGCTTTAAAGAAGGAATGTGGTGGGTGCCTGGGTGGCTCAGTCAGTTAAGCACCTGACTCGATTTTGGCTCAGGTCGTGATCTCAGGCTTGTGAGATCAAGCCCCGTGTCGGGCTCCATGCTGGGCACCTGCTTAAGATTCTCTCTCTCTCTCCCTCTGTCCCTCCCCCCCCCAAGAAGGAATGAAGCATAATCCTGAGTTAGACCAAGAAGTACCCCCATCAGCCATGTCTGGAGGACGAATGAAGCTGGAGCAGAGTTGGGGGGAGCAGAAGCCCAACTGCAGATGCTTTCTGGGGCCCCTGCTCTAGAGAGCTTTGCGAAGGAGCTCCAAGTTCCCTTTTAGAAATGTGTAGAGCAGCCTTTCCCTAGTATGTTCCCTGGGAAACTAGACTTTGGGTGCCTCCCATGAAAAGGGTCCCAGTCCAAGTTTGGTCTGTGGACGTCTGCATAAGGAATGTCTCTTCTTCCCTCCTTGAAGATTGACAGTGACATCAGTGCACCAGAGGCTCTGAGAAGCCCATCAGTGAGGAGACTTTAAGAAATCTATCCCCACATTTTTCTAAAAATGTGTCTCTGGATTCCTTTTTTCTCTGTAGTACCTTGCTATCTAGAACTGTGCGTGCTGCTGCTTCAGATCTTGTCTGGAAATGTCTGTGGGCAAGTGGTGGTCAGTCACCATCAAAACATCGTAGTTGCTCTTCCGTGGTCTCTACTTCTGTGGGTGTCTTAGGTTTTGGTTTTGGACTCAGAGGTTCTGTCTTTGTGTTGCTTGAGCACCCCCTGTTGACTGTGGAGATATTACAGAAATTTGGGACGATGATGGTATGCCAGTTGTATATTCCGAACTCCTACGTATTTGTGCTGAGGTTTGACCACATATGACGTAAACATCAAGGAAAAGTGAACCATTTCAGCAAGCAAGGAGGAAGAAGAGGAGAACCCCAAACTGCCCCTTGTCCAACTTGGTTTCTAGCCCACAGGGTTTGGGCTCCCTTTGTTATCTGCCCACCTCATTGTAAGTAATTGAAGCTGCCGGAGTGATCTGACGTCTTTGAGAAGATGGTCTTACGCGCACATCAGCCACTTTTTATTAACAAAGCAGGGGTAAGGTTTGGTCTGTAGTTAAGGGCAATGGTTAGTTCTTAACACTGCAGGACACCAAAGGTTGTTCTGTTCTGTGGAGTCCTCATTCACATGGCAACCCTTGTGCTTCTGTCCTCCGCGGCCATCTGTGTAGGCGGCAAACACCCTGGCAGGATTCTACAGAGAAAGTGGCCTTTGAACCCTGGCTTCAGTATGAGGAAGCTGTCAATTACAGAAAAAGTGTTTTTTTTCCCTTTAAGGAAATAAGAAAACAGGGACAGTTTTCTGTTTTGTTTTGTGTTGTTTCCTGGAACCACCTGCCTAGCTAGATACCAATTTGCTGGAAGGTCTTACAGAGGAGGGAAGGAGGGTTAGTTTTGCCAAGTTGTGGGACCTAATCTATTCTGCCATGTGCCCTGCTCTCCAGCCTGGCATAAAGTGCCCCACGCGTCTCCTGCAGGCGCTCTTAACCAGGCGTGTGCTTGCTCACCTCAGGGCTGTCACAGGCAGGCAGAAGAGCTGCAGAGGTCACTCCCTGGCGCAAGGTGGAGCCCATTTCCTTATCTTCCAGGCAGTAGCTGAGATGTCACCTCCTCCAGAAAGCCTCCCCTGACTACTGAGACTGGGTTGGTTACGCAACTCTATGCTTCCACAGCCCTCTGCTCTTCTTTGGGACCCTCAGCGCCTGGTATGCTCCGCAGGGGCAGGGCCTCATGGGCCCCATCTGTTCCTTTCCTCCATTTGTAGCTCTCGTCCCTTGTCGAATGAGTGAATGAGACCCAGTCCCTGCCTTCAAAGCGCTTAGACAGGGTTGCCCTCTGCCCAGGTCTTTGTTCACTGGTATCGCGGGTGGGCCCCTGGGTGTCACCTTTTTCCTCCCCTGGAGGAGGAAGAGCCACATGACGGTGGTGGCAAACACAAAAGAAAGGACTTCAGGTCAAGAGGTGTTAAAACTCAGGCCTTTCAGTAATAACTTGAATTTAGATAATTGAGATGGTTATGAATAACTTATATTTCGCTGTAGGGTTTACCAGTTATATGTGTCTAAGAGTATATGTATATGTACATACATACACATTGTCTCTCATTTAACCCTTATTAAAGCACGCAGGAGGAGATGGTATTATCCTGAGCTCACCCAGGAGACTGGGTGTCAGACAAGTTCCCTGATTGCAAAAGCCAGCGCACTTGCGGTGCGGCAGAGGTCGGGACCTAGCCGCTGGCTGCCGAGCCTGAGGGAAAGCGGGCCGCTTGGAGGTGGGCTGGGAGTACCTTGGGACTGGGCAGAGATGGCAGGAAGGTTTCTGACAGGTTAGAAACGTCCAGCCCTTTGAGCTGAGACTGCTGTTCTCTCTCCCTCAGACTCTACTAGGGCGTCCTGTGACATTTTCTCTCCGGGGGTCACAGCCTTCTGGCCTATGTGATCCAAAGCCTGGCTCACTGGGGTAGGTGGGAGAGGCAAGAGGTCTTTGCCAGGTGCACAGCCAGGGGTTTTGCTTTTAAGCCAGTTCTCAGGTTCAGGTAGGGTTCACTGCTTGGGTGCTGTCTTTGGAGACCCCGTTGCTGTTCCTTACGAGGCCTTTCTGAGTGGGTTTGCAGAAGAGGCAGGGCTGTGGCTCACAGCTAGGGAGAGCCACCAGAACCCCCTAGGGTGTGGACTAAAGATCATGCCTTGCCCATCTCAAGCCTTCTGAAAAAGGGAACCCTGTGTCAGCTGCCCAGAGGTGGCTTCTGACACAGCACTTGGCAAACCAGACTGTCTGAGAAGCCTGCGCCACTGGGGAGTGCTCCTTGCCTGCTGGTAGCTGGTGTACGAGGGCTCCTTAACTCATCCAGAGAAGAATTATTCCCAGGCCCTGCTATGTGCCACGGTCTGTGCTAGGGGCTTAGGGTGATGACACCTAACGGGCCCTCCCCTCGGGAGGCCGCAGGTACTGCGTGCAGCTGTGGGTGTGGGCACTGCTCTGCGGGGGGTGGCTGAGTGCCACCTTTGAGTTTTAATCGTGCTCAGGGAACCCCGAAGGAGTCATCAGCAGCCTGGCAGAAGCCAGTGCCAGCACAGAGGAGATGGTGTTGGAGCAGGTGGCAGAAGGAGGTCCCTGAAGAGTGAGGACCATGTGTGCACAGGTCTGGAGGCAGGAGAGGGTCCCGCAGGCTCGAAGGCCAGTGCGACATTTGTGTGCCCACATTGTAAATGCCTCTTGGGGACTGGTGGCAAAGGAGGTGGGCCAGGGTGAAGGAGCTTGGCTTTTGTTCATTTGCCAGCAGGTTTCTGTCTTTCTTCTCGCTCCCCCACCCCTGCTTTATTGGGTTGTAATTGACATACAACATTGCATAAGTTGATGTAAGGTGTACAATGTGATGATCTAATATATTGAAAAATCAAAAGATTTTTAACTTTTAATTACGGAAAATTTAAAAGATAGGTGAATGTCGACAGACTAAGACAGTGAACCCATGTGCCATCGTCCCACTCCAACACCTACCAACTCATGACCAGTCCTGTCCCCTCCATGCGCTGACACCACCACCACCCCCACTCCCACCTCTCCCCTTCCCTACAGCCGATCACTTTGAAGAAATCCCAAAGTGACTCATGTCTTCCATCAAGCCTAGCCAGTGGCTTGTGATGGATTAATGTAGAATTTCGAGGCCTGGAGTGAGTGGATGGCACTTTTTGATTTCATTTCATTTTCAGAGGAACCACTAAGTTTCCCTTCTTTGTCTCACCTTTCAGTGGGAAGTTGGTGTCCCCCAAGTGGAAGAATTTCAAGGGCCTGAAGCTCCAGTGGAGAGACAAGATCCGGCTCAATAATGCCATCTGGCGGGCGTGGTACATGCAGTGTGAGTGTTCCCCGGGCTTCCGGCAGGGCGGGCCTGCAGGGGCCCCAGGACTCAGCAGACCTCCTCGTTCTACCACCTGGAGGCCTTTGCACCTTGGGGACCAGAGCCCACTTTTCAGACATTATGCCTCAAAGGGAAGCCTCTCTTGGGCAGTCTGCAGCAAGAGGAAAACCAAGCCAAATCCTAATGAACTGGATACTTCTCAGGTGTCGGGCACAGGGGCCAGTCACGTGGTCTGTGTCATGTAGTTGCCCATCATCTGCAGGAGACGATGTGTTAGCCCAGTGCTCGTAGCATAATGTGCTAATTATTAGGTTAGATGCTGGGGCCCAATGTTGTAAAGGTAGAGGAGGAGGGAGGGCTTAGTTCTTTCCAGGGGAGTCAAGGAAGAGGTGATATTTGAAGAGTCAGGGAACAGTTCCTATTTTCAGCAGGTCAGAGAAGATGCAGACCCAGGCCTTGTTCATTCTCTAGCTGGCTTCATGCCAGTAGATCCGATGACCTCTGTAGGAGATCAGCATGCTTGGGGCATGCTTGGTTCAGGCTGGCATTTCTCTTGATAAGCCAGACTCCCTTTCTTACCCATGAGTTACTGACAGATTCTTTTCCTTTATTCTCTGAAATTTCATTTTCAAGAGAAGGAGAAGGGAAGAACACTTGGGAGGGTCCCACCCTGAGGGGTATAGGGACAGAGGGGGTAGGGGCTCCTTCCGGGTTCTTGGTCATAGTGATGATGTCTCATCCTTTCTCTGCCCAGATTTGGAGAAGCGCAAGAATCCCGTGTGCCACTTTGTCACTCCACTAGACGGCTCTGTTGAAGTAGACGAGCATCGCAGGCCAGAGGTACTTGGCTTGTGACCATCAGTAGCTGGAAAGGATCTGCCCTCACAGGAGGAAGGGGCTCTCCCAGGGCTGGGAGCAGGGGTTGGATTCTGCAGCAGTGGGGGCGGGGTAGGGAGAAGGTCTGGCTGTGGTGACCTCTCAAGGATGAGGTTGTGACAGCTCACAGAGGGTCCCCTCTTCTCAGGCTGAGCTGACCCAAGGACTGAGAGGTTCTCCTGTTGGGACTCACTCTCCACTTTCTCTTAACATTGGCATTTCTCTAGAGGTCATTAGGGAGGGATCTGGGTTCCTTACAAGGCAGAATCTTTAACAATTAAAGAATGACCTCAAGGTCTTTATGTGCTGAAATGGAAAGATGCTGAAGAAATAGTAAATGAAAAAAAAGAAAGCAAGTTGCGCAACAGTATTTTAGTAACTTTATGTTAATTTTTTTTAAAGTGTGTATGTGTGATTGTGTGTGTGTTAGGAAAAGTCTAGAAGGATATACAGAAATCCTTTATTGGTGGCCTCCTTTGGGGAGGGGGATTAGAGTGAGGCAGATACCCTTTATACCCTTCTGCATTGTTTTAATGTTTTGTGTGTTTTTTTTTTTTTAAGATTTTATTTATTTATTTGACAGAGAGAGAGAGAGAGACAGCCAGCGAGAGAGGGAACATAAGCAGGGGGAGTGGGAGAGGAAGAAGCAGGCTCCCAGCGGAGCAGGGAGCCCGATGCGGGGCTCGATCCCAGGACCCTGGGATCACGCCCTGAACCCAAGGCAGACGCTTAACGACTGAGCCACCCAGGCGCCCCTGCATTGTTTTAATGTTATCCAAGCATGTCTCACTGTTGGGATAAAAGGGGGAACAATTAGAAAGTGACCCAGTGAAAGAACCTTTTGAGCGGTAGGATGTGATCTGATGTTGGACAATATTAAGGAATATTGTTTTGTTGGGTCTGGTGATAATACTGTATTGTTCACTGTGAAGATTCTTTACTTCAGACACACAGTGAAGTATTTTTAGGTGAAATTTATGGGCCTTATGATATCTGGGACTTGCTTTAACGTAGTCCAGCCGTAAACAAAAAGGAACCTGAAAGTGAGGCAGGCTCTCTGAGGCAGTCATGACTCCTTCATCACCAGAGCTCTTCAGGGATATCATGGGAGGGGCTCACCTGCGTGGTGGAAAGTTCGAAGTAGCTACTCTTGGAAGTCACTCTCCACCTAAAACTTCTGTGATTGGCCATTTGTTGTCACCCTTTGAAAATGTGGCAGAGCCTCCTGGATAAGGGCATTTAGTGCTACCCCTGGCTGTCTGGTGGGCTTTTTCAGTGCCTGGGTGGAGGGCCCTCTCCCTCTTTCCTGCCGGAGCATTCTCTGACCCCATCCAGACCCTTAGGACCCATGCTAACGAGGCCGCACTCAGTTATCGGAGGTCATGAAAGAAAAGCCCCTCTCTAGGGTGGAGGCTAGTTGTAGCACAGAAGAGGTGGGACGCACTTGGTGAATGCAGTTGTATTATGCATGTGGTAGGGTTCTCTGAGCTGCGCTGCCCGGGGCTGACTGCCAGGGTCAGATGCATCTTTATTTTCAGGTCAAGTTCTGCCAGTCAACCTAGATTGCCCTCTCTTGATTCCGACACGCATCTCTTCACAGGCCATCACGACAGAAGGGAAGTACTGGAAAAGCCGCATTGAGATCGTGATCCGGGAGTATCACAAGTGGAGAACCTATTTCAAGAAAAGGGTATCAGGCTTGGGCCCCAAGAAGCGCATGTTCAGGAAGCCCCATTGAGGAGGGAGGGTCTAAGTCCTGTGTTCAGACACAGGCCCCTGAGGTTGGGGCTCCATTGCTGCCCCTGTGGAACCCAGTGTTCTACCCCAGCCCAGGTGCTGGGCCTGCTTTGGCCGTGTTATCTATGGTCTCAGTTTCTTCTGCTGCTAGTTATTACACAAACACTGGTTGAGAATCTCTTCTGTGCCCATCATGGGCAGAGAGCAGAATCCCTCAGTGCCTCCCAGGGAGAAGAGGCCTAGATGCTTCCAGGAGGAGAGGCTGAGGGCCTCTTCCCCTCCCAGGACCCTGGGTGACCACCTGGTCTCCTTCTCTCCACAGCTACAGCAGCACAAGGATGAGGACCTTTCCAGCCTGGCCCAGGTGAGTGAGCTTGGGGGCTCTGAGGACCCTCATGGCAAGAAATTGCAATGATGTGGGTGGCCCGACAGTGAAGCCTGCCGCAGAAGGTGGTGGGGACGCGGACTGTCCGTGCAGCTTCAGGAGGGGCCACCCCCCTTCTCACACAGAGGACATGCAGGCTAAGGAAACAGGCCAGTTTTCCCTGCTCCACATACTCCCCTCATCTTTTACAACAGCCCTTACATCTCTATACAATAGGGTAACATACTTCCCTGGTATGATGTGATTGGGAATTCTGAGTTCACTAGTGCCCCTCTGATTTTTCCTCCCCACTCTGTTGGTGGTAGGATGATGACATGCTTTATTGGCACAAACGTGGGGATGGATGGAAGACCCCAGTCCCCATGGAGGAGGACCCACTGCTGGACACAGACATGCTCATGTCGGAATTCAGCGACACCCTCTTCTCAACACTCTCCTCACACCAGCCGGTGGCCTGGCCCAACCCCCGGGAAATAGGTAATCCACCCCTAGATTCTTGACTTTGAACACACAACTGATTTCCTTCTCTGTCAGTGGCCCCACAACCCAGCCCCCAGGTCAGGATTGGCCAACCTCACTGGCATCTGAGGGCCATGTGCACTGAGTGGGTGGGGACTGCAAGTGGGCCTTCCTGGGCAACTGTCAGACACGTGGTGCCCCTGCGAGAAGACTGGGGATTGGTCTGAATCAATTTCACATTTCTGATACTGTCTCCTTAGCAGAGGATTTGTGCTTAGGCCAAGTGACAGGGCCTTTGACTGACAGGGAAGAAAATCAGAAGCATTCCTGGACATGACCTTTTACCTGGCAGCATTCAGGCATCCAGTTAACACCTCGGGGAAGAGCCCACAGACTAACAGAACTGGGGATCTTTGCATCCTGGGAGTGTCTGTTCCCTGACACTTTACCTTATAAAAACTCTTTCTTTCTTTCCTGCCTTCTGAGGGTGGAGAATAGCCACCAACCCACAAGAAGGTAGAAATTCCAGCCAGCCGCCTGCACTTCTCCTTGGAAGAGTCTAGAATGTGAACAGGGCCAGGAGGATCCATTCCAGGCCTTTAATGTGTTTCTGCAATGTTGTCTGAGAAAGCAGAATGATTCCTCTGTCTCCTTTCTGATTCTTACAGCACATCTGGGAAATGCAGACATGATCCAGCCAGGGCTGATTCCTCTGCAGCCCAACCTGGACTTCATGGACACTTTTGAACCCTTCCAGGGTGAGGACATGGGGTAGGAAGAGAGCATGACTGCCTGCATCTCCCTTTGCCCAGGATAAAGTGCACTGGTGCTTCCCTTTCTTAGAGGGAAGTGTTAGAATGGGCAAGGGGAGGACTTAGAATTTTTCCAGAATTACCTCTTTTTTTTTTTTTTTTTTGGTAGTAGTTGCAAAGTCTAGGAAGGTTTTCTGCCACAGGGTTCTCTCTCAAGGGAATCGCCATTCTCACTCCTGCGGTCTCAGATCCTCAGGTTTGCCCAGGACTGTAAGCAGTTCTCCCTGTGGGCAGCAGAGGGTGCTGGCAACACAGCCGCCCCCCAGCAGTGCCCTGCAGTTAGAACTGGGCTCCTCAAGAGCCGCCAAACGCCAGGCCTGGGAATATATCAGACCCCGCACTAGTTGCCAGCATGAGCGGTTCCAATCAGAGGGCCTCTTTCTGCAGAGTTACCTCAGGGGGGAACGCCCTCTGGCCATGGCATTCCTCTGGGTAAGATGGGGTTCAGTGCCCAATTTATTTGGATCTTAATTCAAGGATGTGGTGGGCACACAGAGCTCAAAAGCACCCGATATTGTCTTTCAGACCTCTTCTCTTCCAGCCGCTCCATTTTTGGTTCCATGCTGCCTGCTCCTGTCTCAGCACCTGCACCAGATCCCAACAGTCCACCTGCTCAGGTAGAGGGAGCTGGGGAGAGGTGGCCAGGGCTAGGCTAATGAATAACCGTGCACTCATGAGCAAAGTGCGAGGGCTGCTGAACAGACATGTAATGCATAAAAGAGTTATGCTAGCCCTGCTTGAGAGCAGCCATAGGTCTCCAAGACGTGGGAGCTGTTGGTAAGCGTGTGCTCCTGGCTGAGGCTCCACGTAACCTGTGTGCAGCAAGCTTTGTTCTAACCAGTTGAGAGAGGATTAGCAATGGAAAACATGAATCGCTAAGAAAAAGAAGTTCCATGTGTTGTTTTGTTTTTTTTTTTTTTGCTTTTTACTTAACAGTTAACACAAATTGGTTATGAGCTGCAGGGGCTGCAGAGCTGGGTGATGCATGGCTCTTTGCCCTTTGGGGCGCTCAGCCTGGTACCTGTATGCACTTAGACACCAGAAACCTGGCCCCACCTTCTTCCATCTGGCTCCGGGAAGGATTTCTTCTATGGAGACTGAGATCTTGACAATTGATTCCTTATAGCGGTTCCCTTTTAGGAAGAGGCGACCTCTAGAAGTTGATACATGAAACTGTCCTGAGGGAACCCCATGAGCAGCTGTGCTCCAGGCTGCCTGTGCTCTGTAACAGAAGATGGCCGGGACTTTGGGGGGACCCCTGCTGGACTCTAGAAACAAGATATTCCCAGGCCTAGAGCCAACTGTGTGCAGACAGTCACTTTGTCTGAGCTCTGTGTTATCATTTAGTCCCTAATGGAAACAAGACCCCTGCAGACGCCCGGAGAGACACAGTTCCATTCCCCCCCAGATTAGCAGGAATGGGGACGGGAGCCATCACTGTGTCCCTCTGTCTGAAGGTTCTGCTCAGGCGCACAGCATACATTGTTAGGCTTTCGGTATGTCGTACCAGGAAGTGACAGCAAGTTGTATGATCCAGCATTTGTCCTTCTTTTTCTCAGGAGAGCATCCTGTCAACCACCGCTCTCCCCACCGTGAGCCTCCCTGATGGCCTCATAGCACCTCCTGCAGCCACCGCCCTGGACCCCACGGATAGGCAGGGCTGTGAACGAGCTCCCCGGCCTGGAGACCCCTTTATCCAGCCCACAGACTTCGGTCCCCCTGCACCACCGCTGAATGTCCCTCAGCCTTTCCTCCCCGTGTTCACCATGCCCTTGCTGTCTCCCAGCCCTGTCCCAGCACCTGCTTCTCCTGCCCTGCCTTTAGCCCCACCCTCTACCCCTGCCTTGAGCCCCTCAGCTCCACCTACCTTCCTGCAGCCGAAGTTTGCTGGAGCCAGCAAGTCGCCCCCCGTCATCACACACACGGCCTCTGCAACCCTCACCCACGATGCATCTGCCACCACCTTCAGCCAGAGCCAGGGTCTTGTCATTACAACCCACCATCCCACGTCCTCGGTGTCCCCCTGTGGCCTGGCACTGCCTCCGGTCACCCGGCCGCCAACTGCTGGGCCTCCCCAACCCTGTTTAACTTTTGTGCACCCCAAACCTGTCTCTTTGACTGCGGGGAGGCCCAAGCAGCCCCCCAAAATAGTGCCTGCGCCCAAACCAGAGTCTGTGTCCGTGGTATTGAAGAATGCTTGCATCGCCCCAGGTGAGTCAGGTGGAGGGAAGCCAGAGTCTGATCTTCCCTTCCCGAAGGATATTTCCCTGTCCCCAAGGCTTGGAGACTTGTGAACACACACACACACACTTGTGAAACGAAAGTGTTCTAATCTACCACATTTGTGTGATCTAGTCTGTTGTCTACTCTGTGGCATTCTTTTCAAGTTAGTCTCAACCCAGTTTGAAAAAGCATGGTCTAGGTGATCTCTTTCCTGGGTCTGTAATCTGTCCCTTCAAGGAAAAGTTGCAAAACAAATGTCATGTACCCCGGTGGTGGTGTCTGTCCGTGGCCTGCGGTGAGGAAGGTGATGTCTGAGCAGCAGGAGAGGGGTCTGTATTGCCCCGGGGAGCCCCACGGTGCCTGGGCTCAGCAGCGGCCCCCACGACTCCGGGCCTCACTCTCACCCTCTTGTTTTGGCAGCTGCCTTTTCAGGACAACCACAAGCAGTGATTATGACATCAGGCCCTCTGAAGAGAGAAGGGATGTTGGCTTCTACGGTGTCCCAGTCCAATGTGGTCCTCACGCCTGCTGCCATTGCCCGGGTGAGGGGGCCCTAGGCAGACCCTCTGTGTCCCAGCACAGCCCTACTCTTGGGTGGTCCTCACCTGACATGGCTATGGTCGGGGGTGACCTCTCTCTCCTGTGTCACCTCAGGCTCCTGGAGTCACAGAGTTCCACAGTGGCATCCTGGTGGCAGACCTTGGCCACACCACGAGCAGCCAGCCAGCCCCTGTCTCTCGGCTCTTCTCTCCAGGCACTGTGCAAGACTCTCTGGTGAAGGGCGAGCAGGTCCCTGCCACGGGTTCCAGTGAGTGTGCGCTCCGGTCTGAACGGTTGGGACTTCGTGAGTGAAATGAGCACGCCCACACTCGGGTTAGGGAGACTGCCCACGGGGTTCCCCAGGATTGAGGCTGGACTTACAGGATGTGCAGTGAGGTCTTAGAAGCCTGCTAGTGGCCCACGCTGGGAAGTGCTGAGGTAGTGCCAGGTCATCCACAGTAGCAGGAAAGTGGCACGCGTGTGCCGGGCAGGCAACTCATGCACTTGGGGAACACCACTCTGACCTCCTTCAGAAAGGCCTGCTCTGAGCTGCCAGTTCTCATCCAGAAAAGGGATTGAGGCTGTCAACGCTTTCCAGAAAATGGAAACCACCCAGGCTTGTCTCCACATCAACACGGTCATCCCTTGGTTTTCAAGCACCTCACATCTGTTGAGCCCATTTCCACACGGTGGGCCTTTCATTGGCAGGACAATGGGGGGAGAACTGATTTTGCCCAGTGAAGAGCGTGAAGCCAGGGATAAAGGATTTGCCTGAGGCTGTGCTCCTGGTGATGGGGTAGAAACAGAACGTAGGCTTCCTCCTTTCAGACGCGTGTGGGAGAGGGAGACCAAGGGTGCCTTGTCTCAAGTAAAACCTGGGCGTGGTTGCTCCTGGAGCTCTATGGTAGACAGTTGTCTTCTTTGAACAGTCAGGAAGACCCGAGGAGGAAAGGTCTCTGCCTACAGAGATCAGACAGTAGAGGGACTTGTCCAAGGAGGCTGGACGAATAAGGGCCTCCAGTCTGGAAAGCTAAAGATGAAGACTAGTTACAAGTCAGGCCCCTACGGGGTTGTAAGTTAGGGCTCAGGTAGCATAGCGTTACCCTGTCTGCCAAGACACAGAACACTGGGCATTGGAGCTGCGTGGGGAAACTGAGAGCAGCAAGGCGAGGAGGTGGTCAACGGCGCAGAAAGGAGTGCACTGAGACTCTCTGGGTAGGCAGGCAGGGCAGCTCCAGGGGGCTCCAGGGCCTCCTGAGAGATGCCAGTGACCAGGGCACAGCTGCCATGGGAGTGGGCGAGGTTGGAAATACAAGAAAATGTATAAGCAGAGTTTAAAGAACAAAAATAGACAGATACGTGTACTTTTCACACAGGGTAAGAACTAGAGCCTCACAGAGGCTGCGGAAACCGCAGGTGGCCTCCAGGTGGTTTGTTAATAGGCTGGGTTAGCAGTCAGGCCTCCTCTCAAAACTCTGTGTGCCCCAAGACCTGTGGCTGGCCAACCTCAGGCCATGTTCCTACCCCACGTCCAGCCAGCCTTCATCCGGCCTTGTCCATACCTAACAGAATCCTCCTCAGGATGTTGGCAAGGATTTCTCCAGTGTCTGCTCTGGGGTAGCTGTGGGAGGTTCCAGATGGGTGTCCAGGGTTTGGGACTTGCAGGGGTTCCCTTCCTGGGTGAGCACTGTTTCAGCTGCTGCAGCCAGCCATATCCTAAGAGGAGTCTCTGTTCTTCTCAGGTCGAGATTGCCCAAACTCAGGGCAGGCCTCTCCATGTGCTTCAGAGCAGAGCCCCAGTCCCCAGTCTCCCCAGAACAACTGCTCAGGGAAATCTGCAGACCCCAAAAATATGGCTGCTCTAAAGGTATCACAGGTCTCTCTTGGGTCTTGATTTCCTTGGAGGGGTGGGAGGAGAGGCAAGGAGATTGTCAAGGGACCATTGGGGCAGCTGCATCCCTTACTAGGGACACATAGGAAAGGAGCAGCACAGACCTGGCTGGTGTTCCAGCAGCCTAGGGTAGCATCAGGAACCTGGACGTTTGCTATTTAATCTGGAGATGAGGTCGGCTCCTCCCATTCCCCACCTAGTAGCCGGCCCCAAGCCCTGGAACCAGCCCCAGACGCTGTGGCACACGGGAGGTGGCAGCTGTAAGAACTGGGGCATCAGAGGGCTGGGCCAAGGGTAGCTGGGAAGTGCTGGTCAGCGGCGGCCGTGGCCCCTGCTGAGGGCCTCCATTCTGCAGGCAGGGTTTTCTAGCACCCCTGTCCTGCCCCGCCCCAACATGGCTCCTCACTGGAGCCCTGTAGCTCTCTGTCGCCCCTCCTTCCACTTTCTAGCCCCTGAGCCGCAGGTATGGAGGGAGGGCGGTGGCCCTGCAGTGCACCCTGTGTCACAGCGACCTCTCCATTCCCCAACAGAACCGGCAGATGAAGCATATTTCAGCTGAGCAGAAAAGGCGCTTCAACATCAAGATGGGCTTTGACACCCTCAACAGTTTGATCTCTAATAATTCCAAGCTGGTGAGTGGTGTCAGGTGGGCGGGGAGCCCCTGCGTTGGCCTCAGTGCCGGCTACACAGGCAGGGTCGCCGTGGCTGCTGTGGCTTTGACCCCGCCGCTCCTCTCCCAGACCAGCCACGCCATCACGCTGCAGAAGACCGTGGAGTACATCACCAAGCTGCAGCAGGAGCGGAGCCAGATGCAGGAGGAAGCCCGGCGGCTGCGGGAGGAGATCGAGGAGCTCAACGCCACCATCATGTGAGGCTGGGAGCATGGCGCCCGGGGCTGGTGCCTCATCCTCCCACGTGTGTGTCATAGAGGCCCGAGGGTCCTTTGGGCTTTTGTCATCCTCCTCCTGAGGCCTTTCCTCTTGGGCCTGCGGTGGCCAGCAGCGGCTGGCCCTGCCCACTCGGCGCCCCAGGGTCCGGCTTCACTGCCGGCCGCTCTGAGCTGCCTTTGATTCTTCTGTTGTTCCAGCTCCTGCCAGCAGCTGCTCCCTGCCACGGGAGTCCCCGTCACCCGGCACCAATTCGATCACATGAGAGACATGTTTGATGAGTATGTGAAGAGCCGGACCCTACAGAATTGGAAGTTCTGGATTGTATCTTTGGGCTTTCTTTGCTTCTCCCACCCCCACCCTGTGCACTGAAACAACAGACACTGACACCCCAGTTCCTTTAGAAAAATTCTTTATAAGTGGTTGTCGTTGAGTTCATCCAACAGGCAGTGCTAGTTTCTGCCTCGGTACAGGGGCCTGGCCTGGCCTGTGGTGTGAAGTGGGGCCGTTGGTGACCATCCAGGCTCAGGGCTTCCTGGGGAGGCAGAACAGGCCAGCTTTGCTCTCTACGTGCTTGGGAAATAAAGCAGCTTTCTTGCAAGGTGCCAGAGCCACCAGCTGAGGCAATCCTGTAGGAAGGAAGTAGGATCTAATCTGACACATCCTGGCGGCCGTCTCAGTCCTTGCAACAGCAGGGGGTCGAGCACTGCCCGGTGGGGTAGGTGGGAAACCAGGGCTCATAAATGGCTGAGGGGCAGAGTCAGGGTTTGAAACCAGCTCCCTACAGGCTGTTGTCTGCATTCGGGCCACATGGTCTTGGGCGCTGTCATGAGGCACATACACCTGCGTGCTGGGTTCCGTCCCTGGGGCCAAGGCTCACCTGCGCTCAGCTTTCCAGATGTCAGCAGGGCCCCTCTGGGGGACAGCTCCCGCCTTGTCATTCACCTTCCAGCCACCTCTCTGCCTCAGACAATCTGCACACATGGTGGGCTGGCCATGTGTCTTCACCTTATTGCTGACAGACTGAGGAGACAGCTGTTCGGGAGCAGAGGATTTTATCTGTTTGCACTCGAATGTCTGGTTTTGAAGAGAGGGATGACAGACCAGACACCAGCTCTATTTCCTCTGCTTTACCCGGCTTACTCAGCCTGGCTCTGGCCCTTATCATTGATGGAGCGAGGTGGCAGCTGGGATGAGCCAGGACCTCTTTGGTAAAATGGCACATTCCTCATCATCAGCCTCAGATCAAGGAGAAAATGGACCTCATGCCTTTGCAGAGTTGATGGCCCAGGATGGTTTGGGAGACCTGCACAGAAGGTGACTAAGAGCCAGCACGTGTGTTTATCACAAAAGACAGACCTCCTCCATCTCTAGACAGATCCCCCTTATGGTCTGCTGTGTGCCTCTGCTCTTCTTGCCACTATGTGTGGACTGCTGGCCTCCATGTCGGTGTACTAGAACTGTTCCACCCCCAGGAAACGTCTCTGTCCCTGCCTCCAGCCTGTCAGTGGTTGTTAACCTGTTGCTCAGTTAGAGTTAGATGGAAGGGTTTCAGGGGAACGTGAGAGTGCATCTACCTAGATCACGCTCCCTCAGCAACTGCACACAGTTACTTGCCAGTCCTGAGAGACGTTGGTCATGGGCAAGCCCGTAGCTGGACTTGATTCTCCCCACCCCCCGGTTACGTGTGCACTGGCCCTCCTCCTCGTTTATCTTTTCTTTAACCCACGTGCCGTGTAGTTCAGTATCATCATCAAGCCGCTGTTTGAGTCCTTCAAGGGGATGGTGTCCACCAGCAGCCTGGAAGAGCTGCACCGGACGGCGCTGTCCTGGCTGGACCAGCACTGCTCCCTGCCCATCCTCAGGCCAAGTGAGTCGGGGCTGCACGGGGGCTGTGGTACCACGGGGGCTCTCCAGACCCTGGAGGACAGTCACGGGGAGCTGTGTGGGAGGCCCCGACCAGAGGCGCCAACTGTGGGCCAGGGGCACGTCCCCTAGCGCCTCTCCTTTGCTTCGTGTCATCCCCGTGTGCGTGTGCTTGGGTCCACCTTGCGTTTTTTGAGCACCTACTGTTCACCAGGCCCTGTCTCAAGTGCTTTCAGATATGTTTTCTGATTTAATTCTTACAACTAACAAGGCTACGCCCGTATATTGAGGTTATAGAGGTGGACAAACAGGAAGAGCTGGGGATTCTCTGCTTGTCTGTGGGAGAGGAGACAGGATTTGCAGTTATCCTAGGGTCAGAGGCTTTGCTGGCGTTTGTCCCTCGGTTGCGCTCAGTGCCTCTCCTCCTTTGGTGGCATGAGGATTGCCACACGGGTTGTGTGCCTGAGACCACGTGTGCTGTCTGCTGTGGGACTTGAAGCGGCCATGTGTGCCTGTGTCCCTGGGCTAACCTCCCCCTTTCTTCCAGCGGTGCTGAACACACTCCGGCACCTGAGCACCACCACCTCCGTTCTGACAGACCCGTCCCAGCTGCCAGAGCAGGCGGCAGAGGCTGTCACCAGAATTGGCAAGAGATCGGGGGAGTCTTAGCAGCGCCTAGCGGGCCCATGGCCGCACAAGATGCCATGGAGGCTCTTCCCTGCCTGCGGAGAGGATACTGCACCCCGTGCCTCTCCTGACGCCGAGCTCAGGGCCCCCCTCCAACTCCACCGGCCCACTGGGCCGCTCAGAACACTGCGCTCAGGTCTGAAGCAGGTTCGGGTCCTGCCGACAGCAATAGCCCATCTTTGGGAACCCCTTGCTGTGAACTCTTACTCAGCGACCTCAGTCGTGACCTCCCCTGCCCTCAGGCAACCCAGACAAAGTCCTGTCCTGCTGGTGGTCTGCCCCTGCTGCCTGAGCAGGGAGTAGGTGGGACAAAGGGGCAGGGCCTGCTCCTGTGAGCTAGGAACCAGAAGGGTTCCTCTTCGGTTCTGTCCTCAGACTTACGGATGCTCGCTCCTGTCACCCCTGGGCACTCGGATGGCTCCGAGTGATTCCCTGTGCCGCTCTGACTCGCCTCTGGGGCAGCTGGAAGGCACCTTTCTTCCTCCCTCAGACTGACCTTGTAAGTTGTTTGGACAGCTGCTCAGGCTTGCGCACAGTAGGCTGCTCCCCCCGCACAGGCTGCCGGGGAGCCCCAGAACCCACATGCAGAAGCGGTGGGTGTGAATGCGCGCAGGGCGAGAAGGAAAGCACAAGCAACGCCAAACTGCTGCTCTGCTTGGAGAGCCCTGCGCGGCGCCCCGGCACGCGTCGGTGACTGGAGAACCATGGCAGGGACTCGGGGGGGCCTCACTGGGCACCACCTCACCACATGGCCCTTGTTCTACACCTTCCTCCAAGCCTCAGCCTCACACGAGCCAGCAGTGTTCGGTGGAAGCTCACAGCCCTCGGGGTGTAGCATTTGAGAGGCCGGACTCCACGGTGCCGCCATCGGCCCGTCATCTCGTCTGGATTGTTCAGCCAGGAGCCCCAAACCTGAGAATTAGCAGTTCTCGGACCAAAGATGTCACCACACCCAAAGTCTGTCCTGTGTAGTGTTTGGAGGAAGAAATTGAATTTCGACAGGCGGCGCTCTGAGGCAGCCAGCTTCAGAGCTGTCTCTCGGCATCTCCCAGATCAGACAGTGAAGAATTACACTCAGATTTGATCGAGGCGGAGGCATATCTG
This sequence comes from Ursus maritimus, assembly GCF_017311325.1. Lineage (NCBI taxonomy): Eukaryota > Metazoa > Chordata > Mammalia > Carnivora > Ursidae > Ursus > Ursus maritimus. The sequence continues at coordinate 23,095,654 of NW_024425897.1, forward strand.
GGGGCAGTGGTCTGCTTCTGAACGTGAGAATTGCATGTGGAGCGTCCAGGCCCATGCTCTTGCTGTATCTGCAACAGGAGCTGCCGACGGCCGGCCGGGCTCTCCAGCACTCAGGAAGCCCAGCCAAGGGTACCTCCTCGTTGAAAGAATGTGCTTCTAACATCCTGCTGTGAAGCTCAGAGGGTCAGAGGACTTTCCATTCAACCTCTGTCCTCCCTGCCAGAGATGAAGCCTGGGCAGTGCCAGGTACCCGGAAATCCCGGGGTAGGCCCTGTGGGGGCTACCGAGGGCTACCTCCTGCAGCTTGGATCCATTCGGAGGCTCCCACTGGTTCCTGGAGGCCTGCTGAAGCTGCTCAGGGGGCAGCCAGCCCTGCCTCAGCCTCAGTTGATGGAGGATGGAAGGGGTGTCCTCTCCCTGCCACCGGCTGTGCCACCGTCTTTGCTGCAGGTCACCGACCAGTCACCTACTCCCTTGTCTGTGCTTCAGCCCTGAAAAAGAGCAGCTTGGCGGCATCCCTCAGCCTCTCCAGAAAACGTGTTTACAAGCCTCCCAGATCACTTCCCTGAGGGGCGAGCACAAGACAAGACTGGGCCGATCCTTAATGTCCACTGGGAAGTGGTAAGAGAACTCATCCTTCACCCCAGGATAAACATGAAGTCGCCCTTCAAAAGGGGAAGACCACCATGGTAAGAACTCACTAGAGTCAAAAGGAAAAACGTGAGATGCCCCCAGCTATGAGGGCTCGTAGAGGGTCATGAGCTCGGTCCCTTCCCCAGTTCCTGTGCCTTTGTAAACCGCGTGGATGGCCGTAATGCTTGGCCCACCAAGACCTCTCCTAACTTAGCAGCCTTCTCCCCACCCTGTGCTGGGAGTCTTTTTTTTTTTTTTTTTTTTTTTTAACTCTGTGGGATATAAAATTGGCCTCTTGCTTCTTCGGCCTACCTCTCCTTCTCTTCCTTTTGCTGAATTAATGTTTCTGATTCTGTTTTGTTAAATATTTAAGGCTGTTAGGTCACGTGAGACTTTGAAGGGTGTGTGTGTGTGTGTGTGTGTGTCCTAGCAGACTGTTACCTAGATGCATGTTTTTGTTTTGAAACATTTACTTAAATCCATTTCTCTTGGTGCTCACGATTATCACGGCTATAGGGCCACAAAGCTGTATCTCTTACCACAGACATGATTGTTTCTTGTCCCAGAATCATTTCTTATTTTGGAATCTTGCCTGGTGAATCTGGCCAGGCAGAGGGGCGTAGCCGGGGTGCAGGGACAGTGAGACCACCCCTGGCAGAGGCCTCCAGGGCATGCTGACCACAGGGCTGCGCTTTGGTTACACTCATTGTCACCCCTGCCCCTGCCTCTACTCCCATAAAAGAAACTTTAAAATGCTGACACTTTGGAAAATAAAAAAATCAATCTGAAAAAGAAAAGGAAAAAAAAAAAGCCTGGTTGGCACATAAATCTTTGAAAAGCATTTCTGTGAAATCTTTCTGTGCCATCAGCTCCCTTCACATTGCTGCCTGCTCTTTCACGATGAGTGGGAAACACAGGGACAGGGCAGGTGCCACTGTGGGGCTTTCTGAAAGTCGGCGGGCCCGTCCCTCCCATCTCAGGCGGCTTACACAGCAGCAGTCACCCCCCAGGAGGGCCCCAGCCCGTGCACCCCAGCTGCTGTCCAGCCAGATTTTCTCACATGAGAGCAGCAGTCCCAGTGTCACAAGTTAGCGTTAATGAGGTGCTAATGGGCGTCACTGGCTGTCAGGAGGAAGGACTGGAGGGCAGGGAACCTGGAGCATCTGCAGGAGGAAGGGTGGTCAGTGGTCACCTATGTGTCCTGGGCACCTAGCTTTATCCACTTCCTGCCCTTGTGACCTGACGGTTGGGCCTGAAGGATTTCGTGCTCTGGCTGATAGAAATATAAACTTAGACTCTGAGCAAGCATGGCCCTCCAGGGTGGTGCCAACCCCCTTCGTCTCACCCCAGGTGAAGGGGTGTGGTGGCAAGTGACCTGAGAACTAGAGGAACGAGGAGCAGGCTCATTGTTTCCAGGATTACAAGCTGTCGCGGTCTAGCTGAAGCACACGTCGGCGTGCCAGGCCATCCTCAGTGCTCTCTGCCCTATGTCCAGGACCCCCTACGCCATGGACAAGCTGGCCCACTCTCTCTTCTCTCTCTGGTGGAAAGTCGCCTTTCCCTAGAGAGACCCTGCTTCCCATTATGCACTTTGCCAGTGATGAAACCCACCCACCGCTTGTGGGAACTTAGCTTTGCCAAGTGTTCCCTTGGTCATGGTTTCACTGGGGAAGAGAGCTGGGCTGCCCTGGTGTGAGCAAAATGGCAGCCTCGAGCCAGAGTCTTCGCCTTGGTGCCCCATACCTCGTATGTTGAGAATTTTCACCATGTCTGAACATGGACAAGGGGAGAAGAGGTTTGGAGGGTGGAAGAGCTTGGAAGCTCAACACCTGTTTGTCACATTCAGTGGTCTCCTCGGCCTTGACCCTCTCGGATCAGAGGGGCTGCAGGAGCAGGGAGAAGCCTTAGGACCTACTGTGTACCTCCAACAACTGCCCCATTTTCTTTCCCTCCTGAGGACTTGGCTTTCCTGACTCATCACGCAGGGGGCTGTTTCCTTGTTGGAGTTTGTGAAAATCAGCCTTTGAGAAAGAAAAGGGAACTTTTCATGTTGAATGTTGGCTTTGAGTGTGTGTGTGTGTGTGTGTGTGTGTGTGTGCACGTGCATGTGCTTGCACAAGCCCACCTGTGTGCATTTACTTAATGGAATTTTATTTTTGTGAAATTCCTTCCCAATTATGTAGCAGAATTCACCACCATCTCCCAGTCAAACTTTTGCTTTCACAGTCAACCCTGGGCGTCACTAATTGGAAGAATTCTCTTCTGGGTTTCTAAACAGAGGTGTGCTCCTCCCAAGGCTTGAGGTCACGGAGGGTTTGGGAGAAACGGATACATTTCCATAGAGACTGTCCTGCAGTTGAAGGGTATGAAGGGCTCAGCCCAGGAGACACATCCTCAGGCTGTTTCTTTCTCAAGGGAGCTTGAACGCAACCTCTCCCCGACAACGCCCTGCTGTGTCTCTACCCGGATCTTCTCAGACGGCCCGCAAAAGGGAACCTTGTTCATCTACTAGTGTTGTAACATCATGGCTGAGCCACCATGTTCTCTTCCTTTGCCAGCTTCCAGTTCGTTGTGTAAATGGTTCGTTTTTTCTGTTGTGAGCTTTGGTGATTGCGTCAGGGCTCCGTTAGGAGACAGTTTCCCCTTGTGGTCCGAATAGCAAAACCTGGGAAGAGCCTTGTTACTCGGAGGCTCCCTCAGGCCTGCGCCATGCAGAACACCACCCTTCATGCTCCACTGTCAAAAAGCACGTTTCCACCAGCTGTATTCAACACTACAATGCAGTTTTAAAACTATATTTGCATCCGAGACAATAAAAAGCTGTATTTTTTTGAAAAGCCTGTGATGTGTGGTCTTAAATGCTACCCTGTTGGGCTGTGGAAATGATACCAGGAGATCGGAACAAAGTGACACTAAGACTGGCTTACTCATTCTAACCTTGGGGGGTGGGTTCAGCCTGGGGTGAAGGCTTTGGGGGTGAGGAGAGAGACCCCAGGTGAGTAGGGGCTTCTAAAGAGAGGCTGCTGGAAGAGCCTATGTTAAAAGCCCCAAATTACTGATTCTTGCTTGGAATTCACGGAATTCACCAGAGCCTGGTGTTCCAGGCCTTTCCCAGGTGGACGGAGTTTGGTGGTGCTTGTACAAACTGCCCGTGTCCTCATCTGGAACCCAGGCAAGTGGCACCTGCCCTCACACTTGAACAGGGTGGTTCTGAGGTTCACATAAATCCTGTCAAGCTGCTCAGTAACTCATGAAGGACTGTACTTAGAACGTGTAGGTTCTCGTCAGTATGGCTAATACTGGCCCCAGTGCTGAAAGTGTTCTAAGTCGAGGTACTGGCCCCAGGAGGCTGTGGTCTCCCTGCTAACCATGGACCCAAAGCCGCAGGAAAAGGCAGAGAAGCTGACGGGCAAAGATGCCCTTTGTTGGGCTGAGAAGATTTTGATGATCTCTGTTTACTTTAGAAGGTTCTCTCTTTTCCATACCATCTTCCTGCACCACCCCCTGTCTCCCCCACCTCAGCTCCTGGTGCTTGGGAGGTGACCCAGTGAGCTGAGTCATGCTACCTCCTGCAGAAGGCCTGGCCCCAGCTGGCTCGTTTTACCGAACAACTGCCCAGATCCAGATCTCTGACTGAAATGCCGTGGGTTGATACACAGGCTCTTGTCTGATCAAACCCGATGCCTCCCCCAAAGAAAAAAGTCTTCATGACACAAAGCAAGATTTTGGGTCCTAAGAACAGGAGGCCCTACAAAGAAGCAAGTGATTCACGGACTCCTCTGGGCTGAAGAAACTTGATTTCCGTTGAGCAACAGATGTCTGCTTTGCTCTTCTTAAGTTTTCGAACCCAGCTCCGTGTTACATATGGAATCTTAAAAGATGCTGGGACGTAATTCGGAGAAGAGGGTTGAGTTGGGACAGTCTGGAAGCGGGGAGACAGAGCAGAGGGAGCGAGCCCAGTGCAGTGGAGACTGTCCCTCTGCATCAGACTCTGGGCTCCTCAGGGGCAGGCACGCCCCTGGATAGTTCTCACCCTGGCAGTGTGGGTATTCCCATTTCATTGAGGAAGAAATCAAAGTACTTCCCAAAGTACTTCAAGGCCACGTGGATCAGAAAAGGCTAAAGGATCAATTTTGTTTGTTTTTTTACCTTGTAAAAGGTAATGGGAGGATTATCCTTGACCTGTCCTCCTCCCCTCCCCCACTTCTCCCAAGGCCAAGTCTGGTCAAGTTCGTCTTCTATATCTCTTCCAAATACGTGATCCACTTCTCTCCATCACCACTGCTGTCTTCAAATCTAAGTTGACATTATTTCTCAACCAGTTACGAAATAATGTCTCCCTCACTTCTGTCTTGTGGTGTCAATCACAGTCACTGGGAGCTTGGAACATGGGCCCTCCATGTCACTCCTGTGCTCGGGGCCTTCCAGATGAGGGCCAAGCCCTAAAGTCTTCTCCCCCCGCCCCACCCTCTCTTGCCCATCTAGCCCCTGCTTGCCTTCCCAACCTCATTTTTGCTCTTTTCCGTGCTCTGAACATACCCTGTTTTGTGTGCCATATCACTCTTAAGGCTTTCCCGAGGCCTCTTTCCTTTGCCCAAGCCTCTTGCCATCTCCCAGCTCGCTCGCATTCTTTCTTACAGTCCCAATCTTTGGACTTCAGTTCTTCAGAAACCAGCCCTCATGTCCCCCCTGCAGGCTATCTCCTACACACATGCATGGAGTCGGGCCTCAGAGCACCCTGTGTTTGCTCAGGACGCCTGTCGTGTTTGTCATTGTCATCTGTCTTCCCCGCTAGGTACCAAGGCCCGTCAGGACAAGGATCTGGTGCCGATGGTCACCGCCATGCCCAGCATAGAACTGACGCACAGCAGGTGCACAGGTAACCTGCTGAGTGACTCCTCAGCCCATACCATTCCAGCAGCCCTGCTGCCCCTTCCTCGCGTCTGCATCAAAGAGGTAGGGTGTGGGGGCGCCTGGGTGGCACAGCGGTTGAGCGTCTGCCTTCAGCTCAGGGCGTGATCCCGGCGTTATGGGATCGAGCTCCACATCAGGCTCCTCCGCTATGAGCCTGCTTCTTCCTCTCCCACTCCCCCTGCTTGTGTTCCCTCCCTCGATGGCTGTCTCTATCTCTGTCAAAAAAATAAATAAAATCTTAAAAAAAAAAAAAAAGAGGTAGGGTGTGGGGACTCGTGAGAAGAATTCAGGAGAGGGGAAGGGGCAACTAGCAGGTGCAGAGGTCAAGCTGGTGTAGATGCTGACCACAATTAAAAGGTTGACCCCTGAGATTCCATGTTTAATATAAAACATCAGCTCTAGTAACTGAGGTTGTAGATGTAAGAACAATCTGTAACTGACATTTAAAAACCTTTCATCTTGGATGTGGATGTGATTATTCTCTAGGACACAGTTTACCTTCTTTTTTATATGTCAAGATCTGAATTTAGCCTTATGTAGGATGGTATGATTGCACTTGTCCTAAATTTCAGTAAATGTGCCTTTTACCTTTTTATTTCGGAAAATCTCCAGCATACACAGAAATAGAGGGGATAGTACAAGGAACCCCCACTTACTCATCATCCATGTTAACTACCAACTCGGGGCCAATTTTGTTTCATATGTACCTCGCCCCCGCCCCCATTGTTTTGAAGCAAGTCACAGACCCCATATGGGTTTCATTTGTTAACAGTAAATGTGCTTTTTAGTACCATTTAAAGAAGTGCATATATGCCTGCGGTGTTGGTCATTTAAAGGTTCCTGAAGGCTTTGTCAAAAGCTACAAAGTCACAGTTAATAAGAAATCTGAGGACTGGGGAATTCTCATTGATCAGATTTTCTGTTTCACTGAATGATTAGCTAGAAAACCCTTATTGTTTAAAGAGGGAAAAGCTTTCTAAGATAAGAGTCTACTTTCCTGCCTTAATGGGTATGGTGCAGCAAACAATCTAATCTCTTGATCTACTCTGACTGATTTTCTTTCCTGGGGGACGAGACCAAGCAGCGCTGGTTGGGGTTCCATTACAGACTTGTGGTGGGAGTGGGGCCTGCGTGAGCAGGAGGTAGCAATCCTTCCCACCGGCCCCCTCACCTGTCTGACAGCCCAGATTCCAGCCTTGGTGTCTCTCCCGAGTCCCCAGCCCACCCAGCAGTGTCACCGAATGACCTCCACCGGGATACACATAAGCCACTCCCGTTCCGCGCCTCTTATCCAACACCTGGCACGGGTTTGCCCGACTGCGCCTTCCTTCCGCCAGTCTTTGATCAGGAAGCATGTGCGGAAGGCCAGCTTGGGACTCAGCTCAGGGAACACAGCAGTGACTTTTCTGGAGACACCACAAAATCTGTCTTGATACCGAGTGATGGGGGTAAGCACGGGGTGCCATGAGGTCATGACTGCGCACTAGGAACCAGTCCTGGGAGGGGCTGGGGAGTGTCCCCGTGGTAGGTGCTGCCTGAGCCTGGGGGACCAGCGGAGTTCACTGGGCAGAGGGGCAGAACCCTCAGGGAAGGAGAGCGGGCTCCACAGGAGCAAGTCTGACACGTCCATTGATGAGCCTCCCCCTTCCCCACTGGGGCTTTTTCTCTTTATCTCTTCTGCCTCGCTGTGTTCTCCTTTTCCAATTGACTCGCTCCTCTCTGAGCTCTGGTTTCTCTTCCTCAAGTCTTTCTGCTTCTAACTACCGTTTCTTTAACTTTCAATTTCTCCTGCCCGGAGCCTGTTCATCCCCAAATATTCTGCATCTTGCTACATAGCGTTGCCAGCCTCCCGATGGCTCAAGCCGATACCTCAGACATCCCCCCGAGTTCTTCCGTCCCTTCACATCCCACCCTTAATCTGTCGGTGAATAATCACAGGTCCACTCCCCGCCCCCACTGCCACCACCTGGAGGGACCACCATGTCTGTGTTCCACTTCTTTGCTCGTCACCAATTCTTCACAGAGCTAGAGTGACCTTATTGAAGACACTTACGGCACATTGTGTCCTTCCCCTGCTCAAACTTCCAGTGGCTTCCTGTTGCATTTAGAATAAAGTCCAAACGCCTCACCATCTGGCTCCTGACTGCCTTGGGTGAGTGACAACCTTTCTGGGCCTGAAAGTCCTCATCTAGAAAACATGGATAAAAATCACACCCACCCCCCTGGGTTGCTGAAGGGTTAATTGAGCCGGGTTTACAATAAGCACCTGTAACGTGAGCTGCTTTTGCTAATCTTCACCTCTCTTCCCCTCATTCTTCCCCCATTCCCAACATTGCACCTTCTCCTGACTCTCTTGGATTTTATTGGTGCTACCACGAAGACCATCCTCCTTTTTAATACCCTGGAATCATTCTGATTCTCCCTGCCGCACAGCATCCTGCCTGCTCCCTTTCATTCACCAAATCTTGTGTTGTGAATTCTTTCTGCAAAATGTCGCCCAGGGGTCCCATTCTGTGCCGTGGAACAGCTGGTATGGGTCAGAGTTGAGAAGTACCCCAACAGAATCTTCCTAGCTCGCTCAGGTCTACAAAGGTCAGGAGATAGCATTCAGCTTCCTAACACTCATCCCTTTTTCAAAAACCTGCCCTCCTTCCAGCACTTCAGAACTTCCTATTCTAGAATCAAGTCCCCAGTCCTTAGCATGGCCTTCAGTAGAGCGCTAACTCCACTTCCCATCCCTGCCCGTTACACAGCACAGGTTCCAGGTTGGATGCACGCCCTGTGGTTATTTGGCTGTGCCCCCAACTTCTTCCATCTGTGCCTGGCCAACATTCCCTGCCCCCGGAAGGCCTGTGCTCGTCCCTCTCTGTGGCCTGCCCTGGCCCACCCCACTTTGGGCTTTGAACTACCACCAGCACTCTATTTGTCACTTCTGTCACATGGCACCTTCTCTTGGTAATGTAGCCTGTACTGTCAGTACTACCCTCACACCCTCACCCCTGCCTAAGGACAGGGACCACATCTCTTTTTATCAGCCATCTACCATAATACGCAGTTTCTGTGTCCTGGGCACCTAGTCAGCTCATGGTTGAAGTCTATCTACCACTGCCTGCCGGGGTGATGCAACACCGTCTGAAATGGGTACTGTTATTGTCCCCACTTCAGAGATAAGGAAGTTGAGGCTTAGAGAAGCACACAACTTGCCCAGCAGCACCATCACCAAGTGCAAATCTGAGCTCTAGACCTGGGTGTGTCTGACAGCGGCATGTGCCCGCCCCGCCCGGGCTGGAGAGTATCACGTTATCCCAATTTGCATCCTCAAGAGGCCCGATGTGGTCCCTAGACTGTGATCCTCGTTTTCCACAGGACAAAACCAAGGCTTCCCTTTCATGATAAGAATACTCAACAAACCTGGAGTAGAAGGGAACTTCCTCAACCTGATAAAGGCATCTGCGAAGACCCCACAGCTAACACATTTAATGTTGGAAGGCTGAATGCTTTCCATCTGAGATGGGCACAAGACTCAACACCGTCCTGGGGGTTCTCGTTAGCATAGTTAGGTAACACATAGAAACGCAACACATTCCAACTGGAAAAAAAAAGAGTAAAACTATCTCTGTGTGCAGATGACATGCTATATATCGAAAACCCCGAAGGATACACATGCACACAGAAACCTATGAGAGCCAGTAAATGGGTTCGGCAAGGTCGTGTAAAGGACAAAAGATCACACAAGAATGAGTTGCATTTCTGGACACCAGCAATAAGCAACTCAAAATTAAGAAAACAATTCCATGTACAGTAGCATCAAAAAGAATAAAATACTTAGAAATAAATTTAATCAAGGAAGTGCAAGCCTTTTACACTGAAAACTATAGGACAGAGTTGAGGAGTGTTACCCCGCCATAAAAAGGAGTGAGGCACTGACCCATGCTGCAACGTGGACAGACCTCAATACCGCCATGCTACATGGAAGGAGCCCACAGACACAGAAGACCACACGGTGTGTGAGTCCACATATGAAATACCCAGAATAGGTAAATCCATGGAGACAGAGAGCAGATTGGTGTTGCCAGGGCCAGCAGGGGAGGGAGAGTATCAGTGACTGCTTAATGGGTATGGCGCCTCCTTTTGGGGTGACGATGTTTCGGAACTTAATATGGGTGGTGGTTACATGACATTGTGAACAGACTAAATGGCAATGAAATCGTATACTTCAAGATGGTTCATTTTACTTGTACGAATTTCACCTCAGTTAAAAAGATGTTGAAAGAAAGAAGACCTAAATAAATGGGAAGTCATTCTGTGTTCACGGACTGGAAGACAGCGTTGTCAGGATGGCGGCACTCCCCAAAGTGGTCTACAGACTCAGTACAATCCTGATCAAGACTGTAACTACCCCTTCGGCGGAAACGAACCAGCTGATTGAAACATTCATAGCAGTTTTGTTCATAATAGCCAAATATGGAAACAACCCAAACGTCCTTGAACTGATGAATGGACAAATAAAATGTGGCATATCCATACGATGGAATGTTATTCTACCATAAAAGGGAACGAAGTACTGTCACCTGCTACATGGGTGAATCTTGAAAACGTTATGCTAAGTAAAAGAAGCCAAATACAAAAGGCCACATATTGTACAATTCTGTTTATCTGAAGTGCCAAGAATAGGCAAATCTGAAGAGACAGAAAGGTTAGCGGTGGAGAACCTGGCTGGTTCAGTTGGTTAGCATGTGACTCTTGATCTCAGGGTTGTAAGGTAGAGCCCCACGTTGGACATAGAGATTACGAAAAGTAATAAATAAGTAAACTTAAAAAGCAAGCAAGCAAGCAAGAAAGAAGCTTAGTGGTTTCCAGGGCCTGGAAGAATGGGGAATGACTGCTAAGACATACGGGGCTTCTCTTAGGGGTGATGAGAATGTTTTGGAATTAGGTTACAGTGATAGTTGCACAACCCTGTGAACACGTATATACACACATATGCACACGTATGCATACATATATATACACACTACCAAACTGCGTATTTTAGAGAGATGACATAACCTGTCGAAGGTCACATCACATACAGTAAGTAGAGGACCAGAACCTGGAGCCCAAGACTATCTGCTCTTCGCACCAATGCTGTCGGTGCCGCAGGTTTCCGGGACCCTTGAATAAGTAAATTAAGAAAGCTGAGATCTGAAAGAACGCCAGAAAAGTCATTCTGAACAGTCCTTCTCACTGTGAAGTACCATAGTTTGGGATAGTTCACAATAGGGCCGGGGGGAGGAATACCGCATGGGTTACACTGAGAAGTCGGTTGTACTCGACAAGGAATAACCTGCCCCCAGTGGGCTGCTCTGGCTGTGCCTTTCAGCGGGGAGTCTGGGGAGCAGACGAGAGCTGTGAACAGTGGACCCTAGGCCAATTTCAGAGGTCGGGGAAGAAATAAACCCACTGTCACAGTGAAGAGCCTTGGGGTGGCCAAAGAATTTTACCTTTACCCATAGTTGTAAAACTCTTCAAATGCTTTTTCTCACACCGCTATTTCTTTCAAAATTTGAAATCATGTTTATCTTACTGATTCCTAAAATCATACATACTAGTTTTAGAAAATTTGGGCAAATACATAAAAATAGAAAGAAAATGACCCCAGTCCCCAAGGATACCTTTTCCCAGGACTGCTTTCTGTCCACATAGGCGATCTACGAGACTTACAGAGTAATGGACCCCGAAATCCGCCCTGCCTCCCACAGGCCTCTCCCAGCCAGTGACTGTGGCAGGGGTGCTGAGGCAGGCTCTTTTCTGAGGGACACAAGGCTCTTCTTACAAGTGACTCGGCAGATTTCGCGGCGGAATCCCGATGGCTGGCTGCCACCAGCCCCTCTTCCTTCCCTCCCTCTGGCCCCTTACAGGCTTGGCTGCCGCTGAGGCTTTCTCGTGGAGAGTCCTGTCATGGTGTCTGCTCCTTGGGTGACCCGCACTGACACAGGGTTCCCGGTCTGTTTCTGATATTATCCCTAATGCTGTTCGACCCCGGGCAGGTGCGTGCAGGTGCGTGGGGAGGGGGCTGGTTTGTGATCGGCTCCTTAGGGAATTACAGCAGGCTAGAACAGCAGGAGAGGGGCCCTGGTGAGGGATGGAATCCTCCTAGGAGACCGATACCCACTTCCGAAAGTGGCTGAGTAGGCCTTTTTCTTCACCGCCTCCCCAGCGGGCCTTATCATGTGTAAAACCTCTGCTGATTTGACCTCCTGTTTATTTGCCTTTCTTGGTTACTAGTGAGGTTCAGCCTAGTTTCACATCTAGTAGTGATTTCATTTCCTATTTTACATTTAACCACTTCTTTGTCTTCTCTTCTCTCTCCTCCTCTCTCTTGTTATCTGATCGCCCCTTCTATTTCCTTTTTATTTTTCCTCTCACCTCTTAATTCTCCAGATTAAGAAGATGACAGTGCTTAAAAGTGCTGTTCTTAGCTTTCTAGCCTCCTCTTCCTTTATAAATTGGGCAAGTTGAAGCTTTCGCTCAGCCTCCGAGAGCTCCCTCTGAAATGAGAAAGTCATGTCAATCATATCATATTAGTTTTTGTTTCTCTGTGACCCTTGATTATTTGCTTTCCTTTTCTCTGTGAGTCAGTGGCACTGGATTTTTTTTTTTAAGATTTTATTTATTTGAGAGAGAGAGCACAAGCAGGGGTAGCAGCAGAGGGAGAGGGAGAAGCAGACTCCCCGCTGAGCAGGGAGCCTGATGCTGGATTTGATCCCAGGACCCCGGGATCACGACCTGAGCCAAAGGCAGACGTTTAACCGACTGAGCCACCCAGGCGTCCCTCACCCATTAATTGTAGCCTTTGTCCGTGGATCTTGCCTGCAGCAATTAGGACTGAGGTGTTGTTCTTTCCCTTTCCTTTCCTTTCTTTTACATTTTATTTTTAAGTAATCTTTACACCAAGTATGGGGTTCAAACTTACAATGCCAACAAGTTACATGTTTTACTGACTGAGCCAGCCAGGCACCCCAGGACTGAGGTGTTCTAATGGTGATTTTCTATTTCCCTCATTCCTTCTATGTTTATTGATTGGAATTCTGTAAGGAACATTTTCCCTTTTCCTCCATTTATTTATTAAATCACTACAGACTAGTGGATTTTTTTTTTTTTAATTTTAGAAGGACGCAGAGTTATCTTTTTGCCTTATTTCCCAGTCTTGGGGTAATTTTTCTAATAATAGTAAACGTGTTCCGATATAGGACAGTCAAAAAGAATGATAGATGAACACCACAGTGGCTGTTTTTGGAAAGATTGACCAAAACACTGTCATTAAAGGCTACAATATGTGGAAGCTTAAGAACCCTGTGTGGGACTGAAGGAGAAAACCCCACAAGACTAAGAATGAGAGTTCCACGGCTGAGTTGCATGTCTCAGAGTCCTAACTTCATCCCTACTGGTAAAAGAACTTGGGGAAATCATTCTGTCTCTTTGGGCCTCAGTTTCCCCCCAAATAAGATGAAGATGAAGGTGTTGGTCAACTCAGGATCAGTGGTTCTCAGGCTTGAGCATGCATGTCCATCACCTGGAGGTTTGATTAAAACCCAGATCACTGTTTGCATCTCCGAAGTGCCTGATTCCGTAGGTGTGAGGTGGGGGCCCATGGTTGTGCACTTGTAACACGTTGCCAGATGATGCCGATGCCACTGGTCTGGAGACCACGCTTTGAGAACCATTAATCCAGAGGCTCTCAAGGAACCATTCACAACTTTGGACTCAACATTTATTCAAATGGTAAAATCTTTGGTCCTGGCTCTGAAGAAGTCATGGATGCAATGATGGAACAGGACTTGGCAGGAGCAGAGGCACTGGAAATCCAGCGTGGAACCATGCAAAAGACACTTGAGGGATTGTTTGGTACCAGGCATGACATTACATGCTTCTAAGACCCAGTCACTGTCCAGAGAGGGACAAAGTTCGGGCAGAGTGGTGAAGAGCAAGCTTGAGTCTGGGTCCCACCCCTGAATAGCTGTGTGGCCTCGGGCAAGTGGCTAAATGACTCCTTACCTCAGTTTCCACACCTATAAAAGGAGGACAGTAATGATACTTATGTGGCCTGGCATAAAGAAAATGCTTGATGAGTGGTTCTCGCTGCTGGAATTACTATTCATTGCTACTGAGCCTCTCCAATGGGGAGAAGTACAAGAGAGAGAAATGGTCTCCACTTCCACAGCGTGTCCCATGCTCCCTCAGCCCCAGTGCTACCCAGCCTGGATTCTTAGCCACTAATTTTTAACCCCCTCACAAAATCCAAAACAGATTATGAGAAAAATCCAATATAATTTATTAAATAATTCCCGAGGGCTCCTTCAAGGAGCGTTAACAACTCTCAATACAATAAAACCAATAAATTAACATAGGTGCCCCCTCCTGCCTTCACAGAGGCATAATGAGGATAAGATTTAAGTCTGCAGAGGAAAAACATTCTATAAATACCAAGAGTGATAACAATGACATAACCTGAAGTCTTTTCAAGTTAATTCACACGTTTACACCTCAGTCCTCCAAAGAGTAGCCCATCTGGGGATTCATTGAGATTATTCATTGGAATAATTTACTTGACGGTTCACAGGAGAGTTGTCACACTTGGCTGTCAGTCATGTTGTCTCAAGCCTTCATACATGTCCGCCGTTCCAAAAGGAATACAGGTTCAACCAGATGGCCTTGCAGGACCTACTGGGCTCCAGGGTTCAGCGATTTAAACACACGTTCCAGGCACGCCGAGAACTGTTGTAGAATCGTCAAGATGAAGCTTTTACCTTCAAAGGTATCTGCAGGCACAGAAACTTCTGTTTCTGGCTCGTGTTGGAACTTGAGTTTGTCAAGCTGTTCGATGATTTTATCGATAACGTTCTTATCTGATAATGGTCTGATCGCCCTGAAATAAGGCAGGATGGCCGAGCTGTTGATGTGTGGTGCTTCGGAGTCAGAGGTGAGACATGGCACCAAGGAATGGTTGGATTCTGGCAGCCCCGTTTCTTTCTTCAGCTGTGGGATCAGGAGGAGAAATGCTTGAGCATTAGGTTTGCAGTAACAGCTAGAAGCCCCGACGCTAACGTCTGAGCTCCCTCTGGGATGGGCTGGGGCGAGGGGCGGGGGGCTCCCCCCTGCCATCTCTTGTAATCAGTGCCACGACCCTTGAGGCTGTGATCATCACTATTTCCCTTCCCAGAAGAAACTAAAGCTCCATTGGTTTGCGAAGCTGGCTCCAGATCAAGTGGCAGGCCCGGAATTCTTACCCACGTCAGTACCAATTCCAAAGACTATGCCGATAACCACGGCTCCATCGTGCCTCCCCTGCCCATCTGGCCAAGGCCTTCGCAGCCCCTTGGAGTCTTCTCTTAGCTGCTCAGGGGCTCAGAGAGCTGGGGAATAGGAGAGGATCTGGGTTTCCATCCTGCCTCTTGCTCTTTGTGACTCTGTGTTAAAGCCAATGTATCCTCAGCTCATCGAGGGGGTGTATGCATGTCTGGAAAGGCCTCCAAGATGCCAGGGAGTTTTTTCAAACATACCATGGACTCCAGACCATGCCCTCTCCTGTCCCTCTTCCCAAGGACTAAGAGCTTTTGGGTTCACCTGAAGTGCTAAGAACACCTCACCAGCCTGAACTGCCTAGTCACCTTGGCGGGTGACTAGGCGTCTATAAAAACCAAGGATAAGGTTTAAATGTCAGGGTGGAAGGGAAGGGCAAGGCCAATTTCATGAGTTGTCTCCAGGTTTTGTTTAGTCAAAGCTGCGGAAGAGGTTCTATCTTGATCACAACTCAGAAAAAGAGAGCACATTTATTTAGCCTCAAACTTTCCTCCCAATGGGGTCAGGCTCAGAAGAGCCCCTGGTGGAAGCAGACTGGGTCCTAATTAAACAGTAAAGTAGTATACAAACAGACACCCAGTTTGTTAACTGCCCTTCTCTGCGGTGAGAGAGACTCTCCGTGACCCAGGGGAGGATTTTCACGTCCCGAATTCACTGAGGCCTCATTTACAGCTTAGGCTGACATGCGCTGCGCCCTAGCAGGCTCCTAAATGGTCCGGCAAGATGGCCTGTCTCTAGGGATGTGCGTCAGGCAGGAAAATCCACGTAATACCACTGTGAACCAAATATGTTAGGGACGAACAGACCTACTAAAGCAGGTCCTATAGCACACGAGAAGCTGTTCAATTTCAGGCTGTCTGGGCTCATCTCTGCCTCTGACCCTCATAAAAAGTCCATCATAGCCTGTCTCATCCCCGTCCCTTTCTGGGGTATCCACAGCTCTAGCTTCAGGTCTGAAAAGAGGAGGCTTCTTCTGGGGGCCACAGAAGGCATTTTAAAGAAATGGCCCAGAAGAGAAATCTGTAGGGCACTTACGTAGTCTTCCAAAAGTCCCTTCGACAGGGGCTGTAATTCCAAGATGATTTTCCGTACATCACTTGGTGGTAGGCGATGGGTGGGCGCCGTATGGGAGGTCAGCAAAGTTTCCATGTAGCAGAGCAGGAACAGGGCAAAGCCGGCGGGAACTGGAGAAAGAAATCGATGCTGTGAGACACATGATCAGACACCCTCTGCCCACACCAGCTGCCGCCACCGGTGGCTGAGCCCCCCCCCCCCCGAATCTTCCGCACTAATGGGACAACAGGACAGGGCGGTACCTGCACGGGAGAGCATGGCGAGAGTGTACGCGGCCTGCTTCGGCAGTAGCTTCTGGGGTCAGATGTGCTCACCATGATCCTCCGGAGATATATAAAGAGCCAGTTGTGGGGAAAAAGAATGATCGACGTCCCGCCCATGGCAAAATCATTGCTCAGCTTTTCTCCAGAAAACACTCAAAATTCTGCGGCCCAAGGTTGGGCGAAAGCAGGGCTGGAAGGAAGTGCTGAGGTTACCCTCAAGGTGGGCAGATGCCTACTCAGTACAGACACACACAGGAAGGCACACATATCTTTGCCATTTCTTCTGGGAAAAAAGCTTATTGATTTGACTAGAAGAAATTTTGAAGCCCAGAATTGATAGGTAGAACGCCCCAGGAACAGGTGATTTACAGGAGTTGAGGGCCAGTGCCCCATAGGGAATTTCTGGGGAGGGTCACAGTGAGTGTGTGTAGGTGTCAGGCTGGCATGAGGTTTTCAAAATGTATTACCTTTGTAAATTTCTGAAGCGTGCCCATGCCAATGTGCGGGGATGGCCCCGATAACCACTGTGAATGTAGTGAGTCAAATGCTCGTCGCCATTCTGTTTGGCCTTGAACATCGTTGGATTCTCAACTGTGCCTTGGCAACAGCAAGGCCTAGAGCCAGAATCTGTGCTCCAGGATGATTTGTTGAAGGCACTTATTCCTATTTTGAATGCCAACTTTGACCAGGAACTCTTCTAGGGTCTGAGGAATGGTGGCAAAAAAGTCAAACAAGGTCCCTGCCCTGACAGAGCTGGCATTCTAGCAGGCAATGGGCTGACAGTAAGCAACATGAATAATAAGAAAGTGTAAGGTAATGATAAGAACTATGAAAATAAAACAAGGTGATAGGATAGAGAGTGGTGGGTGAGATACTTTAAGTCGAGTGATGAGGAATAGTTTCTCTGGGGAGGTGTCTGCTGTGGGAAGATCTGGGGAAAGGGTGCTCCAAGCATAGGAGACACTAGTGCAGAAGTGAGCTTGCTGTGGTCAAGAATGGCAGCTGGAGCAAAGTGAGAGGAGGGTAGGGTAGGGAGGTGGGCAGGTCACGTAGGACCTTCTGAGGCCATGACAAAGAACTTGGGTTTTATCCCAAGTGTGACAAGGCACCACTGGATGACTATAGGGAGGGGACTGTAGAATCTGGTATACTTTAAGAAGTGAGAATGAGAGGCTGCTAAGTGGAGAATGGATTGTGTGAATCCAAGATGGAAGCAGAGGAACAGCTGGGAGTTTATGTGGTTGTCCAGGTAGAGATTATGGTGGCTTGGACCACGGTAGAGTGGATGGGGATGGAGTCCACAGAACCGGCTGATGGACTTATGTGGAGGTGAATCCAAGAGAGGAATCAGGGACGACTCCTGGGATTTTGAGGAAGCAACTGGATGGTTGATATGCAGAGAGGGAAAAGAAGTCTAGAGAGGGGAAATTGAGAATCCTGTCTGGAATGAGTTAAGTTCAAGATGCCCATTGGGCATCTATTTGATGTCAAGTTGGCCATTTGATAGGAGTCAAGAGCACAGGGACAAGGTCAGACCGGGGCCATCCACAGAACCCAAGACACACAGTAGAAGAGAGAGTTGGGAACCTCCTTCCACCCTTAAACCCAAGTACCCCTCTAGCCCCTGCTGTCTCTTTCCTTTTCATATCCAAGCTTCTTGACAGAATGGTCTACACACACTTTTACCTTACTTCCCAAACCACCACGATATGGTTTTACCCTAACAATTTATTCAAAATCCTCTAGCAAAGTCCATGGTAGGCAGAATTTTGCCCACATGACTTTCACCCTCTGATGTTTACTCCCATAATTTTGTTACATTACAGGGAATTTGCAGATGTAATTAAGGTTAATAATCAGCTGACCTGAAGATAGGTTGTTTGCCAGGTGGGTCCAATGTAGTTACACGAACCCTTAGAGACAAAGAGAAAAGCAGAGACTCAAAGCATGAGAAAGACTCAACTGGCATTGCTGGCTTGAAGTGGGAGGCGCCAGGTGGAAAGCATGAGAAGAAGATGAATTTGGCCAAGAACCAGTGAGCTGGAGGAGGACCCTGGGCCCCAGCTGAGAACCACAGCCCCAGCTACTGCTCTGACTTTAGCCTGGTAACATCCTGAGCAGAGAATCCAGTTACTCCACACTGGACTTCTGACATCGACTGTGGGACAGTAACTTTGTAGGTTTAAACTGCTGAATTTATGGTATTTGGTTCGACAGCAGCTGAGAACTAATATAGTCTCCAGTGGCCTCATGTTGCCAGCCTTACTGGTTCTTCTCAGCCCTCATTTTACTTGACCCCTCCATGACACACAGTAATGCCAACCACTTCCTCCTTGAAAACCTCTTTTTCCTCTTATTATGTGACAATATTATCCTGACACATTTTGGCCCTCTGATAGTGCCTCCTCAGGCCAAATCATCTTCCTGCCTGCTCCTTTAATGGGCATGTCTCCAAGGGCCCCACCCTTGATCCATGGTCCTCACACAGTAATGTCTCTCTCTTTCAAACTCCAGATCTAAATGTCCAACTGCCTAATGGACATCTCCACCTGACTGCCCCACCCATGACATGTGCAAAGCCCAAGGATCTGAACCAGGGTAATAATGATTGTGGGGATGAATGGACGTGAATGGATTGGAGAAACCTGTAGGAGACAAAATTCACAGGAGATGGTGGTTGATTGGATATCTGGATGGTGGAGAGAGAGGAGGTGAGGACTGCTTCTGGGTTTGTGGTTTGGGCAATTGGACTGATGGGGGTGCTACAAACAGAGAGGGCCACAGGGCTCAGGTGAATGAAGAATTCAGTTTTGATGTGGTGAGTTAGAAGTGTCATGGAACGCTCATGTGACCATGTACAGTAAGCCATTAGACATTTGGATTTGCAGCTTGAAGGAAGGAACTAGAGACATGGCTGCCATGTTTGTGTGTTGTGCCATCTTTGGGTGCCATCTGTACATTGTGCTTGAGAAAACTGTCAGCCTACAAGAGATAACCAATGAGACTACATGGGAGGTAAGTGTGGAGGCCAGTGGTACACCTCCATTCACAGAACAGGGAGAGGAAGATGACAGTCTAAAATGCTGAGAAGTCCCTCTGGAGAGGGAGAGAAATGTACTAGAAAAACCGGTCATGGAACAAGATAAGAAGTGGTTTTCAACAAGGCAGATGCGATTAGCACCATCACAAGCCATGGAGAGGTCAAATAAGATAAAGGCTGAAGAGACGCACTAGGTTTGGCAACATGAGGTCACTGAGAACTTTGCTGGAGGAGTTTGAATAAGTAGGTGGGGGTGGGAGCTATACTGTGGGGTAAAAGTGCACGCATACTCCTCTGTCAAGAAGAGGAAGAGGAAAGAGACAGCAGTGGTTGGACGGGCACTTGCGCTGGAAGGGGGTCCCAGCTGTTTCTTCTGTTGTGCATTGGGTTCTGCAAACCACCCAGGGCGGACTTCATCCCTGGGCCCTTGGCTTCTATCCAACCGTTGACTTGACATGGAATAGATGCCAATGGACATCTTGAACTTAACCCATTCCAGACAGAACTCTTGATTTCTCTTCTCCAGACTTCTTTTCCCTCGCTGCGTATCAACCACCCAGTTGTTTCATCAAAATTCCAGGAGTCGTCTCTGATCTGTCTCTTTGATTTGTTCATATCACTCATGAATATTTGTCTTATTCTTTAAAAGGACGTGGGCCTCTTTTATTGTCTTATAGCCCAGTTTTAGAGAATTTTTCTTATAATAGTAAAGGTGTTCTGACATAGGGCAGTCAAAAAGGATGATAGATGTCTACCACAGTGGGTGTTATCAGAAGGATCACATCAATAAATTGGACTTCCTCAAAGTTAAAAATGTTTGGTCTTTAAAGACACTCTTTAGAGGATGAAAAGACAAGTATAGACTGGGAGAAATATATTTGCAAATCACAAATCTGACAAATATATAAAGAACACTCAAACTCAATTTTATTAGGATTAGGCAATTGTTTATTTAAAATGACACCAAGAGCACAAGCAACATAAGAAAATAATAGATAAATTACACTTCATTGAAATTAAAAACTTTTGTGGGTAAAAGGACACTATTAAGAAATTGAAAGACAGCCACAGAACAGGAGAAAATATGTGAAAGTTATATGTAAAACAGGGAGCTAATATCCAGAATATATTTTTAAAAACTTTTACAACCCAACAATTAAAAGACAAAAAAATTTTTTTAAATGACCAAAAGATTTTTTAAAAAGATTTTATTTATTTATTTGACAGAAAGAGAGACAGCCAGCAGAGAGGGAACACAAGCAGGGCTAGTGGGAGAGGAAGAAGCAGGCTTCCCAGTGGAGCAGGGAGCCCAATGCGGGGCTCGATCCCAGGACCCTGGGATCAGGCCCTGAGCCGAAGGCAGATGCTTAACGACTGAGCCACCCAGGCACCCCCGACCAAAAGGTTTGAATAGACATTTCTCCAAAGACATACAAATGGCCAAAAAGCACATGAAAAGATGCTCAATATCATTATGAGTCAGGCATTAGGGAAATGCAAATAGAAACCACAATGAGATACATCACACCAAAGATGGCTATCATTAAAAGAAAAAAAAAAAGAACAGTAAAATAATAGGTGTTGGTGAAAATATAAAAAGTTGGAATCTTTGTATATTACTGATGGTAATGCAACATAGCACAGCTTCTGTGTTAAACGGTTTGGCAGTTCCTCAAAGTTAAACATAGGGTGACCGTATGACCCAGCAATTTCATTCCTAGGTGTCTACACAAAGATATGTACAGGAGTGTTGAAGGCAGCGTTATTCATAAGAGCCAAAAGGCGAAAACAGCCCAAATGTCCCTCAGCAGGCGAATGGATAAACAAACTGTGGGCTCTCCAAACTGCAGTATTACTCAGCCCTAGAAAGGAATGAGGTAGGTACACACTACGACACAGATGAACCTTGAAAACACGATACTAAGTGAAAGAAGCCAGACACAAAAGGACAAATATTGTATGATTCCATTTAATATGAAATACTTAGAAGAAGCAAATCCATAGAGACAGAAAGCCTATTAGTGGTTGCTAGGGGATGGGCCGGAGGGGGGTGGGGATTGACTGCCTAGTGGGTATGGGGTTTCCTTTGGGGTGAGGAAAAAGTTGAAAATCAGATAACAGTGCTAGTTGCACTATGAATATAGTTGCATTGTGAATATACTACAAATCACAAAATTGCACATTTTAAATGGGTGAATTTGGAGGTTTGTAAATTGTATCTCAATTAAGATGTTGCATTTCCAAATTATAGGAACCAGAATCATCTTATCCCATTTATTTCTCAAACCTGTGCCCAGGAGCCCTTACTGTTTGGCCAGCAGTAGGCTAGATACTAGATGCCTTGAGGATGGAGAGATGAATGAGACTGCTTCAGTCTAAAATGGGATCTTGGTACTAAAGTGGTTATATTTGCAGACAGTGATTAAAACCCGTGACTTGGGTTAAAGAGATCCACACTGGAATCCACTGGTTAGAATCTTGAGATTGTTTGACCTTGGGCTCATTTCTCCTTTCTAGATCTGTCAAATGGGGATGATAATTAGCACTTTTTTTCATATGGGAAGCGCTCGGCACCTACTAGGAGCTACAGCAGTTACAGCCCCTCCCCCCACACCGGGTTGCGATGGAAAGTGTACTATTATCCTATTTTACAGCTGCGAGCACAGCTGGGTCAGAAGAGAAAACCCAGGTCGTCCCCGCCCGAGTCAGGGTCTCGGGTTCCCGGTCCGTAAAGTCCCAGACACCTGCTGGCGGTGGGTTTCGGGAGCGCCTGCGTGCCGCGCGCCCCCGCGGGGACGAGCACGCACCCGGCCCTGGCGCGCACGCGCGTCTATCCCGGCGGTTGCCTAGCTTGGGGGCGCCAAGCGGCCATGGAGAAGCCGGGTGTGACCCTGAGCGCCGCGGTCCAGGAGCACCTGAGGCACTTGTGTCTGCGCGAGTTCCCATGCGGCACCGGCAGCTGGGTGCGGGCGCCGCCGGGGGCCGGACGAAGGACTCGGGGATCTGCGGGACGGACGGGACTGACCAGGGGCGGGTGCGGAGGGGCCGAGGGGCCGCCAGCCGCAGGATGTGGCTGATCTGGAGAAGCCTGAGGGGGGGGTTTAAATCTGAGCATTTGGGGAGCGGCCTGACCTGGGGTGGGGGCTGGGACACTGCAGGGGCAGACGGGGTAGCGCTCTCGCAGTAACACCCCCCACCCCGCCCGAAACTGTGGGCCTGACAGGAGAGGAGAGCGAGATCCCCATCCTAGAACATCAGGCTGCCCTGGGGTAGGGCTTCTCAGTCTGTTAAAGACACCAGGCCCCTTTTGGGGTGAAAAGCTTTTGCCTGGACAAAGAGCTTCCCGACCTTCAGATAATATGTGCTCCAGAACACATAGCAAGAGCCCCCAAGCCGAGTTGGGGGGCACGGTCCTGAGCAGGCCCTGTTCTGACACCTGCAGAGGCTGGTGGGTCTGGGAGAAGTGGCTTCCTCCCTCCTTTCCTGTCTCCTGGTCTCTGAGGCCAGAAACACTTCCCTTCTAAGGCTTCTCCCTGGGGAACAAGTCGAGGCTCAGGGAGGTTAGAGCAGATGTATGTGCCCACAACCCCCCACCCCATCAGTTAGGTGCTCTTGCTGGGGATGAGGAGCATGACCTTGACAACCTGCCGCCCCTCAGATGTGCACAGGAGTATCTTGGGGGTCTGGAAAGTTTCCCTCCCACTTGCTGGGAAGCTGCCCCCCCCCCCCCACTGGTAGGGGCTAAGGGGAGGTCAGTGTTCCCCTTTTCATAGAGGAGAAAACCGAGACACCAATCAAGGAACTAATTTATTTGTTTGTTTCATCAACAAACATTGTTGCATACCTACTATGTGTGCCCGGCATCCTCGTGGAGCTTTGGGGTTTCACCGATGTCTCTCAAGAGTCTCCTGGAGGAAGGGCTGGGAGAAAGTCACTCTGGGAGTCATCCTTTCATCATCCACTGTGACATCTAAATTCTGAATTCACCTTCCCAGCCTTGCCACTTCTTCCTCAAAAACATTTCCTTGGTTAATACATCCCCCAGATGACCTTTCCTACCTCCTAGCTTCTAGTACATAAATCTTTCTGACATGTTTGGTTGCTTTCACCTGCTTCTTCAAGGTTCCCAGCTTGAGTAAACTTCTAAAGGCAGGAATGTAGTTCTCGGTCCGTAGTTCTATCCGTGGCTAATAATCAGTCAAAATTATGGATTACTCACTGTGTAAATGTCTAAGCTCTTTATCCCTGATTGTCCTATCTTACGATCTGTTCTATTTGGGGAGTCTTGAATCCTCAAGAGGGCTGAGTCACCGAATAGTGAAATTCTCCACCTTCACCACTGCAGAATAAGTCACGCTTTCTTCCTCGAACTTGGCGAACATGGAGGGAGCTGGTCCCCAGAGAAGAGGAGGCTGTGAACCCTGGGGAGGAGACAGTGGAGGCGCTACTGGACCTGGTCCGCAGCCCCCACTCACCCTGGGCTCTGCTGGAGGGTTCCAGTGCAGAGGACCGTTTTCTGAGGGAACTGGCCATCCAGAATCCCCTGGTGCTCAAAGACACCTTCTTCTACTCCTACTTCAGGTCCCTACGGGTGGTGGACAAGCAGGTAAGAGCTGGGAGTTGCTGTTAGGGAGGCCATTCCCCCTACAGAACTGTATAGTCCTTAGGGTAGGACCTCGCTGTTAAGTGGGAGGAAGGATGGGAAGGTAGCTGTGCCCCCCAAATTAATTTCACCTGCCCCTCCACCAAGCAGGGCCAACTGTTCATTTGCTACGTGTCTTCTTTCTTCGCCCCTCGGGAGGTAATCCAGGTGTGTCTTGTAGAGCTGACTTTGGGTGCACCCTGCAGTCAGCCCTCCTGGGTCCTAGGACAGACCTTTAAAGTGTCCGTATTGGTTTTACTTAAACTGTGGGGGCCCAGCGTTAGGGAGGGTTGGCATAGTACCATATTAGTTTCTGTTACGAAAAAGCCTTCTTCGCTTCTACCAAATAACAGAGCCCCAAACTGCAAACTCAGCCTTCCTACCTTTGCATCTCCTTTCCCAGAGAAACTGTGAATTTACACAGTACTGGGCATGGGGAGCGGGAGCCCCTCCTACCAATTGCCTGGGACCCTCCCGGTGTAAGCTCTGAAAGTTTTGTGTCCTGGGAACCCCTCAATCCTGGGCAAACTGGTACAGTCACCAGGAAGGGCCCTAATGTCTTTGAGGCTACAAACAACTGAAGATTCACAGATGGACGTCTGAACTTCGGGTCTGATTCTGCTGTGTGCCAACTAGCAATTCCTTACGGCCTCAGGGTTGACTGTGGCCCGGAGGTGGACAGCAAAGAACACGGCATCCCTGCCCTTAGGAGCTCGCAGTCCAACAGGGGACACAGGACCCTGAGCTGGAAGTCGGACAACCCCTCTGGGGGGGCGGGGTGAGGGCGAAGAGGTGAAAGATCACTGTCGGGGTCCGCGGCGCTGGGATCCTGGTGGGATGTGCCGGTCAGAAGGGGTTGGCCTGTGCGAGGTGACTCCCTCAGGAGGGGAAGTGGCCAGCTGTCGCTGTCCTCTTGCGGACCCCATTTCTGCTCCACAGCTGCCTCGCCCATGAGAGCTCCTAGCTTCCTGACCTTCCCTTCCAGGTGAGCCTGGTGGATAAAGGTCTCCTGAAATTTCTGAAACTTGAAGAGTTGGTACTGAGTGCCAATCAAATCAAGGAGATCGACGCCGTCAACCTGCCCCCAACTCTCAAGGTAAAGGAGCCCAGGCTCCATGTGGTGTTTTTGTGCCTCCGCAGCTCAGAGACCCTGTCCCTGCCTTGTCCTGCCACCCGAAGGTTCGGCCAGTGCGGCTGTATGCCAAGGGCCAGCCCCAGGCTTTGGAGAGGGAGGCCAGATTCCTCAAAAAAGTAGAATTTCCGTGTGACCCAGCAATGCCATCTCTAGGCTTATGCCCCAAAGAATTGAAGGCAGGGGCTGAGATTCTTGCAGCCAAAAGGTGGGGCCAACCCAAATGTCCATCAACAGATGAGTGGGTAAACAAAATATGGCCTCTCCGTACAGTGGGATGTTGTTGTCATGAAAAGGAATGACTCATGCCACAGCACGGACGAAACCGGAAAACGTCATGCTGAACGTAGAGGCCACACGCCGAAGGTCACGTACTAGGCGATTCCACTTGCACAAAGTATCTAGAAGAGGCAAATCCACAGGGACCGAGGTTACTAGGGCAGGGGTGAGGGGTGGGGAGTCATTGCGGTACGTGATGGGTACCCACTGTGATGGGTACGGAGCCTTCTGGGGTGATGAAAACTTTCAGAAATAGGAGCAATGATGGCTGCGTAATGATGGACTCTACTTAACGCCACTGAAAGGTACACTTAGAAGTAGGGAAAATGGCAAATCATACATATTTTGCCACAATAAAAAAAAATCACTTTAAGAAAAGCTAGTCTGGGCTTTATTATGAGTTTTCAGCTGAACATATCAAAATGGTCTCAATTTTAAATTAAATGTGGAAATTCGTTGATTTCGTGGCAGAAGGGACTCAGAAATGCGGCTCAGTGCCAGGCCTAGGAAGAAACCAGGCGAGGCCTCAGAGCAGAAATCCAAGAATGCTCTGTTACCCTCCAGTTGAGTCCTTACTCCAGCCAGGGACCCTTTGGCTTTCCCAGAGACAGGCTGCCGTGGGCTGAGCAGTTGCCAAATTGCCATGCTGTCCCCATCCACCCCACCATCACCTCCCATGCCAAATTTTAATGTTTCTTTCACAAAACGAAGAGAAACTTTCCAACACCTGCTGCAGAAATATTTTTCCCCAGATTTTATTTTATTTCTTTTTAAAATTTATTTTGAGAGAGTGAGCGAGAGAGGGGAGAGGGAGAAGCAGGCTCCCCACTGACGGGGGTGGGGGGGGCTCGATCCCAGGACTCCGGGATCATGACCTGAGCCAAATGCAGACACTTAACCGACTGAGCCGCCCAGGTGCCCCTTTTCCCTTAGTTTAAAGGGAGCCCCCTGTGGGCCTAGCGCGGCAGCGTATGAGGACTTCCCCATGCCACCCCACTGTTTGTCAGGGAGGGAGGGAGGACGGACTCACAGCCGTCTCTCTGCTCCTCTCAGGTGCTGGAGCTCTACGGAAACAAGCTCAGCAGCATGGGGTGTCTGTGCACTCGCCCACCCCCGTGTCTCCAGCACCTGGGGTTGGGTCAGAACAAGCTTCTGGGCCCCTTGGAAAGTCTGTATGTCACCGCAGATCACTGGTAACTCCAGAGCCCCGGCCGGAAAGAGGGGGAAGGGCTTAAGCCTTAGGTTTGGGTCGTGCCTTGAAGAACTCAGCTTTGCTCTTTTCTTTTTTTCTTTCTTTCTCTTTGCTCTTTTCTGTAATAACTGCTGGTTGGCTGCCAGCTCCAGACCTAGGGTTTATTTCTCTGATCGAATAAGCAAAAATTCCTCCTGAAACCCAGGGAAGGATGACAAGAGGTGGCGGGAGTGGATCAGACCTTTCGCTTTGATGCTTTCACAGCAGGGCTGCTCCAGTCGGCCACTGCCGACATCGGGGTGGCCACGGTTGGTTGTGGGGCTGTGTCGTGCGCTGTAGAAAGTTGAGCGTCATCCCTGGCCTCCACCCACCAGATGCCAGCAGCACCTCCACACCAGTGGTAAGCACCCCAAATTTGTAGACTCATACCATGGCCAGAGTACCGTGTGTTCTGATTTTTTATCTGGAAAACATATTTCCTCTAAACCAAGGTAACCTGCTTCATGCCAGGTGTGAGTTCCATAAAAACACGTAAGTGAAACCTCCATCTTTCACTGCTGAAATTCAAAGGAAGGCACCCTGCTCATGGTTCGGTTTTCCTGATATCTTCCCCGTCTTCTTGAAGGCTGACTTTGGATAAGGTCCACGTGCTGGCCCCCATGAAAGGTTCTTCTCGGGTACTTCCCTTTGACTGGCTAGCATAGCCTCGCATGGCGGGAAGAGCAGGGCAGGAGGGCAGGGAAGATGCCCGAGTTCGGTGAGCTGGAGACCAGAGGGTATGATGTGCTGATGACGTGCCCCTTGCGTTCCTCTTGCTGCTATTCTCAGAGCGGACACCAGTTTGCTGTGTGCAGTGGGGAGAGCTCCTCATTGCCCCCCCTTCCTGGCCCTTTTTGCCAGACTGGGATGGAGGGCGCCTCCTTTGTCCTCACTGGCATGTTCTTCTTCACTCATGTGCCCCCAAGACATGAATCACAGGGCTTCCTATGACCATGAGCCAGTCGGGCTTCGGAAAGCGTCCTCCAGCTTCCAGACCCCTCAAGTGTCATGGACCCTCTTCTCAGGGCCCCATATTTACCGGCCTCTCTTACCTCCGCCCACTGCTCCTCCCCACGTGGCTTCCTGGCCAGTGTCAGTCTGTTGAGAACCTTCTAGATGCACAGTGCTGTATCAGGATCTATGCGCGGTACCAAGAGTTCATCTGCGAAGAGATCTGTGTAAATGGAAGTCATTGCAGGCAGGATGTGACCAGGGCCATCTCTGTGTCACAGTGAGGATGGCAGTGTCATGGGGGGGGGGCCAGTAGAACCAAGAGGTGTTTCTTGGTGAATCAAAGGGGGGCGATCTTGAGCCAAGGGCCGCTAACTTGTGAGTCAAGGGTGGGTGGGGGCTCCTATCCCGACAGGATCCTATCCCGCCCTCAGCACCGGCCTGCTGTCTGTCGTGGACACGGGGTGCTGGGTGGTGTTGAGCAGGGCAGGCCCAGTGCATGACCACAGCTGCCTGTCCCCATTCCCGCGCTCACCCTGCCTCTGGGCTTCCGGCTGATCCTGCTCCCCTTCTAGGCCCAACCTTGTCTCTCTGGACCTGAGCTTCAATGACCTGACGGACCTGCAGGGCATGATTGCTGGCCTCAGCACCCTCCCCCACCTGCGGCTGCTCGTGCTGCAGGGGAACCCGCTGGCCCTGGTGCCCTACTACCGAGGCTTCACCATCGACAGCCTGTCCCAGCTCTGCGTGCTGGACGACATCACCGTGTCTCCCAGTGAGAAGCATCAGTTCCGGGGGCTCAGCCACAGTGGGGGTGAGGGAGCGGATGGGCAAAGCAGGGAGGGGCTGGCATCTGATACCCTGGGCCTCTGCTCACCGGTCCACTGTCAAACCGGTCCCTGCAGCGCCCCAGTTAGTCAGGGGTAGCTCACCTTCTTGGTCAGTGTTCTCTCCCAGATTTTTGATCCCTGTCATTGGGATTTGGGGACAGAAGTGGTAAAGGGGCTGAGACCATCCTAGGCCAACAGGAAACGTTCTTTAAATGCATTTCTTTACATCTGTGGTGGCTTGAGATCACCCCCTTGTGGCCCATGCCACAAGCTGCATCAGAGCCTTCTGAAGGTCAGGGCGATGGAACATTGGTAATCACAGCTGCCATGCCGTGTGCCAGGCAGAGCTAAGGTAACAGATTCTCCATCTGTAACCATCCCTGCAAAGCAGCTACTATCATTCCCATTATACAAATCCAGAAAACAAGGCTTAAGTGGGGTATCTTACCAAAAAGGGACTCACTCCAAATCACTGTGTTTGAACTTGGCGGAACTGGGGTTTGAACCCAAGTCTGCAAACTGCGAGGTTCAGCCCCTCAAGGAGGAAAGAATGGAGGGACCCGGCTGGGCCTGCCCTCCCCTGCCGTCCCCCTCACTTCTGCCACTTCCCCTTGCAGACCTCTTGGCACGTGAGGCACAGTTCGTGGTGACTATTGGAAATGTCAAGGGGGTTCTGGACACCTCTATCCTGGACCCGGAACCAGGGCCTCAAGGCCCTTTTATCACTTACAACTATTATGTGACCTACGATTTTGTGGAAGATGAAGAAGGAGAAGCAAGTGATTACGGTGGCGTGCTGGCCAAGGTGTGTGCCCCTTGGGCTGCTCCCAGGAACTGGGGTCATGCGCTGCCCTTGGCTCCACAGGGTCTCCTGTGCAGGCAGAACCGCTTCTTGGGGCCCAGAAAACCCCTTTACTCGGAGCTTTCTGGTTCACACCCTACTCTGAGAAGGGAAGCGGCTCTATTCAGCCCCTTTCTTGCATCTCCGAGTTACTCCCCGTGTTCACCTTCGTTTGCCCTTGAAATACAAGCAAACGGCCTCACAAGGGAGCAACACTTACAACCAGGCCGTTGCTCCCCACCCCACGCTTCTCCCCTACTCTTCCATCGCCCTTCTCATCAAAAGCACACAGGAGGGTATCACCCAGCCAGGAGAGATGGGGGACGCCCTAACTCCTGCAGAAATTGTTACTGTTCTTACTCCTAACATAGACCTCTCAGAAGGGGCAAGATGGGCATTTTTAAAAACTTCCTGCCCAAGCCCGCGTCTTGGTTGGTGCTTCAGGTTCGGCGCAGACACCTGTTCACGCACATGCGCGCTGCGCTCAAGGAGAACCCTACGCACAGCTCAGCGGGCGAGTGTCTGGGTCTCTCCCGCAGATCGTCAAGCCCTCACCCAGCACCGAACAGCTGGTCGAGGACATTCCTGAAGAGCTCTTCGAGGAGGCTGAAGACTCCGTAGAGTCTGGGCTGTCCACGCTGTCGGGAGAGCTGGAGGGTTCGGTGGCCTCGGGCGGGTCGGGGTCCTTGCCCCGGGTGACAGACTCCGCGGAGGAGCTGGCCAAGCTGCGGCCGCGAATAGATCCCCGGCTCTGCCCCTCCCCAGGGTAAGGACGGAGGCCGCGTGGCAGCAGGGCCTGGGTGGCCGGGGTTCCGTGAGCTCTGCCCGCGCCCCTTCCCGGCCCCACAGCAGAGCGGTCCCTGCGCCCCCGGGGACCCTCTGGGCCAGTGGCTGCGCAGGTGCAGCTGCGTTCGGTGTTCGAGGCCCCGGGAGTCCTCCCTTCGCCGGAGCGCAGCTGTACCTTCTTTCCCTGAACGGTCAGGTATAAGGTCAAGGCAGAGGTGAGAGAGGGACAGCCCTTGCCCTCCGGCAGCCCTCAAGAGTTTAAAACCTTCTCAGTTTAACTTCTTAATGCATCTGGAATTTATCCTGGCACCTGACACGTGGTGTGGAGCTGGCAGTCCAAGTAGCAGGTTCTTTCTCCCCTCCTAAGGCCGGCCTCACGGGCGTCGTGCGTATCACATGCTTTGTCTTATTTGATAAAGAATTTTTTTTGATGGTGAAGAATTTTACAAGAACTTAGAGTCACATCTCATTTAGTCTTGAAGCTCCATTAGCTCCATAACTCATTTCAAAACATGGATCCGGGTTGGGTTGTGGTGGTGGTGGTGGTGGTGTGTGTTTTACAAGCTTCCTGCTATCAGCTGGCGTTGTCATTAGATTCTTCTGATGACCAGAGCTCAGAAAACAGAATTTGCGACTGAGTTCTAATGACCTGAGCCTTCACCTCACGCAGATTTTGCTGCTGATGCCTTCAAGGAATTGCGAAACCTAGTTTCTCTTGAAGCTGAAAGAGTTATTTTTTATTTTTTTTAAGAATTTTTAATTTTTTTTTATTTGGGAGAGAGAGAGAGCAAGAGCACGAGAGGAGGAAGGGTCAGGGAGCCCAGTGCAGGACTGGATCCTGGGACTCGGGGATCATGACCTGAGCTGAAGGCAGACGCTTAACCAACTGAGCCACCCAGGTGCCCCTAAAAGAGTTGTTTTTGTTTTTGTTTTTAATTACTTAAGACATCCACGGAAGGTAAACAATACAGGCTTGTGGAGACTATGGGGGAGCTGCCGTGGGCCCTTGTGCAGAGTTCCTGCGGTGACAGAAAGAGGGAGGCGGCTACCCCAGCTGTCAGAAGAGGGGGAGCCCCAGCCAGCCCCGAGCCAGGCTCCCCAGTCAGCCCCAGATGACAGCCTTGTGGTGGTGCTGCTGGTGGTGGTTGAATTTTTAGAAATACTAACAAAAAGTAAGAACTACAAATGATGCTACTTTTAAAAATATGTAAATTAGAAAATAAAAGTTTCTTCTCCTGCATCCGTCAAACTCATCCCATAGAATGAATTACTCTTTTATTTATTTACGTTAAGTAGTCTCTACTCCCAGTGTGGCACTTGAACGCAGGACCTCGGGGATCAGGAGTCGTCCACTCTCCCGACTGAGCCAGCCGGGCGCCCCAGAACGAACTACTCTGAATGGTTTTGTGCATGTGGTTCCCTGTTTCTTCTTACACAGTCATATATACGAACCTATATACTCCTATACTTTTTTTCTCAAAAAAAATGAACTCATATTCTGTCTCAGTTTGAAATATGCTGATTCTGCTTGTGGCTGTGGACACACAGACCTGTTCTATTATTTTTTTTAAATAAATGATTAAAATGTAACCCACATATACGGAAGTATCCACCTACAGCCAAATGATGAGGGCCCGCAAGTAACCACTGCCCTTGATAAGAAATAACATCCCAGGGGCGCCTGGTTGGCTCAGTCGTTAAGCGTCTGCCTTCGGCTCAGGGCGTGATCCTGGCGTTATGGGATCGAGCCCCACTCAGGCTCCTCCGCTATGAGCCTGCTTCTTCCTCTCCCACTCCCCCTGCTTGTGTTCCCTCTCTCACTGGCCCTCCCTCTCTCTGTCAAATAAATAAATAAAATCTTTAAAAAAAAAAAAAAGAAAGAAAGAACATCCCAGAACCTCCGAAGACTCCTTAGGCCCCTCCCTCCTTCCTAACTGTCACTGTCAACTCAACTAACACCATTAACTCATGTGCCTTAGACCTTTCTATAAATGGCGTCAGGCAGTAATCGTGTGTGTCTGGCCTCCTGTGACACTGTGCACGTGTGTGCACGTCTCCTCAAAGGCGTCGTCCTGGTCCCCGGCCATGGCCTCCCGGCTGACAGCACCCCCGTCTTCCTCTGCCCTCCCCAAGGACGGTTCTCTTCAGCACCGTCCGCAAGCCCTGGACCGATGTCATCCCCTGCAACTACGAAATGCAGCACACCCTCAGGGACCTGGTGCCCCTCAAGGCCTTCCTGCTGGCGGGAACCACCGTGACCATCGTGGAGGAGAAGGTGGGTGACGGGGTTCCTGTGCTCCACACATCAGCCCCCTTTTCCTGTCTTCCAGTCTCCAGTCAGGGCGTCCCGGGGCCCTGGTGCCTTGTGGGCGAGGGCTCAGTGCCTTTCCAGCAAGATCCCAGCCAGCCCCCGGCTGGCCTGCCTCACTCATGCCCACCTCGCCATCCCCTAGATTCTCTCCTGGCCTCTGGTGCCTCCGCCTGTCGACACTGTGTTGCCTGCTAAGAAAGGAAAAGGGGAGAAGGACAAGAAGGACAAGAAGGACAAAGACAAGAAGGGAAAGGAGGGGAAGGACAAGGCCGCGAAAGGGGAGAAAGAGACGGCACTGAAGGTACCAGCTGGGCTGCCAGGTGCCCGGAGTGGTTGTGGTAGCCGGGGGTGCTCTGGGCACTGTCCCTGCTGGGCCCCAGCCACTCTCCCGGCCTCTCCCCGCAGGAGCAGAAGGCGTCCAAGAAGAAGGAGCTTCCTAAGGAGCTCCGCCAGGACCCACCCATTCTGCGGGTGCTGGGCAGCGGCCTGGTGGCCTTGGAGCCCCTGCTGGTGGGGGAGCCACTGGTGTCCACAGTGTGCAACTTTGGGGTGATTCGCACCGCGGAAACTGACAGGCTGACCTTTCTCAGGGTACAGGAGGGCCCCCGCCACACCCCTCCCCCCCGAAACAGTGCTGGGCAGGGAAAGGCTATGTGGGACTCTGAGCCTCCCTCCTCCGGAAGGCCCAGTGTTGGCAGGGCCCAGGGGGGAGGAGGGCCTCTCCCTCAGCTGTGCAGTGGCGCCCAGCTCCCCACTTTATGGGAACCGGCGCCGTGGGCAGCCTTCTCAGGTGTGAGGAGCCCGGCCAGTGGGCAGGTCAGGGCCACTCCTCCCTGGGAGACCTGCCCTGCCTCCCTGGGCCGTGGGGAGGTTGCGGGGGGAAGGAGGGGTGGAGACCTGCAGCCACCCCTTCCCCAGCATCCCCCAACTCCAGTAAGCCTCTCATGTTGTGGTTCTTTCTCTCAGGATGGAAAGAACAAGAACAAGAAAGCTAAAAAAGGTAAGAACTAATGATGGTAACTGAGAGCGGGGAATGTTTACTGAGGGCCTTAGTCTGCCCCGACTGCCATAACAGTGCCACAGCCTGCGAGGCTTATAAACAACAACAGACATTTATTTCTTGCAGCTCCGAAGGCTGGGAAGTCCAAGACCAAAGTGCCAGTGTCGCTAGGTAAGGGCCCTCTTCCTGGTTCGTAGCCAGCCCCTTCTTGCCGCATCCTCACATGCTGGAAGGGGCACGGGGACTCTCTGGAGCTTCTTTTATAAGGATACTGATCCCATTCATAGGCCTCTACCCTCATGACCTCTCACCTCCCAAGGTCCCATCCCCCAATACCATCACTTCTGGAGGTTAGGATTTCAACATGTCAATTTTGCAAGGACACAGACATGCAGGCCGTAGCAGGACCTGGGGAAGGATCCACCTGATTTGGGACCAAAGAAGTGGAAGGACAGAGAATCGTATCTTCTGGGCAGTGGGAAGGCCATGCCCACCCTAAGGACCAAACCCTCCACCTTTCCTGCATTCCTGAGACAAGAGCAGCCCGATGTGGGTCGTGCTAAGGGCAGGAGAGGCAACCTGGGGTAGGAGGCAGGTGAGGTGGGAGAGGGGGCTGAGTTGGGCCTGGCCCAGGGTCCTTCTGGCCCAGCAGTCGGGTGCCTGTTTCAGCTCATTGGCCCTCTTTGCCCAAGGAGGAGTCTGGGCTCTTCAGTGAACAAGGGGCAGTCACTCAAGTGTCTGAAACAGGTAAGCTTTAGATTTGAGCTGTAGAAAGAACCGGCTGGCTTGGAACGAGCGGTAGGAGATGGGGGCCCGGCTGGGAGCCTGCTGCGAACTGTAAGGCCAGGTCAGAGCAGCATGGCTCCCGACAGCCGGAGAATGGAAACAGCCCGAGGCCCATCCGTGGCTGCGTGCCCGGATGTGGCATTTCCACACAACGGGGATTCCTCCACAGCGAAAACGAGCAAAGCCTCCACGTGTAGCACCGGAGAACCTTGAAAACATGAGGGCGGGAAAGCAGCCAGTCAAAGAAGGCCACACAGTGTTTGATTCCGTTTACGTGAAATGTCCCAGAACAGATGAATTGATAGGGACAGAAAGTAGATCAGTGGGGGCTAGGGGAGGGGGTGACTGCTAATGGCTACAGGGTTTCCATGAGGGGGGGACGAAATGTTCTGGAATCACGTCATGGGAATGGTTGAACAATGTTGTGAATATACTAAAATCCACAGAAGTGTATATTTAAAAATAGTTAAAATGTTGAATATTATGAGAATTTTATCTCAATGAAAAGAAATTCACCTAAAAACAGCAACAAGAACATACAGGCAAGAAACGCTAAGGGCCTGACCCAGGACTGGATGGCAGAGGTGGGGCAGAGGAGACAGGTCCGAGAGTGACTGGGGGGCAGGTGGGACGGGACAGGCTTCTGCCCGGGGGCCTGCAAAGCTGCACCCGGGGCTGGGCTTGGTTTTGCACCTGCGAAGCTGAAGTGTGTGGAGTGTCCAGGAAGCCTTTCCCTCACCTGCCCCTTGTCCCCCGGTGCCTTCTCCATCTCCTCGGCCACCACCCCAGAAAACTGCCACTGCTACCCAGCTGCGCCTCCTTCCTCCCACGTGGCCGGGCCACTCTGTCGGCTCCCCCACAGCAGTCAGGGAGGTCGTGTTTGCGAGTCTGGCTGAGTCACTCCCTGTTGGAATCTCTTCCATGACTTCCTGCAGGCTGATCACGAAAGCCCCTGAGTTCTGCTTGGAATCCTTACCTGCCAGTGTTCATTCAGCTGCTTCAGCCATCAGATCTCAGCTTCAGTTGCCTTCTTTGGGGAAGCTGATCCTCTGGATTAGGGTGGGCTCCTTTGTTTTCTTCATAGCGTCTGGTGGTTTTGTTGTTTTTTTAAAAGATTTTATTTATTTGTCAGAGAGAGCACAAGCAGGGGGAGCAGCAGGCAGGGGGAGCAGCAGACTCCCTGCTAAGCAAGGAGCCCGACACAGGACTGGATCCCAGGACCCTGGGATCATGACCTGAGCTGAAGGCAGATGCCTGACCAATCGAGCCACTCAGGCATCCTGAGTCCAGTGTTTTTATCTATAGTACTCAGCACTGTGCAAACTATAGAGATGTGAATTTTGTAATTGTTTTATTTTTATCTTGTCCACTACACTGAAACTACAAGTGTGTGTGTGGGGGGGGGGCTGCACCTGCATTCTTTGAAGTCATACAGTCCCTAGTCTCCAGCATAGTAGGCTCATAGGAGGCCATCAACATTGATTGAATGAGTGAATCAACTTATAGGTGGTATTTAAAACCATAAAAATATGTGTGCTTATGTTGACAGAGAAAAGGATTGAGCACAGCACCCTGGGGAACACTACAAATTTTGAGCAGGGAGGGACAAGACCTGGAAGAATCACATTTAACTATGTCCTAAAGAAAAATTCAGATATTGAAAGGAATACAAAAAAAGTACCTAAGGTGGGGCACCTGGGTGGCTCAGTCTGTTAAGCATCAGACTCTTGATTTCAGCTCAGGTCATGATTCCTGATTCCTCTCTCCCTTTCCCTCTGCCCCTCCCCCCACTCACATGCACACACACTCTCTCTCCAAAATAAATAAAATCTTTTAAAAAAAATAGCACCCAAGGTAAAATTCACATCTGCCATCCAATAAAACAAAACCAAAAACAAACTACCAGACATGCCAAAAAAAAAAAGAAAATTTAATATATAATGAGAATTTATCAATCATAGTTGACTCAGAAATTACATACATGTTAGAGTTAGTAGACAAGGACATTAAATTACTTATTATAATTATATTCCATATATCTAAGAAGCTAAAGGAAAGGTGATGGTATGTAGCAATATGGACTATAAACCAAACTTTTAGGGATAAAAACTACCATGTCACATTAAAAATATATTCATTGGGATTAATGGCATATTGGACAATTCAGAAGAAAAGATTAGTAAACTGGAAGCGGTAGAAACTATCCACAATTAAACTCAGAAAAATGGCTGGAAAAAAAAATGAACAGAGTGTCAGTGAATTTTGAGACAAATTCAGAGGAACTGATGTCCATGTAGTTGGAGTCCCCAAAGGAGAGTGGAGTAGGCAGAAAGAATATCTGCAGAAGTAATTGTTGAAACATTTCCAAGTTAGATGGAAATTATAAATACAGCAACCCAAAGAGTTCAGTGAACTCAAAACACAAGGGGCATGAAGGAAACTAAACCAAACTGGATAATAATAAAACTGCTTAAAATGAGTGATAAAGACAGAGGAACAAAGATAAAGATGACAGCAGTCTTATCATCAGGAAAATGCCAAATAGAAGACGGTGAAAGAATTCTTAAACATTCAAAGAAAAATAACTACCAACTTAAAATTCTTTACCCAACAAAAATATCTTCCAAAAAGAAGGTGAACTGAACAGTTTCTAGACATACAAATGCTGAAAGAATGTATCACCAGCATACCTGTATTACAAGAAATGCTCAAAGAAGTCCTTTAAGTGGAAGAAAATACTGGATGGATCTGGATCTGCAGAAAGAAATGGTAATTGTGTCAAAATATAAAGACTCCTTTCTTATTATTTAAATATGTTTAAATGATAATTGTTTAATGAAAAGATATGTTGCAGTGCTTATAACACCAGTAGAATGTATGACAATAGCAAAAAGGCTAGGCGTGGGAGTAAGGAAAGAAATGGAAGTGTATCACTGTAAGATTCCTATTTCTGTGTGAAGTGGTATAATATAATTTGAAGCCAGACTGCAATAAGTTAAAGATATTTATTATAAACTCTAAAGTAACCACTAAAATGATACAACAAAGAATTCTAGCTAATAAGCCAACAAAGGAGAGAGAAAAGGGATTGTAAAGATATTCAGTTAATCTAAAAGGAGGTGGAAGCAAAAAGAAACAGAGAACATGTGCGATAAATAGAAAACAACAAGATGGTAGACTTAAACACAATCATACCAATAATCACATTAAACGTAAGTAATCTAAACACCCAATTAAAAGGCAGAGATGTTCGGATTGGATAAAAAAGTAAGACCCAACTGTATGCTGCTTGCCAGAAATCCACTTTAGATATAAAGATACAAAAATATTTAAAAATGGAGAAGGATGTTCATGCTTACACTAAAAGAAAGAAAGAAAGAAAAAAGAGCAACTATTAATATCGGACAAAATAGACTTCAGAGAAAGACTATTACCAGGAATAAAGAGGGTCATTTCATAATAATAAAGGAGTCAAGAGGATGTAATGGTCCTAAGCATGTATGCACCTAATAATTGAGCTTCAAAATACATGAAAAAAAAAAAACCTGATAGAACTACAAGGAGAAATAGACAAATCCAAAATTATATTCAGAGATTTCAATATGTCTCCCTAAGTAGTTGATAGGAAAAATAGAAAATCGGTAAGGATATGGGAGACTCGAATCAGACTGCCAATCAATTTGAGGTGACTGAAATTTACAGAGTACCTCACCCAATAACATGAGAATACACATTCTTTAAGTGCACACAGAGCCAAGATATTCCATAATCTGGGCCATAAATAAAGTCTCAGTAAGTTTAAGACAATTCAAAACATACAAAGTATCCTATCCTCTGTGACCACAGTGAAATTAAATTAGAAATCAGTAACAAAGATATTTGTAAAATCCCCCAATTTTTAGAAACTAAATAACACACATCAAAATAACCCATGGACCAAGAAGAAATCAAAAGGGAAATTAGAAAGTATTTTGAACTGAATGAAAATAAAAATATGAAATGTCAAAATTAGTAAAATTGAAGTAAATCAGTATTCATAGAGAAATTTATAACAGTAAATGCCTATATTAGAAAAGTTTCTGGGTTGCCTGGGTGGCTCAGTCGGTTAAGCATCTGCCTTCAGCTCAGGTCATGATCTGGGGTCTTGGAATCAAGCACCATGTTGGGCTCCCTGCTCCGTAGGCAGTCTGCTTCTCCCTCTCTCTCTGCCCCTCCACCCCACTCATGCTCTCTCGCTCCCTCTCAAATTTTAAAAAGAAAGAAAAGCTTCTAAAACTGAGTTTAACAGGGTTGTAGGATACAGGGTCAGTATTCAAGAAATTAACTGTATTTCCATATACTAACAATGAACTCTCAGACGGTGAATTTTTACAATGGCATTGAAAAATATGAAATAGGGATAAATCTAACTAAGGATGTGGAAGTCTTGTATTCGGAAAACTACAGAATGTCCCCAAGAGAAATCAAAGAAATAAATGGTGGGATAAATATGTACAAGGATAGGGAGATTCAGTATTGTTAGGATGTTGGTTTTCCTCAAATTGATCTGTAATTCAACCTAATCTCAATCATGCTGGGGGGATTTTTTTTTTTTTTTTAGATATTAGCAAGCTGATTCTAAACTTAATATGGAAATTCAAAGGACTAGAATAACTAAAACAGCTTTGAAAAAGAACAAAGGACATAACTGTGGGACTTCAGGACCCATGCAAATCATATGATTTATGATCAAGCCACAGGGTTAAGATGGTCTTAAATTTTTTTTACACCTTTTCAAATATTTTATTGTCTGGCTTAATTGACAGTTGCACAGGAATAGCTGCCACTGCTGTTAGTCTCTTGTGGTGCAGTGTTTGAAGTGTATGAAGAAAATCCAATCTCATATGGACATGTAACTGGAAAGGGGAGTATTTTAATAGGCTTTCAAATAACTGGATATTTTTCTTTGATATGTCAAATTTGACAACTAGTAGTTTTTTAAAGGCTGTTACAGAGTGAAAACAATCTATATGAATGCATTTTTCATAGTTATGTTAAAATCCATTGGTCTACATTGCTTTTTTTTTTTTTTTTTTTTTTTTTTTACATTGCATTTTGAAGGGCTATCTTACTCATGCACAATTTGTAACATCAGGCACTGGTTACTTGTAAAATACTGGTTCACTGAGTTATGCAGATCTTCCTACTGTTGACTCATTTCATTACACATTACCCGAAAATCACATTCATTTATCAGCACCCATATCATTAGAAAAGCCTTTGAGTATTGGGAAACAGTTACGTTCATGGTGGCAGATACAGTGTTTCAAAATTCTGATTTCTACTTGAAAGCTCAAATGTTATAAATTTATCAAAATGCTTTCCGTTGTTTTCCCTGAAATGCCAGACTTCATTCGCTTTTTAGAAAATAATCTGCCAAATATTCACGTCTGAATAACCGGTTTGTCCGTGTTCTTTCAAGGGAAGACGGTGCTCCGAGGCACAAGCAGCTGGTTCGTGTTGCAACGCAAACAGCTGCGCCTTGTTAAATGATCTGATTAGACGTGATTTAAGCGCGTTCCTCACTACGGTTAAGACGCGAGGCTGGAACCGCGGACTCCCAAACTGCGCTCCCCCTTGGGTCGGAGGACAGCTTTGAGTTCCAGGGCGGCCGAGAAGCAGCCGGCACATCTCTCGGGACTCACACACTCGTGTTTTTATTTCTCAGAAAAGGAAAAATCTGCGGTTGCCGCGTACGACGGCGACTACCAGCCCCAGCCGCTGACGGTGGAGGTGCAGATCCAGCTGAACCAGCACCTCTCGGCCGAGGAGGCGCTCCGGGACATCTCCCTGTAGCGCGCGGGATTAAAGGCTGTTCTGACGACCGTGGCTTCGCGTCCGTGTGGCCGCCGCGTCGGGGAGCGGGGGACCCGCTGGGGGGCGCGGGGCGGCCTCTCCGCCCGCAGGTGCTCAGCGGGTGAGCGAGGCCCCGTGTGGGAGGGGTCCCGCGGGGCCCCGAAGCCCCGCCCCGCGCCCCCCGGCGAGTCCAGCTCCCCGCCCCAGCCCTGCGGGCTGTGCGAGGCTAGAGCTCCGGGTCCCAGCTCTGCTGCGCGAGCTCCTCGCCTGTCCTTGGCCCGGCGTCCCGGCTCAGGTAGGTCCTCGGGGGAACGGGTTAAGCGGGCCCGGGGGCGCCTGGAGCCACCGCTGCGGGGTGGGGCGTGTCTCCCTGTGCCGGAGGGGCCGGTGCCTCTGTCCCCCCCGCGCGTCCGCCAGGACGCTGGGTCTGGCGGCGGGGTCGTCTCCCCAGGGGGCCGTCGGGGCCAGGCGGCCTCCTGCTGCCCTCGGCTTCTGTTCCCCTCCCCCCGGACCTTGTGGACCTGGAGGGGTGTCCGCCGCGGGGCCCCTGCTCCTTGCTCCGGGGACCCCGCCGGCCTTCGGCCCCCACCCCCACCCCCCCAACAGCCAGCTGGAGGCTGCTCGTGGAATGAACCAGCCCTTGGCACTTTCCCTCATTGTAGCGTGTCGGGTCACCGAGCCCCCAGGACCCGAGAGGGCTGTCCCCCCAGCACCAATTGCAGACCCTTAGGACTCCGCACCACATTTGCAGGGGCGTCGTGCCCTCGCTGAAATCCAGGCGGGGTTAAGAACCGGGCTTTTGGGGGTTCCGTATGGAGGCCTACACTGGGCACGTACTGAACTCGGATTCACAGTGGGGGGGGGGGGAGCCTGGCTCCGTATTCCGGGGGGGTTGGGGGGAAACTGCCCTGGGACAGACGTGGCGGGGGGGCGGGTTGCGCGGCGGGAGCGCCATGGGCCCGGGCTCCCGAGCCAAACCGCCGAACCTGCGCCCCTCTCAGCGCACGCCGCCGCCGCGCCCCCGGGGCTCCCCGCGCCGCTGACAGCCCTTCCGCTCGCTCGCGCTCCCGCCCGCTCCGCAGCCGGCGCTCCGGCCCAGCTGCGGCGCGGGCCTCGGTGCGCGTTTCCCCGCTCGTCTGTTCCCCTCTTCCCTTCCGTAGCGCTCGTCAGCCGCGGCGCGAGGATCCCGGCAGGCAGCGCGATTGCTGTCACAGCCTCTGCCAAACCCGCCGGGGGATCTCTCCCGCGGTTACACTAAACCCAAGCGCCCCCCGCCCCTCACCGGGGCGTTGATGTCGGCCTTCTCAGGCCCGCGCCCCCTTCGCCTTCTTCGCCTTTCGTCCTGGCTCTTCCTACTCCGGCCACAGCAGCTCCTGGCCGCAGAGCCGCCTCACCCACCCCTACTCCAGGAGCTCCGCTGCCGCTGCCCCGCACACTCTGCCCCCGGATCTTCGTGGTTTGGTCCCTTCGCTCAGCTCTTGCTCACACGTCCGTTCTCAAGGAGCGCTTTCTAGACTTCCACAGGCTGGAATCCTCTTCCCCCGTCGCTGTATTCCTTACACTGCTTTCATTGCTCCTCACTCCGTCTGAAGTTCGGCTGGAAGAGATGCTTTTGTCGCGGTGGCAGCGGGGCGACAGGCATGGGGCCACTGCGGCCGGACTGGGTAGACGTGAGGCCTGTGGGACAAGGACCGCGGGGCAGTGCCGGGCTTTGCTGCTCTTGATCTGGGGCAGGTTCCTCCGCGAGCTCCATTTCCCGGCCTTCTCTCCGGACTGCGGGGACGCTTGCCGAGAGCGCGAGCGCAGGGGTAGGATGGGCCACGGCGGCCGCAGGGGAGGCGTCCTGCTTTCATGCTCCTCTGGGCAAGGGGTTTGCTCTTAAAGCCCCCTTTTAAGTGACCCCCAGAAACCTGTGGGAAAGAAGGAACTTCTTCCAAGAAGGGGCGGGAAGGAACGAGGCCGACGTGAAGGCTGTGTGCCTTTCTCGGGAGGAGCAGGCTCTCTAAGGGCAGCGCCCGGGCCGTCATCTCTGACACCAACACCGGGCCGCCGACAGATGAGACCGCACACCTTTTGGGGGGAAATGGTTTGACGTTAGACTCAAGAGCCCTGAATGTCCGGTTTTGTGCTTAGAATGAATTTCGCTGCCGGTTTTTCTATAAGATACTCGAGTTTCCTGGGAAATGCTGAAAGTGCTCCTGGTGCCTCGGGTTTTGGGTGGGTTTTTTTTTTAATTTTTAATTTTTAATATTTTTAATTTAAGAATCTCAACACCCATGGTGG
Organism: Ursus maritimus; assembly: GCF_017311325.1. Lineage (NCBI taxonomy): Eukaryota > Metazoa > Chordata > Mammalia > Carnivora > Ursidae > Ursus > Ursus maritimus. Next base: position 23,137,827 of record NW_024425897.1, read on the forward strand.
GGCTCGAACTCCCCACCACGAGAGCAGGAGTCCCCTGCTCTTCTGAGCCAGCCGGGCGCCCCGTGGTGCCTCAGTTTTAGAGCAGCTGCAAGTCCTTTGGGGAGCAAGGTGCCGAGAGCCCTCTGATGACCGCAGAGGGCAAGGGCTGGCGTAGGTGTGCTCAGCCTGTCCGCTGGGAGAGGGACAAAGAGCCAGCGGACCTGGCTGCTGGGGGGTGGGCCCAGGGAGGCGGAGGCCGAGGGCGGGGGCGCCGCGGCCCTCACACAGCTCTCTCCCCGCAGGCCCTGCCATGTTCCGCAGGCTGGGCTGGCTGGTCCTGTACAGCCTGGCTGTGCTGCTGCTCAGCTGCCTGCTCTTCCTGAAGAAGGAGGCCAAGACGGTAGGGGGCAACGTGGGCCGCCAGGCCTTCTGGGCTCCCCCAGGGCCCCGCCGCAGCCAGTGTCCCCCCAACCGCACGGTGGCTAACGTCTCCCTGTCCTTGCCTAGCCGTCACCGCCTCTTCTTGACCTATCGCCACTGCCGCAACTTCTCCATCTTGCTGGAGCCTTCGGGCTGTGCGGAGGACACCTTCCTGCTCCTGGCCATCAAGTCGCAGCCAGGCCACGTGGAGCGGCGCGCGGCTATCCGCAGCACGTGGGGCCGGGCGGGGGGCTGGGCTAGGGGCCGGCAGCTGAAGCTCGTGTTTCTCCTGGGGGTGGCGGGACCTGCGCCCCCCGCCCAGCTGCTGGCCTATGAGAGTCAGGAGTTTGATGATATCCTGCAGTGGGACTTTGCGGAGGACTTCTTCAACCTGACGCTCAAGGAGCTGCACTTGCAGCGCTGGGTGGCGGTTGCCTGTCCCCAGGCCCACTTCGTGCTAAAGGGCGATGACGACGTCTTTGTCCATGTCCCCAATGTGCTGGAGTTCCTGGATGGCTGGGACCCAGGCCACGACCTCCTGGTAGGAGATGTGATCCGCCAGGCCCTGCCCAACAGGAACACCAAGGTCAAGTACTTCATCCCCCCATCCATGTACAGGGCCCGCCACTACCCGCCCTATGCGGGGGGTGGGGGATATGTCATGTCCAGAGCCACCGTGCAGCACCTCCGAGAAGCCGTGGAAGAGGCCGAACTCTTCCCCATCGATGACGTCTTTGTGGGTATGTGCCTGAGAAAGCTGGGGGTGAGCCCCGTGCACCACGCTGGCTTTAAGACATTTGGAATACGGCGGCCCCTGGACCCCCTAGACCCCTGCCTGTACCGGGGGCTCCTGCTGGTACACCGCCTCAGCCCCCTAGAGATGTGGACCATGTGGGCGCTGGTGACAGATGAGGGGCTCAAGTGTGCAGCAGCCCCCCTGCCTCAACTCCGAGGGGCGGGTTGAGTAGACCTAGTGTTGATTTTCTGATCATGATGACAAATTGAGACCCTTGACACTTGACCCTGATGGTCTATAGGAAATGCTGACTCCATTTTTGTAACCCGCACCCCAACCTTGCTGATTAAAAACACTGAAACCGGGCTTCACCTGTACCAGCACGTGTTGAACGGGAGCCAAATTTGGCTTAGCAAATGCTGCCAGGACTCAGGTGCCAGCGGGAGCGGGGGGATTCCTGGAGCCCCGTGGGGCTCTGCCAGTCTGGGAGGTGAAGGAAAGAGGCTGCACAGGGCCCCAGAATATACACACAAACATTTTCTTTTTGAAGTGCAAAACAAAATTATTCTCCTTCAGATACAATAGAGAAACTCGAAGGAAAGAAGGAAACAAGAAGTGTGTGTTGGAGCATGTCCTGTTGAGCACCAGGTACACAGTCTGCATTCAGTTCCTTAAGAATAATGGACTTTCGGCTCCTGGGCTTCAGCTGTCCTTACAGGCGACGGGGCCAGATCACAGAAGGCATCAGAAACACTTGAAAAGGAATCTTATAAACTGGCTCCCCTTTCCCCCCAAAACCACACATTCCTATGGGGGAGCAAAGACTAAATCATATTTGAAAATGTAGGATTGGAAAAGGAAGTTAAACAGCTACTGAACTTGTGGGCAGGACAAAAAAGGACCCCTCTCTGGCCAGGCTGTCGAGATGTCCTGGGTGGGAGGTAAAAAGATGGGCGGGATCAAATGTTAAACAGGGTGCAGTGCCCTAGGGCTAAGAACCAGGTCCATGGGGTGGGGGGGTGGGGTAGGGGGCCCGGCAATCACAGCTCACTAAGGCCTGATGGGCCAGGGCGGACCTGCTGCCTCCTCTCCGTGCAGAGAAGGCTGTGCCACCCCTGAGCCGGGTGGCAGCCACCCCTGCTTTCCCCAGGCTGAGCCGGCAGACGTGGGAAGTGGCTTGGCACTCAATCCTCACGCAGGTAGGCCTCCTGCTCTGGCTCGGCCCTCTCGTCCCCTTCCTCCTGTGTTTTCTGACGGAGTTCCTCTGTCTGTGCTTCTGCCAACTTGGTTTCCGCTTTCTGGGAAAGCTGGCGCACTTCCTGCACCTGCGACTTCACCAACTGAATATGATTCCTGGCAGTTATCGAGGCCTGATCTGCTCCTGCCAAAAGATGGGACAATTAGGGTGAATGGTCGCACAGGGCAGAACGCACCAGGGGACAGGAGGAAAGCCTAGAGCTCCGTGGCTAGCATCTGAGCCCCTCCCTCTTAGAGACTTTCCCTGCCCTTTCTGCACAGCAGAGAACTTTCTACCTCCACACTGAGGTCTGCATTTTCTCAGCTATCAGCAGCTATCATTATTAATAGTTATTAGTATAATTCCCACAATCATCTTTATAGCTACACAGCTCTTAGTATAGACACCTTATGAATTTACACAAGTTAACACCTTTCTTTTTGACAAATCAGTAGCTCAAGGGAATTGTCAAAGATCTCCATCACCCTACCCAATCTTCAGAGATAACCTCTGCTGGAAGTTTTAAGGGCAGCTTTCTCATCTTTTGTACATATGGAATGCAGGAGGACATATTGTTACCTTTTGTGTCATTATGTAAATTTATAGTATTGAACATCTTTTGCAATTTTTTTTCTTTAAAAATCTTTTTAGGCTTTATCATTCTGTTTACCTGCTAGTATGTCATGATATAGATATGCATATTTATAAATTCACCTATAGGAGATCTGGGTAGTTCTTTCCAACCTACTGTATTAATAAGAATCTTCAGCACAGTGTTAGAAGTTAGTGGGAAATCGCAAGCACCCCTCTTATTTCTGACCTTGATGGGAATGCCGCTCATATTTCATTACTAAGTAGAATTATTTAACCTTTATCACGTTAGGAAAATTCTATTCATAACTGTACTTGGATTTATGTTATAAATGGGTACTACATTTTACTGACCACTTTGGGGCACATACTGACATTACATAGCCAGCCTTCCTCCCTTACTGTGGATAATCTCAAGTAGTGAATTATGTTGATAGTTTTTTCTTTTCAGTATTGAGACATCTTGTATTCTGAGGGTGAATGGCTGTATTTGACTTACATCCATATAAGTGACGCTGACCATAGTTTTGTTCCAGGGCTGGCCTAGTGCAGTTTGCGGTCAGGCCCATGCTGACTTTACACAATGACAAGAGCTGGGAGGCTGGCCATCGTGTTCTGTGCACTGGTTTGCTTTCTGTAACACACGAATTATGTTTCTTGAAGATTTGAAAAAACTCTCCACGAAACAGCCTGTGCTTAGTGTCCATTTTGGGGGCACACAATCTTTGGATACAATTTCAACTTTTATGGTTATTGGTTTTATTTGATTCTTTACTTCTTGGGCCAGTCTGGGATGTCCATAAGGACTGTAATATTTATATAATGAAAAGCCCTCTGTATCTATAACAGCCCTTTCTGATGTTACTTTTGCCCTCTAAAAAGTCAGACTTGCGAGCGAGCACATAAGTGGAGGGAAGGGGCAGAGGGAGAGGAAGAGAGAATCCCAAGCAGACTCCCCACTGAGCACAGAGCCCCACGTGGGGCTCCACCTCACAACCCTGAGATCCTGACCTGAGCAGAAATCGAGTCGGACACTTAACCGGCTGAGCCACCCAGGTGCCCCTATTTCTTTAAATCTTCTTACACCTTTTCTTTCACACACATACATCATTCAAAACTTCTTTATCCACTCACCTACCAATGGACACTGGGCTGCTTCCGTATCTTGGCTATTGTAAACAATGCTGCAGCAAACACAGGGGTGCATAAATCTTTTTTGAATTTGTGTTTTTGCTTTCTTTGGGTAAATACCCAGTAGTGGAATTACTGGATCATACACTATTTCTATTTTCAATTTTTTGAGGAACCTCCTTCTCCACACTGTTTTCCACAGTGGCTGCACCAATTTACATTCCTACTAATAAACACCCTTGTGTCTCTATCCTATTCCATTTGTCATTCTTGTTGGGCCAGTACCACATCGTTTTAATTACTACAGATTTGTAGTATCTCTTGAAATCCGGGATTGTGATACCTTCATCTTTGGTCTACTTTCTCAAGATTACTTTGGTTATTCAAAGTCTTTTATGGTTCCATACACATTTTAGAGGATTATTTGTCCTAGTTCTGTGAAAAATACTATTGGTATTTTGATAGGGATTGCATTTATTCTGTAGCTTGTTTGGGAGAGTATGGATATTTTAACAATATTCTTCCAATGCACGAGAGCGCCGTATGTCTTTACACCCCATTGTCTTCAATTTCTTTCATCAATGTCTTACGGTTTTCACAGTATGTGTCTTTCACCTCCTTGGATAAATTTGTTCCCAGGTATTTTATTATTTTGGGTGCAACTGTAAATGGGTTAAGATTTCTTAAAGGTTTTATTTAGAGGGAGCGAGAGAGGGACAGAGTGTGTGTGTGTGTGTGTGTGTGTGTACACACGCAAGCAGGGGGAGGGGCAGAGGGAAAAGGAGACAGAGAATACCAAGCAGACTCTGCACCCAGCAAGGAGCCCAACACCGGGCTCGATCCCACAACCCCAAGAGCATGACTGGAGCCGAAATCAAGAGTCAGACACTCAACCAAGCCACCCAGGTGTCCCTTGTTAATTTTTGTTTTTCTTTTATGTAAACCATTATGATGTTAGCTGTGGGTTTTTCATACGTGGGCTTTCCTATGTTGGGGGATGTTCCCTCTAAACACACTTTGTTGAGAATTTTTAACATGAATGGATATTGTATTTTGTCAAATGCTTTTTTTCCCCATCTATTGAGTTGATCCTATGATTTTTATCCTTCCTCTTATTAATGTGAGGTATCCACTGATTTGCGAATATTGAACCCTCCTTTCATCCCTGGAATAAATCTCACTTGATCTTGATGAATGATCTTTTTAATGTAGTCCCGAATTCAGTTTGCTAATATTTTAAAGATTTTATTTGACAGAGGGCGCTTGCCTTAAGCAAAAACAAAAGAGGCAGCAGCAGGAGAGGGAGAAGCAGACTCCCCACTGAGCAGGGAGCCCAACTCGAGGCTTGATCCCAGGACCAAGAAATCATGACCTGAGCCGAAGGCAGATGCTTAACCAACTGAGCCACCCAGGTGCCCCAGTTTGCTAATATCTTACTAAGGATTTTTCTATCTATGTTCACCAGAGATACTGGCTTCTGGTTTTCTTTTTAAATATTTACTTTAGAGTGAGTGAGCGTGCATGTGTGCAGGCGGGGGAGGGAGAGAGGGAGGGGTAGAGGGAAAGGGAGAGAAAATCCCAAGCAGACTCCCTGCTGAGTGCAGAGCCCGATTGGGGGCGGGGGGAGCTTGGTCTCATGACCCTGACATCAGGACCTGAACTGAAACCAAGCGTAGGAAGCTTAACAGACTGTACCACCTGTGCACCCCTGGTTTTCTTCTTTTTTGTAGTGTCTTTGGTTTTGGTGTCAGGGTAATGCTAGCCTTGTAGGATGAATTTGGAAATTTTCTTTTGTCTTCTATTTTTCGGAATAGTTTGAGAAGAACAGGTATCTCTTTTTTAAATGTTTGGTGGAATTCAGTTTGGTGAAGTCATCTGGCCCTGGACTTTTGTTTGTTGGGAGTTTTTTTTTTTTTAATTCCATCTCATTACTAATAATTTTTCTGTTCAAATTTTCTATTTCTTCCTAATTCACATTTGGAAGATTTTCTGTTTCTAGGAATTTATTCTTCTAGATTGTCCAATTTGTTAGCATATAATTATTCATAACACCACAGAGATACAAAGAGATTATTTCTCTTCCATTTCTGATTTTGAGGGTTTTTGTTTGTTTTGGATTAGTCTGGCTGAGGGTTATCAATCTTGTCTATCTTTTGAAAGAACCAACTCTTGGCTTCATTTTTTTTTTTTTTTTAAGATTTTATTTATTTATTTGACAGACAGCCAGCGAGAGAGGGAACACAGCAGTGGGAGTGAGAGGAAGAAGCAGGCTCATAGCGGAGGAGACTGATGTGGGGCTCGATCCCACAACGCCGGGATCACGCCCTGAGCCGAAGGCAGACGCTTAACGACTGCGCCACCCAGGCGCCCCCTTTTTTTTAATGGGTTTTTTGAGTAATCTCTACACCCCATATGGGGTTCGAACCCCAAACACCAAGATCAAGAGTTGCACGCTCCGGGGCGCCTGGGTGGCACAGTGGTTAAGCATCTGCCTTCAGCTCAGGGCGTGATCCCGGCGATCTGGGATCGAGTCCCTCATCAGGCTCCTCCGCTGGGAGCCTGCTTCTTCCTCTCCCACTCCCCCTGCTTGTGTTCCCTCTCTCGCTGGCTGTCTCTGTCAAATAAAATCTTTAAAAAAAAAAAAAAAAAGTTGCACACTCCACCGAGCGAGCCAGCCAGGTGCCCCGGGCTTCACTGATCTTTTCTATCTTTAACATTTTCCTATTTATTATTTTGTTCCTTCTAGTAGCTTTGGGCTTTGTTTCTGCTGCTTCTAGCTCCTTTAGGTGTAAAGTTAGGTGGGGTTTTTTTGTTTTGTTTTTTGGAGTTTTTCTTGTTTCTTGAGGTAGGCCTGTATTACTGTAAATTTAGAACTGCTTTTGCTGTGTCCCAAAGATTTCAGACCATCGTGTTTTCATTTTTCTCCGTGTATTTTTTTGACTTTTTCCTCTTTGATTTCTTGCTTGATCCACTTGTTTACTAGCATGTTGTTTAGCCTCCATATGTTTGGTATTTTTCCAAGTTTTTTTTCCTTGAAACTGATTTCTAGTCTCAGTTCATTGTGGTAGGAAAAGATACTTGATAGGACTTCAATTTTAAACTTGAGACTTTTTTATGGCTTAACGTATGATCCTAAAGAATGTTCCCTCTGCACTTGAAACGCGTATGTATTCTGTTTTGGGATGGAATGCTGTGTGTGAATGTTAGGTCTTTCTGGTCTGATGTGTTGTTCAAAGCCACTTGTTTTCCGTCTGGATCATCTACCCTTTGATGTAAGTGGGGTGAAGTCCCTTACTACCACTGTACTACTGTCAATTTCTCCCTTTGTGTCTCCCATATTTGCTGTATACAGGCGCTCCTATGTTGGGGGCATATTTACAATTGTTATGTTTAAGTTGGATTCTTTTATTATGTAATGTCCTTTGTCTCCTGTTTTTTTTTTTTTTTGTTTTTTTGTTTTTTTTTTTTTTTTGCTTAGGGAGAGAACGCACACATGGAAGGGAAGGGGGAAAGGAGAATTTTTTTTTTTAAAGATTTATTCATTTGACAAGAGATAGAGACAGCCATCTAGAGTGGGAACACAAGCAGGGGGAATGGGAGAGGAAGAAGCAGGCTTCCAGCAGAGGAGCCTGATGTGGGGCTCGATCCCAGAACGCCAGGATCACACCCTGAGCTGAAGGCAGACGCTTAACAACTAAGCCACCCAGGTGCCCCAAGAAGAGAATTTTTTTTAAAAGATTTATTTTAGAGCGCATGTGTGGGGGGTGGAGAGGCAGAGGGCGAGGCAGTGAGAATCTTAAGCAGACTCGGGTGAAGTGTGGAGCCGATATGGGGCTGGATCTCATGACCCTGTGATCATGACCTTAGCCGAAATCAAGTCAGCCCGATGCTCGATGTTCAACAGTTACCCAGGTGCCCCACTACAGTCTTTTAGACTATTTGTCTGATAGAAGTAACACTTTTTGGGGGGGGGGGAGGGCTTGCTTCCAGTTGCATAGTATAGGTTTTTTCTGTCCCTTCACTTTCAGTCCACATGTGTCCTTAAGTCTGAGGTCTCTTGCAGGCAGCTTATAGATGGGTCTTGTTGTTTTTAATCCATTTAGTCACCCTATGTCTTTTGATTGGAGCACTTAGTCCATTTACATTCAAAGGGATTACTGATGAGTATGTACTTACTGCCATTTTGTTAATTGTTTTCTGGCTGTTCCTGCAGTTCTTCTCTGTTCCTTTCTTCTTTTGTTCTTTCCCTTGCGAGTTTGATGGCTTTCTTTAATGTGGATTTTTTTGGTGTATCTATTATAGATTTTTGATTTGTGGTTACCATTGGATTCACACAGAACATCTTACGTGCACAGGAGTCAATATTAAGTTGTTCATTGCTTAAGTTTGAACACATTCTACAAGCACTACATTTTTACTCCCCAGGTTTTATGTATATGATGTCATATTTTACATCTTTTTGTGTATCCCTTTACTAATTTTGGTAGATATAATAGATTTTTGCTACTTCTGTGGTTTACCCACCAAACTGGCTTTCTTTCTTTTTTTAAGATTTTATTTATTTATTTGACAGAGATAGAGACAGCCAGCGAGAGAGGGAACACAAGCAGGGGGAGTGGGAGAGGAAGAAGCAGGCTCCCAGGGGAGGAGTCTGATATGCGGCTCGATCCCAGGACTCTGGGATCACGCCCTGAGCCGAAGGCAGTCGCTTAACGACTGAGCCACCCAGGCGCCCCCACCATACTGGCTTTCTAAGTGAATAACCTAATATTTTTACTATCTGTTTGCTTTTACTTGTGCAATTTTTCCCTTTCGTAGTTTCCTTCTAGTATGGCCTTTCCTTTCCACTTAAAGAATTTTAACATTTCCTGTACGGCTGGTTTAGTGGTGATGAACTCCTTTAACTTTTGTTCGGAAAACTACCTCTCCTTATATTTTGAACGATATAACTTTGCTGGGTATTCTTGGTTGTAGGTTTTTTCCTCTTAGCGCTTTGACCATATTATGCCACTTCCTTCTGGCCTGCAAAATTTGTGATGAAAAACCAGCTATCAAATACCCCTTATGGGGTATCCCTTGCATGTAACTGTCTTGCTGTTTTTAAAATTGTCTAGCATTACTTTTTGCCATTTTAATTGTGTCTCGGTGCGGATCTCCTTCGGTTCATCTTGTTAAGAGCTATCTGTGCTTTCTGGACCTGGATGTCTGTTTCCTTTCCCAGATTAGGGAAGTTTTCTGCCCCTTCTCTCTTTCTTCTTCTTCTTCTGAGATCCCTATAATACAAATGTTATTATGCCTGATGTCACCGAGTACCCTTAAGCGGTTTTCATTTTTGCTGTTCAGCCTGTCTTCCAGGTCGCCAACCTATTCTTCTGCATCCTCTAATCCTCTGTTGATTCTTTGTAGTGTTTTTTTTTCAGTTGAATTCTTCACCTCTGACTGGTGGTTTTTGTTTTTTTGAGAGCAAAAGAAAGCAGGAGGGGCGAAGGAGAGAGACTTTCAAGCAGACTCTGCTAAGTGTGGAGCCCAATGTGGGGCTCGATCTCACAACCCTGAGCTTACCACCTGAGCTGAAACCAAGAGTCGGACACTTAACCAACTGTGCCACACAGGGGCCCCTCTGGCTGGTTCTTTTTGTATTTTCTCTTCGTTGACGTTCTCAGTTCATCCACTTTTTTCTCAAGTCCAGTATCTTTATGACCATTACTTTGAATCCTTTATCAGGCATACTGCTTAATGACTGATATCTTCTGAATTGTTTTAATGCTTTTTGAGTCTTGAATCCTTATTCTGACATTGCCACCTTTTTGGAGTAGCTTTCTTTTTGTTAATAATGGTTTGGTTTAGCTTTCTATAACTGTCAACCTTCCTATACCATTTTGTTTTAGGTGTCTCTGTAAACTGTTTTAGTTTTTTTTCTGTTTTTTTTTTTTTCTCCTTGACAGCACAAGCAGGGGGAGCAGCAGAGGGAGAGGAAAAAACAGATTCCGGGCTGAGGATTGCAGGACCCTGGGATCATGACCTGAGCCGAAGGCAGATGCTTAACCAACTGAGCCACGCAGGCATCCCAGCTGGGACTATTTTTTTGAACATATTCATAGGTATTGTGAGCACTTACGTTGGAACTTGTTCCTTTAAAATTTCCCTGTCTTAACTGAATTTATCAAGTTTCCTTTGTTTAGCAAGGTCTCATGTTAAACTGATGTCTATCTCCTCAAAACAACTCTTGGCATGCTTTCACTTCTTCCCCAAACTGATTTAAAAATTTAAGACTCAGAACTTTTGCTAAGTTTTACTGAATTTTGCTCATTCTTATATCTCAGTTGTTCCTTTCTAATCTAATCTCTTTCCTCTCAAAGTACTTTTTTTTTTTTTTTTTCCAGAAAGCATATGTGGTTGGTAAACTATTTTTATGTCTGAAATAATGGTATTTGGCTGGATATAAAATTCTAGGTTATTGATTTGTTACCCTGCATCTAGGGTTGTTGATCAGAAGCCATATCTGATTATACTTCCTTTGTAGGTAAATCTCCTTTCTTATAATTTTTTATGTATTTTTCTTTGTACATTTTATAATGTAAAATTAATAAATAAAATTATTAAAAAATGTAAAAAAAAGGTCTTTTTTCCCCCAGATAATGCTTACACTTTACTTTCCCTTTTCTCCAGCTCAATCTAAGGCTGCCTGGGACTGTTCACACTGGAATGCCTCAGCAAACCTCCCTGCTCACTGTACCAAGAAACCCTGCTCCCACTGCTGGTGTGGCATTGCTACAACACTACTCACATTTCTACTGTTTCACTCTTCATTCCAGTTGTGCTTCTAGGATCCCAGATTCCTTTAGTTACCTTAGTTAACTTTTTTGTTTTTACTTTAAAAAATACACATATATTGTATCTTTTTTAAGATTTGGTCCTAGAGTCCCTAGTCTGTTATCTTAAAATCAGAAAACAAAAATTTCTGTGAGCTACCCAGTTTGAGACCAATTCAGGTAAGAATAAACCAGAGTTTTCTTCAAAATATATTTAAAAACCTTCAGCTCAAGCTCACTGGGTAGATTGTGAGGTTCACAAGACATCCTGGTGAATGAAAAACTGCATTTTGTCTATTGGGATACAAAGGTGCAGATGCTTCAGCATTGCGCTGAACTGAAGGAAGCTTCCTTCTGGTACCCAGCATCTCAAACCCTTCGGTCCCCATTTTCTTCATGTGTAACACGGGGATGCTAATCTTCCATTCCTTAAATGAAAAATGCCTATAATATACTGCAGAGCATGAAATAGACCAGTACTCAATAAATGGTAGCTATTTGTCCTGGATTTTCACTGATTATGATTCCAGCTCTCAGTTTCTCCATCTACACAGTAAAGTTCACACAGATTGGTGGTCTGTTGTCTCCTCCAACTGTGCCACTGCGTGACTAGTTGTCCATAAATACTGCAGTTATAAAAATAAAATGCTTAAAAACTATTTGGATGCAGTTATTCTAATCCACAATAGCTGTGTTTTCTAGATAAGGACTCCCTAGCCAGTGGAAATGGGGACATTTTCTCACAAGGTTAGAGCCACATGGGCCTCAGACTAATCTCAGCCCCTCATTTTACAGCCAGATGAAAATTCAACCGGCACCGAGGGAGCAACAATCTGAACCTACCAGTCTGGTACGCAGCTTCTGCCGCCATCTCCGAAAGACCAAGTGCCGTCAGCCAAGTGGTTTCCAGCTTCAAGTATTCTTGTTGTTTTGAAGTCATCTATAAATTAAACACAGCACTTGAGACAACAGGAAGAGGTTAATAAGCACAGTAAAATGGGCCTATTCAAAAGAGATTTAGAGAACAGTTACTGTGAGACAGCAGAACGAGGTAGGGGCACTGACACAGAAAGGTCTACCAGCTTTGCTCACCTCAACTCTGGCTCCTATGATCACCTGCCACACTTCATCTTCCTCCTGTGAGTTCATTTTCCCAAGTAAACTTGTATATTGTCGGTATAAAGAAATTAAGGTATAAACGGCCTACAAATATAGAACAAATGAGTAAAATAAGTGAGGCATATTAGGATTTGTGAGAGTTACACCTCAAGGAGATAGTCCTTCCACATCGCTGAAATTGCACTACTGTAGGAGGCAGAGGCGTTATTCCAGGACGCAAGTATTTCCACTTATCAAATTCTGTGTTTCTAAAAGCTTGTTAGCAATTCAGAGCTAGAGAACACAAGGTAGAGGGAAAACTCAGAAGGCGGAAGGAAAAAGCTGCTGAAAAATTACAATAAACCTGTAAGTGACGTGGATTACCCAGACACCTCTCCACTAGCTCCGATAAGGGGTTTTCAAGCTGTCCCCACAGAGAAGCCCCTGGTGCTGCAAGGGGTAGACTCTAGACCCCTTTACCGATAACTGAACCCAATCAGCTTTGTTCTCTTGTCTTATATACTGGGCTGCTATATTTAAAGATTTTTCTTTTAAAAAGTGTTCCTGGAAAAAGTCTAAACACTTTTGTAAAGGGCCAGGGAGTAAATATTTTAGCCTTTATGGGCCCTATAGTCTCTGTTACAACTATTCAACTCACAAAAGCAGTCTTAGACAACATCCAGACAAATGAGCCTGCCGATGCTCCAGCGAAACAACAAAATAGGCCTCTTGCTAGATTCGGTTTATAAGCCATAGTCTGCTAACCCCTGGTTTAGATGATCAAGACTTAACAACACTTACCTTAGTATATTCAGTGATTGCTTCAATCAATGCATATGTGGTCTGAGAGAGAAAGGTGGAGGTGCTATCTGTTACCAAAGACACAGCCCTCCTCATCAATGCGTCGTTACTAAGAGAATGAGGCTCCAATTTCTGAAAAACACAAACATTTTCACTCAACTTCTACCTAAAGCTCAAGCCAAGAACAATTTCACAGCTGAAGAAACAATGAAAAACACTTCTCACACTGCTTGTTTTCTTTTTAAGCTTTGTCTATTAAAGACAATATATGGAAATGATTCCAGAGTATGCTTTCTATCTGCTTTTATGCTGTGTTCCAAAAAGCCAAGCATTTCTTTATATGAAATAAAAGTCTAGTAATTATAACCAACAAATCTGATGAAGTATGATTCATTCATTACCACAGTGCTAGATACTTGGGATATGTAGATATATTCTCTGTCCTCAAAGATTTCAGCTGGGGCTAACAGAACTTGAAAAATTAATACAATCAAGTACCATGGGAGCTGTGGCAGAAGTCTGTATTTTTTTTTTTTTAAGATTTTATTTGAGAGCAAGAAAGAACACTAGGGAGAGGCAGACCTCCTGCTGAGCAAGGAGCCTGACGTGGGACTTGATCCCTGGACCCTGCGATCATGACTTGAGCCGAAGGAAAACACTAAACTAATTGGCCTCCCAGGCCAGTACAAGCTGCAAGTCTGTACAAGCTTCAGGTAGAGGGGTGCAAAAGAAACAATCACTTACGTTGAATGAAAATAGTTTAAAAAGGCTTCACAGAGTTGATGAAGGATATACTGAGTCTAAGAAAGTAAATGGGTGGATGGGGGAGAGCAATTCTGAGCAGAATGAACAGTACGTTCTTGGGTATGGGTTGGGGACTCTTCACTCTGACCTCAGCTATTATGTTAAAAAAAAAAAACAAAAAACGCCAATATAACTATCTCAAGAGTTAGGAAATGTGGCCACCTTAAATAAATTCAAGTATTCCCTGCTTTCTGAAAGTTTGCTTTAAGTCTCTTTGCTTTTGTACCTGACTGTATTAGTACCTGATTTCAATAACCAAAAGAAGTATGGAGAGGATTTTCAAGTTTACAAAGAAAGAAAAGCCGCTACTGCATTAAATGTTTTTTGTAAAAAGCAAAGTGGAATAACATGAACTTTTGGAAAGATACTCTACACTTTATGCTGAATAAGGAAAGGTTTTACAAGAAGGCTTAACTTTTAGGTCATCCCTGACTCTGCCTTTTCCTTCCGCAGAACATTTATTTTATCAGAACAAAGAAATCAATTCCTCTAGTCATATGCTGTCTTGTTTTTGCTATTTAGAGCATAAACCAATAGAATCACTGCTTGTTGAAAGCAGCAGTCAAGAAATCTTTGACACGCGAACAAATCCAGAATTTTACTTACTATATTTATCTTTCATTCAATCAAATAAGTTTTCATTACATACCTTGCACTGAAGGTACAGAAAGACTGGAAAGATTATTATTTCTGCTCACTGGAAGCTAATTTTTATATATTCTAACATGTCTTCATAATGCATTTTATTTTTTTAATCTCAATGCAGGGCTTGATCCCACAACCCTGAGATCACAACCTGAGCCAAAACCAAGAGTCAGATACTTAACCAACTGAGCCACCCATAATGCATTTTATAGTGCATTTCCACTTGTTCCTCACAACAGTCCAGGTACTATCACTTCTTTACAGATGAGGAGATGGAAACACGGAAGAGTTACATAAACTCTCCCAAAAAATCACATATCTAGACCTTAAACCACATCTTCGTCAATGTCTGCACCCTTTCCGTTATGCTCTGCTGACTCAGGAGAGTGTAATCATCAAATATTAAAATACAACACAAGTGGTCAGAAAGAGAGAGATCACTGTTGGCCAGAAACTCTGAAAGGCTTTAAAAAGAGGTGGGACTTGGGCCTGAAGAGAGCTAGGATGAGAACTGTCAGGCAGCCTGGGGAAGAAGAAATAATGAGGAAAAGAATACATCTGTTACATGCAGGGGATGTTCAGGGATCTAGCCTGGTGACAACAGATGGCACAAGAGAGGTGAGAGAGCAAGGAGACTGGAGTACAGGGAGAGCTGGCTGGTTTTAGTTCTGCAACACACAGTGGAGAGCTGCTGCAGGTTTGGAAGAACAGAAGTGGAACTGCCATTCCTACAGGATAAAGACCCGAGGCTCCTGTCATGTGGCCCAGAACTGAGGTAACTGGGGCTTAAGAAAAGTGTATGAACTGAGAAAGAACAAATCCAAAGAATTCTTTTGAAGGAAAGAAGAAAGGCTATCCTAATTGTGGCAGAAAATGGCCTGGTGTTCAAGTAAGGGTTTTAGGATTAACAATTCATGAACAAGCAGAGATGAGGTTTCGTGTGAGGAACAAAAAGATGCAGGCTCATGAGAAAGCCTCAGAAGAGGCTGAAAAAACTTTGATAAATGGAATGGATTTTTTTTTTTTTAATTTGAGAGAGAGAGAACACGAGTGGGGAGAAAGGAGCAGAGGGAGAGGTCAAGAAGCAGGCTTCCCACTGAGCGGGGAGCCCAATGCGGGGCTTGATCCCAGGACCCTGAGATCATGACCCTGAGACAAAGGCAGATGCTTAACCAACTGAGCCACCCAGCTGCCCCTGGAATTATCTTCTTGTTATGATAAACACACATGTAAGTATTAAATATTTTGCCAAAATGGGGTTTGCTAATTTCCTATTTAGCTCTTTCTCAGAAGCATATAACCAGTGATCTTTTTAATAAGGTACCACTTTCATATCACCTACTTGACAACTCCACCTAGATGTCTACTAGACATTTTAGACTCTCATTTCCAAAACTGAACTCTTGATTTCATCCTCCCAAAACTTGCTCCCCTCCACGCCAATAAATGGTAACTCCATTCTTTCAGTTGCTTAGGCTTTTTTAAAAATCCTGGAATATACTTCACATTCAATCCATCAGCAACTTGTGCTGACCACATTTGGTCCGCTTCTCCCCACCGACACTGTTGCCCGCCTACTCCAAGCCTGGACTAGAGCAACAATCTCCCTTTGGTCTTCCTAAAGCAACCTTTAGAACACAGCAACCTTTAAAAACTTATGTGAGGTCATAACAGCCTTGTGGTAAAATCCTCTGTGGCTTCCTTTTCAGAATAAAATTCAAAGCCTTAAATGGCTCAAAAGGACGAACAGTTTGATCTTCAGCTAATTTTCTGGACTTGTCTATTATGCTCTCTTTCTCATTCCACTCCAGCCACATTAACCTTTTTGCTGTTCATCAAACATATCAGGTAGACACACACCTGCTTCTAGGTATTTGCACTCAAGAGTTCCTTCTGCC
This sequence comes from Ursus maritimus, assembly GCF_017311325.1. Taxonomy (NCBI): domain Eukaryota; kingdom Metazoa; phylum Chordata; class Mammalia; order Carnivora; family Ursidae; genus Ursus; species Ursus maritimus. Next base: position 23,153,979 of record NW_024425897.1, read on the forward strand.
TGGCAAACTCTTCTCCAAGATATTACCATGGCTCATTCTTTCAGATCATTCTGATCACAACTTAAACATCACCTTGTCAGAGTAGCCCTCCTAGACCACATTCTCCTATCGAAAATAAAACAACTCTCTCCCAGTACTCCCTATACTCTTACCCTATTTGTCTCCTGCATAGCACTCATCAGGCGGCATTTATATTTATTTTCTCCCCCTTCTTTTCCCTAGAATGTGGGTTTTTTTTTTTTTTGAGAGCGAGAGAGAGAGAGAGAGAGAGAGAGATGGGGGAGGGGTAGAGGGAGAATCTTAAGCAGGCTCCATGCCCAGGGCCGAGCCCATGCGGCCCAATCTCACAACCCTGAGATCATGACCTGAGCGTAAATCAAGAGTCAGACTCTTGGGGCGCCTGGGGGGCTCAGTAGGTTGAGCTGCTGACTCTTGCTTTCAGCTCAGGTCATGATCTCCCAGTTGTGGGATTGAGCCTGGGGTAGGGCCCTGTGCTTAGTGCAGTCTGCTTGTCCCTTTCCCTCACCCTCACTACCTCCCCCCCCACCTGCACTCTCTCTCTAAAATAAATAAAACCTTTAAAAATAAAACAAATTAAAAAAGAGTCAAGACTCAACTGACTGAGCCACCCAGGCGCCCCCACCAGAATGCAAGTTTTATGAGAGCAGGAACTCTGTTTTGTTCTTACAGCATAGAGCACATTAAAGTTGCTCAATAATTTTTGGTTGAATGAAAGACTATTTTGCTGATAGACTGTAATATCCTGATCTTATTCCTCTCTTCCCTCTTTGTACAATTCGACACCTTGACATACTGTTCCTACCAAACGGGACAATTAAAAATGGGAATATGAGGGGCGCCTGGGTGGCACAGCGGTTGAGCGTCTGCCTTCGGCTCAGGGCGTGATCCCGGCGTTCTGGGATCGAGCCCCACATCAGGCTCCTCCGCTAGGAGCCTGCTTCTTCCTCTCCCACTCCCCCTGCTTGTGTTCCCTCTCTCGCTGGCTGTGTCTCTCTCTGTCAAATAAATAAATAAAATCTTTAAAAAAAAAAATGGGAATATATTTGCTCAGCTATGAAAAGATGATGCTGGTATAGGAGAAAGTAAACCATCGCGTGGGTGTGGAACCACTGAGTAACACTAAGAGCTTGTCTGAGGGTTCACTGCCCAGCTGAGACTTCAGGAGGGCACAGTACACTAAGAAACACCCAGTGACACTACGGTATTTTTACCTGTGCAATAGGAACTGCACACAAGGTCACACCAAATCCAACTGCCACAGTTTTCTGCCATGGTCTTATCAATTCTGAGAAGCAGCGCTTCTTAAAGTTAGCCACGACAGGAACACACTGCCTGTACCTAAAAACATAAGTCAAATTTAGGAAGGCGGTACCTACCAATCTCTAAGTCTCTTCAATTTGTTTGCAGGGGTTAGAAACTCACACTCGGCCAAGCAGGAGCCTACACGAAGATGCTGGGTCGGCCTTCCAGATGACAGGGCTCGGTGGGGAGCGTGTCGGATTGGAAAGCCCCGGACTCGCTGGAAGGGGCAACTGCTACCCAACTCCCGGGAACCTCAGCCGCGCGGGGATGCGGGCCCAGTGGTTTCGGAGTTAAACCGGTAACACGTGTGGAAGTTTAAAAGGCAGTCTCAAAGCTTTTTAACAACCTCGGGCCAAAATAAACGCTGCTGCAGGCGGCATTTAGCCCCGGGCCGAGGTTTCCAGGTGTCCCCGTTAATCCCCGCTAGGCCACACCTGGAATCCGTAGCCAGCTGGGCGGCGCGGGGACTGACCAGCTCCCCTCCTGCCCGCAGGGAAAACTTCCTCTCCTAACCCGCCGCTCGACCGGGCCGCTCCCCCATCTCCCTCCAGTGACGACGATGAGCCAACGGGAACTCGCGGACAGACCGAGGCGCCCCGGGAAGCCAGCCCGAGCTTAGGGGGACTGGCGTTTAGCCAGTGGAATAACGGAAAAGCCGTCAGTGAGAAATAAACTCCGGGTTTGGCCCCGGGAGGCGGGAGGCTGGGTCGGGACGTCCTAGGACCTGAGAGGGGCGGGACGCCGCGGCCCGCTCGGACGAGGAGCGAAACGAGCGCCAGCTACGCCGGTGCTGCCATCCCGGCCACGGCGCTACCTGCGGCGCCTCCCCCCTTGCGGTGCTGCCCTCCTACCCGACCGCAGCGGTACCTGAAGACGGCGGCTACGCTCCGCGACAGCCAGCTCCTCAGAGCCGCCATCCTGCGGCGGCCGGACGCTAGACGCACACACCGGAAGTGACGCCGCTTCCTGAGCGGAGGACGAGGCGCGTCCTCTTCTAGAGTGGGCCTGGCCCCATGACCACACCCCAGCCCGGGGAAGCAGCCGGGATTGGACGGGAAGGAGGGAGGGGGCGGGGCTTAGGGTAACGGTAATAACGGCTGCGGCGAACGCCCAACCGCCGGGGCTTCCGCGCGGGAGGGGGCGGGCCCTGGGCCTGAGGGCGAGGAGCGGGCGGAGCGGAGTCGACCGTAGTGAGAGGAGCTTGGACTCCAACCCGGGCGTGGTAGTGCTTCGAGAGGCAGCCCTAGCCCGGGCGCGAAGCGCGGAGTTCTTCCGTCAGCGAGCGGACCGCGTCCGGCGCGGGGGCGGGGCAGCGCGCCGTGGGGCTAGCGGCTGGGGGCGGGCACGAGGAGGGCGCGGCGGGGGGCGGGGCTTGGGCGCTGTCACTTCAGCACCAGGAAGTAGGTGGTCCAGCCGGCCAGCAGCAGCGCCCCGATGAGCACCGTGTAGCTGAGGAGTACGAACGCCAACAGCTCTCGCAGCAGCTGCAGCACGTGGATGGTGGACGAGGCCGGCATCGCCGTGCGCAGGAGGCCCGAGGACCTGCAGGGCAGGGGCACTCGGGAGTCCCTGAGCGCGCAGAGAGGACGGTCCCCGCCGCAAGCCCACCCCTCCCACTGGCCACCGACCCAGCGCTGCTGAGCCAGGCAGTGTTGTAGGCGATGTGGACTCAGGAGCATAGGCTAGGCCCTGACCCTCAAAAGAGTAAAACGCTGTCCTAAGGCTGAGGATGCCCAAAGTGCTGATTTTCTCCCTACCAACCAGCGGGAGGCCCTCTTTGCATTTACACCATAGAAGTCTTTTCAACCAAAAGTTCCCCTCATTCTTTGGCTCCTAATCTGGATCTGGGTTCTGAGGAGAGAGAAGCCTGTCTGTTCTCAGCCTCGGCTGCTGCATTAGTCTTCATCCCTGGCCCTGTCTCCTCCCATCCACCTCCTGCATTTTTAATGCTGTGAGTGCTGCTAATGGCCTGGTGGAGTAAGGCTTTCTTTTCCCATCACTCAAGCTGCAGCCCCAGCTGTCGGTGCTGCCTGGGAAGGGAAGAGGAGAGAGACCCATTCGTGTGGGAGAAGACAGCAGGTCCTCACTGAAGCCCCTTTGTAATTCCCTGGACCCCAAGGCTTGACCACATGCAGAGTTTGAAAATGTTTGCTTTATGGTCCAGCACGCTCGCCCTTGTGGGCAGCCAGTATTGCAGGAGTGCCAAGAGGTGGGCATCAATTTGATTCTGGGCTTATCTCCTTCCCCATTGTGCTCTTGTGCACCTGCTCCAGTCCTATCTTCCACCCCTGATGGAAACACATGGCAACAATCACAAACCAGCTCTTTATCTCCATTGCTGTCCTGCCCAGCAACTTCCCTCAGGGCCAGCCACTAGCTTCGTTCTCTCCCCACTTCACTCACTCAGCAAAGTTTCCACGGCTCCTCCAGTGCAGCAGCTGATGGTTCCCCTCCTGGTCCGGTGTCTGAAGATAGGTGTGTGCGCGCTCCAGTGATCTCGGCAGAGCTGTGGGATATTCAGCCAGCAGCTGCGCTCACCAACTAGGTGTGGTCTAGAACCAATCACAGTCTCCACGTGGTCCCTGAGCAATCAGGGAGCTGCACACAGCCCGTCCCAGGCCAGGCGGGGCACTGGCAACCCTGCCTGCCCTCCGCCCTTTCCCCACCACAGCCCACCAGCTCTGAGATGCCTGCAAAGCTCCTGATTCAGATGGGCTGAGCAAGTGGTACACTAGGGGATTTTTCATGCCCCTTCTTGTCCTGCTTTTCTCAACACTGCGGGTGGGATACAGTCCAAATCCTTCTCTAACAAGCTCACATTGAGAGAAGCACCATCCTACTCTGAGTCTCAGACTAGAAGAACCACTATACAAACGACTTTCACTTATGACTGTCCAACTACAGCCAGGGCTGTTATCTGAAAAAAACATATAAGTGTGAGCATGCATACACATACGTGAGAAACAGGAGCTTAGAGAACCAAGAGCTCCTGAGTGCTTCATTCTACCTGGCAGAGTTTAGCAGTTTAGAGACGCACTGTATAGTCACCTTCCCAGTGAGCCCACTTCCAGTTTCAACTCCCAAGCGTGATGCAAAATGAGCCAGTTAGGATTTCAGCAAATAAAGAACAGACCCTTTCCCAGATGTAACAATGAAGAAAAAGCACGAACTTTATGCTGCTTCTGATTATTTTGCTTTTTGTTGTAGTTTGTGATTAAAGACTGTTTTCTTTTTTTGACCTTTAAAATAGCAGGGAGTGTGGACATCAACCCTTTTTTATCAACATCATCATCCAGAAGCAAATGGCTCCTTAATTTAATCAGGGTCTGTTATTATCAAATCATTGCCCCGGCCTCAGCCCTGCTGAAAACAGAAGCAGAACATTATCAAGCTGCTCAGGAAGCCAGTGAGTAGTAATTGCTCCCCCAGAGAATTGGTCATCTGAAGGGTTCTGTGTCCTGCCTAGTCATAGGAAAGAAAGTATGGCTAAGATTTATGCCCTCACCCCACCCCAGAGCAAGAGATGTAGAAGAGAGGCTATTAAAGTAGGCTCAGTTCTGTCAGCTTTCACTCCCACGCCCTTCAAATGGACGTCTCAGGGCAGCTGGGTATTCCAGCCTCTGCAGGCTCTGGTCACCACGCAGTAACCGAAGCTAAGAAACATGTGACTTAAAACTCACAGGTGTTCATTCAGAAATAAGAGCAACTGAGAAAGTTTACATTATTGCCTTTTTCTTAGATCACTGGCTGACGAAAAGGCATCCTCTATTTTCTGTAGCAGGTCATTAAGCCTGTGACTGTGTGTAATACATCTGGCTTTAGAGCACAATTCAGGGTCTCCATGATTCACTCTACGTGATGTTGCATTTCTACGCCCTGCCATCTTGACCACAGTCCCTCTCCCTATCTGCTTTAGACATTCAGTTCATTTGTTTTTTTTTTTTTTAAAGAGTATTTCTTCTTGAATTTCTGCTGAATACAAACACTTCCTCCTTTTGACAGGCCCATCTTTAACGTACAACTGAGAACAAGAGACAGACCAACATGTCACAGTTAATTGTCATCCATTTCTAGTGAGGGCAGAGCTAGAGTGGCCAATCCCTTCCCAGTGCTCTTCAAGAATTAAATGTGCTATTTTTAATATTCCTCCTTTTAACCATTACAGACACACCTCATCTTACTGTGCTTTGCAGATAGTGCGGTTTTTACAAATTGAAGGTCTGTGGCAACCCTGTACTGAACAAGTCTGTCGGCGCTGTTTCTTCAACAGCATTTGCCTACTCTGTATCGGTCGCAGTTTGGTAATTCTCTTAGCTCAAACTTTTCATTATTATATGCGTTACCGTGGTCTGTGATCAGTGATTATAATTCACTGAAAGCTCAGATGATGGTTAGCATTTCTTAGCCATATTCTTTAATTAAGGAACATACTTTTTTTTTTTTACACAAAACACTATTGCACATTTAAGAGACTACAGGATAGCGTAAACATAATTTTTATATGCACTGGGAAACCAAAACATGCATCTGACTGGCTTTATTGCAACACTCACTTTTACCGGGGTGCTCTGGAACCAAAGCCACAATCTGTGTCGGTATGCCTGTATTCTCATGCTCTACAGTTAAACTACAATTCAAATACTTCTCTGTTGGCTAAAATCCAAAAGCGTATAGTAAGACCCAGAACAGTGCCTATGTAGACTTCTTTATCTACGTAGACTTCTTTTTTATGGAGTTGCTGGTGTGGCAGAACTGTCTAGCTAACTAGACAAAAGTCCAGACATGATGTAAACAATCGGCCCTCTCTAGGAATAAATGTACCATTCACATACCCTTTCTCAGTAAGGGCATACTCCTTTGAGACAAAGTCTGCTTCAAGTATTAAGTGAACTCACACAAAGGTGTATAATATATAATTATCCACCACTTTCTACTTGCATACAAATGAAGCAATAAGTCTTCTGCTAAATGCGTTTTAGGAGCTGACCTAACTATGCTCTGAGCAAGCAAGTATAGAGTCACGAGTGAATGCAGACACATGAGACACAACCGAGTATCTGTTCATAGGACAAAAACCCCAGCCAAGGAGACCTGACCAGACTTGAACTGAATCCCATGAGCCAAAAACATTGAGGGACAAGGTGGATTTCATTCTCTAAGGCGGCTGAGGCTGACAACAGCTGCGGCTGGAAGGTATAAACTAATCTCCCTGGGATAACAAGTATTTGAAAAAGGATTTTCTAAAACAGGCATAGTTTTTTTAAAAACTGTCTTCCAAATACTGAACGTCAAGGCCAAATTGAATGCATGAGGAGATCTTTTAAATATGACCTCTTCTCCTGCTCATTCTTAAAGAGATCTTTTTTTGATTGTAGAATTTCTCTTTTACTCATAGCATGCAATGTGCTACCAGAATTTTCACTAATAAAACAAAATGAGAATAAAACGTGTGGTTACTGATAAACAACAGAAGCCACACCTCCCGAGGAGGGATGCTGACCTTGATCCCCCAACAAAGGGGAGACGTGGGCAAGGGCTATGAAGCCATCCATTTGGTCCCCTTCTTGGATTTAACTTCCAGACTCTGGGATGGAGCAGGAGGGGGGCAGGGAACACACACAAGTTTCCAGCCTCTTGACCAACACCCTGCCCCTCTGCCCCACAGGCTAACCGTCTCCTGCAGGAGCAGCTGCGACTGCTCGACTCCAAGAACATCGACAAGCTGCATGTTTCCAAGCAAAACAGACCATGAAACAGAGCTGTAGTTTCCCAGCAAAACAACTGCAAGAGGCTGAGTGTGGAGAAGTACGTGCGACAGTTACCAGGGGGTGGGGGGTGGTGTCGCCAAATGCTGAGGAAGTGAGAGTCACCGCTGCTCACCGGGGACCAGCTGGTGCTGGGGCCCACGGTGGGTGGGGAAGAAAACCGACACCTCGGTGGCGGCAGCTACCACGGAAACGTCGTGGAGCGAACAACACGTGTGCTCAGAAAGTGTCTTTGAATAACGTCTAAGAACATTCTCAGGAAGCTGCTCCCCAATCCTCACGTTCCTCCATGTAAAAAGCCCTTGATAAGTATGAGACCCACAGAAATTTAGCGGGTCGGACAGATGATGAACTTTGATTTGGAGGAAGAAGTCCCTCCACCCCGCTTGCTTAATGAAGCAGAGGAATCGAAAGCAGAAGGAATCCACACTCGCCACGGTGATCACCTAACACAGAGGCTGAGGACACCAGACGGCACGTGCCGCACTCTGCAGGAAAAAGAAATCTCCACTCAGTGGCGGCAGCAGCTGTGCCCCAACACCTAGCCACTGCCCCAGGCAGGATGTGCCTTCAAGAAAGCACTGTGTATTCGGGGCTCATTTTTACCCATCAGTCTCTGCCTTCCTGTTTTAAGAACTGACCTCGTTTGTGCAGCTGTCTATTAGCTAACCCCACCACCCTTAATATGTTTCTAGGGGTCTCTGAGGAAGACCCTGAGCTCAGAGCATTAACAACTGGTCTTTCTGTTAGCCAGGTGGGATTCTCTTCTATTCTTTTTTCTTCAAGACATTAGAAACACAAAAGAGAAGCAGAAGGAGAACACGGTGTCATTGAGGAAGCTGACCCCCGAAGGAAATTCTGTAGCCTTGTCTTCGGTGGGCTTTCACTTCCTCTTGGCAGCTTCTCCAAAGGAGCAGTTTATTTTGCAGTTCACTCAAGTCAACTTTGATCACCCTAGAAAGGTTTTTCCATTAGAGACTCTATCCAGCTGGCCCCATTCATGAGCTTCGTGGTGGCAATGACATATTCTGTACCCCCATCTTCCAGCTGGGAGAGAAATCGCAGGGCAGCAATTTCAGCGAAGGTTACACCCCCGAGGAAAAATATCAGTGTGACTCGGTTTTCTCCTGGTTGACCTAAAATGGAAACATTTCAGAATTAAGAATTATTTATTATGGCTCATTCTCTTCCCATGTCTTAAAAAACTGCATCACGGGGGCACCTGGGAGCTCCTTCGGTTGAGCATCCAGCTCTTGGTTTCGGCTCAGGTCACGATCTCATGGGTCGTGGGATCCAGCCCCAGCGCTGGGCTCCGTGCTCAGCAGGAGTCTGCCTGTAGATTCTCTCCCTCTGCCCCCCCCCACTTGCTCTCGCATGCGCACTCTCGCTCTCTCTCTAAAAATAAATAAATAAATCTTTTAAAAAACCTGCATCATTGTGGCTCAATCAGTGAAGTGTCTGCCTTCGGTTCAGGTCATGAGCTCAGGGTCCTGGGATCGAGCCCTGAGTCTCTCTCTCCCCCTCTGCCCCTCCCCCTGCTCACTCTCCCTCTTTCTCTGAAATAAATCAATCTTTGAAAAAAAAAAAAGCATCGTATATAAGAAAAACAAAGTTAAGTGTGACTTGGTACAGACAGTTCTCTGAACCTCAGGAACATGACTTTTGGTCTTAACGCCTTTTCTAATTACTGAGATCCTCGCCTCAGAGGCTGAAAGCTGCTACTCCCGAGGGAATGATGGGTTCTAGTGCTTACACTACACGTTAGCAACTAACAACAGAGGTGTGCCGGACTCTGAGTCCCGCGTACCTTACAAACGTACTCTACAAAGCAACCGCATAGTCCACGAGAGCCACACGAGCAGGACGGCATTCCCTATAGATGCCGGCCACAGACTTACGTTTCTTTTGCAGTCCCGTAGGCAACGGCTGCCGTTCTTCAAAGTGGGGCCCTGGGAGTATGCGGAGAACTTCCTCGATACTGCGCCAGCCAGGCCGCGAGAGCAGCTGCGCCAATCGCACGCTGAGAGGGGCATAACCACTGTACACATACGATATGTCCGTGGGATTCTGTTAAATAATCAAAGGGAGAAAAGTCTGCAGATACAGAGACAGAGCCACTGAACAGCGGCCTTTTGGGCAATCCAAAATTATGTGATCTGGTTTTGAAGGCAGAAACACAAACTCCGCAACGTCCTGCTCCAATCCACCCCAGCTCGGCCTGCTTCTCAGCTGGCCGAGGTTCACTTTCAACTCAGATCTTGAAAAAGCCACTCAAAGCATCTCTAGGTACTGACCACGAAATGCTGTTATTTGCTTCGGCAAGAAACTTCTTGGAGGGAAACCCGGCACTCTCTAGCTGGGTAACAACGTGCATTTCCCTTGAACCCAGTCATTCCACTTTCAGGCATTTAGCCCACAGAGGGGCTCGTCCACCAGAATAGCCCAAAGCCCAGATGTATTAACTGCAACTCCGTGTGTACTAATAAAAGACTGGAAACAACCTGAATTTCTATCAAGAGAAACCTATTAAATCATAAATTAAGGTTTATCTGCAAAACCACTATGCAGCAATTAAAAAAAAAACTTACAAAAAAGAATGAGGTAGATCACAGAAGAATCTCCAAGATACAGTGTTTAAGTGGTGGCTGGCGTGGGTGGAGAGAGGCAGGTCAGAACAGGGAAGAGAGTGGAACTAATATATTGTTTACACTGTACGACACAGAAATTAAAAGTATCTATACTCTCCCCTCCCCGGGGGAAAGATAATCTGATTTTGCCACTGGTGGAGGAGACTTTTTAATTATTAGCTTTTGTTGCAGGAGGCAGCCTGATAAAGTTCTTATGAAAGTCCAAAAAAGAAAATAACAAAGAGAAATTTAGAAAAATTGGAATCAACAATAAATGTAAAGCGAAGAGCACTCTACTTTGGAGGCCAATGGTATAACATATGCATCTTTTATGTTAAAATGTCTGTAGATACATAGAATCTTCCTGGAAGGATAGATTAAAAAACTGGTTACAGTGGTTTCTTCTGAGAGAAAAGCAGGGTGAAATGTGGAGGGAACCTAACTTTCCACTGTTTGCCTTACTTTTGTATGGCTGACATTTTTACCACATGTGCTGGACATTTTCCAGATCCTTCTGCCCCACCCCGCTCTGTGTCCAGGAGGTGAACCTGTAGGCTCTATGCCAATGCGCTTCCACGCCCTATTTGGGTTTGGCCAATGGGAGGCACCAGATGGAACCTGGAGGGTGGGCAGAACCTGGGGTCAGGGGTTTACGGCCCTGGCTTCCTTCTGTGACACCGCTGGAGGCTGGCTGTGTCTCTAGACCAGAGGCCTCTCATCCCTTGTCTTGTCAGATGGTTTCCCCACACAGCTCTTCTCTCCAGGTTCTGGAACAGTTTTCTGCAGCAGTTCCCTCTCCTTGCCTTCGGGCCCAGGCTGGTAAGGAATCCCCACTGCATGCCTTTCACCGGTTGCCACCCTGCCCACATCTTAAGAAACTCTCCTCTAACTCCCCAGTGTCAGAGCACCCTTTGTTCTCAGCTGGGACTCTGGCAGATATAAAACGTGAATGCATTACTTTCTCAGAAACATTAGAAAACTGTTCTAGAAAGGGCAAGGTGGATGTATAAATAAGTAGCCTATGTGGCCACTATAAACCATTAACCAGGAGGTAAACTGAGTTGAAGTGGAGGGTGTGTCTCACCTGTTCGTTCACATCATCCATCCAGAGGCGCAGCGTTTTCCGGATTGTTGGGTAATTGTTTCTGCCCCCCGTCTGCGGCTTCAGCAGGCCAGCCTTCTCTAGGTTGTACAAGGTCAATATGTGCTCATAGCCGTACGTCTGCAAGACAAGCCATTCGGATTGATCCCAGATCAGGAAAAGAGTTTCTGCCAATTTCTAATAAGAGCACTTCCAACAAATGCATTTAGTTTGTGCTCTGGGGCACGTGACCCAAGTCCACGGAATGCCTGTCTACAGACACAGGGGCAGCGCCGAGGATGAGACCTGCTTGCCCGTTACAATTCATCCAGCTTGCTGCTTCAAAGAGGGATTTAAAGTTTGTTCTAAAGTCAGAATTTATGGACCCAACTTAAGTGAGCATCAAATAAGTTAATAAATATTTTATATGGGCTATAATTAGATATCTTAAAAAATGAGGCAGATCTATACATCCTGATAAGAAAGATCTGGATATATTCTTTTTTTAAAATTAATTTATTTATTAGAGAGAGTGCATGCCCGAGCAGGGGGAGGGACAGACAGAGAGATAATCTCAAGCAGACTCCCTGCTGAGCATGGAGCCCCACATGGGGCTCGATCTCACGACTCTGAGATCATGACCTGAGTTGAAACCAAGAGTTGGATGCTTAACCGACTGTGCCACCCAGGTGCCCCTGGATATATTCTTAAGGACAAAAAATTTAATAATAGAATACTATGTACAGTAGGATTTTATTTCTGTTTAAAAAAAAACAGTAAATAATAACAGTAACAGCCGGCACTTACGTAAGTGGGGGGGGCAGCGTTCTGTTGTAAGCGTGTCACGCGTGCATGAACTCAGTCTCTTTATTACAACCCGATCTGCTAGGTGGTATCACTATCCCCGTTTTACAGAGAAGTTTAAGTAACTTGCCCAAGGTCGCGCAGGTACTTAGTAACAGAGCTGGGACATGGATCCAGCCAGTGTCACCCCAGAGTCTGCGAGTGTGAATATTCTTTGTCTGTAAGTGCAAACAAGGGAGTCTGGAAGCACAGAAACCGAACTGTTGCTATGGGTCCTATTTGGGGAGGGAGATGGGGGTGTGGGTGAGGTGCAGGAAGGACCACATGTTGCTCCGGATCGCCTTCTTTGAATCTTATATGTTGAGAATGCATGTGTTATCTGCTTAATTTTTTAAAAGACAAAACAATATAAAAAAAATTTGAGCATTTAGTTTTAATAATAATGTACTAAACTATGGCTGGTGATAGCAAATAAATACTACCTGAGACATTTTCAAACGGAGGGGAGAATTTTTTAAATAATGGTGGCCTTTTCCTAATCATGAAGTAAAACAGGCTTAATTTAAATACATCTGCTAAGGGATTATCATCAGAAAATCTGCAAAAACGTCCCTTCCTCCATCAAATGCAATCCAGTTAAAAGCAAGGGCACCAGACCCCGGTTCCCTGAGTTTGGGCACTGGCTCTGCCACTCATTAGCCGGGTGACCATGGGCAAACTACAAAACGACCCTGTGTCTCAGTTTTTTTATCCATAAAATGGGGACGATAACAGTATCTAACTCACAGGGCTGTAGTGAGGATTAAACAAAGGAATACAATAAAGCTCTTTCACTAGAGCCTGGTACATAGTAAATGCTCAATGAACATTAGAGGTTATTATTATGCAAACACAGTACACAGTGATCCATACCCAGGACAACCCCCTCTGGGTGTTAAAAAATTTTAAAAGACAGGTGAAACAATATACCACAATAGGAGCTTTAAGCAGTATTTTTTTAAAAAGGTATTTCCTCCCTTGGTAAATTAGTAATGTGAAATCTACTGACCTGGAGAATTTCTCTTTTGTAATAATCCAGAACTTTTTGTTTGAGTCCACTATTGCACACGGACTGGAGGCAAACCAATCTTAACACCTTGATCAGCGGGTGCTTTTGGGCAATACAGTCTTCAATGTAACTGTTGACCTAGAAACAAAATGTATAGGTATGTATCCCAGCATCCGTTTTGGGGACCTAATGAACTTGTATTTACGATTATTTTTCAAAGTGGAGGATACACTTGGGCATGCAGCTGCCTGTCTGAACACAGCAGACAGCCTTCTGAGAGACCCTTGAATGTCTAGGGCATCTGTGACTGTGTCTGTCTCAATAATAGAAGCAATTTATTGACCGCAAAGTAATAGGAACTTTCTTGGAAAACAGGAGATTTTCTAGAAAACAGGAATTTCCAGAAATTGAATAATTTTAAATGTATTAATAGAGGTGGATATTTACAGGAATTACATGAGCAGTTCCACAGAAAGCAAATATCGTCATTTAACTACGACAGGCCTTAAAGATGGTTGATTTCAGGGGCTGGGAAGCCCCTCGCACAGAGCAATGCTAACTACCCGTGACTTGGAGAAATCTAGACTTCCACATTCTGCACTTGCTCTTAAAATTGAATCGGCAAGGCATGGGAATCAACACAGCTGCTTTTCTAGCTATAATCTGACATTTGATAAATCACCAATGCTTTGTTAGTTTTATTGTTCACATACCTTATCAGTGTCTATTCCAGACATAAACTCCTGCTCCACTGTTAGTTTATCAAAGAAGTCTTCAGAAGCTAAAATGTAATTAGCAAATTTCAACTTAGAAATTAAATAAATGTTGATTTATTTGAGCAGTGTGCTTTTCTATCACAGAAGATAATTAAGAAACAAGACACACACAAAAAAAAACAAGCAAGCCAAAGGTTCAAACTGTCAACTGAAAACAATCTAAAACGTGGAAATCCCTGTAACCTTGTGCTCCTAAATTACACTGAGTTGTAGCTGACTCCTTTGCTGTCTTAGGACTCAATACAGACCCCGAGAATTTTGCCTCAGTACCAGGGAAGGCCCGTCTCCCCAGCACTTCACTATCATCATCGAATTCAACCCAGTTTTAACTGCTTTCGATTAACAGGAAAACAAAGAACTGATTTTCCAACACCATGTTTTACTTCAGATTCAAAGTAGACTTCCTAATACCCAGCACCCATGTCTTACGAATAAACTCGTCTCTGGTTTAATATACATCTCTGAGCGCTTTTAAAATACTCAGCGTATGATCTCCCTACCAATTCTGCAGGAAGTTTTCAAGGGGAAAAACAGAAGCAGACACATCACATTGCTCTGATTAAATTACCCTTAACAAGAGGGAAAAAACTAGACGAGAAAAGAGCCTCATTATGGTGGCAAACTTACAGAAGAGTTTTTTTTTTCTTACCACTATTCCAAATATTTTGTCTTGGGATTAAATCAATAATAAGAAAAAATGAGTTAACCACAAATGAAACAAATTTAACTATGAACATGCCTACACTTACTTAACACTGAGAATGACATACAATGTTCAAATACAGCTGCCTTTCCCAAGGAGGGATCACGCTGTCCGTGACCCTGGTGTCAGACAGTGTGTATGTAAGTCAGCCCCGATGAAAATCATCACTCCAAAGGATACTCACTGGTAACGTCTTTGATTAACTCAGCAATCGAGGTGTGGTTTGCAAGTGAGCCTCTTGCTGCTTGCATGTGGGGCAGCTGGGAAACAAACTGCTTGATCTCCCCGACCGTCTTAGCGTTGTGCCTTTCCTGAAAATGAGAAAACGGCAGACCCATCAAGCAGGAGAGATATTTTATTTATTAATTTTTTTAGAATTATTCTGTTTTCAAGATTTTATTTATTTATTTGAGAGAGAGAGAGACAGCACTTGCATGAGTGGGGTGAGGGGCAGAGGGAGAGGGAGAAGCAGACCCCCACTGAGCAGGAAGCCCAGTGCGGGGCTTGATCCCAGGACCCCAGGACCAGGATCTGAGCCGAAGGCAGATGTTCAACTGACTGATCCACCCTCGTGCCCCGAAGATATTTTATTTTTAAGTGCTCTGTTCTGTGTGCTGCTCACAGGATGTATAATTTATATCAATGTGAAAAAAAGAACGGAATACAAACAGATCAGGCCAAACCCAGCTCTGACATTACAAGAAAAACAGAGATGAGTCCATGGTGCCTGATTACCGCGTTAGTAGCTGTTCAGAGAGCAAACGCGTGAGGTTTTCTCCTCCTATGCCCGGGCTCTTACCGTGATTGGTATGTGGGGGCTTCTGAGTATTTGTGGGGGCACTATTAGGTTTCCCACAAACATTTCTGAATAAAAAACGAAAACTGTTATGTTAAGAGGGGAATGTAAACAGCAAAGTGTCCTCTATAATTAAAAAAAATTGTATTCTTACTGCTGAATCTCAGTCTTGAGATTCCACGAACAAAGCGAACCTTGCCCAGTGGTGGGAATTTTTATTTGCAAAATTTAGTCAAGTAAACAAAATGTAACTTCAGAAATGTGAAAATCAATGAATGAATATAATCCCTCAGAAAGATGAAATCTAGAAATACATACTCGGTGAAACATTAGTTTCCAAAATCCTCCCAGTTTATGTTTCCAAAGTCTAAATACTCAGAATTTATCATCTTACTGAATTTCGCTGTTTCCAAAATGAGCTTCCCCAAGAGTAAACGAGCGGCCGGGCAAGAGGAGGCAGGAGGCGATAATGAAGCGCCTCTCTCACTGTCACCTACGGCATCGGCGGGGCTCCGCCGCCACCGGCACGCCGCCTAAACTTAGAGCTTTCGCCCCAAACCACAAGTTCTATTCTAGAGGATCTTTTATTTATAGTACAGCCGGCTTCCTCTTGAGTGAGATAGGAAATAATGAGAATAAAAAAAAAAGGTAAAACAAATATTTCTGACGAAAGCCTGTAAACAGCCCACACTGTTCCCTCCACCCCGCAAAAAAGGAGCAAACTTAACACCTTCTGTCACGGGTCTGGGGACAAGTTCTAAAAGAAACCCTGGGGACCCCCAGTTGCTTAGGAGAGAAACGTGCACCTGAACCGAAGCCCAGAGGCTCTCCTCTCCTGGGGGGGCGCAGTCTAGCCTGTGACCCACAGCGGCGGCAAGACGGCCAAAGCGCCTCACCTCAAACGCTGCGGAGATCACCTTGGCTTTCTTGCTAAGCACGGAGCCCACCGCGTTGAAGTTCTTGTCTCGGATCTCAGCATAGAGCTCCTCTGCAGAATTCAGCTGAAGCTTCTTTGCTTCCGTGGGGAGATCCTTCCCACCATCGCCCTGTTTCTTCGGTGCAAATTTCTCCGGAGGTAATTTCACATAACCTGGATGACAGCGGAAGGGAGCAAGCACCTGTGTGCATTTACTGGAAGAACGGATCAAGGGTCCGGCACAAAACAGGATTTTCCAACTCAGGAGAGAAGTAAGCCCTCTCTGGGAAACAACGCCATACAGTACTGAGGTTTGATTTTTCCACGGTCAAACTACACTTTGATTATAAAGACACACATCAGGACTTTTATTAAACATTTCTACCGTTTCAAATGCTGACAGAAATAAGCATGGCGTGGGCCAAAACCAAACCAGACCTAATGATCTGTCACACCGAAACACTAGCAGGCCTCTCCAGTCTCCCATGTGGTGTCCCCAACCTTGAGTGTTGGCCCCTCCCTGGATACGCCCCACTGAGATCTCAACGGCAGCATCCCTGTGTTTCGTTCGGATGTGGCCTGCCCCTCGCCGTGGCCCTCTACACCTACCCCTCACCAAACCCAGAGCAAATGCCCCCTCTCCAACCAGCCTTCCCGAACTGCCAGCCACGAGGGCCCACATTCTCCAAACTACAGTGCCACCTATATCTAACCCAGGGCCGCTCCTCACGGGGACAAGCACAGTCCTGCACACTAAGCATCTGGCCAGCTTTCGTGGGAACAACAACAGCAGTTTTTGCTTGGACTCTGTTTAATCTGGTGTCTGAAAGCCAAAAGTCAGTATTGTACTTTCTCAAATATCCTCTGATTTACACGCAGAGAAAGCATCTCCTAAAAAAAAAAAAAAAAAAAAAAAAAAGACCTTTTGGATACTTTTATCCGATAACCTTTCAGGAAACACAGATGTCACTTTACTTACTGTTCTGAATGCCATAAATTTCATCAATGAGTCCTTCATACGTAAGCTGAGTGGCAAGAGGCGTTAATAAGTCCACGTTTCGATCGAGCAACAAGAGATTATCAAACACAGGAAATACTGAATTCTGGCTTCCAGTAAACTCTCTCTTCATCCTGATCATCATATTGGCCACTTGCTGGAAACAAAACATTGGGTCAGGTGGGACCTTTCTGGGAAGTAGCAGATTTTAAAATGCCGCTAAAAACAGAAAGACCATCAAAAAATTTTAAAAAGGAGAGAAACTGTGCAAGAGTGAGATTGATCAGAAATAAGCAGTTAGAGAAAAGTGTCTGCTGTTGGCCACCCCCTCCCACACACGCACGTGCACCGACACCAGCCACTACTCAGTGAGGCGCGAACTCACATGCAGTCTGTTCTCGTTATTCGTGGGACTCCTGTGAGGTCGCCACGAGCAATGAGCCAGTGAGCACTGAGCCTCTGCTCCAAGGGGAGATATGGGGTTAGGTTCCTGCAAGCCTCTGGTTACAACGTTTTTTTGTTTTTGGGGGGTCTTTTTTTTTGGTTACAATGTTTTTATCAACTAATGTGTGACCTTGTTTTATGTGTGTTTCTATTTAAAGATACTTTATTTTGTATGGCTTGCTGATTCACCAACGATGAACTCCTAGCCAACAGCACCGTCACGCACGCCTCAGGGAGGCTGAGCCAACACGGATTCTCTCGGTCAGGCCCATCAAAACCTTCCCGAGCTCGGGAACACGGGCAGTGCGTCAGGACCACCCTTGGGGCCCTGTGAAACAGTGAAATCACCAACAGAAAGCACAAAAAATGCAAAAAATGTGGTGTTAAGTAGTACATGGCACTACATAGTGGCAAAAAAGGACACCTGTTTACAGCCTGGGAGCCGAAACAAGAAGGCAGAGCATCGCTTCACTGCACGTCAGCTGGGAACGCGCACAGTGGGCGGCTCAAATTTCCTGCCACTCGTGACATGTCTGCAGAACACCGTGAATATCACTTCTGGGGTTACAAGCCCAGTTCAGCAAGCAGGTGAATTCACACATAAATAGGACTGACTGTTGTTGGTAAGTAGCTTCCCATTGCTTCCCTTTTGGGTACCAGGGCACCCCTGCCTTCACCACAAAAACATGTACCATTTCTTACCCTGGCGCACTCTCCTTTCCCAAAGATCTGGGGGATTGTGCCGTACAGAGCCTGCAGGGTCATCAGCCCCTTGGCTGCGTGGTAGAGGCTCGTCTGGTCACTCTCCAGGTAGCACTCCTGCGGGGAGAAAGGGTGGTTACTGTTCAGCCCTAGTCACTGGGTGCTGGATGCCTCTGTTTGGCCCTGGACCTTTCCCCTTTTTTCCCACTTTGCCTGGAAAGCTGGGGATGCAAGAACGTTTCGTCAAGCTGCTATTTGGCAGCCGAGAACACAAGGCCAAGAGCTGTGCTACTGGGACACAGCTGTGGAAGCAACTGGTAGAGCCTTCTGGAAGGAAAGTGTTCACCAAGCACACCAATTCTTCTTCTTTATCGACTCTCAAGTAAACTGATTAACAAAGATGGACAATGAGAATGGGTTCTCCTACTCCCTATGGGGAGTGCAGACTTTGGGAGGGCATTCTGGGAGGGCCACATGCTAATACCCACAAAGGCACACATTCTTTGACCCCCAAAGTGCCAGAGGACCACACAACGGAATACTTAGCAGTTTTGACAAACGTGAGATTTTCATATATGCTGACAACAAACAAAGGTTGAAACATCTTGAGGAGTGAAAAGGGGTAGTGGAACAATCTTTAGAGTATGATCTCATTTTCGGAAAATACATTTTACTTTATAAAATATATAAGGTATATTTCCTCAAGGCCAACAAAATACACACAAAGCCAGTTGGGAAGCGAGGGGGAAATGCTCAGTTCTGACACTGACTCACGTCACCTTGATCTGAGCCCCTCTGTGCCACTTCCCAGCTGCTCCCTAGGCCAGTTAGATAACCTCTGCGTGCCTCAATTTACTCATCTGCAGAAGGGCGTACATTCCACGTGGTGTAAGGAGTCAATGAAGAAAATGCATGTAAAACATTAAATCCCAGCATTTGAAACATACAGTAAGTGCTTGATAAATGTTAGCTTCTATTATTTGGAGTTGTTTGGATATTTTTCACAATCATCATCTGCTCATAAGTTAAATGGTACATGAGGTGCCTGGGTGGCTCAGTCGGTTAAGTGTCCGACTGTGGATTTTGGCCCAGGTCATGATCTCAGGGTTGTGAGATCGAGCCCCACATCAGGCTCTGTGCTGGGCGTGGAACCTGCTTAAGATTCTCTCTCCCCGGGGCGCCTGGGTGGCACAGCAGTTAAGCGTCTGCCTTCAGCTCAGGGCGTGATCCCGGCGATCTGGGTTCGAGCCCCACATCAGGCTCTTCTGCTATGAGCCTGCTTCTTCCTCTCCCACTCCCCCTGCTTGTGTTCCCTCTCTCGCTGGCTGTCTCTATCTCTGTCAAATAAATAAAATCTTAAAAAAAAAAAAAAAAAAAAGATTCTCTCTCCCCCTCTCCCTCCCTCTCTAAAAAGAAATAATAAGTCAAAATGGTACATTGCACCAGACATGTGCCCTTCACCCACCCGCCCAACATGTCTAGTCTCCAAAGCCAGGAGGGATAGGATACCAGAGGGATTAGGGAAGACAGAGTGGAGCACTCGGGCACTCTGCCCAGGGGAGGAAGGAGGGCCGGCCCCCAAAGACACTGTGAGGAGTGTTTGGTCACCACTGGAACCACTGCCGGAGAGAGAGAGGGCATGAGTGACGGGGGGAGAGGGAGAAGCAGACTCCCCACTGAGCAGGAAACCTGATGCGGGGCTTGATCCCAGGACCCCAAGATCATAACCTGAGCAGAAGCAGATGCTTAACCGACTGAGCCACCCAGGTGCTCCTTTAAGATTTTATTTTTAAGTAATCTCTAAACCGGACACGGGACTCAAACCCACAACCCCAAGGTTAAGAGTTGCACACTCTACAGACTGGGCCAGCCAGGTGCCCCAGCATTCATATTATTTGTAATTTAAAAAGCTGTATTCCTACAGACATTCCTTTTTTTCTTTTTTTAAGATTTACTTATTTTTATTTCAGAGAGAGCAAGTGAGCAACCATGGTGGGGGGGGGCAAAGGGAGAGAATGTTCAGCAGACTCCCCCCTGAGCACGGGGCCTAGGGGACTTGATCTCAAGAGCCTGAGATCATGACCTGGGCTGAAATCAAGAGTTGGATGCTCAACCGAAGGAACCACCCAGGCGCCCCAGACATTCCTTTTATAAGGCTATCCTTAAAAAAGATTTAAAAGGTAAAAACAGATATTAACCTTGAATTGTTTAATATAAGTGTCGGTGGGGTGATTATTTGCATTAATATCTCAACTCTGTTGTGCACTTGTGGCATTTTAAGCCAGGAGGACATTTTTGGGAGGGACAAATGCTAATACTGTTAACATTTAAATGCACATACTTTTTGACCTCTAAATCCCACATGCCCACACCATAGAACAGCCTACAGTTTCTATAAAGGAGACAGGCTTATATACACTGATTTTTATGTGTACAATTAAACACTGTTACTGAGCATTCAATGGGTGAATTCTGATTCCCACATTTTATACAAACCAATGATGGAAAAGATCCTAATCACATCCCCAAAGCACAGAAAGACCTACATGTGCCTTCTGATGCCAAAAATCACTAAATTTATGCTCATTGTTTAAAATCACATAAATATATAAAATTACATCAACTCCATCAGAAATTGGGGCTGAATTTCGCACTAGGTGGAATCTCAGCCTTACCATCCAGGCCAAATCTTTGATTTCTAAACAGAATCTGAAGAAAACATACAAAACCAAGAGCTTGAAATTCCCAGCAGAAAATAATTCTGTCCGTTTTTTGCAAATCATCGGAAAAACAAACAGGAGATCTCTCCTCTGGACAGGGTCTGTCATGCCGGGACAAGTTTTCCTCAGCTGCTACCAATTCGCATTAATTACAGAGATGTGAATTAATGACAGCTGGGTAAACCATTACAGATACATGATGAAACAGATATAGCAAAATGGTAATTCCAGAACCTATGTGATGGGTATAAGGGTGTTCCTTGTCAAACTCTCAACTTTTCTGTATGTCTGAATTTTTTCATTTAAAATGTTGGGGGGGGGGGCGTATATACCACCTTTGGATGAAATTCAGCGTATAAGCAAACCAGTAGGGAACATGGTGGAAAAAGAGCCAAGAGGTTCTCTTGGTTACTCAAATTAGTCAGTGGTGCCACTGAGATCTATCGCCTCAAGTTAACTCTTTAAAGGAAGTGATCACTGTTAACAGCATATTGGGGAAGAGAAAGTTTCAAAGAATTTTTTTGCACAACACCAGAGGTTCTCGAAAGTTCTAGTCTCCAGACCAGCAGCATCACAAACCCATGAATCAAGGAAGGAAATATGGACAGATGTGAGTGCACTGAAAAACACGCATGGCAAAAACTACCATAAGCAAAGTCCAAAGACAAATGTCAAAGGAGAGTAAAGAACAGTCTACGTTTACGGGGCCCACATGCACAGTGACCTATGTACAGGGTTATCTGCTGCCTCTGACAGCACAAGATGAGAAACGCTGATATGGCCTTCAGAAGTGGACTGGTTTGATAAATTATAGTAGCTCCAAAAAAAATACAGAAGCACTTTCATATATGGTAGAAAATGACCTTGATATATATTATTAAGAGAATAAAGATACCAAAGTCACATAGTATATGCCATCATTTGTATAAAAGTGGAGAGGGTATTTTATATATACTATGAGCTGTAACTACGTGAAGCATCTCTGGAAAAAAAAAAAAAGAATTAGTAATAGTGATTGCTTCTGACAGGGAATTGGCAGTTTGAGCACTGGGAGGCTTACTTTTCACTCTGTACCTTTCTTACTCAAAGAATTTATCATTGTACAGGATAATGTCTTCAAAACACTTTCAAGTCATTTTATTAAAGTACTATTTTTTTTAAAGATTTTCTTTATTTATTTGACAGAGACAGAGACAGCCAGCGAGAGAGGGAACACAAGCAGGGGGAGTGGGAGAGGAAGAAGCAGGCTCCCAGCAGAGGAGCCTGATGTGGGGCTCGATCCCAGAACACCGAGATCACGCCCTGAGCCGAAGGCAGATGCTTAACGACTGAGCCACCCAGGCGCCCCTAAAGTACTATTCTTATGAGAGAGAGTGTTCTTCGAAATGAAGATGGTAAATAAAACAAATACATAAAATCACATTTGCAAGAAAACTCTCAGCTCTGGAGAACAAAGGCGTGCACATTTGCTATAAACTAAGTGGAAAATAAGCAGCGGAGAAAACCAGAGCTGCAACAACTGGCTACCCATCTGGAAAAAATTAAATGAACCTCAACCTCACACCACACACTTCACACAAATGCACAATTCAAGCTACACTAAAGACCTAACCTTTTTTTTTTTCCATAAAAAGCAAAACTTCCAAGACTTTCGAAGGAAACTATAAGATTTCCTATGTCTTCAGGGTGGAGGATTTAGTAATACTCAAAAAGCACAAACTAAAAGAATAAAAGTGATATATTTAAAGCTTACTACAAAGCCACAGTAATCGAGAGAGTATGGTACTGGCATAAGCACAGGCATATTGATTAATGGAATAGTACTGGGACATCAGAAATAAGCACTTATGTTATGGACAACTGATTTTCAACAAGGGCACCAAAACAATTCAGTGAGAAAAGTACCGCCTTCCAGCGAACGGTGCTGGAACAAATGGACAGCCACATGCAAATAGAATGAAACTGGATCCCCACCTCCCATCAGATAAAAGTGAACTTAAAATAGCTCAAAGACCTAAATGTAAGACTGAAACCATAAAATTCTTTGAAGAAAACATAAAGGACAATCCATTACTCTGGGTTAGGCAATGATTTCTTAGATGGGACGCCAAAAGCAAAAGCAACACGAGGGAAAAACAGATAAACTGAACTTGTGTTGAAAAAAAAATTTTGTGTGTGTTGGAAGATACCACTTTTATCAAGTGAAAAAAAACTCACAGAATGGGAGAAAATATTTGCAAATCGTGTATCTGATAAAGGACTTGCATCCAGAACATTCCAGAATTCTTACAACTCTTCTAATGAAAAGATAAACTATCCCACTTTAAAAAGTGCACCATGGATCGGAATAGACATTTCTTTAAAGGAAGACATACAAATGGCTAAGAAGCAGACGAGAAGGTGGCCAACATCATTAGTCACTATGGAAATGCAAATCAAAACCATAATGAGACAATGCTTCACACCCTCTGGCATGGCAAACTTCAA
Organism: Ursus maritimus; assembly: GCF_017311325.1. Taxonomy (NCBI): domain Eukaryota; kingdom Metazoa; phylum Chordata; class Mammalia; order Carnivora; family Ursidae; genus Ursus; species Ursus maritimus. The sequence goes on from NW_024425897.1 coordinate 23,177,168, forward strand.
AGACAGATGATAATGTGTTGGTGAGGATGTAAGATTGGAACCCTCATCTATCTCTGGTGGGAGCAGAAAACAGTGCAGTCACTAGGGAGAAGTCTGGAAGCTCCTCCAAATGTTAAACACAGAATTTTACCATTCGATCCAGCAATTCTACTTCTAGGTGTATGTAAGAGAAATGAAAACACGTGTACACGCAAAACCTCGTGTGAATGTTCACAGCATCATGATCACCGACAGGTGAAAACTCATCATCTGTAGTGGAGGTTATCATTACGACGGATACTGTTTGGCAATAAAAAGGAGTGAAGGACTGATATCTGCTCCAATGTGGATGACCCTTGAGAGCATGAGGCTAAGAAAGACGCCAGACACAAGAGACCACATGTTATATGATTTCGTTGATAAGAAATCTCCAGAATAAAGGAAATCCATACAGATGGCAATGGACTAGTGACTGCCAGTAGCTGGGGAGGGACACAGTGGGAGTGACTGCTAATGGGCAGAGGGTTTCTTTCTGGGATGATAAAAACGTTCCACAACGAGACGGTGGCGATGGCTGCACAGCCCTGGGGATACACTGGAAACTGGTGAACTGCACACTTTAAACGGTAAACACACACTTTTATGGCACGTGAATTATGTCTCAATAAAGCTATTTCTAAAAAAAGAAAAAAAGCACTTTGTAATGGGAAATGTTTACATGATAAAATATATTATAATTAAAAGACAACCACAGATGGGAGAATATACTTGCTGCTTCTATAACCCACAGTGATTCGTGTCCAGAATATGTAAAGAATTCCTTAAAAAGAAAAAATGGGTGACAAAAATGAACAAGCTGAAAATGCGCTGGAGAGAAAAATCTTAAATGTCAATAAACATATGGAAAGAGGCTCAGCTTCATGGTAATCACAAATGCAAATATGACAAAAACCAAAGTCTGACGTTAAAAAGGAGAATGCCAAACTTACTTTGAATGCACCCTCTGATTCCATGGATAAGAGATCCCCATCAAATGGAATGAGGTCGAGGCTGTACTCCTCCCTATGAATAAAGGATCCCAGAACACCCAGATCCTTCAACCGTTGTTCGCACAGTAGACTACGTCGCGGCACAAACAAAATGTGGAAATCTCTTGTTGGACCACGTCTGTCTTCACTGCAAATCAAGTAACATTTGTTAGCTTACAAGCCCCTACGAGTCGTCGGCTATTTCACTTATTTTATTCCCAGAGCCTGGCCCGCTGCCTGGCACACAGCAGGTGCAAAATAAATGCTGGTTGGATAAACATACACATATTGACTTCCAGATTCAAGTTGTTACATAGTTGCTTCTTTGTTCTCTTTTTCCCTGACAGGAAAGAGGCATTGATTCACAGCCAGTGTTTCGTGATGCATTTTCTAGCTTTCTCTTAAACCGTTTATGGGGCTTTAAAGCTCTCAGGTTTATGGAAACAGGATATCCGTGTCTTACTGAAAACAAATGACTCTTTAACCCAACCAATGCAGTGACACAGCCTTACAGGAAAATGAAAGATCACTCTTGACTCCCAGGTCTAGTCTCCTTGACAGTGGACTTCCCACAATAGCCCAGATGCTTTTAAGATCTAAAAGGCCACCTCAATCAACTGTACCACAGAGTGCAGATGGGGCTGAGAACTTCCTCTAAAGACTGGATGCTGTATTAAACTTTCATCAGCTCATACTTATTTTGCTTATGAAATTCAAGCACGCTATATTGAGTGTATTGAAAAATAACCATTAGAGGTTTTGGTTTTGTAATCAGAGTCCTTTCTATTGATATAGGTCCCAATTTTAGCTGTCCTGAAAATGGGGTTTTATGTTGACCCCTTTCTCCACCTGTTTGAACAACTTCACGAGTTTCCCATTTGCCGTCTTATGTTCTTTCGCACCTGCCCTGTTTTCTAAAGACCACCTTTCCATGCACTGGCAAGACGAGGAACTGCACAGAGGCTCCGTACATTAAAACCATGAGAAGGACCAAACCTCTCTGGGACCAAACATAAACTCTGAGAGATACCTGAGCACATTTTCAGCAATTATATCCATCAGTTCTAGCCTGGGTCTGACAAAAAAAATAATATTCTTGACATCAGCTGCTGGCAAACGACTTCCTTTAAGTGTGAACATTTTTTCCACTTCATGTTCCTAGAAAAACACATACACCAAAGGTTAACAAAACCCCTGAACTTTACCTATCCTATCCAGATTCAGACATCATAAACACTCCCAGCCAAATAACATTATTACTTGATTAGCAACATTTAGTTTCCCCAAAGCCAGATGTATAAAGGACAAAGCTTCAGGATTAAGTCACTGCTACCGCACCTGAATTCAAATGAGCCTCACACGAGGAACTGTCAGGGACACCAGGTAATGGTCACAAAATACAAGACTCGTAACTTCCTAGAAGTAGGATCAGCATAAAATCACTGGCCAATGGACCACTGTATAAAGAATGTTAAACATGCACTAGTATCAGTGTATATAAAGACCAAAGAGCTTTGCCAGCCAATTACTCAGGAGAAAATGTAAAATCCCATTATTGCTACAGTTTAGAATTATTAATCTCTAAATGAAACCCAAATAGCTTATTTACCTTCAGTAGTGAATACTGTGCAATCAGGCCAAATGGTCCTGTGAGGTACTCGTCCCAAACTATTGCCTGTGGGAGGGGAGAAACACTCTTGTTATGCTTAATACCAGGTAATACCAGGAATTTCAACAACACCTACAGAAAATAGCAGTCATACATAGTAGGAACATTTCCTTCAAACTCTGAATTAACAAAAATTTTAATTGGCTCTAACCACATTCATATCTTACAGATCTAAAGAAAAACCAGCATCTGGACAAGTGATGTTATTGTTGGCTTTTTGTTTGTTTTCTTTTGTTTTGTTTAAAGATTTATTTATTTGAGAGAGAGAGAGAGAGAGTATGTGTGCAGGGAGAGGGAGGAGAGAAGCTCAAGCAGACTCCCTGCTGAGTGCAGAGCCCAGCTCGGAGCCCAACACGGAGCCCGATCCCATGACCCTGAAATCATGACCTCAGCCAAAATCAAGAGTTGGACTCTTAACAGACTGAGCCAAGCAGGGGCCCCAGTGATGCTACTGTTGTCATGGGGAAGTTAAGACTTAATCACTGTCCTCGACAGGAAGAAGGAACTGTAGTTTGTCGTGTATCTGGTATTAATTATTAGATTGAACCAGATGGAAACTGCTAATGGCAACAGCTCAACCTAGTATTTTATATGGAAATGTCACATAATCAAATTATATAAAATTAAAACCTTGGATATAGGTATTACAAATCTTATTTTGACAGAAAAGTTTTAAAAGCTTTGGGAAGTTTAAGTAACACGTCCAGGGTCACACAGGGACCTTGGACCTTACATATGGCATTGGGGGACCAACCTAGTACTCAGTGACCCACGGATCATTGCTCTGGGCCACTAAGAACATTTCTACTACTAATCTCCAGTGTCATTTCTTCCTCTCCCCCCGCTTTTAAATAGAGGGTATGCACCAGGTGGGTGGAGGGGCAGAGGAAGAGGAAGAGAGAGAATCTTAAGAAGCTCCATGTGGGAGCCCTGAGATCATGATCTGAGCCGAAATTAAGAGTCAGACGCTTAACTGACTGAGCCACCCAGGTGCCTCCTTCTTCTCTTTTTTAACTGAAATTTTTACTGAGACAAGTGTAGATTAACATTTATTTGTAAGAAATAATAGAGAGGCTTTGTATGCTCTGCCCAGTTTTCCCCAATGGTTACATTTTGCAAAACCAGAGTACAATATTACATCCAGGATACTGACATTGATCCAATCCATGACCTTATTCAGATTTCAGTATCATTTCTTGAGCCTGAACTGGGCACCTAGGACTTAGCCTCCTTTTTTTCGCTCAGTGGCTGCTAGTACCTACTCTATCTCTTGCGGTTCTGTTCTTCCTAAGACTGATTCCTGAGATTCCCCAGGTTTTCCTTTTCTTTTCGGAGCTGTATTGCCAATTACTTAAGGGGCCTGATAAATCCTAAGGGGAGAGGAGAAAGGTAACACCACTTAGAAGAAATCCTATCAAGTCCCTGATCTACAATTTCTTACTCAGCTGTGAGCTGGGTGGTAGTTAACGTCTAACAGGATAAACAATCCCCAGAATGGTCACGGTAAAGCCTCAAATAACTCCAACTTCTTTCATAATCCGTGTGAGCAGCAGGTTGCAAGATGTTGTTGCTTCAGAGACTTTCGATAGTTCGATATGCAACGACACGCATGATCACTGTAATGCAGGGACACTGGACCATCTACGTCCTTGGGCCGGGCCCGCCCCATGCGTCCTGATCTCAGGGGCACCAGACCTGCCCCTCTGGACATGAAGGGCACCTGACAGAGCTGGTTCACGAGGGGCTGAGATACCACAGTGGCTTACTGTGCAGCAACGAAACAAGTGCTATGCCACGCCGACTCCGGACTGCGTGCCTCAGGACCCACGGGCAGGTCCCTCTCCCAGCCTCACTGGTCCCGCCTGTTCCCCTCCTCGGAAGCCCCAGGGACCTCGTACACCTGGAGCTCAGGCGGTCAGGCACCGGAACAGGCCAGGCCGGACTGGCGGCTGGAGAGCGCTGTCGCCACCTCCCATCCCTCACCTTGCTTCCCGCGCACTTGTCCAGGAACTCGCGCAGCTCGCGACGCACCGCCTCGCGCAGCACGTTCAGGTTCACTCGTCCGTAGGACAGGTGCGCCGCCATCTTGCCCCACCGCTCTCTTTCCCGGGGGAGCACCCGGACGCGGTCACGTGGCAGAAGCATCACGTGACTAGGGCGACTGACAGCACGCAAACCCGGAAACTGTAATGGGCTTGCTATCTTTCCTGGCCCTAACGCCCGCAGCTTATTCTACCGCGTGGGTTCCGACACTCCCCAAGTACCCCGGCATCATCCGGACCCTGCCTCAGTCCAGGAGTCGTTGGACGCTGAGAACTGCGTGAGAGACGGGGACTGGACCCTACTCGTTCTTCTTAGCAGCAAGCATACCCACTAATGGAAATCTTTTATAGCAATCAGAAAGCCCTTCTCCTTGCTTAGTTCGTAGGCTAAAATTTACAAAAAAGGACAGCGGCTGAGGGAGCCTGTCATGTGACGTCACTGTTTCGCTCTTCCTGGTAAACTTTCACTACATGGTATTTTACACAAATACTATCCCACGTGGAATCCAATTCCCACTGCATCAGTAAAATTCATATGTTACCTTGTAAGTTGTGATGATCAAAAAGATGGAATTTACGTCATGTTTCATATTAAAAACTTAGAAGGGTGCCTGAAACTTAATTGCTTAATAACTGTCGTTTTAGGTGGGTATGTGCGTTTCAATACTTCGAGGGTGGAAATTGACTATTTGGGATGTAAAAGAGGCTTGAAAATGTTGGGTCTTCGAGTGGATGGCTCCTTTCAATCCTTTATATACTCTTTTTATTATGAAGAAAGGGCTCACTAAACAACTACCACGAAGTAAGCAGAGAGAATTTGGGGATGATGCAGAAAAGCAATCCGTCAATCATACGTATATACACACTTGTACTCTCAATTCCGTGATTCCACCAAAACCATTTAGATTTTAAAATAACTTGTTTCCACTCATGCAGACTGCTCCTTGCCCTTTTTCTCAATCCAGTTTTCACAGTGGTTCTCAACCTGTATCACAAATTCTTGTCACATGTGCAGGCTTTTTACGCAACTGAAAATGTATATTATTTTGGCACCATCTGTGAGAATACATGTTGAGCTCAGCAAGGCTTGTCACGAACTGTTAAATAAAGCCACAACTTAAGAGTTAAGAGGTGAAATGCCCAGGGCTAGTGAAATCCCAAACATGCGTGAGTATAAATGAGCAAGACCAGGATGATAAGCTATCCTCCTCAGACAGGATCGGGATGCTAGAAGAGGATCAACATAGGTGGTTAACTTGTATGGATACCCAATGTTTGGAAACATTGTTATACTGCCCTATAAATATTGCAGACCTTAGAGTTCTCTTTCTTTTTAGTTTTTATGGATATAATTGACACATTGTCACATTGTATTGGTTTCAGGTGTACAACATGATTTGACCTAAGTATAAATTGCAAAATGATTACCACAGTAAGTTTATAGTTTGAGTCTTTTAATCCTGTAGGACTAGTGTCAGGGTATTATTTAGGTAAAAGTAACGTTCTTGTTCAACTAATAACTCTGCTTTGGAAATACCGACCTGTTGGGGAGTCTGTAATCATAAAACAAATGTTTGGTTCAGTAATCATTTTGCTGAACATCCCAGCAACTTTCAGAGTTTCTTTCCAAAACTTCATGGATGGGTAGTTGGTGTTACCTGGTGCCATTTATGTTTGTGTCAGGTAGTACAGTGTGATACAGCATGGATGATACGCTTAGTATTTCCTTTACGTTAAGTGGGTCATAGGATGCTTTGAGATGGGAGACACATTGATTTCTTAAAAGCTGTTCATCAACAAGACTGCAGTAGAAATTTCTATTTGGATATATAGTGCTTGCTCATTTAAAGAAAAAACATTAGGACAAATAAACCTGAGAATAATATCAGTTTACTACCAACTGGCAAAAAAGAAGAACCATTTATTAAAGTAGATACAGAACACTTGTTTGCTCAAATTTTAATACTGCTTTACATTTTGTTTGTGAAACACTTCCTATTATGTTTATAACCAAAAATTTCAACCATTACAGGTTTTTCACTTGTCAGACACACATCTGATAATCTTGAAGGGAAAAATACATCAAAGGCATATATACAATTATAGAAGTTCTTATTATACATGGAGCATGGAAGATACATTTATTACTTTTTACATATCCTAGAAGACATTCAAATGAAGATAATAGATTCAAACTGGTTGATAAACTTCTGATGGTTGAGGTCCTTCATTTTATTTTTTGTGATAAGAAAATCCAAAATTATTAACGTTGAATTTCTCATCGTACATTCATCTAAAAACACAGTAAAAAAAACTTGTAAAGGTTGTAGATTGGTTAATTTAGGTGTTTTATAGTGGCTTATTATCTAGTTAATTGACTGCTGGGGATATCTGCTGAAGAAACAAATTTGTAGAAGATTCTCCCAGTTATTTATATCTGATAAAGAAACAAAATGAGAACAGAAAAAATAGTTGCAAAGCCATGTGATGTTATATTCTGGCCTAGTCCATCACGTCTTGATGTGTTTTCTTTTTCATAAAGGTAAAAAATCTGAAAAGAAAGACATTGTGTTTTTTCCCAAAATATAGATTTTTAAAAAATATATACATATAATATATAGAAGCTGAAATAATCAAAACCAACAAAGAAAACACCACAGCAGAGTGAGTAGGTGCAGCATAGAGATTATCAAATGTCCCCACAGCAGTTCGGGGCTTCCCCCTCCCTTTACCTCTTTCATGATTTTATAATCACACCTAAGTATTATCAAGCCTGAAATAAAGGCACTACTGACATCAGGTAGTGCAAAGAGCTCAGATACTTCTTTAAGAATAAAATACTTTAAATGAGTAGATGAAAATGCAAAATGGCACATTTTCCCAACTCATTCCAGTGTCAAAGCTTAACCAAAACATCTAAATATACAAATGCAGCCTGGAAAAATTTTAGTGCAAATATGAAAAGTAACAGCATAATTTAAAGTTACTTAAATAAGGTATTGTGAGGGTAGGGATTGTTCTAGGAGATTTTCCTCGAGACAGTAAATGTAATGGCATCTGGTGCAATGTCTTGTTAGAACTTTTAAAAATCAAGAAGACAAAATTAGAGGTGAAAATTCACCTACTATTTATTATTTTAAATTATAAGGGGAAACTAAAAGGGTGATTTATTGAAGCTCAAAATATTTTCTTAAATTTGTTGATGGGGTCAAAAATAACGTGAGTTCTCCGGAAGTCTGCACACACGATGCTGGTGTTCCGTCGCCTACATGCTAGTGCGTCTGATGAGCCCGGCACGGCTGGGGGTCCCATCAGAATGTCTCGTCGTCATTGCAGTGGGTGGCCCAGTGCCCGAACACCTCACAGATTTCACAGTACGGGCGCTCCTCGCTCCGACTGCCGTGGTGTGTGGAGTGGGGAGGGTCCTCCGACGCCTGCGCCTGGGTGGGGCAGTCCTCTGTGTCGTGGAGGTCAAAGCAGTCACATATGTCACAGAAGAGGCGAGGTTTCTTCTTGGACTGTTTCTCCTGGTCGTCACTAGAAATGTTAACATGTATAATCAGAAACTCATCTCTATCAGATGAAATTCAAGAGGCAGTATCACTCTCAAAGAACAAAAACTAATCAAGCACTAACTATGGCTAAGTCTGGGAGCCTCAAGTATACGTTCTACAGTCCACATTTTAAATTTTCACACTGAACCATTTATAGTGTTATATCACTCTTGCCAGATTTATGGAAATCGATTTATGGGCAAGGCAATTGTTTCTTCCTTTATTTAGGCAGAACAAAGGTTCTGATCAGTATTGCTTAATATAAAATACCTGTCGTAACTGTTTAAGTCATCACCATTCCCATTAAGGGCTGCTTCTGACATCATCTCCACCTTCATCTTGAGGTCTTGATTCTTCCTCTGAAGGTCCACGATTACCGAATTTAGGAAATCAATCTGATTTGTCCGGGAAAAAAAAGAAACAAATGTATAAAATGTCTAAATGTATGCTTGGAGTATCAAAAACGTCATGAAAGTATACTTTCACACTATGGCTGCAAAATGTGCTGGGCATCACAGGAGGGGCAAATAGTGGCCATTACGGAGCCCACGTTTAAACGTTTTATATGTACACACAAACCTATACAAAACTCTACAAAAAGCATAACCAGTTAATTGGTTAAGCTCTAGAACAAATCGAGAACTTTTATGCTTTGTAGATCTGAACAAGTTCATGGAAATTCCCCTCCGACCGCCGCTTAACATCTACTGACTGGTCAGAGTGGGACAGTCAATACATGTTATCTTCAGAGGAAATGAAGGTGTTTCAAAGAGAAGGCTCAAGCTCCCTTTCAGCTGAGGAGACAGTGGCACATGGCGACAGGGCAGTGTTCAGGTACCACACGTACAAGGAGCACCTGTGCTAAGATTCACTGAGCAGCGGGACAATGAGGTGACCATCAGGAGGAGACATTCCCGTCCTAACGTCTCCTTTCAAACCAAGGGCACTTCAATTTAAAAACAAAATGTTTTTTCCCTCTTATATAATATATAATAAAAAGGTCCAACTTCTCTATCCACTGAATAAATCCTACTTTATAATACTAAAAATGATATATTTCACTTTTTAAAGAAGTATTTGGCCTTATTCTCCTGCCAGCGCAAGTTCTGAAACAAAGTTAGCAAGCACTAGCTTCAGGAATCTCTGCAGGGGACCCCTTCCAACACTGAAGGGAGGTGTACATTTTCTAAGACTTTATCCTGTTAGGAGCTACACTGCAGGAAGAAGAAAAAGCCATAAAATGGATGTAAGTATAGTGGGAAACCACACACACACACACCCCACCCTCCCCCACACACGAGCACATATTAGGAAACATAAAACAAACCATTTGCTGATTGGAAGACAGTGTTGGCAGCGGCAGATGAAACAGAAGCAGAGAGAGGAAAGGGGAGAAGAAAAAACGGTTAATTGAGTCTACGCTTCTCAGACGCACAGACTAAGCAGACAACACTATCCAAGGTGAGTTAGTACATCTGTTGAACCCTTTCATGTCTTTCGAAGGAGATGTTGGATAACTAAAACTGCAAACTCACTAAATCTCTCTTTATTTAAACGTGATGGTTTGTGTACCTTTGAGTTTTGAACAGAATATAACCAAACTGTACTTTTAAAGTTGAAGATGGACATTAGTTGTTTATGTGCAATTATATTTCCAAATACAGAACAGTTGGCCTCCATATAATCCCATTTTTAGAACTAAGGCTGTTTTGATAATTTTGGCTTTAGGGAAACAGTTTTCAAGAACTCTGTCTTTTTAAGGTCAAGAGGAGCAAGGAATCTTTTGACAGAGCAATTCTACTTCTAGGAATCTGTCCTAAAGAAATACTAGTACATCTGCAAAATGATAGATGTTCAAGATAATTCATTATAGCATTGTTCCTAATACACCTGAAAGATCAGAAACATCCCAAAGGTCATATCAACTGACAAGGAACTGATTAAATCACAGAACATCCACATAAGGGAATACTATACGGCTACTAAAAAGATGAGATATGCCGCCATTTGTGTCAAAAAGGAGAGGAAAAGACAACTAGTTTTGGTTTTTATATACAGGTTTTTAAACCTCAGAAGGATTTTTTAGAAAGGTACCAATAAGAATGATTACCTGTTTGATGGCTTGGGAACTGAGCAGACGAGAGACGGTGTGTGGAGGGAGATTTTCTACTGTATGCATTATTAATATTATTTATTGTTTAGACCATATGAACATACTGCCTCTTCAAAAGGTTAAATGATCTTTTAAAACAGTGAGTAAGCCAAGCAAAAAAAAAAAAAAAAAAAAAAAAAGGAATATTACCTGACTCTCCTGGGCTCTTTCATCCTCTTCTGCCTGAGTATCAGTATTACCTTAATTAAAAAAAAAAATGGACAGGGATTCACAAAACTTGCCATCTTTTTTCCTGGGTTACTGCAACCAATAGGCCAGCGTCAGACACATATTTTCACGTGGAATTCCCAAATGTGTTCTCTGGGAACAGTGCATGGGTTCCTGTCCGGCATCTGGGGCCCTGAGGGACGTACACACACACTGGCCCTCCCCCGCTCATGTGCTCCCTCGGGGCTGGCCCACTGCTGCGGAGAATGCCCGTCACACCCACCTGGAACTCCAAGCAGCAAAGCCAGCTATCACTTGCTCACAAAGGGACCTCTGCTCCCCGGGATGGCGGTGCGCTTTCAGAGCCCACAGCTGCTACTGGGAGGGCAGCTGTCACTTAAGTCTCCTACTGCTGCCAAGACTCCAGAAGGGGGCATACCAGCACAGCCCTGTGCAGAGGACCTGGGTCATGACTGGCCCTTATCTGATTCGGTGGTGGGAGAGCCAAAGGCAGGTGGGCCAGTCGGGCAGCACAACAGCTGCCTTCCAGGGACATCTCACTAACAATAGCTCCTCTGCAGGGAACGGCGGTGTTAGAAAGAAGCACCACGGGGCCATCACTATACCTGAGGAGCTGCCGAGCTGCCTCCTGTTTTCTTTGAGTTGAAGCTCCAAGTTCTTTACCTGGAGTTCAAGCTTCGCCTTATCAGACTCCAGAGACTGAACGACCGAATGCAAGGACTTGGCGGAGGCGCTCTCTCCCCTGAGCACTGTGACCTGAAACGCAGCGGGTTAGCTTAGGCTCGAGGTTGCAACAGAAGGAGGCAGCGGGAACGTCCCCTCAGATGGTACTCTACCTCATTTCTCAGTTTTTCCAGCTCTGCATCCTTTTCGGTGAGTAAGGCACTAGTAATACTGATGGATTTCTGCAAGGAAGCTTTTTCTTCATCTGCGTCTTTTATTAACTTGGATTCTCTAAAAGACCAAAGAGTTAAAAAAAAAAATTCCAGAAATCAACCGAGAGAGTGGTGAACATACAACAGCCCTAGAACGAACACGCAATTAACTTGAGTTAACGTAAAGAAAAAAGTATCACGGGGAAGTTTTAAAGGGGGCTAAGGCTATTATGCTTGCAAAATTTTATGTGAAATGTTACTCACTGTGAGGGAGAACAAGTTTACCTATGCATAGACATGCCAGACTCTGCATATCATTGTATCCATTTGAATTTAAAGAAACAAGTTAATAACTTTGGAAGAGGAAGAATTAACAAAACAAAACAAGACTGTAACCCCCAAAGAATTCTTTTAAAATCTACAACCCGCCCAACTGAATTCTGTTACTTCTTGAATAAATTATTACCAAGCAATAACAACAATTAAAATACGCACATGCAAAGCGAGTATACACGGATGTCATGCAGAGCAGTTTTATGCTGGAGGTATCGATTGGTTCTCACTAATTTCAGTAACTTTTAGCAACTTTCGAGAATGTGTTTTTGAGATCTCGTGGGCCAAAACAGTAGCAAAGGTTATTACTACTATTCACACTGAAGGATTATGACTTTTCATCCATAGTATCTGGAAAGGACATTACGTTGCTCAAAGAAATTAAAGGTAATGACATAAAGACTGGAACAGAAATGTTAAAATGGATTTCCAGGTGTAGAACGAAAGTATGGGGCGGGGGGGGGGGTGTCTAGAGGGAGGACATCAGAGCGCTTGGTTTATGTTATCAGCCTGACTCAGCATTTGGTTGTCAGCAGAGGGAGTGGAACCAGGCTTTAATGAGAGGGAAACATTTATCCCAGAGTCAAGGGCGGAAAAAGGAAGGGGAAGATGAAGGGAAGACAGGGACGGAGGGCAAAGACACAATAGATACAACCCAGAAGGGCAGGCTACTGTGTGTTTATGTGTGTGTGTATTTATATTTTTGTTGTAAAAATTATATGCACTCAAAAGTGCCACGGTCATGAAAGACGAGGAAAGACTGAGGAACTGTCACAGACTGAAGGACCCTGCAGAGGCATGACCACTAAATGCAAGGTGGTTTCCTAGGTTGAATCCCAGAAGAGGAAAAAGACATTAATGGGAAAACTGGGGAAATCAGAATAAAGTCTAGAGTCTAGCTAAGCAAACTGCACCAACGTTGTTTTCTCGGTTTTGAGAAATGTACCAAGGAGTGTACGATGGGCTTATCAGGGGACACAGGGTGAAGGGTACGTTCTGCCTCTGCTATAAATCTAAAACTCTTCTGTAAATCTAAAAATTTAAAATAAAAAGGTTTTAAAAATCACATGAAGTGTGAAACAAGAGGGAAAAAGTCCTTGTATCACAAAAATATTTTGGGAAAAACACGACTGGAAAAAAAAACCGTCCTAGCTAGCCTCAGACCATCCAACCTACGACACTGCATTAATGTAGGTGGTCATCAGTGAGAGTTCGAAACTTCAACAACATGCAGCCAGACTGCTCCCGGTCCTAGAAGAAGGAACTGAGTGAATGCGGAGCAGGTCATGGTTCAGTCTGTTTTAGAACCGACTGGAAGAATTGGAAACTGAGGCCCAGGTTAGAAATGGCAGAATGTATGTCTGGTTAGTGAGACCCAAGATATCCGGCACACGAATTACAGAATTCTCATGATTTATGGTAAATTGAAATTCTACACAAAGATGAAAATATAAGTGTTGTATTTATCTCGTTGTGTGGCTTACACTTACACTCCAGAAGGATAAGTAGTAAGAAAAGAAACTGAGACTTACAGAAATTTCTTGAATTCAACACCCAAGCATGATATGAACACTGGAGAGGGGGGTGGGTATTGGTGCTGTGAAATCACTAAGTGAACAACACCCTGCTAAGAAATAGGATCTTGTTTAGGTTAAAACAAAGCAAAGATTTTAATGGAAGGAATAGACAGGCACTTCTTCCACCTAGAAAGTAAATATCTGATGTTATCTGAAGTTATCAAAAAAAATCCGGGGCTCCTTAAGTTTCAATTAAACTTATTTGGTAGTTTATTCTATTGTAAAAATATTTCAAGAGTTTCACTTGTTATAAACCCAAGTCAAATTTGAAAAATGTAGTTTTACCAGGATTTGGGGGTTACTGAACAGAGTTAAGTTCTTCCATAATCAGAACTAGAATTAGGCAGCCAAAATCTTGTAGGGTCTTTGTGTCAGGGAGGGAGAGAGACACCACCAGCTGGCAGAAGGGAAAAGGTACGGGAACCTTTGCTTAACACATACACACAAACCCCTGAGGGAGGCTGCTTTCTAAGGAAGATGGCAAGCAGAACGTTTCTTGTGCAGGTTATCGAAAGACACATGGTTAAGAAAGGGATCTGCCTCGTGATTTATATATCAAATGACAGGACAAATAGCCTCTGTGGCATATTTCATTGCTGGTTTCCTAGGCTATTTCTAAGCCCTAATCCCACTGTGCAAACCAAGAGGGACTAATTTAAACCACTTATGCCAACATTACAGATATCTGAGTCACAAACCACACTGCCGGGGGCGGGGGGCCCTGTTACCTGGAAGCCATGCTGGCCAGAGTGATTTGGTGTTACCGAAAGTATCAAGAAGGGAAGATAAACATGATATGAAAGAACAGCCATGGGGGCCAGAAATCTTTCCCCTAAGGGGAACATATTACCCAGATTCTTTCCTTACTACTTACTTAAGAAATAAATTCTAGTAATGAAGCAAATACCTTAAAGTGTTACTGGGCAAGCTTTAGAAATGCAAGATAACAAGAACCAAATATTAGAAACATGAAGAGAAATGCAGGTACAGTAAGGAGAGCTAAATTTGCGCTGAAGTTCTTTGCTGTATATAGGTAGAAAAACGGCGTGTGTGTGGTGTGTGGTGTGTGTGTACTGCTGAGAATATTTTACAAAACAAAAGCAAGACACAGAGGGACAAAGGCAGCCAAAAATATATACAACATTTGTTTTACTAAAAATATATGAAATTTATTTATTATAACGTGGATAGACTTTCTTTAGTCTTACCATTAAAGACACACAGATAGAGCAAAGGAAGCAGGAGTAGGGAAGGGAAAAGAGAGGGTGAAATGAGCATTGGTAAGTAGCGCAGGCTCGAGACAGTCAGACAGTCAGCAACCCACAGTGAGCTTAATGAGCTGAAGAAGCACAGGACCGCTTCAGACTCGGTATCGTAGACGGTATCGCCAACCAGTTTCCATTCCTGACATTGATCCTGCATTGACACTAACCGCATTAATTCTGACTCCAGAGTCCACGTCTGAGATTTGGGCTCTCAAGTCCCTGCAGTGACACCACAAAGCCTAGAGAAGGGAGGGAAGCCAAACATGCTCCCAAATCTGCTGTAGGCTTCAGTGGACGGAGGAGGCCGCTTCTCTACTTCCGTCAGGCAGAGCAATTCAAGGATGGCTCTGCTCTGCCAGGTTTCTTGGAGCCCGTTTTAAAAGAGGTCTGCCTAACTTGGAAACCAGTTTCCAAAATAATGATTACATGCTAAAGTTAGGAGAAAAACCTTTACTACATGTTGCTTGCAATTCAATGTTCAGATACCAAAAGACTGTAGCAAATACAGGACAATGCTACCACTGAATAGTAAGTAGTTTGTGCCTAGAGGTCAGGAATAAGTTCTGCACTTCAGTATAATCACCTTGTGAACGACACAATTAGATACTACTGTGACTGTGTTCAGTTATCACTTCTCAATGAAACTCTTGACTAAGATCTCAGTTCTTGCATGAACAACTACATTGCAAATACCTTTATGATTTAAGTAGTTTCCAGCCTTTTAAATTAAGAGCATAACAAATCCTTCTCAGTACACGATGCTCAATTTACTGAACTATCACACGCACAGACCTACATATGAATCCATCATCAAACTGGCTTTTAGAGGGCATTGAAGGGCCCAAATTATTAGCTAAAGTATATTTGCATTCAGATTTCAGACATAATGTTCCATGAGGACTAAACTGACAAAATAACAGTGCTAAGTAGGAGAAGCTAGGTTTTTAAAATTTTCACTTTCAGAAAAAATAACCACCTCTATCTGCATTTATTGACATAGAGTCATTTTCAGGAGACGGTCTCCTAAACTTATCCAGGGCTTAAAATGGGAGCAAAGTTGGTGAAATAAGAAGTGGCCTCAACAAGCACCCAAACTTGTTCCATCTTTTTAAGTCGAGAAAAAAGTCACACGCCTGATCACATTTTCAAAGGCATGTAATTTAAAGTCACATGGTAAAGACTAAGAAAACATAACAGCTTTACTCTAAAAAAAAAAAATATTTAAGAGTAATAATAAATAAATGTACAGTGAGAAAAGAGCCCGCATCATAAAAATCTGAAGCCCTCGGTCTTAGGCCTGCATCTAAGTTCTTGGCCAAGTTGCCTAACATTCTGGGCTTTTCGTTTCATTCATCCTTTGTAAATGCAAGCCCCACCATTTATTTCACTGGGTCGTTCTGAGATGAAGTTTGTGAATTATGAATACAAAGGGATAATGCCAGTACTTGCTTAATTACACCAGCCCATTTTCATATGCTCTCTGACCAGAATGACACAGGAATAAACCCTATTAACTTTTTCACACCCCCCTGATAACTGCATAGGGAGGTTCTCTTTAGAGAAACAGAGCCTTATCTACGTAAAATCAAATAACCGGAGCCCCCCCGCCCTGCCGCCACCGCACGCCCCCACACCCCGGGCAGAGCTGTGGCTGTCTGCGCACAGGTGCCGGGGAAGGCATGGCAGACCAGTCACCACAGCTCATGGCCGCCTGGAGGACAGCTGGCTGGACTGGGGTGGCGGCGCTGATGAAACGTGCGCGGGTTCTGGTGTGAAACTTGACAGAAGAACGAATGTAAGTATTTCTTAATTTAAAAAAGAAAGGAGGAAAGGCACCCCTGGACCGAGGCCTAACGTCCTTTGGAATGCAGCTTGTGGATCCCACTATCTTTGTGGGCTGAATAGAGCCTCAGTTCCTAGGCAACCGCCATGTTGGCGGGAGGAAACGCTGCCAGGGTAAAACACGCAAGTCAGCGGTGAGGGGAACTTCCTCCGCCCTGACAAGAAAGAATAAAATACTGTGCAACAGCAGGGATGAATTCTTGATTAAGACATTCTTAAGGAGTTATTTTAAGTTTCGTTTTCATTAAGAAAAAAAAAAGTGTGTCCCCAGTGCGCTGCCCATCTCCTCAGTACCGCACAGGCTGCGGTCGTCAGCAAGGGCACACGCCGTCTGCTTGGCGTGCAGCGTAAGGCGCAGAACTTCTCTAGACACAAACTGCACATTTAAAAGAGCAGAGACTGTCAGGATATAGAAGCATCAGGCTTCTCAACGGTTATTTCTCTGGGCCGGTTCATCCTTACTCAAAAGTGCTGGAAGGTTTCCATTTCAGTATCATTTGATTACCATGAGAGAATAACAATAACAACGCTCTTTTTTGGAAAAATAGAAACATTCAAGTTGACGCTAGCACATTATTATTGAAAAGTTAAAATTTTTATATAATGCAATCAGTATTTATATGCCGATCAATTACTCTGTGCAAAACTACAGCATTTTTAGCTCCTGAAAATGAGGACGTAACAGCAGTATAACGAGACAATCTGATCTTTGAACACTTCTGAATAAATGCAACTGAAGGCGGCTTAAAAGTTAACCTATTCTTTGTCTTGGTAATTAATACTGTAACTTTTGCAAATACATTTTCATCACTTATCAATCACGAGCACCAAACTACCACAATCCAATTTTCTGAATATAAGAAGGTGGCATGTTTTCCACAAGTCACCGTAGGCATCATGTTCTGACATTTTCCTAATTAAACACATACACGCAACAGTAAACACAAAAAGAAAGCCTACCTCTTTTTCATTTCTAACAACTGATTATTGAGCACAGATCTCTCCTCTTCTAGCTGGAAAAAAACACACACAAAAAAGTTCAGTTCGTTACAGAAGTCCACAGACAGACCTAGTTCTCATTCCACGTGTCCCATTCCCAGGCTCCGGGGCAGCTAAAGCCATGGGCCTTCCTCACTGGCAATGAAAGAAAGAGCAGAGCATCATGTACAGTTGTTAATTTACAAATCATTTGTGACCCGAATGACTCCCCTTCCTCAGTACAGGCTGTATGTTCAACATTCAATAAATGTTTCATTCATTTCTTAAATGAATGAGTGAAAGCTTCACTGTTAACATTCTGGCTCCTTCACTGTAGTCACACAGATCAAGGGTCGCTAACTCATGGGGGGTTAGGAACAAGCTGTTTACTCCACATGGGCCTCATTTCATGCCTTCCACATTCCAGGCATTGGTTTCTCACCTATAAAACAAGAAAGTTAGAAGAGAATTTCCAGTGGCCCTTTAGTTCTAAAATTCTATTATTCTATGAAGGATGAAAAACAAAAGATTCAGTTAGTTAATCCTGGGAGAGAAGACTCACCCCCCACCCCCTGATCTGTACTACACAGAGTTTACTATATTGAAACAGCAATTTCAACTCACAGTTAATAAAACTAAGGGGTGAGGGGCTGGGTGACTCAGTCGGTTAAGCGTCTGACTTCGGCTCAGGGTTTTGGGATGGAGTCCATGTTGTTGGGCTCCCTGCTCAGTGGGAAGCCTGCTTCTCCCTCTTTTGCTCCCCCTGCTTGTGTTTTCTCCACCAACCCACCTCAAGTAAATAAATAAATAAAAATCTTAAAAAAAAAAAAAAACCTAAGGGGTGAGATACACTCCTTTGTGTGTTTTTTTGGTTGTTTTTTTCCTAAATCAAAGGATAACACCAAAGACTATGGAATGGTTTCTAACAGCCCAGAATTCATTATTCATTCATTCATTCATTGATTCATTCATTCATTCATTTTTTTCTTTTCTGGTTGTTCATTCTAGAATTATTTTTTTTTTTGATGTAGTGTTCCATGATTCATTATTTGCATATAACACCCAGTGCACCATGAAATATGGGCCCTCCTTAATACCCATCACTGGCCTATCCCAGTCTGCTACCCCCTCCCCTCTGAAGCCCTCAGTTTGTTTCCCAGAGTCCACAGTCTCTCATGGTTCATTCCCCCTTCTGTTTACCCCCCGTTCATTCTTCCCTTCCTTCTCCTACCAATCTTCCTGCTATTTCTTATGTTCCATAAATGAGTGAAACCATATGATAATTGTCTTTCTCTGCTTGACTTACTTCACTTAGCATATCTCCTCCAGTCCCATCCATGTTGCTGCAAATGTTGGGTAATCGTTCTTTCTGATGGCTGAGTAATATTCCATTGTATATATGGACCACATCTTAATCCAGTCATCTGTTGAAGGGCATCTCGGCTCCTTCCACAATTTAGCTATTGTGGACAATGCTGCTATGAACATTGGGGTGCATATGGCCTTTCTCTTCACTACATCTGTATCTTTGGGGTAAATACCCAGTAGCCAACAGCCCAGAATTTAAGCTACTAGCTCACTGTATACAGCTATGGTCTTATTTCCGATTTTGTATCAATTATGCATATGCTTTGCTATGAGGTCGTCATACCTTTAAAGTTCTTAAATATACATAAACGTGTGTTTTGAACATAAAATTATATTTAGCACAAAATCTATTGATAAAACATTCAGTTTTTTCAATGTAAACTCTGCTTCCCTCGTCCACTAAAGATGTATGTTTTTGCTGCATGAGTAATTCACAAAAAATATTTAGAAATTTTTAAAGAGTGAAAAGAAGGAAAAAGGGTGGGAGACAAACCTTAAAAACTAAAATAAGAGGGAGAACATCTGGAGAGTGGGATGTGGAGGGGCTTTTTTTTTTCTTTACGCCCTTTTATACAGTTTATATTTATTTTTTAAACAAGGAAGCTGTTTTATAATTAAAAGTAGGTACTGAGAAGTACCTACAATGAAGATAAATGGATAAAGGCAGATGATTCACAACAGAGAAAATACAAATTATTAATAAACATGGAAAAAAATCATCTAACACTTTAAAGAATAAGTATGCAGAGATTCTCCCTTTCTTGGAGGGTGCTTTGTGCCTGAATTTCCACGAAACAGAAATGTGGAATACTTATGCTATGGATTTCTTTACAGGAAACATTTTTTCCTTCTTCTGCTCCAGGACCCAATCCAGGTTGACAAGCTCAGTTAGTAGCTATATTTCTTTAATCTAATTCCTCACTGTTCCCTAATTTTTTGTGACCTTGACATTTTTGAGGCACACAGGCCAACAAACACAATATCAGTTTGGATTCATCAGACCACGCACTTTTTGGCAGGAACACCACAGGGCTGATCTGTGTCATCCTCAATGGGGACCAAGGGGCACACGGTGCTGTTTTTTGGTGAGGGGAACTTTGATCATTTGGTTGAGGAAGCATCTTCCATGCTTCTCCATCATAAAAGTATTATTTTTTTCTTTGTAATTAATATGTATTTTGTGAAGAGATACTTCGAAAATGTGCAAGCATCCTGCTCCTCAGCAAAATGTCAACCCATTTCTTTTAGCACCAACTGGTGATTCTTCTCTAAATAAAGTACTACCATCATGGTTACCCAATGGTGATTCCCTAATTCCATCATTTCACCTATTTATTAGTTGTCATTTCACCATAAGAAAGGGTCTTCGTCTTTCCTCCATTCATTTATTTATATCTATCTGTTTCCATGATATATCATGGTTTCTAAGGTTATTCAATAGGCTATGCTCCATCACTAATCAATATTTCTTTTGATGTTCAAATTATCTCAGATTTGGCCAGTGGGAACCCCTTTAACATGATTATGATATGCATCTGACTAATCTCCAGTACTCTTTAAGCACTTCCTTGCTTCCTGGTATACAAGATATTCCAGGCTCATCTTGTACTCTCTCTGCCCCAGCCCTGGAATCAGCCATTTCTCTATGAATCTTTTAAATGCAGAAGTACATTTAGGGGCACCTGGGTAGCGCAGTCGTTAAGCGTCTGCCTTCGGCTCAGGGCGTGATCCCGGCCTTCCGGGATCGAGTCCCACATCGGGCTCCTCCGCTGGGAGCCTGTGTCTTCCTCTCCCACTCCCCCTGCTGTGTTCCCTCTCTCGCTGGCTGTCTCTCTGTCACATAAATAAATAAAATCTTAAAAAAAAAAAAAAGAAGTACACTTAAACCCAAAATCTAGGTGCTAAGTGTATTCACTCATATTGGAGTGTTGTTGGTTCTAAGCCCTGTCAGTGGACTTGATCAAAATTTAAAACTGCTGGTCTTCAAAAGATACTGTTAAGAAAGTATAAAGACAAGCCACAGACTCGGAAAACACTTGCAAAACACAACCTGATAAAGAACCTGTATCCAGAACTTACTAACAACACTCACAACTCAATACTATGCAAACAACCAAATTTAAAAATGGGCAAAAGAGGGGCACCTGGGTGGCACAGTCAGTTGAGTGTCCGACTCTTGGTTTCAGCTTGGGTCATGATCTCGGGGTCCTGGGATCGAGCCCTGCATCACGCTCCACGTTCAGCGTGGAGTCAGCTTGGGACTCTCTCTCTTGCTGCCCCTCCCCCCCCAACGCTCTCTCTCCAATAAATCTTTTTTTTTTAAAAATGGACAAAAGATCTGAATAGACACTTGACCAAAGAAGAGATTAAAACGCCAATAAGGACATGAAAAGATGCTCAACATCATTAGTCAACAGGGAAATGCAAATGAGAACATTTGAAGTACTTGTGTTACAATTTCTAGTTTCATTCCATTGTGGTCAGAAAACATACTTCACATGATTTCAATCCTTTTAAATTCATTGAGGGGCGCCTGGGTGGTGCAGTCATTAAGCGTCTGCCTTCGGCTCAGGGCGTGATCCCGGCGTTATGGGATCGAGCCCCACATCAGACTCCTCCACTGGGAGCCTGCTTCTTCCTCTCCCACTCCCCCTGCTTGTGTTCCCTCTCTCGCTGGCTGTCTCTATCTCTGTCAAATAAATAAAGAAAATCTTTAAAAACAAATAAATAAATTCATTGAGACTATTTTATGGTCTGTCCTGGAGAATGTTCCATTGTGCACCTGAGAAGAATATGTGTTCTGCTCCCGCTGGGTGGAGTGCTCTACAGATGACTGTTAGGTCTAGCGGATTCGTAGTGTTGTTCAAGTCTTTATCTCCTGTTGATCTTTTCTCTAATTGTTCTATTAGTGAGCTAGAGTATTGAAGTTTGAAGTGTCTATTATTGTTGAATTGTCTATTTCTTCCTTTAATTATATTTTTAGGGTTTTAAAGATTTTTATTTTGTTAGTTGAGAGCGAGCAAGTGAAAGAGAATACAACCAGGGGGAGGGGCAAAGGGAGAGGGAGAAGCAGGCTTCCCCTTGAGAAGGGAGCCTGACACAAGAGTGGATCCCAGGACCCCAGGATCACAACCCGAGCCGAAGGCAGATGCCTAACTGACTGAGCCGCCCAGGCGTCCTATTTCTTCCTTTAATTCTATCCATTTTTGCTTTGCATATTTTGGAGCTCTATTATTAGGTGCATATATATTTATAATTGTTATATTTTCTTAATTTTTTATCATTATAAAATGTCTTTCTCTGTCTCTAGTAACAATTTTTGTCTTAAAAGCCTATTTGGTCTGATATTAGTATAGCCATTCCAACTTGCTTTTGGTTACTGTTGGCAGGGAATATCTTACTCCATCTTTTTACTGTGAAACCATTTGTGTCTTTGAATCTAAGCTGTGCCTCTTACAAATAGCATATAGTTAGATCATTATTTAAAAAATTCATTCTGCCAACCTCTGCCAACACTCTTTTAATCAGTGTTTAATCCATTCTCATTTAATGTTATTATGGGTAAATTACAAACTTTTTTCAATTAATTAATCCTACGTTTTAGAGAGTTTTAGGTTCATAGCAAAACTGAACAGAAAGCACAGACATTTCTCAGACACTCCCTGTCCCCACACATGCACATCCTCCCACACTATTAACATCCCACACGACAATAATACATTTGTTACAAGCACTAAGCCTACACTGACACATCATTATCACCCAAAGTTCATAGTTCACATTAGGTTCACTCTTGGTAGTGTACATTCTAGGAGCTTTAATGAATGTATAAAGACACGTTTCCACCATTACAGTATAACCAAAATAGTGTCACTACCCTAAAAATCCTTGGTACTATCCCTATTCATCAGTTCTTCCCCCCTTTACCCCTCCCACACCACTATCTTTTTCTCATCTCCATAGTTTTGCCTTTTCCAGAATGTTGTATCTTTGGAACCATAGGGTATGTAGCTTTTTCAAATTGGCTTCTTTCAGTCAGTAATATACATTTAATGTTTCTCCATGTGGCTTCATGGCATGACAGACCACTTCTTTTTGGTGCTGAATAATATTCCATCATCTGGATGACCACAGTCTATTCACTCACCTACTGAGGGACATCTTGGTTGTTTCCAAGTTTTGGCAACTGTGAATAAATCTACTATAAACACCCACACACAGGCTTTTGCGTGGATTTAAGTTTTTAGTTCATTTGGGTAAATACCAAGGAGCACAACTGCTGGATCTTATGGTAAGAGTATGTTTAGTTTTGTTAGAAACTCCTGAAGTGTCTCCCAAAGCAGCTGTACCATTTTGGATTGCCACCAGCAATGAATGAGAGCTCCTGTTCCTCCATAATTTCACCAGCATTTGTGTTGCCAAATGTTTTAGATTTTGGCCATTCTGATAGTTGTATCGTATCATCTCATTGTTGATTCACAATTCCCTAATGACATGATGTTCAGCTACTTTTCATATGCTAATTGCCATCTACATATCTTTTTTGGGGAGGTGTTTATTTAGGACTTTGGTCCATTTTGTAATTGGGTTATTGATTTTCTTATTGTTGAGTTTTAAGAGTTCTTTGTCTATTTTGAGTAACAGTCCTTAATCCGATGTATCCTTCGTAAATATTTTTTCTAAGTCTGGCTTGTCTTCTCATCCTCTTTTCACATTGTCTTTCACAGAACAGAAGTTTTTAATTTTAATAAAGTTCAGCTTATCAATTCTTTTTTGTGGATCATGTCTTTGGCGGTCTTGTTCCTAAAAAGTCACCACTGTACCCAAGGTCATTTAGGTTTTCCCTGATCTTATTTCCTAGGAGTTTTATAGTTGTGCATTTTACATTTAGGTTTATGATCCACTGCAATGTAGTTTTCATAAAGGATGTAATATTTGTGTCTAGATACACTTTTCTGCTTATGGATGTCCACTTGTTACAGCACTATCTCTTGAAAAAACAATCTTTGCTCCATTGTATTGCCTTTCCTCCTTTGTCAAAAATCGGTTGCCTGTATTTATGTAAGTCTATTTCTGAGCACTGCTCTATTATTTTCTCAATCCCACACTGTACTGATTACTATAGCTTTATACTAAGTCTTGAAGTCAGGCAGTGTCAATCCTTCAACTTCGTTGCTCTTCCTCAATATTCAGTTGGTTATTTCACCTCTTCGTATAAACTACAGAATCGGTTCTCAATATCCACAAAATAACTTGCTGGGATTTTGATTGAAATTTTGTTAAATCTATAGATCGTGTTGGGAAGAGCCAACTTTTTAAAAGATTTTATTTATTCGACAGATAGGAAGGGAGAGAGAGCACACAGGGGGAGCAGCAGAGGGAGAATCAGACTCTAAACTGAGGAGGGAGATATGGGGCTGATATCAGGAGGAGCCTGATATGGGGCTCGATCCCAGGACCCTGGGGGATCATGACCTGAGCCAGAGGCAGATGCTTTAACCGCACGAACCACCCAGGAGCCCCAAGAGCCAACATCTTGACAATATTGAGTCTATCTATGTACATGGACTATCTCTCCATTTATTTAGTTCTTCTTTGATTTTGTTCATCACAGTTTTGTAGTTTTTCCTTAGATGCTGTACATATTTTGTTAAGTTTACCTAAGTATTTCATTTTGGGGGGTGTTTATATAAATGGTATTATGTTTACAACTTCAAATTCCACTTGTTCATTGTTGGTATATAAAACAGTGATTTGACTTTTGTATATTAAACCTCGTATCCTGAAAATCTGTTGTAACCACAAAATATATATATATTAATATATTTGTATTTTCAAATACACATACACATAGATATGATGGTTCTTTGCCAAGAATGCTGTTGATTCTTAGGGCGGGGGACTGTGACTGAGTGAGGCCAATACATAAGAAGTAGCTCTTTACACAGTGACGCACGTGTCAACTTAGTCTCTAATTTTTATTCCTGGTTGCTTTCTTCCACTTTCTTTCCACTCTATCACCTCATGTATTGTTAGTCAATATTCTCTCTGTATATCTATGTTTTTCTCCTTTTTCTTTCCTTTTTTCTTTTTATCTTGCAAATGTTTTAAACTCACATTCATTAAACGATCAAAATTAACATCACCAATAAATGGGATAAAGCAACATCGCATGCCTCTTGGAAGGATACATCAATTATCTTCTTGCTAAAAATGCATAACCATCATGAGTAAACATCACACAAACCCAAAATGAAGGCTTTTATACAACATCATTGGCCTGTTCTTTAAAAAAAAAAAAAAAGTCAAGTCATAAAAAACAAAGAAAGGCAGAAGCATTCCAGATAAAGAAAATGAAATGAAAGAAAAAGAAAATGAAAGTCAGTGAATAAAATGCATGATCCTGGACTGGATCCTGAACCAGATGGGGGGTAGGGAGGGAATAAAGGACATTTACTGGGACAACTGCCTAAACAGGAATATGGCCTGTACATTAAATAACAGTGTTAAAAATTCCTGAATTTGGTAACTGCGCTACAGTTCGGTAAAAACAAGTCCTTAGAGTATATGAGTATTCTGTGTTCTCCTTTTATAACTTTTTGCAGTTTGAAATAATTCCCAAATAAAGTTAAAACATGACTCTATTCTGTATCTGTAGCTCCCTGAGCCGTTAGCTTAGTTGTCTATTTACTTGCATTTAGTTCTCACACCAGTACTAGTCCTTTTGCCGTAATTTCTCTTCAGCTAAAGCCTGAATTTTGATTCATGGCCAGATTTTATCAGCAGACAGCTTACTTTCCAGAAGGACTCACAGATGCTACAGCTTTTAAGTTCTTTCATGATGCTTTTTCAAATGTTTTTTTGAAACATCTGCCTGTCTTCTTATCTGTGTAAGAACTGCTAGGATAGGACACTCCTGTCTTATTTTCTGTCCCTTAGAACGTTGGGAACAGTGTGGCACAGTTTTCTGCCATTGAATGTGGCCACAGTGGGTTGGTTTTATTTATTTATTTATTTTTTACCTTTTTATAAGGAATATGCCTTTTCTCCCTGGGCAGAATTATCTCTATATTTCTGAATTTCATTAATAACCAGCGTATGTTTTGGTGTCAATTGCTTTGGGCCAATATCCTCCTCCACCAGCACCAGCCCTGGGTTCCCGGAGCTTCCAAACGATCTACCAAGTCCATCCTGGATGAAGACTCGGTTCCCCACTTGAGGGAAATGTCCTTATTTTATCCCCTAACATTTTCTTCTGTTGCATATACTGAATTCCTGACTTCAGAGATGCCAACTATACTCGTTGGGATTATCTCAGTCCTCCACAGCTACTATCTTCCTCTAATTCTCCAGTGCCTTTGTTTCCCTCTTTATTATGACTAGCAAAGGCCTTTCCTTCAGATGTTTAGAAATATTCATTAATGTTCAATCGCTGTTTCTGATTTATTGAGCAGTCCTGACACGGTGCTGTTTCGGTCTTCACTCAGTACCTTAACTCTTCACTTCTTCCGTTCCACTTGTGTCATTTTTATCATCTCTTTGAACCCTTGTTTTATTTAAGTCACCGAAGTTTTTATATAACGCAAAGCAATATTCCACTTTGGGTATGCTTCCTTATGGCCTGATTTCCTCATTTCTTTGGATTCCTATGATCCTTTTTTTTTTTCTTCTGTTGGTACATTCAAGGGTTCCTCTTACTATGCGCAGCTCTACCTAGACCTTCTGTTTGTTCACATGTGATATAAATTCATTTTCCCTGATACCCATCCTACTTTATCTGCGACCTCTAATCTTCATCTCCAGGGTGTGACGGGAAAATTGGGCAACGTCGCCTGTACATTTCTGTAGCCGGAGGGCCACAGGCAAGGCTGGAGAGAGTGCTTTAAGGGAATGTACACAATCTGTTGGCGGTCTCTTTCGTGGATTTTTCCTTTAGTGCCCCCCTCTGAACAACAGTAATCCTATTCCTGTGGGAACAAGTCTCCAGGCTTCAGCCTCAGGCAGATACTACAAAATTGTCTTTTTCAACATCTAGTCTCACCTCCTCTGCTGCCTTCCCTTCCTAGAGATGGGAAAGCAGCCTCATTTATGGCTGGAGGTGGTTACATGACACTAGTACAGAGATAGGAATTTTCCTCTCCAAATTAAAAGACAAAACCATGTTAAGAGAAGGCCTTTCTGCCTCTCCCCACTTTGTCCCTCCCCCACTCCCTCCTGGAAAGTTTTGCAATGCCTGGAGGTACAAGAGCCCTGGTGACCAAGTGGATGACATGTACATGCTAAGGGTAGCAGCAGAATAGACAGGAAGGGCAGGGCTCCCTGCGGACATTCTTGAGTAGAGGACTCACCTGGACTGCCCACCTGTGGAGTTATCATCATTTGCTAGGAAACCCCCCCCCCCCAATCCTTTTACTTAAGCCAATCTTTGTTGACTAGCTATGGAAAATGACAACCAGCAGTCCTTCCTGCCGCTGGTAGAATCCTGAGATGGTCAGAGAGGGCTTCTAGCCTCAAAGATTCTTCTGTGACTTTTCCTCCAGGCTGACTATTCAACCTAATTTTCCCTAAACTGGGTTTGGCACGAAGATGAGGAGAAGCAAAGCAAAAATTCTCAGGATTTTGGGGCACCTGTATGGCTCGGTTGGTTGAGCATTCAACTCTTGATTTTGGCTTAGGTCATGATCTCAAGGTTGTGGGATCAAGCCCGCGTCAGGCTCTGCGCTGGGCATGGGGCCTGCTTGGGATTCTCTCTCTCCCTCTCTTTCTGCCCCTCCACTCCTCGTCTCTCTCTCCTTTTTTCCCTCTCACTCCCTCCCTCTCTCTCAAAAAAAAAAAAAAAATCTGAGGATTTTGCTACACAGTTTTCTGTTCTCTTACCACTGGGAATGGTGTCAACAGAGTCAAGCGACAATTATGTTCCTTTTCTTGGTTGTCAATTTTAATGTTTACAGCATGAAGCCGATTGGCTTTGCTGGGTTTTCCTGGAGACATTTTTTTTTTAAATAATCAGAAGAGTGTGTTCACTTCATTAGGTATTGAGAGAGAAAGAGTCTATGATCAGTTTCACTAAGCCCTACTTACCCAGACGTCTCCAAGCCCAGATTAAAATTACAATGGCTAATGTACACACTGTTTTCCAAAATAAACTATGACAAGCTAAACACAGTGTTGCCTTGGGGCACCTGGAGGGCTCAGTTGGTAGAACATGCGACTCTTGATCTTGGGGCCATGAGTTAGATCCCCATGCTGGGTAGTGGAGTTTACTTAAAAATAGTGTTCCCTTTCTAAACATTCACATCTGCGAATCCAGGCTTATTTAATCCAGGCTTAATAATTGCAGGCAATTATTCATAAATCAATCTAGATGGTAACCCCAATTTTTTGTAGCCTGCATTTGCTGTAGCCTCTGTCAGAAAGAAGTCTTGATAAAGTACAGTTAGTGAGATCTAATCCCTGTCCAGTTTCTACAAACAAACTGTAACCTAATTTTGCAAATAATGGCAAGAGGGATGGGGGGGAGAAATCAACACTGTTCCCATAGTGACAGCTCAGGGTATCTGCAATCCTTACAAGGGGGAATACATGGGAGGTTTGGAAATGATGTATCAGACATTTCAAAGGTAACTACTTCAGGTAACTATTTCTATAGAAGAACTCACATTATTATGATTATTTTTAGTATTCTCCATGACATGAAGTAATGCTCTGTATCATTTCCATTAATCTTGAAATTACATGACCCTGCCTCATTTTGCACTGTATGCTTCCACTATCCACGGAAGGCACGTGCCCCGCGCATGTGGTGATCAGGCTTCTGGCAACCACAGCTCTCTATGACAAAGCTATGACACTGCAAGTAACTGAAAGCACATAAAAAATTAGAATGAGTAGTCAAGGTTTCTGCATTCTGAGGGCCTGGCTAAAAACGAGGTATGCATTTAATCACTCACTCATTCATTCGAACCTACATACCATGCACTGAATCCCACCATCTCACAGCCTGTGTGGGGAGAAGCATCAGAAACAGCCACAACACAGCGTTGTGCGTGTGACAGAAAACTGGAGACTGCTACCTGAACACCGAGTGGGAAGCAGCGAGCCCTGAGGCTGGAGGAGACGTTCCCCACGTGGGGCCGGGGAGGGGGGGGGCAAAGAGCTGTCCAAGTGGACATTTGAACGGCAGCTGACCAGGTGTGGCAGGAGAAACAGGAGCCAACAGCGTGGAAGGTGTCAAAAGAGGAAAGTCAAGAATGTAGGCGGTGGCGCCAAATGCTCACAGAGGACAGAAAGGAAGCCACGCACTTGCGCAATCACTAGGTAAGTGATGAGTCAAGCAACAGTCATTTCACTAGCGCGCTGGCCGTGACGAGACGCAGACTGACTGCAAGGCATTGGGACGAAAATGGGGGGTGAAATTAAAGGCAGAAAATATTACTCCTTTTAAAAGTTTGGAAGTAAAGAAAAGAAGATCGGGCTCTAAGTGTGAATAGTAGGGCAAGATTTAGAACCACTTTTAAGGGGCCCCTGGTGGCACAGTTGAGTGACCGACTCTTGGTTTTAACTCAGGTCGTGATCTCAGGGTTGTGAGACGGAGCCCCATGTGGGGCTCTGCGCTTGGCGGGGAGTCTGCCTGAGATTCTCTCTCTCCCTCTTCCTCTGCCCCTCCTCCCGCCACACCCACGTGCCCTCTTAAATCAATCTAAAAAAAAAAAAAAAAGGACCGCTTTTAAGAGAATGAGAAGGATTTCCCAACCCACAGAGGATCCAAAGTGGCAACTGGACTTTGCGGCCACCAGCAGGGGACGCAGACAGACTGCAGGAGGGACAGTGACAGTCTGAATGGAGAAAGGAGACCTCAAACACCCAAAGCAGATGCATGAACAAAATGTGGCACCTGCATCCACAGACACCATTCAGCCCCGACACCTGCTACAGCACGATGACCCTGAAAAGAGGACGCGGAGTGAAAGAAGCCAGCCACAGTGATCACGTGCTTTATGAGTCCACTGATACAAAACATCCAGAATGGGCAAATCCATAGAGATAAAAAATAGATCAGTGGTTGCCAGGGTCAGGAGGAGGGAGTGATGGGAAGTGACTGCTTCAATGGGGAGGGGGTCTCCTTTTGGGGTGATGAAAATGTTCTGGAACTAGACAGAGGTGATGACCGCACCGCATGGTGAACGTACCAAATGCCACTGAATTATACACTGTAAAATGGCTAAAACAGTAAAGTTTGTTACACGTATTTATACACACACACACACACACACACACACACACACACACACACATACCCTGAAGCAGCATGAAACCAGTCAGGCCATCAGGCAAGAAAGTGAAGGTGAAAGCCAACAGTCAGCAGCAATTATATAATTAATTATGACAACCTTCATAATCGTCAGTTACCAAGAAGAGGTGAGTTATGTTAACCATGAGCCTGAACAATATGAAACTGCAAAACAAGCAATTTCATACGGTTCAATCTAATATGTTCCTTTTTTTTTTTTTTTAAAGATTTTATTTATTTATTCGACAGAGATAGAGACAGCCAGTGAGAGAGGGAACACAAGCAGGGGGAATGAGCAGGCTCATAGTGGAGGAGCCTGATGTGGGGCTCGATCCCAGAACGCTGGGATCACGCCCTGAGCCGAAGGCAGACGCTTAACCGCTGTGCCACCCAGGTGCCCCTAATATGTTCCTTTTTCAAAGACAGGGCACTCTGTGACAGTCCATAAGGATTTCTGCCACTGTTGATGCCAGATACATCAAGCCTCTCACAATCCCAATGATCCTGATTTTTGCCCCCTCCCAAATAAGTACCCCACTTGGGAAAGGCAACTTCCACAATTTCCTCTGGAAAGGAGAATGTCTGATAGGGAGAGCAGATAAAAAAGAATGCACACACACGGGTTCTGTTTCTGGCTTTGCCAGCTCTGTTCCAGGGGACTAGGAACAAACAGAGGAGTCCTTCCAGCTCCACGATACAATACTTCTTCACAGGGTCGCACGATGCCCACTAGTCGATCACGTCAAATGAGAAGTCCTATCAAAAAGTGCAAACTAACATCACTCCCCAACTTTGACCAGCCAGTCCTGCTCATTATCAGCCCTCCTAACCTCAGAATATCCTCCATCTTTTTAAATTGATAAAGAGAGAGTAGATTCTACAAAATCACTGTCTCAGGGAAGCACGGATTCTTTTGTTTTGATAAATGACCTCACATTCAACTGACAAACAGGAAATCGAACAGCCCTCATCACAAAGGAAGTAATCCCAGTGAGATGCTGAAGACGCGGGACAGATTCTGGGATGTCTTGGGCTTTCTAAGCAAAAAAAAAAAAAAAAGAGGCAAAAAAGGAAAAAACAATAAATTGAGAGTGCATTTCTACAGCATTGCTTGACCCCCCCCCACCACATTCCTAGCTCACAAGTTTTTCTTTCTTTCTTTTTTACCCATAACAATAATTATGAAGTAAGTAGAAGTCAGTTTTAGTCTCCGCATAGGACAGAAGCAGGCAACAGGCCCCCGAGTTAGTCTGACGTGAGTGCAGGTCTCGGCTTCACTGCCTAGGTGTGTGTTCTTAGCAAACTGGTCCACTTCCGAGCCTCAGCTTGTCTACAAAATAACTTTCCTATCTCAGAGGTACGTTATGATGACTGTGAAACAGACAAAGCCATCAGCTCAATAAATGTTCAGTGAATTACGATGCTGCTAAATAAAGGAACCCGGATAGAACTCAGGTCCTGGGTCAATATTTAACCCATGGCTGTCGGCCTCCTGTCCACTGTCTTAAGTTTAGAATGCAATGTTCCTGTAGTAATACAATTAGAACTCTTTCTTTTTTCTGAAAGCAGGGTTCTGCCAAACATCGTGGCTCTATAGTATATTTCTAAACATAGTTGATCAATAACTTGGCTTGACTACAGTAAGTAATAAAGTGAAATCTGTAATTTTACGGAAGTAAGCAGCACTCTAGATTCCTGGAGATTATACAGTAAGAGTAACAGAGCCAGTGAATTAATCAGTCTTCTGTAGACTAAGGCTGCTCCTAAATTATTTTAGATGGGTGATCCTCTCCATTTTTTTGAAATAAAAAACACAGACACTGTATATATAGGTGTGTGTGTATGTATATAAATATATTTACATTTGTATTTATTTATTTCAAGGACAGAATCACCCATAATCCTCCTTGGTAATCAATATCATTGTTAACAACCTCTACCATTGAAGCCTATTAGTTCATGCCCATTTATTTCTCTTCTGAGTAAAACACAGAACTACGAAGGGCCTAACAACCTGTCCTTTAAAGTGAAGTCACTTTTCTTAGTTGGTCCTTGCATACGCTGTTCCGTAACACCCTTCAAAGTCACAGACTTTCAAATTTTTAGTGACAAAACCTTTTCAAAAGGAAGGCGATTCAAATGCCAACACGAAAAAGGGAAGAGCACGGGAGGGAGGGAGGCCTGCAAAGCTCTGCCCAAGGAAGCATGATGCCTCCTTCCACTGCTTTCCGGTTCTGAGTGACAGAGGCAAGAAATGTAATCAGTAGTCCAGTCAAGGTCACAACATGAGAGGAAGGGATGACCTCTCTGAGTTCCTCCCATGCACGGAATCTGTTCTATCAGAGATGTTCCAGGAGGTCGAGCGAGATGCCCCTCCCAGAGATCCTTCTCCTGCAAGAACTTACAGACACGCCAAGAGAGCTACCCAATGTTTTAGATGCTCTAGTTTGTGCCAGGAAAAAAAGGACCTCATCTGGCCAAAGGGCTTCTATTTTTCATGAACTCCAGTTTCTCACACAACGGACCAAAGGAGAGGGCAGTGGCCCTATTTAAGTCAACTTTTCCTGAACCCAAATTGGAAGACGGCAAACATTTCTTGACACTATTACCTGAATGAGGGTGAGCAAAATACTATCTTCATGTTCCTGTTTCCTCTTTTACAAGTAGAAATAAGGACAGAGCCATCTTCCAGAATTATTGTAAAGATCAAGTGAGATGATAGCTATCATTTATTTGTGCTTGTCACATAGCAAGAGCCAGTAAATGTGAGCTAGTATCACCAAAAGCATCATTGCCATCCTGGAGTCTGGAGAGATGTGGCATTTTTTTCATGAAGAATATTGTGGAAAGCTATAATAAAGACTTTAAAGTCTGAAATCAACTCTTCAAAAAGTGCTTTCACCACAAACTGCACCATGTCAATGGGTACTCAATATAATTACCCCAAATTACTCCATCTTAAGTGAGAATTAATCTTTGCAAAGTATGCTGGGGGAAAAAATTCTCTTGAAGTATAAAGCAGGAATTAATGACCACACAGTAAAATTCTCTTATAAATCTCACTTTAAGATTCTTCTGAGGCCATATGTGACTAACAATCTAGCACTTGGATTCAACTACTCAAGAATAAAAAGCAGGATATGGCATTCTTTAAAATCAGTTTTGTTTCAATGCTTAATAAACTTATCAGAAATCTTTGTGATTTAAATACGGAAGCCAGTGGGTTGTGGCGAGCTTCTAGCCCATTCCGGGGATAACACATACCACATATCAATGCACGTAAGTGCACACACACACACACACGGTTCTATTAGGAAATGCTTTAAAAAAAATTTTTTTTAAAGAAAAGCAGAGTTCTATTTAAAAACAGCTGCCAACCCCCACACCAAATCCTTATCTTGGGAATTTGCCTCCTTCAAACCAATTCTGATGAAAGAAAAAAAAGAGCCTTAAGAGCAAAGTAATCTTGAAATCCAGGCAATAGTAGGGAGAGGATATTGTTCCTTTCCATTTAAATGCATTGCTATGAGCTTGTCTAATGAAGGTCTTATTTTTTACTTGCTCACAAGTTTCCCATGTTGCTACTGGGTTTTTTTTGGTTTTTGGTTTTTGTTTTTTTTTTTAAAGAATCTGTCAACTCCTACCCTAAGTCCTATAGCAGCACACTTGAAGGCAAGGAGACACATCACACAGGCAACTTGAAATCCCATTTGGAACGAACCAGCCACATCGAGGGGCCTCCAAGTGCCCTGCCAACAGCAGCAGGCGGGAGCATGGCAGAGCTAGGCATGCCCCCTCCCGCCGCCCCCGGGCCCACTAACCTTCTGATGACCCGTGACTTCGTCCCTGCTTCTCCCCAGCTCCTCAGCAAGTTTCACGTTCTCTTCTTGCAATGCCGAAAGCTGCTGGGACTTCTGAGCTGCTGCCTGCTTGAGGGTTTCTCTGCAAGGACAGTGAGTGCAGGGTTACCATAGAAACAAGACAGGCAAGGAAACTGTGGGAGACGACCGGCTTCACAGCACTGAGGAAAATATATCTGGGTCACGTGCCTGATAGGATCTATAATAACAGGAGGCAGCGGTATCTACGTGCAGGAGAGGCTAAATGGCTTTAACCTCTCAGGAGAAGGACTGCCGCCCACAATTATTACATTTTTTTTAAACCTAAAAAACACTATCCACCCTCTCTCCACCCACACTCGCCCACTTCCATCTAAACACTCCCCGTACAAAAAGCAATGTTACTATAAAATAAATGATAAGCGAAATGGTCAGTTCTCTTGTCTTCAGGACTATTTCCATTAGAAAATTATGCTAAAACCCACTATGTTGATAAAGTGATTTACTTTGCTGCCAAGGTACACTGTTCTGACTGCACAGATCTGTAATCTCTTTTTTTTCTGGCAGAAATAAAAATCTAATGGTCCCATTTGCCAGTATCGGTCAGAGTCAAGTGCTGGTGTGAATCTGAGTATATTTTTAGGACATCTCTCCAGGTGAAATGCCCAAAGGAAATGTGGTTTTCCAATTACATAACAGGTATTTCATTCGGACTGTATTCTTTCCACAATGTTAATCTGTAATTAAAAGAAGCGAATAAAAATATAGCCTGCTAACCTGTATCACAAATATCAGCATATAAAATGTGAACAGGGTAGGTATATTTGTTAAACATCTTCCCGATATTAAAATTATCCAAAATATACATCTCAAATAATTATCCTTTACACATGGATATTGAAAATATTTTGTTTAATCACTGGATTTTAGTTTTCTGTCATAGAAGGTTTTGATGCCACTATGAATTTAAAGTCTGTACTGGCTACACTCCATTTAGGGAACTGTCATACGTGGCTGAGTCCTGAATCAAGTCCTCTGGGTATGAATCCATCTGCTGATGCAGGAACACATCTATTTTTAACTTCAATTGTCTAATGGGTGGCAATGCCTGGCATCTTCTGTCTTTTTTGAGTTTTAATTCTCCATCCAACTATAATATGCCTACTGGGATAAGATTTAGGGGCATAAATCCACACAAAAATTCTCCTAGCACGTTAAATTAGGTGTTTTACAGAGATGTCTACTTAGCAAGTGAGGAAAAACAGAGGAGATTTTGGCCTCAGGTCATTCAAAAGCTAGGAGGATTGGTTTTAATTATGGATCAATACAAACACACACACATACACACAGTAACAAAAGTTCACCTTCTAACCAAAGTTCATCAATTCTTGACAAATCTGAAGATTTTACTTAGGATGAAACCATCCTAAGTCAAACCTTTTATTCCTAGGTGTCACTGCCTTCCTCAGGAGCTATTTGGACTCAGCAACTGGATGGCCTGTCAGTGGTAAGTCTGTGATCCTGCTCTCTGTCTCTTAAAGATTTTCATCTTTTAATAGCTTTATTATTATTATTATTATTATTATTATTATTATTATTATTATTATTATTTAGGCTCCACACCCAGCATGGAGCCCAACTCAGGACCCTGAAATCTAGACCTAAGCTGAGATCAAAAGTTGGATACCTAACCAACTGAGCCCCCCAGGTGCCCCTTAATGGCTTTTTAAATCCTTGGTTTCTATTAAGAGCCCATGGTAAAGAAAATTAAAATAAGGAGTCAAAGAAATTTCAAAATGTTCTAAAGTACTGATCTATGAAAGCATTATTTGTTCAATGTAAAATCTATAAAATGCTTTCATGAACATTTTCTCAATCAATCCTCAAAGCCCAATGAGGCTAATATTATCTATATTTTAAAGAAGAGAAAGCTGAAGCCCAGGGAAGCAAGAGATTTTCCCCAAATCATAAAGCCAGTAAGTTGTAGAAGCAAGAGAACTGGAGTTAAAACTGGCGATGGACCTCAGCTGTGATTCAAATATAGAAACACCTTTCCATTTTTCTTTAGAGTGTAGCGGGTACATGCATTTCATACAGGAAGGAGGCTCTCATAGCCCAATTTCCGGAAATACTCCAGGGGATAATTCTGAAAATACCTACAAGTATTTCTAACAATTTTTAAAGCTACTTTTCTTTCTACATGACAGAAGACTATTCCAGTTTTAAAACTGAGAGGCAAATACATATTTTTCACATGGACTTGCAAACATTCTACTTACAAGTCTATTATAAATCAATTGCCACACTAAATCTATTCTAGATTTATTACTGCGCCAGTGAGTAATTAAAGACAATTAAACTGCTTATATCATTCTTCCTAAGATTCAAAATTATACATCAGAGAGAAAACATCTTCTCTCTCCACCTGAAAATAGGATCTGGCTAACCCAAACCAAACCAAGAGTTTTCCTAAAACCAGCCTAATAAAGAGCATACAAGGAAGACTCAGCTACAAGTGCTGAGTTGCCAGCACCAAGGGCAATATTCCATAGGAGGTAGTTCCAATTAGAACTCCAATGTCTACACTGGGCTCATTTTCCTCCAGGAATCGAAGTCCTATCAGGTGAGGGGAGACACCAGGAAAGTTCTAAAGGACATAAAGCGCCCCAGATATATACATGCTGAACCACAGAGAAATAACCAGCTGCTCATTCTCTAGCTTTGAGTACTGAGGAACTAAGGAGTGGTAAAATGACTGCCCCCCCCTTTTTTTTTGAGAAGCACCGTTACCATTACATAGTACGTTTATTTTAGATGGTCCTTGAAATGTGGCCAAGTCTACGGCAGAGAACAATGAGTCACTGGGCGCAGGGGCTCTTCCAACCTACTCCCTCTACCAGCTTCTGAAGCCTGTCACTGGTGTCTCCCACTGCTCCCCTCTCCTGCTAAGGAACCCTGGCCACAGCGTGCCAGGTCACCAGCAGAAGATGCGATTTCCTCCGGCCTGGTGGGCCAGAGAAAAGCTGGAGAGGCAGAAGCAGCATAGGCTGTCTGCCCTGTGGTCCTGGTTCCTCCTCACCCAAACTACTCCCCTCGGCGGTCAGAGATCTGGGGACAATGGCTCCAGGGAGGAGGACAGGCCAGGGTTAGAGAGGCAGCACCAGGGGCCACAGTCCTTTGCTCATGATCCTTTGTGCCCACAGCCAGGAGGCTAGGCTTTTATTATTCAGTGGAATCGTTTAAAGAAGAGCAGAAAATTTATCTCTTAACAGAGGTAAAACCACCCCATATTAACTGGGGGTGGGTGACACGACACAGAGATTTAGTGAGGACGTTGAACACTCAAATGCTAGACCGATGCAATGGCCGTTGTGAGACTCCTAAGTCTCAGTCGAAGGACAGTGGGGTTTTACCGAAGTCCCAAGCGCTCTCTCGGCTAGGTCCACACTGGCTCTGCCCCTCCATTACCTAGTACGGCCCAGAGAGCTCAGAGGTGGGATTATGGCAGTGGGAGGCTGACTAGACAATCTTCTGCTGCTCAGATCCTCCCTCTCCAGCTGCCTGTGTGACACAAATGAACCGAAGTCAACAGGGCTCCAAACACTCCAGGTCAGCCTAACTACTTGTGTGTCACGGGGGAAAGCCCCGCACCGGACCCGCGGCCACCCTCTCAGAGCTGATGCCGGCTTTGTTTCCTGTCACAGCGACCTTTATCTGTCTGGGTGAGATGGCCTCGGAAGGCCAAGAAACGCAAGCTCTTCGAGATGGCCGTGAGCACAAGCGTGAATGGAACCGGTGGGAAGTGTCTAAACATCGTCTGGAGAAGTATCACTAGAACGAAGACTGAGGTCTGGAAGTGCCGAATCACTACGCTGTGCACCGAAACTAACGTTACACTGTACGTGAGCCTACTGGAATTTCAATAAAGAACAAAAAAAACAAAGACTGAGGGAGGGATCAATCGTGCACCCCGACTCAGGAGATTCTTTCTCGGGGGATTTTACGAAATCTCAGAAGAACCCGACATGTCCTAGGTTTAGTTGAGCTTGATCAACAAATCACCTTGAGGACGGAGACTTGGAGCTGATGCTTCCGTCTGACACTCTCACGTCTGTTTGGTCAGAACTGGAAGTTAGTAATATAAGGCCTGGAAGGGCAGCGGCCGTACAGATCTGTCTTCGTAGCCTGCCCCGCATGGAGGACACACGTAAACGTTCACCACACTAACGGGCTTTAAATTTTTAGGTTTACACAGTTGGCGTGGTGTAGCTCTCAGAACAGAAGAGCAAAATGAAATCAACACCAAAACTACCATTTCGAATGCCAGATAAACACCAATAATTATGATGATCGGACTTGAAAGGCAAGGATTCGGAGGCGGGGCTGGCAAAGGAAACATGGTCGACCTGTCTGCCTGAAATCGAGGTAGCAGACTGACGGATAAACCTTGATTAGAAAGGTTCTCCCAGAATTTTCTCATCTGATTTCCATGCCAGAAGGTTTGATTACTCTTAAAATCAAGACTACCGATACTCTTGAAAGTGACATGTTTTTTTTTCTCCCTACAGAAAGGGTTTTGAGAGCTTTATTAATTAAGGGTCTGACGTTTCAGACCCTTTAAAGCACACCGCTTTTAAAAAAAAAACTCTGATCCTCTTGTATTTTCCTCATAAATTCGTATTCGAATCCCAAACGCCCTAACGTACCAGCAGACGTTCACTTTGATTCTTTAACCCAGCTACCGCGACATAACTGCCTTCCAGCTAAATGGTTACAGGGGTTACTTCTCAGGTGCGCTACAACATTTGGGGGGGGGGCAGAAAGGGGGCAATTATTTTTTAAGTTCTTGTCAAGTTATTTTCTAAATAATTAGTCTTGTTTTCACTTTCGTGATATTAAGTCCCCCGGTTTCTCTCAAAGGAGATGAACTTACATTTCTTTCCTGAACTCTTCCATTTTTTGGTTCTCTACCGTCAGAAGTTCTTTTGATTTGTTCAGCTCTTCCACATTTTTCAAGTTGTTTTCTTTAAGTGTATCCAACTTAAAGACCAAGAAAAAAAGACTTGATGAAATTATTTCATTTTCCAATGACATGACTGGATAGACAAATTATTCATGCAAATGTGCACTAAAAAGATAGATGACATTAGTCACTTGCAAAAAAAAAAAAGTCACTGGGTGACGAGATGACAAATGACCAGGTCTATTATAAACTGCAAGCCTCCCCCTTATGTTTAGTCAGACATTCCCTGTATACCTGGCCAAAATGTCAAACTAAATTGCTACATGAATTACAACAAAAGTTTGCTTTCATTTTGCGTACAATTCGCAATATTTACCATGGAACTTGCTATTCAAGTATGACCCCTCTTAAAAAAAAAAAAAGAAGAAAGAAAGGAATTGCAAAGGCATGAATGACATCAGCAAGGATTATGCTTTGTAATAAAAACAAAAACCCCTTTCCTTCCCCACAGATTAGTAATTTCGGATGTATTTGTCAACCTTAGTACCAAACGTAAGGAGGCCTGACTACAAAAATTTTCTGAATCAAATCTGTAGGTGGGAGTACATCTGATTATCCATCTTAACTTTGATCTGAAAAGGAAAAAGCCAGGCGAGTGAGGCTGGAAAGCACTCACATTCGTTCAGCCCCATCACCTCTCACGGGGGATGCAGCCAGTTTAGGGCCTGGCCCTGGTGGGAACGCCAGACATGTTACTGGAATGAGTGGGGATGTGACCAACCAGGCAGGTGACTGGAGTTCTAGGTGCGGAGTCCCGACCAAGGATGGGGAGCTCGCTTGGTGCCGTCCACTGCCCAGGGTATGCCCCTGGCACCACGGCGGCTTCCTGGGACTTGGGAAGTCATCTCCTACAGTCAGAGACACCTTTGCCACATCACATGCCACCAGTCAGGAGTC
The DNA here is from genome assembly GCF_017311325.1 of Ursus maritimus. Lineage (NCBI taxonomy): Eukaryota > Metazoa > Chordata > Mammalia > Carnivora > Ursidae > Ursus > Ursus maritimus. The sequence continues at coordinate 23,217,068 of NW_024425897.1, forward strand.
CTAGACAGTGTGAAGGTTTTACCACCACAACATTCCTTTTAACGCCCTCTACACTTAATAGAGGAATCTGGAATTCCAGATTCACAGAACAACAACAACAACAACAAAAACAAAGACAAAAAACAAGTATCACAATGGGTCCAAAAAAATGATTCTTCCAGTCTTGCATCTGGTTAAATAACAAGGACACCAAGGGCTATGTCATGAACATAGCACACAATTCTCCCTGATTCTACCCTCAAAAATTATATTCCCTAAAATCTTCTATTTTAGCTTCTGTGATTAATCATCTGATTTTTTAAAACGCTTTTTCCTCTTCTCTTAGGACTATCAGTTCTGTAAATGTACCCCCTTCTATGTCCGGTTTTAGTCGCCCTATAATTATCTCAAAATGTGCATGTCTTCACAGATTTCCATCTTTGACCTTCCATAATGAGAAGGCCTAGCCTCTACAAAGCAGTTACTCAATGCCCCTCCCTTGCTTTAATTCCTTAACGTCTCATCTATCCCTTTTAAAAGCTTTTGAAGTTCTACAGAACTTCACATAACTACTTTGGCGAATCAGTCTGCTTAGGATTCAGAGGTAACTGCTTCCCAAAGAAAGAAAGAATTGGTATGAGCTGGGAGTGGGGAGGAGAGGGATCAAAAATGGGTCCAGGAAGAATGAGAAATATGCTACTTTGGGCAGAATCGAAGTGATCTCGATGCCACAAGTCTGTTTGAGACCCAGAAGTGGCTGTTTGGAAAGGACACAAAAGGGAACCAGGACTGAATGAGGCCAAGAAAAGGCCTGTGTCAAACTCAGGGCTGAGGAGTAGAATTTGGTGGCTCGAGCTGGGACAGTTGAGGAAAAAAATGTGTGTGATTTCAGATCAAAGATACAAAAACGAGAGAGTGTTACGAGTACCTCTCTCATCAGTTCCATCAGTGAAGTTACCATAGAAAGCCATGCTATCGGGGTTTTCCCCTCATTTTTTTTTTTTTAAAGGTTGACCCTACTAAATGAGTAATGAAGTCATACACTTTATTTAATATTATCGTGGTTCTGGTGTACATGCGACTCCACTAACATAGATCAAACCTGTATGAGGCCACACTTCAAAAAATAAACAATCCTGAGTTAGTGATCAAACATTCCATGAAGTCGGTAAGCTGTCCTTTGTACAAAAAGCCATTTAAATCTGATTACTTCATTCTGTAGTTTTTCATTTGTTTGCTTGGTATCCTCCAAGGAGGCCAGAGTTTCGCTCTTCTCTTTGGTCATCTGCTCCATTATCTGCATGGCGTCTTCTGCCGTTTGAGCAGCCTGAACACAAGAAAGCAGCGTGAGAAATGAGGACGGCCCTCAGCAAGCCCGTCAGGGACACTCAGGCTGTGCTGCTCAGGCAGCCCTCACTGTCTGTGTGGTTAAGGGTAAGGACTAGTCACCAATCCAATGCCGAGACAAACAGACCGAGCCATGAAAGGGGAACAAAGTTACGGACCCTTTTCATGCCATTCTTCAAATAAGCCAACTGCAGTATGCAATGTGCGTATTTTCAGACCCTTCCAAACCTACATCTTCCAAACTCCAAAGTTACCCTGACAGTCACGCTCATCTGACCTATGTTTGAGTGAAACGTTCAGTGATAATGAACAGTAACACCCTTACGTAGCTGGATTTTCCCTTCATCATATTTCTTGCTGTATGTTTGAAATACTGTTCTTGCTATTTCAGATTTGGGGCTTTTGAAATCACTTGGCACTTAGGTTGGGAATTTCTCAAGTAAAAATAAAAATTATTTGGGCAATTATTAACATAAGGCTCAAGTGTTTAATGAGAAGCATTAAATGGAAAAGTCTAGGAGAGAAGTTGTGGGTAATGAATATAAACGTGGCTGTGAATAAAAAAGATCATATGCATATGGACACAAATCCTTAGCTGGTAAGATATCAAAATAATCATAAAAAATAAAATTTTTTATGTTTTTCATAAAAAAGAAATTAAAATATTTTTAGGCACTTGCTTAGAATTTCATGCGGTCTAATAAAGCTGATGGGAGTTCTGCATTACGCTTTCCCTACTACCAGCCATGGAGAGTTCACTGCAGCGCTCCAGCTCCACGAGGACAGACACAGGCAGTTAAAAGCCAAACAGAAGATACTATGTTTCACTATGTGCCCATTTGACTATTGTGCTTAAATGCTTTAAGAGCCACAGTTGACTTTTTCAAGAAAATTTCTCCTTAAATTAAAAAATGTATCCTTTTTATTCACAGTTTACAATTCTTTCCAATGGAGAGAGACAACTACAATTAGAGATTTAGTAAAGAATTGCCCCTTCAAAACAAACAGCTTGAGACATACGAGCAGCTGCTTAAGTGGGGTGCATTTCCTCACATGGCCACGAAGACAAGCCACCCGGGCCCACTGGGAAGTTAGTGCACAGGGTTAGTAGTCCAGGCCTGGTCCCTGACCCTCCCATTTTACCGTAAATGACTGAAGAGTCTCGAGCTCTCTAATTTTAAGAGTGAGCTTGCTCTTGTCTTTCCTCAAAATACGGTTTTCATTTTGAGATTCTAGGAGGTTGGCTGAGATATGGCTGTTGGTTTTGGCCAACTGGCTAATCTCTTTCTGAAGGATGAAGTAACTTTCCGCCAGCTTTTCCTTCTCCTTCAGGAGCTCCTCCTTGGCCAGCATCATGTCTCTCTTCTCAGCCAGGAGGTTCTTGTTGTCCTGCACCGCCTTCGCGCGATCGGCCAGCGTCATCTCATGCTTCAGCCGGAGGTCGTCCAGGATCTTGGTGAGGTAGCTGTGCAGTTCCTGCAGCTCTAACTTGGATTTGGACAAGGTGGTGAAATCGCTCTTCAGAGTCTCTATATTGGCAGCGAGCCGAGCCGTTTCTGCACTCAAGAGCTCCTTCTCTTTAATTATCTCTACCACCTTCTGCTCTGACTTGGTCTTCTCTTGGACGAGCACAAAATTTTCGGACTGCAGCTGCTTAGAACACACTCTTAACTCTTCCAGCTCCTGCTCTAGGAGCGCCATCCTCCCGTGAAGTTTATTGTTCTCATATAGGGACGACTCGTTTTCCTGTGCTCTGGCTTCTTTTTCCAAGAGGAAGGACTGCTGCATCGTGTGGATCTCCTCGTTTAGTCTCTGACACTCTTCTTGCAGGTTCAGCCCGTCCCTCAGCAAGATGCTCTTTTCAGAACAGCACGCCTGAAGTTCGGCATTCAGGCTCTCCTTTGCTTGCAGGGTGCTCGTGTGTTCTTTTTCTAGACTCTTCCTGGCATTCTGGGTCTCTTTCAGCATCAGAGAGAGCTCGTGCTTGGTGGCTGCCAGCTCTTGGTTTTCCCTCTTCCTCTCCTGAAGCTCCTTCTTCAGAGTGTCAAGGTTACCGAGGAGTTTCATCTTCTCGTGCACTATGATTCTTCTGTTGGCAGACTCTTGATCATATTTCCTTTTGAGGTCTCCTATGGTTTTCATGGAATTTTCTCTTTCTGCAAGCAAATCTCCATTTTGCATTTCCAGGACAGACTTTTCCTTCAAGAGACTGTCGTGCTGCTTTTTCAGCTTAGTAATTTTCTGACATACCACCTCCTTCTCAGAAGTTAGGTAAGCGAGCTTCTCGTTCAGGCTCATCTCGATACAGGCGGCCTCTTCCGAGCATTTCTTCAGTTTTTCAGCAATGAGCCTGTTTTCGCTTACAAGTTCTTCTTTTTCAGCCAAGAGTCTTCTCTCAGATGAGGCCAAGGTTTCTTTTTCATGCAGAAGCTGGATGCACTCGGAGTCTGTGATCTCCCGACTGGTCTTGATTTCTTCCAGGAGCTTGGTGAGGCTGGTGTTGGTAGCCTGAAGTTGCCTCATCTCCAGCTCAGCCTTCCTCAGCGCCCGCTGGGCATCGTCCAGCTGCGTGCGGAGCCCACTGGCTTCCACGCTGAGCAGCTGCTTGATCTGAAGGGCGGCTTCCAGGCTGGCGCTCAGCTTTTCCTGATCTTGAAGAAGCACGTCCTTCTCAAACTGCAGATCTTTGCTGCTTTGGAGAAGATTTTCTCTTTCCACTTTTAAGGCTATGCACATGTTATCGAGACCTGACTGCTTCTCCAAAGCTGACTTTTTCTCAGTCGTGAGATCTTCAATCTCCTGCACCAAGGTTTTCTGGTCTTTGACTAGCTCCTCATAAGAGCTCTGGAGCTTCTGAATAATTTCATCTTTATCTTTGGCCAAGGCAAGGTTTTCAGTAACGAGCTTCTTGATATGATCCTCCAGGTGATCTTTTTCTTCCTGATCCTTCTTAGACTCAGCAATCAAAGATTCTTTGCTGAGCTGGAGCTGTTCCACGAGTGCCTGCAAGCTTGCTCTGGAAGCCTGCAAAGAGTCATTTTCCATGCTGATCTTCAGAAGTTCTTCCTGCGCAGTATTGATTTCTCGTAGTAATTGCTCTCTCTCAACAGCCAAAGATTCCTTATGGAACTGTTCCTGCTGATAAAGCTTTTCGGCGTCTTGCTTTTCTTCTAAGACTTTCTCCTTTTCTAAATGAAGGGTTTCATTTACCGACCACAGTTTCTGTTGATCTTCCTGGAGTAAAGTTATTTTGGCCTCCACCTCTACCAGCTTTGATAAAAGTGAACCTTTTTCTAACTTTAAAGCATTTCCCTCCTGTGCAAGAAGCTGCTTCTCTGATTTCAGACCCCTCAGCTCTTCTGACATTAGTTCAATCTCTTTTTTGGCTGATGTTAACAAATAAGTTAGCGACTACAGAAACAAAGGTGGAAAGAATGGAAACAGAATGAAATCAAGCAGGCAAATGAGAGCCCAAATAACTTAATGTAACCTAAATCGTAAAAGTTTGAAAAAAAAATTTTTTTTACAATAAATGTCACAGAAGCTATATGGATAATAAGGGGGGAAAACCAGATGAAAAGAGCCCATAAAAGGATAATTAATACAAAGCAGGTTTAGCTTTGCAAAGTGCTGGTCTACCTACTGGTTTATTTTTTCTTTGCAACATTTTTAAAATCACCCCTGAGTGGTATCTAATGAGGCAAAAACAGTAGTCTGACTTTGACATCAGAGCATGAGGTTCTTTCCTGCCCTGCCAACTTCCCAATTATTTCTATTGTAGGAAGAATTCAGAAAAGAATTTTAAAAAATACAATCCAGAGACCTACAAAAAGTGAGTATATTTTAACCAAAAAAAGGGGGGAAAGGGTGAGGGAAAATAAGCTGTTCCTTTTCAAACTAACTACAAGACCTAGACTTTCTAAAGGACAGTCACTGGCCTGACCAATTTAATCCCAATATTACATAGAACTTATTAAAAGTACAGACCAATTGCTAGGCTTTGGTGACTAAAATAAATGGGTTCTTTAAAAAAATATACTGGTTTATAAAATGACTTGACCACATTGTCTATACCAGCGCTGTCCAGAACCTTGCGCAGTGGTGTGAGCGCTCTTTATCTGCACAATATGGTAGCGCTGATCACGTGTGTGGCTGGTGAGCACGTGAAGTGCAGTGAGTGCGACTGAGGAGCTAAATTTGTAATTTATTAAAATTTAACAAATTCAAACTCAAATTAACGTGGCCAGCTAGTGCCTCGAGCAGCAGAGCTTACGGATCACTGGCTCTTCAATTAGGAAACACAGCAACTTTGTGGGCTCCGTGAACCTCCTGACATCTTTTATAAAAGCTTGTTGAGCATATGAATTTTCCCTGGGAGGGGGGGAACATCTTAAGGTTTCATCAGATTCTTAAAATATTTTGTCTGTGAGCCACTATTGTTGACAAACAATGAAATCCACAGAAATCAGATATCGAGACAACTTTGGAAGGGGAACAATCCTAACCAAATGACCCTTGTAAAAAATTAAAAATTAAAAAAAAATTTACAACACCAGCAAGCAAAATTAATGACCCTTCACACAAATTACTGGAAAGCTGTGGTTTGGTCAGACTGCCACATTGTAAGGGAAACACTAAAAAAGTGGAGTCTGTGCAGATAAAGGGAAGCACAAAGACAAAAGATTTGGAAATTATATCCAGTGTTAAATGGCTCATAAAGCTGGAGATGTTCTACAGGGAGAGGACGAAGCCTTGGTGGTGGCACGGAGAGGAGAGAAGGTGCGTGTATACACACATGGCACGTGTTAGGTCATGGTCCAATTTAATTAATGAGTTTTAGGTGGGATTTGTTTCAATTCTCACGTATGCTCTTTTACATTTCCTTTTCACTGAACTCCTAGACAAACATTAAAAATAATTAAAGACAAGTATTTACTTTTCTTTGAGCAAGTTCAATGGTGGCAGGAAAAAGTTAAACACTGGGAGGACGGTTGAACTTCATTAAGTTACCAGTGTCAAAAAATATACCAGGTTGCAGAGATGATCCTGACACCATAAAATGAAATTCAATGTATTAAATTCTACTCTATTTAATAACAGGATGTTCCCTCACAGCCCCTGCCTCCAGCTTCCCTGCCAGGGAGCTTCGAGTGCCTTCTGGGGACTATATCTAATAAAAGCCCTCTCTAGAGCCCCCACTCCTAATGTGCGCCACAGGAGGCCTGCTTCTCCAGCGCTCACTTGCTTCACTTGGCCTCAGCCTGTTGCTCGGGTGCAAGAGGTCTCGCCTAACCCCAGTGCAAGGTGGCAGCAACCGCCAAGATCAGAGGCCACAACAGAGTCTCCTGCAAGCAGGCAGAGAGCACTCAGGCAACACGAGACTCTCTGTGACAGCTGGGAAGCCAGCAGCGCAGGGGAGGGGGGTGATGGCTACACAGTACACTCAGGGGAAAGACCTGTACGGTAGCCACCGCCACCCCTGAGAAGGAACGGCAGCTGGCAGAAAGCACTGGAAGCCAGGAAAATGTAATTCGCCATCCTGCCATGCGCTGGGAGGTTAGCATCTGTAAAGGTCGGTGCAACCCATCCCATCTGCTGCCGCTTTGTACGCCCCGCTGCAGCCTTGATGCCACGCAGCAACGGGATCCTCTCCCAGAACATACTTTGGCTTTGTCGGCTTGCTTTTTCAGTTCCGCCATCTCCTGCATCAAGTCGCTGTTCTCCTCCCGCGCAGCCTTCAGCCTCTCCTCCGTGTCCGACAGCATCTTCTGCAGGTTCTGTAGCGTGGCTTCATGCTTCGCCTTCGTCTCACAACTGGCTTCCTCGAACCTGGCCTTCAGATCCTGGCACTGGTTGTGGCTCATTTCCATCTTCTTTTCCTGCAGACATCCGAGGGAAGCAGTAAGTCACCTAGCTGTAGCTGCGCCGCCCTCAACTGCCTCGGAGCACTGAAGTCTCACACATTCCCTCCTTACCAGGTCCAACAGCTTCTTCAGCAGCTCTTCCTTTTCCTCCTCATGCTTTTTAGCTGCTTCCTGCCGGCTCTGTTCTGCTTGGAGAGTTACCTCCCCAATACTCTTCTGCAGAAAGCTCGCGTTTTCATTAGCCTTTGTAAGTTTTAGCTGTAATTCTTCTACATTTCTAGAACAAGGTTCAACACAAGGTGTCAGAGTTTTCGAAAGAATGCTTTAAATTCCAGAGTTATACTTAGAAAGTTACTATTCATAATTGTATTAATGATTATAAGTTATGAGTAATTAATAACATCTGAAATAAACAAAAAAATGACCTGACTTGCCCTGAAGACTAATTTTACTAATTGAGACAGTTATAAATACATTATTTAGAGTGACTACTGTAATTGTGAAGGTTTATTATTTTACGTCAATAGATCAGTAAGCAAAAATGAATGAAAAGTAAACATAGATGAGGAAATGAATTATTTAGTAAGTTTCAAAAATTTTAGCAGACAAGATTATCAAAAACTCATTCTAGTGGCCCTTGAGAACACAAGATACAAAATGACAAGTGACAACTTGAAGATCTAGCTTCGAGATTCCAATGTGGCTCAACAAGAGGTACAGAAGACGCGGGACACAAACCTAGAGAATGGGCTATCAGAGGACTCCAGGAACGGAAGGGAAACTTGGATGGTCTCTCTGGGTCGCACACCTGTCCAACACCCGCAGAGCTGGAGCCCCCCGGGGCACCAGGCCACAACCACCTGTGCAGCTCCCCCCCTCCACAGCAAGTCTGACCACAGGTGGCCAACCAAGGCCCAGGCGCCAACCCCACCCCCCGACGCTGAACTGTGGGGGTGCATGGCTGGATGTAAACCAGACTGCCAACTAGTCACACTTTCAGAACCATCGTTCTCACGGCCCTAACATGTCATCTAAAAGTTTTTGCCTTACGAAATAAGACATTTGATTTTTATCTGGCAGCTATTAAAAGAAAAGAAAGATCAAAACAACAATAGTCAGAATAAAGACAGGAAGGGAGATGGAGATGACCGAAGCGGTAGCGTGGAGGGAGTACAAGGCAGTGCTGATGAGCAGCGAGGGCTCCGGGACCGGCCTGCCCAGGCCTGAAACCGCAGGCAAGTCACTTCACCTCATGAAGCCTCACTTCCTTTCTCTTCGAGATGGGAACAAGAATACACTCACCTCACAGGACCATTAGGAGAATCAGAAAGCACACTTTACTAAAGCTGTCTGCAGAGTGCAGGGCACATACCTAGTTAGCCTGTAGTATGGGTTACCCTTCATCACACTGAAACAGGCTGCCTGTGAAAGATGTTCCTGCCCCTGGTGAACTACTGCCTTTTCTTTACAAGCCATCAAAGGGTCTACAACACTTATTACTTAGAAGGTTCCGTAGCTGATTTAAGGATAAAGGCAAAGGAAGAGTGACAGGAAACTTTAAAACAGAACAATCCTGAATTTTGGCCCCCCTCCCTCCTAGACCACACTTCAGAGGTGAACCTAAATCAGGCGCCCTTATAACCACTCACACGTACCTTTCTTTCAGACGTAATTCATCATTCATTTTTGTCAGCTGAGAAGAATTATCTCCGGACATCTTCATTATTTCTGCAATGTCGTTTTCCAACTTTTCCTTTGCCTTTATCAACTGCTCTTCTCTTTCAGCTCTCTCTCTACATTTTGCCTCCATATCTGAATATATAGAGAAAAAAAATAGCGCCGCAGTGTTACAGTCAACAAAAGTTTCTCTGCATCCTGTATTCCAAGGTTTGCTCTGGGAATATTTGCATATAGCAATCCCTGCCCTCATGAAAATCAAGATCAAAAACACACAAACACAAATAGTATAAAAATAGTGTTAATTGCTAAGAAATAAACACAAATAGTATAAAAATAGTGTTAATTGCTAAGAGGGAAAAAATACAAGCAGAGAAAGGAGCCAAGGAGGAGTTGGGGAGGCTAAAATCTTAGGCAGGGCCTCTCTGAATGGTGACATTTAAGTAATGACCTGAAGGGACTTAGGGAAAGCAAGGGCAAAGGCCCTGAGGCACAGAAATGCTTGACATGCAAGTATTACTAACAAGGCAAATATGGTTGGAGTAGAATGAACAAGGGAAAGGGTAGTAGGAGAAGCCATCAGAGAGGTAAGGACTTCAGTTTTTACTCTGAGTCAGATGGGAGCCACTGGGTGATCTCGAGCAGAAAAGTGATGTGACCCGACTTAGTGGGAGGATGGGTCTGGCTGCTGTGCTGCAAACGGACTGAAGGGGAAGATGGCAAAAGCAGGCCGAGCAGATGGCCCGCTGTTACAGCAGCTCAAGTGAAAGATGATGATTGGCTTGAATTGAGGGAGGAGTGGTGATGTGTGGTGGATTCTGACTTGTTTGAAAACAGGGCAGAGAGGATTTGTGGAGGTTACAGACCTCAAGCAAGTATCTTATCGCATTATACCACACTAACAAGTGAAGAAGTGACCCCTGAATAGATGTTATTGTAACATATTACAGTTACCTCAAATCCTAGGAAACTTATCATATTCAGTGCTTAGTAAACAGAGACATCTTACCTGTTAAATTTTCTCTCAACTTCTCCAATTCAGTAGACAGTGCGTTAAACTGTTCCTCCTTTTGGTGCAGTTTATTTACAGTTTCTATTGAGGATAAAGTTAAAAGTTTAATATATTTCATACTTAATAAGCCATTAGAGGTTGGCAGTCTTACAACCCAATCAAATCACATGCTTGGGATGTGACGGGACAGAAATACTAAAAAGTCCCACTACACAACAAACCACTGCATAACGGTCCTAGAGAAGCAAGCGTGCATGTCTTTTTGCCTCCTCGCATCTGTGGTTAGGCAGGCACCAGGCATCCCTTTCTAGGCCTCTCTTTCCTATCTCCAGCTATCAATGACTAAAGATTAAGATAATGCTTTTCCCAAGTATACTTAATTTTTACATGGAACAAGCTGTAAGTCACAAGAAGAAAGAAGTTAATGGGAGTCTGAGGCTTCAGGAAGCCAGGGCAATCTGGCATTACCGTGTGCTGCAGAAGCTTCCAGAAGCGTGACGTCAGACTACAGGTCCATCTATTCCCTGTACTCCAGAGGCCAGCTCCAGCTTGAGAACCTGACATTCTCTAAAGCCATACTCAGGAAGACATACCTTGCATGCTTCTCTGAACAGAGACTGCCTCCTCCGAAGCATCAGCAAACTTGTCTTTCTAGAATTAAGAATAGAAAGATTTCAAATTGAAGAAACAAAAAGTTTCAATCAATTATAACTACAACACTATGTACTTTTTGTGACTGATTTTGTTTCATTAAAACTTACAATGTGCAGACACCGAGTACTACCATATGTACACTGTGCGTGTGTGTGACACAGGAGAATAGGTTTACACCTATGTCCTTGCCGAGCATGCATGCACATCTGTACACGTGTGTGAACATGCACACATATGTGCTTGTGTATACGTGTGGTACGTGCGTATGCCTTTTTTCATGTTGCCACCCTCAAGTAGCAGAACTTCTCTTCAGAAATCTGCCCGAGACAGTGGTCAGAATTCTGAAATGTTTTCTATCTGAAAGTAATCAGAGCCTAATATCTTGAAACTGTATCAACTACTTCTTAAACCAAAAAGGCCCACCACTCATCTACTCTTTTTTAAGCATGACAGTAGATTCAAATACAAAAACAAAAACAAAAAACCGCTCCCCCGGTTTTCCTGAGATGAATTTTGAGCTAGATACATGGAGAAAAATTTTCAGTGAGTATTTCTAACTATTTAGGATTATGAATGAAACGGGCACAGAAGGCACACAAGTCCACCAAAGCCCAAAGGTCGTCCCCCTGTGTTACTCCCAAAGCCAGACTTAGGCAGCAAATTTTCTCTTCCGAGTACACAGAGATGTATGCTAACTTAAAGAAAAGTAAAGCGTCCTCAAAGTTTGGGAGGGGAGAGGGAGGCCACAGAAATAGTATGGAACTCAAAACACATTTTTTTAAAGGACATCAGACTAGAAAATCATGACTCCCAGGCCAACTTGCTCTCAAAATGTAGCTAAAATATTGCATATCAAAACTGCCCACTAGAATCATCTACCATGATGGAAACAGTCTATCTGGTGCTGTTCAATATGGTAGCCACCGGCCACATGCGGCTCTTAAGCACTTACAATGTGGCCAGTACAACTGAAGAACTGAATTTTAAATTTAATTTTCATTCACTTAAATTCATATAGTCATATGTGGACAGTAGCTACAATAATGAACAGTGCAGCTATATATCTGACATTTGAAAAAGCAGAAATTCATAATATTGGCATTTAAAAAAAGAAAGCAAACACTCATTCACCTCCAGTACTAGCACGGAAGTGTCATAAGCGGGGAAGATGATGGTATATGGAGGATCTAAGACAAGTGTCCCTTCCTAACTCAAGTTTCTCTTACCCAGTTTCTCCATCAGCCTATGGCTTTCCTTTCCCATGATGTGTGCTTATGTTGCCAGCCTTGACTAAGTTCAGTTTTTGATGCAGGAAGAAGGGAGAACAGTTGAGAGAAGGTAAGAAAAAAAATGTCCTACAACTTGCAACTAAGGCAAGAGGATATATGTGAAAAGAAATGTAATTTGCTGAGATGGATTAAACCGAGTTGGAAGAAATGATTGTTGGACGTCGTTGGGTTAGACAGCACCGTGCCGTGCTAACACAGGGTGCCAGCAGTCCAGCACAGCTCTCTCCGGCTTGCTGTCACAGGAGGCAGAAGGCACAGCCTAAACCTCATTATAAATGAAACGCTGATGTGCTGGGTGTATAATTTGGAAGGTCCCTGTGTTTAGCAAAACCAACCAGTCAATCATATGCCAAAGCGGTGTATTTACCAGAGGCAAAGGATAGATTTAGAAAAGGAAAAAGTAATACCTACCTTTATTGCTACTTTGGTTTTCATCCCATTCCCTTCAAGGTACTTATCAGCCAATGACTAACACACTCAATTTAAATCAATACTTTCAAAAACAAAGGGAAGAGGTGCAATCCTTCTTTATAGAGATTTTTGTTTTTAAACCAGGAACCATTCAAATGACCAGAAACCCTGAGAGTCCGATTCCCAATAGGTACTTACCAAAATCTGAAGTTCTTTTTCCAAAGCCTCTTTCACTTGACTGACTTCACTCAAGTTTTCCTGAAGGTTATTAAGTGTTAGCTCTTTCCCCTGCAGCTCTCTGGTAACGCTACTAGCCTACCACACAGAGTTACATGGTGCAGAAGCAAACCAACACAAGGAAACAAAGAAGAATAAATGAGAAACAAAAAATAAAACAAATATAAAAAACATATGAGAAACAAACACAACCAAATAAAACTGAAAGGAATAAAGGCATGGGTTAAAAAAAAAACTGTTTTTCTTTTTTTTTTTTTCTTTTCTTTCTTTCTTTATTTTTGTTGTTAATTCTAAGAAGCCAATGACTTCCCACAATCAGTTCTAGATAGTACGATCTAATGACTATTTAAAATAGCCAAAACAGGGTATTTTTCTAAACCGAAATTTGGAATATCAGCATGATCTAAAGCAGAAAGTGCAGACGCTTACTTTCTAAATGGGTAAGTAAAAGCAATTTCATTTTCTGGACTTCAAAGGCCATCGAGCAGGAAAAATGGAGACATGAGGCCTGTGTTATTTTCTCTGTGTTCTTATTTGCTTAAAGTAGTTCAACATTTAAAAAAAATTTTTTTAAATGTAAAATGCACTGGACAACAGTAATCAGAAATTAGTTTTCATTAAATCTTGATGTAAAAAAAGTTGACCAACCCTTAGCCACACATTCTCTAGTAATTAATTTTTGTGATTTCATTGGTATTTCAGATCCAAGTGAGGAGATTTGAGAAAACTTCCTGTAATTAGCTTGTCATCTTCAACTAAGGTTACTCCGCGATTTTTCAGTCTGTCCTCACATCTCCCCATCTAACCTTACAACCCTTTGCCAAAGCAGCAGCTTCTCCCCAAAAAAAGCTCAGAACATTTAGCATCAGTACCAGCACCCCCACTAGTGGCAAGAGGACTGGGAGCATTCATTCCTCAAACAGTCCTTAAAGATGAAGATGACATTTGACAAGGCTAATCAGAAAGGGATGTAGCTGGCAAATGTTTCAGGCAATTTCCTATGCCTTGACAAAAAGCATACTTGTCCGTCTTTCCTCAAAAAGGCAGGGATTAGAACATATTCTCACTGCGGCACAGGAAAAGCTCTCCAATGGGACAGAAGCAGCGATGCAAAGGGCTCCAGGCTCGTAACCTTATTCCTCCGTTTACAACAGTCACGTGGCACTCAGCATGTTTGTATATAAGCTTAGGCATAGGACAATGATGTAAATGGGAGAGGAGGAGGAGGTAATCATATAAGCCTCCTTCTTGTCTGTCCCTTCATTTACCTTAACACCATCATCTTAGCGAGTTCTCTATTTTAAAAGAGATTACAGGGGCACGTGGATGACTCAGTCGGTTGAGCATCTGACTCTTGATTTCAGCTCAGGTCATGATCTCAGGTTCGTGGGATTGAGCCCCATGTTGGGCTCCGTGCTCAGTGGGGAGGCTACTTGACATTCTCTCTCTCTCTTCCTCTGCCCCTCCTCCTGAGCATGTGCTCTCACCCTCTCTCTCAAATAAATAAATCTTTAAAAAGAAATTACAGACTGGAACCAAGCTTAAACAGATTACAGAGCGGAGCCCAGAGACAAAGTCATAAAGTACCCAGACACTAGGAAACCAAAATAAATTAACCTAGTTGAGCCATTATTTTCTCTAATCTCCTCAAATGAAGCCATGCTCAAGATACTCAGAGGACTCTGTATGCAGCTGGGAAATCTGCTGTAATTAAATCGAGAATTTGGAAGATGAATGAGCTCCTCTCAGAAGTGACGTACAATGCAAAGTGAGACTGACAGACAGAAAATAAAAGGATGGAGGACGCCAATACAAACCTTGCCACTTTCAGTATTCTTTTCAATCTCTAAATTTTTAATCTGTTTCTCAGCTGCCTCAAGCTGCTGTCTAAGTTTCTCGATTTCCGATTTACCTTCGGAACTGGCTTTCCGAAGTGCATCAAGATCCAAGAGCTTTTCTTCAGTGGCCTTGAGCCGTGATGTAAAATTATCAATAACCTTGGTTTGCTCACTGCATTTGGCTTGTAGAACCTCTAGCTCCTTTACCTTTATTTCAGCTTCCTGCAATTTGTTTAAGGTGTCCTCCATTTCTACCAGATGCTGGTCTTCCGCTTTGTCCAGCTTCGCCTTGAGGGCTTCCAGGCTGCTCTCCTTCTCTGTAATGACCGCCATCAGCTTCCCTCTGAGGGCTTCTAGCTCTTTAGCGTGAGCAGACCTTTCAGAGTCTTGCTTGTTCTGCAGATTTTCTATTTCGTGCTGGTAATCTAGTCTCATCTTCTCTATCTGTGTTTTTAACTCTGCAAATTCTGCTGTCTCTGTCCCGACCCCCTTGCTGAAGGACACCTTCAGCTCCTCCATCGCCTGCTGGTGGGACGCGATGGCCGTCTCCAGCTTGGACTTCCACAGGGCTATCACATCGGAGTTCTCCTTGTTGGCATGATCAAGCTTGCTTTTCAATGACTCGTTCTCTTTGGAAAGCTTCTCTGTGGCACCCTGAAGAGCCTTTATCTCCTTCTGGTGTGTTTCTTCTCGGGCTCCAAACTGCTCCTTCAGAGAAGTGATTTCTCTCTGGTGGTCAGCATGGGCAGCTTCTAATTTTTCTTGCAAAGAGCTTATCTCTTGCAAAAAGGAGAGTGACATGTCAACATCCCCAGCAGGCTTATGGGACTCTAGCCTCCTCCGCAGCTCAGCTACCTCCTGGGCTCTCAACGCTAGGTCTTTTTCTAGTTCCATTATACGGGACTTTTCCGACACTGTAGCCACCTAGTAACCGCAGTCCAAAGAAAAACAAGGCATGTAAATAACCAATCACTGACGATTTCCTTTAACCTTGAAGATCTTTAACAACTCCCCCACCTCAGGCAGCCGTCGAGCTACCGTGAACGCCTGCAGGCTCACCCACCCCTAACTGCTGTCATGGAGGAAGCCCCCTTCTGAGAACCCCAAAGTCATCATCTTTGGCAAACTTCCACCACCCTGAGATGCTCAAGAAATCGAAAACTGATACGGAATTTAACTTATTCCAGACTTATTTCTTTTTCCTCTCAAGAAACTTAGAGAAGTGCCCATCAACTGATAGTAAGTTAACAGAAAGAACAGCTTTCAAAGTTCTCAGGTATGTCCAGCTGAGGGAAGACAGAAGCCTCCTCACTTTACCTGGTTTTTCCCTCCTCTGCTTTACCCGGCATGTGTAAATGCTCACCTATCTACTGCAGGTGATTTTAAAGAACTGTGCTACCTGGTACACATGGCTACTGAGCACCAGAAATGTGACAGATGCTGTAAGGGTCACGTAGGCAGATTCTGAAGACTTAGGGGGAAAAAAGAACATAAAATATCTTGTTAATAACTTTTATACTGATTACATGATGAAATAAATGATATTATTTTGGATAAACTGGCTTAAATCAAATATATTATTAATTTTGCCTGTTTCTTTTTATCTACTAAAAAAGTATATTAATGTGGATGGCAGAGAATTTCGATGATATAAATGCAGTTGGTATATCTCTGTGGCTATCACTGGCATAAAAGGTATGAAATTACCTATCAAATGTTTCAATGAATCAGCTGTAGAAAGAGGTTTAGCTGGATAATGAAGGAATAATTTACTAACCTTTTTTTAGAAAGACAAAATAAGAACAATTACTTACCTGCAATTATATATATGAATCTTTAGAGAGTTCCCCCTTTTAGATTTTATAATCTATTGGCATTTTAATGTACATATCTTGTTCCCCTAACCCAGTGGTTCTCAGACTTTCATATGCACATCTATCTCCTGGGATGCAGGTCTAAAAGGCAGGTTCCCGCTCACTCCCACATGTTTTGATTCTACCTGAGCTCTGGGACAGCACCCAAGAGCCTGCTTTTTTTTTTTTTTTTCACACCC
This sequence comes from Ursus maritimus, assembly GCF_017311325.1. Classification (NCBI taxonomy): domain Eukaryota; kingdom Metazoa; phylum Chordata; class Mammalia; order Carnivora; family Ursidae; genus Ursus; species Ursus maritimus. The sequence goes on from NW_024425897.1 coordinate 23,233,429, forward strand.
CAGGACTAGGAAAAACAGTTTCTTAACCTGTGTCCTTTTATTCTTAAGAAATGACTTCCCTCTGATACCTGTTAGCCAGTCAGTGTAGGACACAAAATATGTGGGAATAGGTCACTTCAGGTATAAAAATCAATTACTGGACTAACCTGGGAAAGAGAAGGGAACATGAATAATTTAAAAACAGATTTTAAGAATCAAAACTCCTCCAGGTTGAAGGCTTCTCTCCCTCACTGCCTTTACTGGGACAGAAAGTGATGGGTGTGTTTCCTTCGCTTCCTCTGTCCACCTGTGATATGGACGACCATGAACATGTCCACAAAAGACTAGGAGAAGAAAGCAATCGAGTCTCCGAAACTGCAAGAGGAAGTCATTAACTATTTCGGGGCGGGGCTGTAATTGGTGTGTGTCAGGGTTATAGATGCTCCGGGTTAAAGATGTTTATTTGCGTACTTTTTTCTGGGGCAGGGGGTGGGGCGTCCAAGCGTTTGTTGTCACAAAATAAGGGGCAAAATATTAATAAACCCCAATGCTACAAGGTCTGGAACATAAATAAATCCAACAGGATAAGAGTTATTAGTCAATGTCAAGTAAAAAATAAGTGAAAAAAGAACAGTGTGATTACACTGTGGCATTTCCATACCTCTTCCATGTTTTGTTTTACTTCCCAAAGTCTGCCCTCGAGCAAAGCTACGTGTCTGCCTCTCCCACCAGGGTGAGGCCATAAAAGGTATCATTTCTTATTCTTGCGACTTTCTCGACTTCCTCCGCGGCAGCAAACACCCTGCTCGTAAACTGGACTTACTGGCTCAGAGGTATTCTACAGCACTTCCTAAAAGGAAGGTAGGTGATAGGAAACTCAACTGGCTCATTGGCTGGTTTCACAATTGGACAAGCAGGAGTGAGGATCAAACAAAAGGCAGACTTCTTATAGAAAGAAAACAGCTTGAATCTGGAACAGTCGGATAACCCGTGCTGTAAGTGGACGCCTTCCTATCCACAGGGGGAAAAAAAGGCATCCATCCAAGTTGTGTGCTGACAAAGGTACACAGGAGGAGTTCACAGGTTAAAAAAGAATGATTCAACAGCCATTCCCACTAAAAGGAGCCCAATCTTATCATCAGTCCCTTGTATTTCCCAGATCAAGTCTTTGGCTCTCAGGTAACGAAGAAACATCACCAAACTACCAGGATTTTTCCCTTACCAAGTATATAGGAGATACCTTTACTTTTGAGGCTGAGAACATTTTCTTTCTTCTTAATAAATAAAAGCTTATGATTTAGAGAAGAAAAATTACTCCATTATCTAGATTTTTTTAGATCAGTCAATGATTTCTCAACAAAAGAAATTTCTACAAATACTAATAATTCAAAAGAAAGAAATCAGGATACCAAATTTGATCAGAAACAGTAATTTTTTTAATTTTGTATTAAGGATCTGGGCAATTTAGCCACGGACAAATTTGTGATTTAAAAGGTATATATACACACATGTCCTCTTATACGTAAATGATTCGGATTATTTATGAAATTTTTCAGCACAGAACTACCTCCATAATAGACAGACTCCATCCTGTGGTGGTCAAGAGCACAGACTCTGGGGCCAAATGTTCTAGATACAAATCCTGACTCCACTATTACTATTAGCTGTGTAACCTTGGGCAAATTATTTAACCTCTCCATCACTCAGCATCCTCATCTGTAAAATGGGGGCAATGCTACCACCTCCCTCGGGGCTGAGGTGAGACCACATAAGGTAATACTGGTGCAGCGCTCAGAACAATGCCTGGTACCAAGTAAGCATTACACAGGTGCTTTAATACATAAGTAAGTGGCAACTTGACTAATGCACTGGCTCCCAGGGCCAAAGATAGTGAGCTGGGACTGTAGGAAGCTGTTCTGTTCTCAGCACACTTTTCCCTCCTAACCGCTGAGATTTTCACCTACTGGTGACAGAAAGGAGGGAAATGCAAAGGCAGATCAGGTATGAAGAAAAAAAGATCACTGGGACGAAAGTCCTTAACTCTCATTCAAAAGAGCCGGTGTTTCGATTCCCCCAACAGGTCAGGGAAGAAGGCAGGAAAAGAGAGGTAAAGTAAAACAACAATAACAAAAATTCTTCAGAAATCCCTGTCACTGGGAATATGAGAACAAGAGGACAATTGACTGCTTGTGGCAAATTGGAGAAATGTATTTCGAGGTATTAACACAAAGAGCCTCGAAAGTGGCTGTGGACGTCCACGTAGTCCACTTACGGTTGCCGAGTTTCTGATCTGGATTCTGGTTGAGTTAACCAAAGGAATGAGTCTTTACCTCGGACAAAAGACTGGATGTGACACACCTGTGCCTACCCATCAGTCTACGCTTGTGAGCACCTGAACAGCACCAAGACCAAACTCAGGTGGAACCACTGGGTCAAGGCTTAGGTCAACTGCAAGGCACGTCCCCCGAGGCGTCACCATTCACATACATGGGTCTGCTTCATTAAACAGTGAAAACCATTACCCTAGTGTCTTCTAACTCCCTCTGGAGTTTGTCAGCTTTGGTCTTTTCAAAGAGCAGGCTCTGTTCAAGCTCCTTAATGCGGGCATGCTCCAGTTTGGTCTGCGTCTGTTAGTAAAAAGGAAGAGGAAGAGAACACAACAGTGCCACCATGACATGCCAGCACAAGAGGAGAGAGAGCGGCATGCAGGCTGAGCCACCAGTACCTTCCGCCAAAGGATGAACGAAAAGGGAAATGGAGAGGGGCAGAGGATGGGCTGAGATGGGGGGCTGGGGGTGCGGATGAACACTATCAGATGGAAGGATGAGGTGGGCAGGGGACGCGAGCTAGTCTACTGAGAAAGACAAAAGTGGAAACACATGAGGCAGGATGAGCAGTGTCAGATGCGTGCAGCCAAATATAAGTTATATTGATAAGTGAGGTTGATCAGCACAAATTAGATTCGTTAATATTCTCTAAACTATCATTGTCCCCCTCCCCACAACAGCTATTTGACATTAATGTGTATGTAACTGACTTGGTGACTTTAACAAGTAAATCAACCCTCAAAATGACCACTGCTATACCCTAAATATGGCAAACACAAGCTCATAAATCTTACAAGTGTTCCGTAAGTCCTGAGGGCAGCTCCCAGCGCTATGGCGTACAATTTGATGTGAACAAGCGTGAAGCGTTAAGCCTAATGAAGGGAATCCAGAAACTAGAGATGAGAAAATCACACCAGTGGCCTTTGCTGAGATGAGCAAAAAAGGTCTGGCATTCTTAGCAACATTTCTCAGTTCCCTAGTTTCCTTCCAACAGTGGGTTTTCCAAAAACTATGTGTCACCAAGGCAAAAAAAGAGGGGATCATATTTATAAGGGGAAAATTCAGTAATAATTATGTTTGACAGCCTCCATCTCTGATATTCAGATCAGGAGAGAAGTTGAGAGCTGGTGAAGGTCTCACCTTCTCCATCCCAGGACGAAGTCATTATCAGCACAAGAGCGAGAAATGGGTGACTCAGCACCAAGGCATGAGTTTTAGCTCCATGCAAAAAGAGCTGGTAATGGTAAGATCCTAACTGCCTCAAAACTTCAGAGACTCCCCATCATCACTTAATTTAGATGTAAGTTTTCCTAATGGAGAACCCAGCAGGCAATCTCTTTGTAACAGCAGAGTCTTAATCAACGGGAAATAATCTAGTTATCAGTTTGAACATACCTCTTTCCGACTCACCTCCCCCACCCAAGAGGTTATCAGCAGAATCAAGTGACAAAACCTAGCGACAAAGCTGCTCCGAGCAGCTTCTAGTCACTTACATTAATTTAAATATTTTGTGATTCTAAGGACAGATCCATGTCTGGACAATTACGGGCAACGCAAAAATGACAACACTCTCTAAATAAAGTAACAGCAGATAGCACAGAGCTTAAGTAGATGGTGGATCATGTTATGTTATAAACATTTTTTACTGACTCCGATGGTCCTCGAGGGATTTCAACACATAAAAGAGGTCAGTGTGCTTGTAAACCAGGTATAAACCATCGTGGAATATTTAAAAGGTGAACCAAAAAAAAATTTTTTTTTTTAATTTCTTCATCTGCTTCAGCTCTATACACTCAACAGAAATAGTGAAATAAAATTCAAAACCTAACTGTCTGGACAGTCCCCTTGGTCCATATGTGCCTTAGACAGGTAAATTGTTCAATTTACCTGCTTTTACAAGAAAAGAATCTAATCCAGATCTACGTGATTGGGATCACAGCCTCAAGAACTGAAATCCAAAACTAACAGTAAAAAGCAGAAGGCAACAGCAGCTTTCTTCACCTCCTGACGCTGAGTTCAGTGTCCTCTGGTGAAATGTTGCTACTTCCAGATAAAAAGCAAACATCCACTGAATGTGATCTTCTTCCCACTCTGAGACCTTCCAGATCACTGCAATACCTCCCTGTTGGCGGGTATGCACACAAACCATCTGGGACTCTCCAGCTGTCTGAGCGATCAGCAGCACGGGAGCTCTCAATCCACTTCCATGCCTCAGTGTGTGGGAAAAACGTTACACTGGACAGGACAACCCTCCTTGTAAAAGTATCCCTTTCTCACAGACAGAGCATCCCAAGAGGGAAGTCCTGGGACAGGGACTGAGAGGGAAAGCAAAGGCTCTGCGGGAAGCGCACAAGAAAGGCAGAAGGGAGATCCCATGCAGACTGACACCGGGTGCAGCGGGAGCCCGTTTCGGGAGGAGAGAAGAGACCCAGATCACTGAAGTAGCCTCACAGAAAGGAACCCTTCAGAACGGAGGCTTTTTAAAAGTTCGGCCTTAAGCTGTCTATTTTGGCTGCCAGGAGGTGGGAGGAAGGAAAATCTTTGTTTTAATTCTACTCTCTTATGGTGGTAAAGCAAAGTCAAAGGTTGTGAGGTTCTTTGGACTGGCATCACAGCCAGCAGGGTGCCGGGGAAGCCACGCTTTGGAGGCTATGGTCCAAAGTTGGCTGTTTGATCTTCATGAGAAGGAGGAGGGAAAAGAAACACCTACTTGGCTGGTAGCACGGCTACTAGAAAAATCTCACTTCGATAATAATAAATTTAAAGCACATGGTGTCTTCACTGAAGAATGCTCGTCTCTAGTTTCACCAACTCAGGAAAATCCTGCAGCCAAACACGCGGACGCTTGAATTTCCGGTCACCTGCACTGACGGGCACTGGCCACCAGGGGGAGCGCACAAAAAGGCAATCAGTCTGACCCTCCGAATGCCCTTCTCTCTTGGGAATAAAATTAGACCACCTGGGAAACTTTCCTGCAGAATTTCTCTACTTCCTTCATCTTATGTGTTTTATATTTCAGTTAGCTATCCTCTCTTTTAGAATGACTCTATTAAAACGAGAAGACATTATGAGTTAAGAAGGCCAGGCTCCCAGACAAATCCTTTTTTTTTCTTTCTGGCAAAATTCTTTATAAAGCAAACTTTGTTTATGCCTTCATAAATGGATTTACACAGCTTAGTCATTACATACAATTTCTTCAGAACACAAATGTAACTGCTCTGAAAGCCACATGCACAGAAATATTAAGGTCAATGTCTCAGGTCAGATGATGCAGTTAGTATTTGAGTATATCAATAAGCATTTTAATCTGTCATCAATCTGTGTTAACAAGGGAAATCTCCACACAGTTAAGTGCCCTCTTACATTCTCAGGATCTTCAGAAATCTGGCTCTTTTGCTATCAGTAAAAAAATAAAAAAATTAAACAACAACAAAAGGAGAGATTCCACTAAAGTTTCGATTATGTGTTAGGGTTTCAAAACAACTCTGATGAAATTTCAAGTGAGTTTACCAGACAGCCTAATGCCGGCCTTGTGCTGATGGGAAGATTTCACTTGCCCCTCCCAGCACACCCTCAGCTGTGTCTCACATGAATCGGATGAGGATATGAAACTTCTAATGAGACTTTGGGGTGTTTTTAAATGGATGAGAACAACATGAAAGTCAACTAAAGGGATGTGACCGTATATGAAATGAGCAAAGACGGTAACTATTGAATTATGAGTAATCCACTAAATTCTGGGCCTTATAAAACTAGAACTCAGAGAATGTCTTCCTTTCTCTCTGCTGACTAGGAAGACAATTTCCAAAAGAACTAGAATTCCTATTTGGAAGGGCCCCTGAAATGGAAGCATGGTTTGGACCGCCAATAGCTCTGAACTTGTAATGGCAGCAAAATGTGTATTCTGGGAACTGCACAGGCAAATGTAAGTTTTATAAAAATGTTACAGAGTAAAGTACCAGAACTCCCCCAAATTTGAATAATTTCATAATTCATATTTGTCATGTCATATATCTAGCAGTGGTTTAAAAAGCATCAAAATCATGTAAACCTGGCATCTAATTAAAAAACTAATATGAATAATTGTTTGAAGATGAGAAACTTGATGCTAAAGGAAATCTCTGTGAACGTAAAATACGCCACAGAAGTAAAAGAAGCTGAAATAGAAATTGCTTGTTTTTTCTTCAGGTAATTACTTTAAAAAAATTAATTACTAGAACATGTATTTATTCCTTTTACAAGGTTATAAAAAATTGATCCTGCTCAATTGAAAAGCAAAGCTGAGAAAAGCACAAAACTTTTTTGGGGACTATTATGATGAAGTTAAAAATGCTCTTTATGACGCCATTTCTGATCATCAGAGGAAAATCTAGAGTCTCACCTGGACACACTGCCAGATTTATGACCTGATTAATCAATTCCAATTCAAGGTTTTGAATTTTGAGGTGCAAGAAAAGAGTAGTAAAAATGTGACTGGGTCACTGGAGTCGGGACAGCACAGTCCCAGGCCCAAGGACCCTCTCTAGCACCTGAGCCGTAGCCACGCCCACAGCCCAGCCTGGCCTGAGGCTGGGGCTCCTTCCATTCCCTCTGCGGCCTGTGCTGGCACAATGATCTCGTCCGTATTTGTGAATGCTAACACCCATAAAAGCTGTAGAGAGCAGGAGGGGTTTTACCTCAAGATCGCCTTTCGTGATGGATTCTTCCTCAACCCGGAACTGCAGGTCTTCCACCTTCCTGTGAAACGAAATCAAAACAGAGCACGTAAGTAACCAAGGAATACATGTGCCTTACAAAAAAAAAGGATCTATAATCAATACCCTGGTGAATGTAACAGACGATGGTGGAAGAAAACAAAGAAATGCATTTTTAGGCATCTGGCTTAGAAACCTAAGAGCTCTATTCTATTTCGGAAATCTCAGTGTTTTAGCCAGGTACTGATTCCAGGAGGCATGAGGTAAGAGTTGAGAAAAACCACCCGGTTTCCCTTGGTCACAACCAACAGACAGGACCAGCCTAAAGGGAAAAGGTCTGATTACCACAGAAACAAGTTCTGAGACCTCAAGTCTGTAATTTCTACTTTCCAATTTCAGAACACAGGGGAATGTGGGACAGAAAACCAATCTCTCTTTATACCACCCCACGTCGGATATGTTAGGATGAGGCTAGCAGGCTACCCATGCAGAAAGCCCCAGAAAAATACTAGTACCTGCCCTAAGCCTGGGAGAATTAGGTTATGAACAACTTGAGTCATTTTTTTTTCACATTTTAAAATCTCTGATTTGGGTGTGGGTTTCAATCAGTGCTGTCACCAAGTCAATGAACTATGATATCCTGAAGATTTACAAAATTCAGATAACATCCACGTTATGAATCTTCACAAATTTGAGTGTAAGGAAGAAAAGAGGACAAAGTTCATGACCTGTCTACAAAAATCAAAACTGACAAACTCACCAGCATTTCTGGCAAAATTAAGAAAAATTCTACTCTGTGAAATCAGAAATATAATCGCAAATAATTTATACCCCTCACGCTCACTGGAGGGCTGGGAGGACATTTCTCCTGCCCAGTAGTCAGCAGACCAAGAGCTGGCTCAAGAGCCGAAGCAAATGGTACTGGTGCCTTGGCATTCAGAAGGGCCTAGAAAAGCCCTGTTAACTATCTCTCATTTATTTGTACCCATTCTTAAGATGTGAAGAGAACTTCCTAGGTATCATGTTTCTCTTTCTAGTGAGAAGACAATTTCCTTGGTAAGAGATTGTATGATATCTCTGCTATACCCCTTAACACAGCAGCGCGCCTCTGACCGTCCTGAACCCACAGATCAGACAGTTACTGAATTAAGTTGCTGCCACCAGAAAGGACAGAAGATGACATCAAATGCAAGAGAGAACAAATGTCCCACTACCCAGAAATGTTCCAATGGTTTCCATGCAGACACCTTTTTCAGAGATCGTGTTGGTTCACAGCCTCAAGAAACCTGTAAGAACCAAACTTGCTTTCTGTCTCACACTTTAGCACTCGATTCCATCCTGACCTGGATAATGCCCTACCTGCTTCCCACAGAAGCTTTGTTTTCCTAATAAGGTACTGAGTTTCCCAAGGACAGGGACCTTGTATCACTCACCAGTGTTTACTAGATACACAGAAGGTGTTTCACAAATACTAGGTAACTTGGACCCACAATATCCTCTCACCAAAAATGGTTCTAGGTAGAAGCCGGGTTTGAATTAATCTCACGACACTGAGGTCATCCTCGAAAGGATGTTTGGCACATAGCAAGGACTCAATAAACAGCTGTTAAATGAAGCAGGGTATGTCTAGATGATTCCAAACTTCTCAAAAGAAGTCAAATCCAAGCAAACCCTCCTCATGCAGTACAAAGAGTTTCATTTCCACTGAATACACAGTCTAAGGGCTGGCACCATAATGAGAACATTTTCCTAAGGTCATTTAAAAGGAAAAGGCCACACTTGCACCAAGGAACAGTTTGAGGTCACCTTTTCTCCTCTTCAAGCTGGTTGAGAAGCTCCACCTTCTCCCTGTCAGCAGCCTCCACCATTGTTCGCAGCTGGTCCATCTTGGCCTCCAATTCCAGGACATGCTGGGAAAGGCAAGGGTGTCAGTGAGTGGCCTCTCTCTGACCCAGACACAGGCCCAGGGATGCCTCCAAAGAGCTACAGCTAAGTGGTACCATTGTGGGTTGCCATGACCCTAAAACCTTTTCACACTGAAATGCTTTCTACAATCTTTAAGAGGTTATTTCTCGGCCGCATTCCTGGAAACTAAATGATGAAAAACCACACCATTAAAACAACAGAGGGCAATGTTAAAACAACGCTCATCTTTTTTGAAGCTGAAATGCATACAAAGGATAACCTACAAAACAGGAGTTGCCATCGTTGGTAAGGTCCTAGTAAACAAGCTCCCCTGACACAGGCCAGAAGACCCGGATGTAAAGACCGAAAGACTAAGGTCGACTCAAGAAGAACAAAACCTCATCTTTGTAACGATACAAAGTGGTACCCCAGGTCACAGCTTCAAACAAGCCCAGCAAAGACATTTCTGCTCATTTCCAGTGCTCCCAAGACTAGCTCCCCAGCTCCAAGCACCGGGGGCGCTGCTCAGCCTTCTCCCTCAACTTAGAAAGCACCACCATCTCCACAGGATCAGCTTAGAACCCATCACCATCTCTGAAACAAGGTCAGCACGAGACTTCACCTGGTCATGTCCGTCCCGGGCCAGAGCTAGCTCCTGCTCTATTTCCCCCACGTGGCTCGTGGCCTTGGCCACCTCCGCCCTCTCTAGATCCCGTTCAGCCAGCAGCTGCTCAATGTGCTGCTGCTTCTCCTTCAGGGCCTCCTGGAGGGCAGTGGTGCCGGAGATCTTCCTGGCGTAACGGGAGGAGGTTTCAGTCAACTGCAAAGGAAAGTTAAAGAAGTGAAGGGCGATGATGCTTTCGGGGATGGAAGGACGGCGCGAGGCATGCAGGCAGGCGTCTCCTCAGCAAAGCAAAGGTGCTGTCCCAGCTCCCAAGCTTCTCAATTATTAGGAAAAGCTTTTCATCAAGGAAACAAGACAGCATGTGCCTCCTGACTGTGAATATCACAAACAACACATCAATGTAAGAAGTCATGGAACAATCAGAAAGATGTTTAGAAGGAGAATAAGTGGCTCAAATCAAAGGTACCCTGAGCTCAGCTGACAGGGCCTTGTTGGAATCTAGGAAAATTCCACAGAACTCATTTAACAAGTTTTTCTAAACTTCATTTCCATCCAAGCTTCATTAATAGGTATCTTCTTATGACATTTTGGTCAGTCTTTCGCTCCTCAGACTTGAGGTTGAGATTTTTTTCAACTTTTTAAGCTTCTAATTACCATTAAGTAACCAAGAGGTCACCCTTGGAGTCACAAACCTTCCTTGTCTCGATTAAACAGTTGGATTTGTCAGGATTTTCTTCATCTTTCTTTCAAAGTGAAAGGCACAGATAAAAAAAGAATGAAATCTTGCCATTTGCAACGATGCGGATGGAACTAGAGTATATCATGCTAAGGGAAATAAGTCAAAGACAAATACCATATGATTTCACTTATATGTGTAATTTAAGAAACAAAACAAACGAGCAAAGGGAGGAAAGAGAGAGAAAGACAAACCAAGAAACACACTCTTAACTCTCGAGAGCACACTGATGGTCGCCAGAGGGGGAGGGGGGATGGGGAAACAAGTCATGGGGACTAAGGAGCGCCCTTGTCAGGATGAGCACTGGGTGGTGTATGGAAGTGTTGAATCTCTGTATCGTACACCTGACGCTAACATAACACTGTATGTTAACTAACTGGAATTTAAATAAAAACTTAAAAAAATTGAAAGGCACTGGAGATCTCACCCAGGAATCCAGAACTTGAGGACCCGAATGTCAATCACCAGAGAGATTTATGAGGATGAGATTAAGAAGGAAACTCTTATCTGCCTTCAGAAGTGTTATGGGGGGGTGGTGAGTAAGAGATGGGGCAGAAAGGCGGTGGGGGAAGGGATGGAGAAAGAAAGCTGTGTGGGGGGGTGTCCCCTGCTGCTCTGTGCTGCTTCCCATAAAGATTCCTCCATCTTGAGGCTAATCATCAGATGAAAACACAGAGACAATAACCTCCTATCATGGTAATGGATAACGTGGGCAAAGCTGAACAGCATTCTTCCAAACGAGGCTGCAGGGGTTGGGAGGGAATTCAGCAAAGGCCTCATCCCTTGGCATACATTTGTCCAAGGCCGTCAACATGGAGAACAGATCACTGGATCTGGATGAGTGGGCCCTGACTTCATCTCCCAATCAAAGCCTCCTCTGCCCCTTGAATGCCCTTCATCAGTCGGAGCCCTCGGCTAGGAGGCAGAGAGAGTGAGGATCTGTCATCAGGTAATAGTTAGGCAATCTGAGGGGCGCCTGGGTGGCTCAGTCGGTTGAGCATCCAACTCCTGGTTTCAGCTCAAGTCATGATCTCAAGATCATGGGATCGAACCCCATATCAGACTCAGCAGGGAGTCTGAGATTCTCTCTCCCCCTCTGCCCTTCCTCTCCCCTTCCCCCGCTCTGAAATATTTTTTTTTTTTAAATAGGCAATTTGACAACTATAAGAGTAGAGGAATCCAATCAAACCCAAATTGTCCTTTGCTGTTTCTATTTAATGAAATTTCTTAAATTACTTAAGCATAAGGGGGAAGGGGTGTTGTTTTAACCATCTGACCTTAACTTTCCAATTTCATTACATGGTTAAAATTATACTTTCTCGTACTAACATTTCTTCATGAATGCACTAAATCTGAGGTCTCTGCACAGAGATGCCCCAGGGCCCTGCAGCAAAGTCACGGGGCACTGCGGAATATTTTCAAATTTCAAGGAAAACACTGCAACACCTGTTGGACACCATACAGACCACCAGCTTGAGGCAGCCGAGTCTGAGGCAGCTGTACTCCATTCCTCTGAATAATGTCGTGTCTTCCCAAAGCTAGGTTTCAGCTGCTGCCATGACAAAAAGCCAGTACTGTGCAAAAAAATCAATGTGTCACAGGAAATGCGAGTGGCAGTGTTCAAGAAGATTCCAAGGTTTGACAAGGATGTGCAGTGCCCAACACGCACATACAACCTAATATGTGTGGTTATTTAAGAGAGAATAAAAAATGTTTTTTCCTCTCAGTTAATGTGTATCATCCTTTTCAAACAGCTACTAAATTGCTAGAACATAAATATAAAGTTGTTTGGACGTAGTTGCTTAATAAATAGAACTGTTAGCTATTTCTTTGGCCTAGGGGCCCTATGATAAAATAATAGGCATGCAGGTGCGAGGCAAGCAGAGAGTCTGGGCATCTCTGTGTCAATACTTCCAGAAGACCAGTTTGCATTAAAGAACTGCTATTCATATACATACATGGGATTATGCTGTGGAGATATATTTCTAGGAAGTCACATTTTCTGTATGTTTGGCATATTCTTTCACGGTGATTTGTGGTTTAGAAACTATAGCCACCCTCTATAAAGATCTATGAAAACAAGGTGTTTACAAGGTAAGAAGACTCCTTTCTCTTCTATCGCTCTTCTTCACTGAGTGAGGTAAGCTACGATGAATCAGAACTGGTCTGAAAAGACGAGAGACTGGGGGAAGCCGGGGAGAGCTTGGTTATCTTCCAAAGAGATGGACACTTATAATTACAACATAATAAAAGTTACTCAAGAAAGAATTCCTAATCCAGAGAAAACACCTCCATGGACTTGCTCCTGGATAACAAAGTAGACTAGATGTCGATGAGTTTGCTGAACGAGGCTTTGTCCAAAGAGGAGTGGCTTCACTTCTATGTCATTGTTCTCATCAAGCTTTTCTTGTCAAAGTCCATTTGTCACTTTTCTGTTGAATATGTAGACTTTCTTTTCATATGCAAAATGAAAAAGTCCAAGCAGGTATTTATTTTACCAGAACTTAAGAGAAAGTCCAGCTGGCAGGCAGAGAAGCACTCCTCCTTCAACCTGCACTGAAGGAAAGGTTCCTCCCCCTTTCCCTTCCCAGAGGACCCAAGGACCACGGAAGAGAAGCCAAAACGAGACCAAGGGCCAGCAGCCTTACTCAGGATCACACCACTTAACATTCCCCCTCCTGTCTGTGGTTTACCGTCGTAACACAGAGACCCAGTGCAGTACAGTCTTACAAAGCTAAACAGTATTTGCCTCGCGTCAAGTAAATAAATGTACTGGCAGGAGATGAGCCAAGAAGTCATTGTTTTGACCCTATGAAAACACCATATTAACAAACAGAATGAGCCGCCACTGCCTATTTTGATTTTGATGATTCTATTTTTACTGATCTAAATGGGAAAAAAGGGGAGAGAGGAAGCGGAAGGGAGAGGAGGAGATGGAGAGAGGAGACAAGACAAGACTTTTCCTAGCAACCTTTCACGTTCCACTAGTTCCCCTCCGTGTCCTCTGGCCCAGGTCAGGAACACTCCACATATTAACTGCTTTCAGTGGGTTAGAGTCTATTAACATACTACTAAAGTTCTAAGAACGTGCCTTTTCTCAAAATACATTAGTTCCTCGAATTGTTTGAAGTCTGAGAGACCGAGGCCGTTGAGGAAAAGGATCCCTCCAACTTTCCTGTCATTCTTGTGCCCAAAATAATTTCAAAGAAAAACCATCTCACACGTTAGACTCAACAGTAGTTACTACAGACTCAGCAAAAACTGGTACATCTTAGGGCCTTAAGAATTTGAAAGTGATGTTCAAAACTCTATTTCTAAATTTGTCTTCTGGCTAAAGCTTTGTTTTATGAAACCTAGAATGGGCCTCCACAAGCTACAGCGAACACGTACAAGGCAAGTGAATAGCCCCGAAAGCAAAGCAGGATCAACAGCAGAAGGCATTTATCATGCCTGGATGGTCGAGGCATGCAGAGAGAACAGGGAGCCTTACTAATCCGGTCCGGCTGGGCTTGCTGCTCACGGAGGAGGCCACTGAGCTCATGGAGCTGAGAGACGAGGCGGAAGGGCTGCGCTTCAGGCTGGCCGGCGTGGTTGCCATCACTCGCCTCACGGCGGCGGCCTTGGCTTTGGCTGGCGTAGTGGAAGGGAAGCCAATCTTGGTCACTTTGTGGACAGGAGCAAACAAGCCATATTTGGGTTGGCACTGAAAATACCTTTGAAAATAACAATAAAAGCAGTGACCAAAAACTCAATTACGAGAAATAACAACTCTAAACAAAAGCATCGTTTTTTGGTTATCACTCATGACTGGTTTGCTATGAATTCTACCAGTAAGCCAGGGCGGGCCACCAGCATGCAGCATTCACATGTGTGTAGGCTGATAACCTCAATAATGTTTTAGAAACACACTAGTGAATAACAAGAGGATACACAGAGACAGAATTGCCCATCTACTACTGAAGTGCTCCTAAGGTGCAAAGGGAATAAATATCTCTACTATCTGACAAACCTAGAGCAGAGAGGTTCAGACAGTGATGTGTCAGTGTGGGTTCATCAGTTGCAACAAATGCACCACCAGGTGCAGGATGCTGATAAAGGGGGAAAGTGGGGGCAGGGGGCATACGGGAACTCTCTGGATCTTCCACTCAATTTTGCTATGAAACTAAAATTGCTCTAAAAAAAAGTCTTAAAAATAAATTGAATGCTTGTTCAGAATCTACTCAAATGCATTACATGTATCACTCAAAGAGAGAGACAAAAGAACAGCTCCAATTCGAATGGGGAAAAAAATCAGTAGATGAGTCTTAAGAAACAGAAATAAATAGAGGGGCGCCTGGGTGGCACAGCGGTTAAGCGTCTGCCTTCGGCTCAGGGCGTGATCCCAGCGTTATGGGATCGAGCCCCACATCAGGCTCCTCCGCTGGGGGGCCTGCTTCTTCCTCTCCCACTCCCCCCTGCTTGTGTTCCCTCTCTCGCTGGCTGTCTCTATCTCTGTCAAATAAATAAATAAAATCTTTAAAAAAAAAAAAAGAAAGAAAGAAAGAAAGAAATAGAAATGCAGCTCTTGGGGCACCTGGGTGGCTCAGTCGGTTAAGTGCTGACTCCTGGTTTCTGCTCAGGTCCTGATCTCCAGGTCATGGGATCGAGCCCCACCTCAGGCTCTGCGCTCAGCGAGGAGTCTGCTTAAGACTTTCTGTCCCTCTGCCTCTCTCTCTCTCTCTCAAATAAATAAATAAATCTTTTTAAATGCAGCTCTTGGTGAAATCTGCTTGAGCACCTTCAGTGCGGGAAGGAGACAAGATTCCAACGCCAGACAAACCTGGTTCCAGCAACTGCCCCGTCGTTCTTCCCAAGAGGCTCGTCCAACTCCACGCCACACCATTCCCCCTTGGCAAAGTCTGTCTCCCCAAGAAACCGGACTACACCAGCCTTGGTGCCACCGACCTGGAAAAAGAGAATGTAAAAATAAAGAGAGGGACACAATTCCATGGCTTGACCCTTTGCAGCTGCAACAGATAGTTAAGTACAGGACTCCACAGTTCCTGCAACAGCTTATTCGCTTTACCTTCTCTTCAGCTTTTAAAGAGTTTTCTCCAAAGACTGGTGAAGTTTACCAGGGTGACACGTTACCAGAGTGATCTGCTATGTCCCAGTAATGAAAAGCCTGTGCACTAGGGAGGCATTGGTGTGTCCACCCAATTAATTAGTCCCTTCCTTAGAAAATACTTTATTACTCCAGAGGGATTCTCCTGCTTCAAAATAAGTACTTGCTACAAAAATGAAACCCGCACATCCGTTGAAGGAAAACAAAAATCCATCCATACTCCCTACTCTGTACAAGCTGCTCTGTTTTTCCTCCTTTACATCTTCATCCACGGAAAGCGACCACACATAGTAAGGACGGATATTCGAGCATCCACACAAGTTTGCTTTTGGCCTAAGTGTACGTTGCATGAAAATGTAAATTCTTTAAAATAATTTGACTCTATTGATATTTTCCATTGTGAGGCTGTTTCCTCATGACTGTTAAGATCACTATTCTTCACATTTTATTTCCCATAAACTCTTCAAAGCTCTGAGTCTTGTTTAAGTGCAACTCTTTGTCCCAGCCACTGTTTGATGTACTGTGCAAACATTATTTCCCAAATTACCCACCAGCATTTACGAATTATTCCTTCCTTTGCCATTACTTTTCTATTCCAAATACTCATTTTGCCACCGTCTCTCCTGGGCACACAGCAACAAGCTGTGAGTCTTTCTACAGGTTTGAAAGTTCAGGTCAGGACTTGTGCTACGGCCACGGCATTACAACTACCGCCACTTCACGATCCGTGTCCTAGCTGCTAGTGCGGGTTTCCAGCACTGCTCTTCAGAGTGCTCGTTTTCTTCCTTTTTCTTCATTGTTTCTTTAGACATTGGCCCTCCCTGCCCCGTGACCAAGAGGAGTCACTGCAGGAACTTAAGAACATTATAAGCAAAACATAAATGTTTTGCCTGTATTCTCAACACCCCGAGACAGCCCTGCTGTTTGGGTTCACTTTCCCTGCCACGCTTCGGAGGCAGGCTAGGAGTCCACCATAGAGATGTACCACGATAAGTACTTCCCTCACTTTTCATTTGGGATGTTCACCTTTTTCTTACTGATTTAAAAAACAAAAACAAAAAAACACCTCTTTATACATAATAAACTTAAATTAATTCTTGAATAGGGGCTCCTGGGTGGCTCAGTCGGTGAAGCGTCTGCCTTCGGCTCACATCATGATCCTGGAGCCCTGGGATCGAGCCCCGTGTCAGACTCCCTGCCCAACGGGGTCTGGTTCTCCCTCTCCCTCTGCCCCTCCCTGCCGCTCATTCTCTCTCAAATAAATGAAATCTTTAAAAAAAATTCTTGAATAGCCAATGCATTCTCATAGCTCCAAAAATTTAAATACAAATATGCATCGAGGGGCGCCTGGGTGGAACAGCTGGTTAAGCATCTGACTCTTGGTTTGGGCTCAGGTCTTGATCTCAGGGTCTGGAAACCAAGCCCCATCGCTGGCTCAGACTCAGCCCAGAGTCTGCTTAAAAGACTCCTTCTCCCTCGGCCTCTCCCGCCCCCACCCCTCCCAACCTCACCCCCCCCCAGCCCCGTGCACGCACGCATGCTCCTTCTCTGTCAAATAAATAAGTCTCTTAAAATTAATTAATTAAATTAATAAACAAATAAGCATCCAGGGAAGCATCTCCCTTACTGAACCCTTGTCCCACCGGCCCCACTCCCACATGCAGGGAAGCACTGGCACTGATTAGCAATGCATCCTTCTCCCAGCATCGCTACATGCAGATGAAAGCAAACGTTAATGTATGTTCTTATTCCTCCCTTTTATTTTTACATAAAAGACCGGTGTTTTATATGCACTGTGTCGCACCTTGCAAAGAACAGAGAACTTCCTTCTTTGTATTTGCAACTGCTGTCATTCTATATGGGTGCATTCCAGTTTATTCAATCAGTCCCAACTGACACTTAAGTAGGTTTAATTAATTTATTTAACACATTTAAAAATCATTTTGGCTAATTCTAAAACAAGACCAATGGGACTGTGTTAACTGTAGATTACCTTGGGAAGGTAATTTATTTTATTGATCCTAAACCAGCTTTTAGTTTTTTCCCTTTTGTTTTTGATGTTCTCTATTTTCTTGAATTCACATTTTATCCTATTTCCTTTTTTCTACTTCCTTTTGGTTTATTGTTCTTTCCTTCCTAGTTTCTTTTTATTTATTTATTTATTTTTAAAGATTTTATTTATTTATGTGACAGAGTGACAGAGAGACAGCCAGCGAGAGAGGGAACACAGCAGGGGGAGTGGGAGAGGAAGAAGCAGGCTCATAGTGGAGGAGCCTGATGTGGGACTCGATCCCAGTACGCCGGGATCACGCCCTGAGCCGAAGGCAGACGCTTTAACGACTGCGCTACTCAGGCGCCCCCCTAGTTTCTTTTTAAATTTTAAAAAATTTTTTTATTTTAAGTAAGCTCGAGGCCTAGCGTGGGGCCTGAACTCATGAGCTCAAGATCAAGAGTCACATGCTCCAGCAACTGAGCCAGCCGGGCACTTTTCCTTCCTAGCCTCTTTTTTTTTTTTTTTTTTTTTTAAGATTTTATATATTTATTTGACAGAGAGCACAAGCTGGGAGACAGAGGGAGAGGGAGAAGCTGGCTCCCCGCTGAGCAGGGAGCCCAACCTGGGCTCGATCCCATGACCCCAGGATCATGACCCAAGCCAAAGGCAGCCGCTTAACCGACTGAGCCACTCAGGCGCCCCTCCTATCTAGTTTCTTAAGACCAATACTAAGTTTATTTTTGTCTTACTTTTTAATACTAACGGCACTTGTTTCTAAATTTTCTATGAATACAGCTTTCTATGAATTTGGGATGATACACTTTTTTCCAGCTTTAACCCTTTGTTGAAGATGGAAAAATGTTAAAACGTCAAGCCTATGTTCTTTTTCTCTAAAAGGGAAACTTTTTGTGAAACTGATTTAAGGAACCAAGGCAGATGGTTTAAGGGACTCCGGGCAGGAAGGGCATGTGAAGGGTGACAGAGGTCAGACATAGCCAGGACATTACAGAAGTGCCCTCGTGTCATGACAGGTATCACTGGGGCAAGATGGAGTTAGAGGAAACCCCACAGCAGGGGCCTGTTGTGTCTGGCACTGTGACCTGCAAAGCCCAGCACAGCTCAGCAGACACTCAACAAACATCTGCTGGATAAATGAAAGGTGACTTTCTCCATTGGCACCTACATAGAAAAGGCCACTTTTCCACATAAACCGAATAAAGGAAAAAGATCAGTCAGAGCTGAGGTTGACTTTGATGTCTCAGAAGCAAGGAAAGGAAGAGATATGCTGACACAGAGCATGGGCTCTAAAGTGGAACAAATTCAAATGCCAGCTCTATTAATTAGTCAAGTTGCTTAATTTCTAAAGCTCAGTTTCCTCATAAATAAAATAGGGATAACTTTGGGACTGTTGTGAGGATTAAGTAAAACAATCCACATAAAAGTGCTTAGAGCAGTGTCTGACAGCGTAAGAGTCTGAGATCTGCTAGCAGCCAGTTTGCCCACAGTAACAGGAATCCTAGTTCCAGATCTGGCATGTTTGACTGTTCAGTAGTCTTACTGGTATTCATGGACTCTACAAACAGTCACCTATATAAGCTGATCTCAGTTTTCTCCACCCTCCCATACCACACCAATCGGAGCTGCTGGCTACCCAGCATCACGTGAACAGAACACAGGTCATTAAAGATAATGCGATCTCATCGGATAATCTGTTGAATTCTTTGGGGGTGAGTCTCAGTTACTGTCATGACAATTGGTTTTCCAAGAGGTGTCTAGCAGGCTGTGGTCAGTAAATAATCCAAGCAAACCACAGGCTTCATTCAGAAGCTTTATTTAAAAAAACACCACAAACAGGCCGGCGCTGCTGTGGGCTCGGCATCAGCCTATGTCTGCTGGTGCACACGGCTGTGGTGTTCACAAGAGCCCGTGGACGGATCATATGAAGAGGTGGTGATTAAGGGCCTACCACAGGCGTGGATATGTTTGGATTTCCACGGCGACCCTGCTGGACTGTCATGGAAGTATGCCCAGAATACGGCACATTTCCATGTGATGACTGAAGCCCATCACAAACAAGATCACTCGGAGGCCACAGGATCCTCAGCTGGGATTTCCAGAATTCTTTCAGAAGAGAGAAGCTGGAACAAAAGTCCCCAGCTGTTAGGACACTACAGAAGATTCACCTGGAGTGAGACACGGGATCCGTGAGTGTCAGGAATGTGGAAAATCCTCCAGGCAAAAAGGCAGTCTAACCTTGCGTGAAAAAATCCACATTGGTCAAAGGCCCTTTGAGTGTACCGACTGTGGAAACAGCTTCAAGGCCAAAGGCAATCTTGTTAAACATCAGTGATTACACACAGGAGAGAAGCCCCATCAGTGCAAGGAGTGTGGGAAAAACTTCAGTCAACGAGGGAGTCTGACCATTCATGAAAACTCCACACTGGACAAAACCCTGTGAGGGTGTTATTTGTCAGAGAAGCTTCAGGAATCAAAGTAACTTTGCTATTCATAGAAAAGTTCAAGTGGTGAAAAGCCCCATAGATGTTATCGGTGTGGAAAAGCCTTCAGTCAGAAAGGAGGTTTCATTGTTTACATCAGAGTCCATAAAGACCTGAAACCTGAAATCGAAGAGTTTCCACACCAAGGGGGAACTGAACCGTACCTGACAAGATCCACACAGGAGACAGACACCCTATCTGTGTGACCCATGTGGGAAAAGCTTCCTCAGAGAGGTAGTCTGGCTGTGCATCTGCAAAGCTTCTCTCAAAGACTCACCCTCTGACCACTCTCTTCTTCTTCCTCTGCTTCTTCTTTTTAAGGATTTTATTTATTTATTTGAGAGAGAGAGAGACAGAGCACAAGCAGGGGGGAAGAGGCAGAGGGAAAGGGAGAAGCAGACTCCCTGCTGAGCATGGGGTCCTGATCCCAGGACCCCGAGATCATGACCTGAGCCGAAGGCAGATGCTTAACCAACTGAGCTACCCAGGCACCCACTGACCACTCTCTTCAAAGGAAGTTCTCTTTATTAATTAAAAGTACAAAATCCTCAGATCAAGCAACCTATCCAATTCCATGGAATGAATGGAGACTCTTTCAGAAAGACCATCATAGGGCAAACTGACTTTTCTCCTTACCCTCAAACGAATATGAAAAATAAATGCCGTTTACTATAGAAAAATAAAAATTAAAAAAAATTTAAATACCACAAATAGCAGATAAGCAACTATTTCTCTAAATGCAGGTAATAAAATATACATTTACCCTTAAGAAAAAATACCATGCCACAAAACTTATTTGAAATGGATGACTACTGGTCCCTAGGATGGGTGGTTTTTATACTTTTTCTTCCACCAAACTTTGAACTCTTGACTCATATGACAGACAATATGCTTTCCCTCTTCCTGTGAAATACCATCAGTAGTTGCTCAAAATATCTTCTACAGAGACAGGAAGTCACATGAAGTCCTAAAATCACTCAAATGCTTTTCTGCTTAATCATTCTACAATCAGATTTTTTTCTAAGCATTTAAACATGATTGTTTAAAGTCAGTTTTACTTCCCAAGTGTTCCAGAGAATCCACGGTATTTTAGTATGTGCAGTTACATTAGATATAAGCCACAGTTTTCAAATCTACGTTTTAGGGGCAGATATCAAGATTCTTAGAGAAAAAAAATTTCAACATGAAAACAAAATACTAGATCCATGGCAAACACAAATAGCTACCATTTACTATCTTGACTCTCTGGATATGAGTATATTAACTCCTAAACTGTGGTCAATCTAAGTCAAAATTAGAAGTCACTACTGGGGGGCGCCTGGGTGGCACGGCAGTTGAGCGTCTGCCTTCGGTTCAGGGCGTGATCCCGGCGTTATGGGATCGAGCCCCACATCGGGCTCCTCCGCTGGGAGCCTGCTTCTTCCTCTCCCACTCCCCCTGCTTGTGTTCCCTCTCTCGCTGGCTGTCTCTATCTCTGTCGAATAAATAAATAAAATCTTAAAAAAAAAAAAAAAGAAGTCACTACTGGAAACAAAATTAATTTAAACTAGAAACTCAATTAAAGGAAAACGAAGCCAGTTATCATGCTTTAGAAAATCTCAGATTTGTAAGTTCTCATTCATTCATTCAATATTTATTTCTTGAGTGCTTGGGTCCTTGGGATACAAATATAAACAGAATACAGTGTTGGCCACTGATGGAGAGAGAAACTGGGACAGGTAATTCCAGTGAAGAGTAGTAAGTACTTTAAGAGGTTTCTACAAAATGCTGTGGGAACAGACAAATGCCCTTCTTGCAAACTCCTTTACAAATAAGAACACTGATAAATTCTGCCAGCTAACAAGCAGGTCTACAAACAGGAAAGAGAAACACTTAATGCTCTCTGAACCCCCATCTATTGATGATCAATCCCAAACAAGCCATGTAATCTCACTGTGCCTTGGTTTACAAAGCTATCAAATGTCCAATGTGTGCGAATGAGGGACTGTCTCACAAGAATATCGTGAGCAACACAACTTTGTGAAGTGGCCTCTTATTTGCCATATTCTAAGTTAAGCAGCTTATTTTTTTTAAAAGATTTATTTATTTGAGAGAGAGAAGGAGTGAGTGAGCAGGGGAGGGGCAGAGGGAGAGAGAGAGAGATTTAAGCAGACTCTCTGCTGAGAATAGAGCCCAATGAAGGGCTCGAACCCAAGACCCTGAACTGAAACCAAGAGTTAGCCGCTTAGCGGACTGAGCCACCCAGGCGCCTCAAGCAGCTTATTTATAAAAAGGTAAATATGACTAATTGGTATTTACCAAGTACAAATTTAGCCCTGACTTGAAAATCAGCTGTGAAATGAAGGTGCTAGCTAAGTATTTTCTATTACCTCAACTAGAGAGTCAACTCCATTTGGGCTAGTTCTTCCGGGTAAGTCTCCCATAGACAAGGGTAACACCTTCCTGCCCTGTTTTTACCCACGGGTCCTAACTGCACCTCTTGTCATACTTTACAATGTGACTCCTCCCCTTCGAGGGTATGTGACAGCTATACTGAAAACCCTCTAGTTCTTTAACAATCTTTAGGAGTACCTACTATGTGTCAGGCACTACCCTAAGTGCTGGGGATATGAACACGAATGACATACAAAGTTTCTAGACTTTCATGGAGCCTAAATTCTGGTCAGGGGAAAATGGACAATGAACAAGTCAGTAACTGAGAAGAACGATTTAAGTAGTGTAGAGGTCGAGGAAACAAAACAAAACAGGGTGATGTGACAGTGCCCGTGGAGGGTCTTTAGGTGGGGTGATGGGGAAAGGGTCCCGAGGAGGTGACCTTTGAGCCAAGGCTCGAATGACTACGAGGCACCCATCATGGGAAGACACAGGGGCAGAACATTCCAAGCAGAAGAAACAGCAAATCCCAAGGTGCAGATGAGTCTGGGGTTTAGGAAAGAGCATGGAAGCCAGTGTAGCGGAGTGGAGTGAGGCGGAGGGACATGTGGAGGGAGAGGGGCTCCGAGAGGGTGGGCAGGGTCCAGAGCACGTGGGCCCTGTGGGTCCTGGGAAGGAATTCAGAGTTTTATTTGAACGCAGTGGGAAGCCCTATTAGACAGCAGTGTCACCGCCAACTCTACAGCACCAGGAACACGGGCTGGCACAGACTGGAATGGACTGGAGGGTGTTAAATACAGCTGTTACAGGTTCTCTAAGCTAAATAAACGTCGTGGTTTCTTTACCCCCTTTATGCCATCAATCTGAGTTTCCCAATCTATAACATGACAGTAAATGAAACCCCTTAGAAAATTAACACGACGAGCACAGCGGATGTAGAACAGATACTCTCTCATAAACTCCAACTCTCCTGAGAACAAACAGGTAAAGAAAAGATGACATAATTACGAAGACAATGGTTAAAAGAAGAAAAAGTTATGCTTGACTTGCGTGTTAGCTCTTGAAATTTATCTTCCCTTCCCAGGAAGACAAAAGGGGGTGTGGAACAGGGGGTAACCTGTTACATCAGAGTGTGGGCAGAGAACTACTAACTTTTTCATACAAACTTATAAGTACTAAAATCAGGGCATTTTGAACTAGGAGCATGAATTCCTTAAACAAAAATTTAAGTAAATAAATAGTGAATTGATAAATAAAACGTGGTATATCCATAAAAGAGTATTTTAGCCATGAGAAGCAATGAACTACAACATGGTAAGCCTTCAAACATAATTTATGTGGAAGAGGCCAGACACAAAAAACTCTGTTATACAATGGCATTTATACAAAATGTCCAGGAAAGGCGTATGACAGAAGGCAGATCAGTGATTGCCCGGGGCTGGAGATGGGAGTGGAAGCGACTTGCCAAATGGTAAGAGGGAACTTCTTGGGGTGAGAGAAATATCCTAAAACTGGATTGTAGTGACTACATAACTCTATACATTAAAAATCACTGGGGTACCTGGGTGGCTCAGTCAGTTAACAGTCTGCCTTGGGCTGAGGTCATGATCCCAGGGTCCTGGGATTGAGCTCCCTGCTCTGGGGGGGAGCCTGCTTCTCCCTCTCCCTCTGCCTCTGCCTCTGCCTCTCTCTCATGAATGAATAAATAAAATCTTAAAAAAAAAAAAAAAAAAAAACTCTTTGCCCAAACTCCTGGGCCCTTAGATGGACTCTAAGATAGTCTGGTAATTCTGCTTAAAGATTTCATGAAAGCAATACTAAGAGTTAGAAGATGGGATCTAGTAACAGTCTTTTCAACATTAGACTCAGGCCCGGGCAGTAGTCAATCTTTCCTCCCTCTGAGTCCCACAGTAGGACAGGGTGATCTGTGACCAGAAATTCCTGAGCCCCAGGAGCCTACACAAAGTTCTCAAGGCTGGAGAGATACCAGCTTTGATATCTGTAAGATATCTTACTTTTGCAAAAAGAACCTAATGTCATACCAATTAGCCAGGCCCAGGGACTGACCCCTGGAGAAAACTCTCCCAACACCGCAAAAACAAAACCACTGGTGCAGACACACAGGGCACCACCACGGGTTTTATGCGGAACCAGCATCAGCAGATCTACATTTTAGACGCACCACTCCATCATGGTGTGGAGGACAGACCTGGGGAGAGACGGGCTAGTGGCAGGGAGAGCGCCATGGACAGTGGCGTGGACAGTGGCGTGCCAGTCCAGGGGAAGGTGAGGTCATGGAGGACAACAGAGCTGGAGAGAGGAAGGGGGAGGCAGAAACCAAAGAAATGAAATCTGATGGGCGGATGGATGGTTTTATGCATTCCCGAGCCTCAGAAGTAAAAACACACTTATTCTACCCTCTCACAACAGAGAGCAGCGAGCCGGGCTCTAGAGATGTTTGCACCCACCATGAGCTGCTAAGATATGACTACTGACCCTGTCTGTGTGCAAAGAGGTGGCCGCAGCCGGAGTCAGCTTCTCACCAGAACTGAGAGGCTCTCTGCATTTGCCTGAGCAAAATCTATTGTGCTGGAAAAGATCGCCATCTTCAGACAAGGTCTCCAAAAAGAATTTTTAACATAATGTGAACAACCGGAGTCTTCTTAACTTTGAGGCATACAAAGTAACAGATCTTTCTGCTAATAGCTACTGTCCTATCAAGGTACAGAGAGGTCATAGTAAAGAACAGCTTCCCCAGAGCCCAAGAACCCACCCAGGCAGATGACGCACAAATGTCCAATGTAAGGGCAATGTCACAACCAGACTCGTAGATCTCGTAGTCACTGGTAAGAGGACTGAGAAAAACAGAAGAAATCAACTTACTAGAAAGGGCATATCTGTATGTTGTTCATGTAAACATAAAACGGTAATGGCTAGCTGGACCATAATCTGGCTGCGTATTACAAGTTTAAATGTTTATATATTCCTCTACACAGAAATTTCATTTCTGGGGAAAACAATGCGAGCAATCTAATGTCTATGATTAAATTAGGTACAGTACTTCCAAAGAGCGTGACACCAAATAGTAACATTATTTTAAACAGAGCTATATTTACTAGCATAGAAATGCCTTGAATCTACAGAAGTATATTGTGAAGTGTGTTGACATTAAATGATCCTACTACGTGCATGTTTTTTTTTAATTTTTTATTTATTTATTTGAAAGAGTGAGGGACAGCCAGCGAGAGAGGGAACACAAGCAGGGGGAGTGGGAGAGGAAGAAGCAGGCCCCCCAGCGGAGGAGCCTGATGTGGGGCTCGATCCCATAACGCCGGGATCATGCCCTGAGCCGAAGGCAGATGCTTAACCGCTGTGCCACCCAGGCGCCCCTACGTGCATGTTTTAAATTAATAAGTTACAGATAAATCTCACAAACATAACATCGAACAAATCAAGACACACATGAAGGAAGTATACCCTGGATGAACTGTAGTTATTTAAGGTTCAAGCACACACAAAATAAACCTTA
This sequence comes from Ursus maritimus, assembly GCF_017311325.1. NCBI lineage: Eukaryota > Metazoa > Chordata > Mammalia > Carnivora > Ursidae > Ursus > Ursus maritimus. The sequence goes on from NW_024425897.1 coordinate 23,259,192, forward strand.
TGAATAAAGGTCTTTTTTAATTCTCAGGAAGACTCCTCTTTCACAGTATTCAAAAGCCCTACAGATCTACACTGCAAGATTCTTCCTATAAGAGCTCTGGGAGTACCTTGTAAGAAAATACCGCTTGTCGTTTTAAAAATAAAATGCTGAAAAGTCTCCTCGTTTACAGTCATAAGCTAAGAATTCATCACAGAACATACAGTCACAGACACGGAGACAACCATGTTGGAAACACAACAGCTGGAAGTTGGTCACCTTTCTCAAGAACCTGACGTCACCTCCATGAAATATCAAATCTACCCAAAAAACACAGTGAGACCATCTCAAAAAAAAACATTCAGGGCAATTAGTTAGCCCAGAGATTCCCAGTCTGCAAAGAGTTATGCTTCTGAAAGCCCAGCAAACCACAGCATAAAGCAATCTTCAGTGAGTCCCATGCAGTATTCATGAGGACAAACGGGAGCACAGAGAGGCCGGAGAGAGACAGGAGGGACACAGATGGATTTGTTACAAGCAGCTCTGAGGCCCCTCCTCGAGCCTCTAGATATTAAACCAAAATCAGCACAACTTACTCTACGGCTAATTCATCCCACGGTGACTGTGAGCATAAGGTGCAGGGGCGAGGTGACAAGGGGGCGCTTCTGCAAGCCCTGACTGCCTTCCTGAGACACACGTGCCTAATTCAGTCATAGCTCTGGAGCTCCTACTTGGATCTTACACAGGTCGTTTGGCTCAATATCATACCCGATGCAGAAGCCCACTTTCTTGCTCTTCCTGCAATGGGAGGAGGAAGCGAAGTTACACAGGGCGAGGGTTTGGAGAAGGCAAGCTCACCTCCTGTCTTCTCTGCACTGGTTCAACATGGCAGGAGCCATGAGCTCCCTGTGGGCAGGACCGGAAAAATTCTAGACCAAACCTCACATAAGAGGGATCTAATGACCAAATTAGTTTCACTGGGATTTTGGTAATCAACAGCATTTTTCTTTAATCAGGAAAATTCCAAATAAAATATTTTAGATTTCTAAACCTAATTTCCTTAATAAATTAATCTTGAAGTAAAAATGTTTCGTATTTCTAAATCAAAGATTTCTATTAAACAGAGCAGCATGTTAAAGGAGAAAAAAGCATCGGAACTAGGACAAGAGGACATGGTGAGACACGAACACATTTATCACACACTATACAACCTGAGGCAAGTCGTATCTCTTCCCTGGGCTTCAGTATTCTAAGCAAAAGGAAACATTCGGTGACCTCAAAAGAGGTTTCTAGAACCACAGCATTTTAGAGCTCTCCCTTTCTAGCTATAAAATGCTGTGGTTCTAAGGTACTCCTGTAATTTCTCCTAAAATACTAACCAAAGGCAGTAAATCATTTTATCACTTCCAATAACACTCTCATATGACTTCAGATTCTCATAGATTCAAATGAAATTCTGTTGCAAGTATGCTAGTTTTGAACATGTCATTAAAATTTTCCTAGAAATACACCATTCGAACCTCTACAATCCAACCGGCATCTGCAGATTCTCCTCCTTTCTTCCTATAAAACTGGAGGAAGTTTCCCTCTCTTAATCAAAGGCCACGCAATCCCCCTGTGTGTGAGCTGGGGATGCCACCTCTTTGAGGAACCTCACCCATCACTGATCCCCCCTCTCTACTGTATCTTTAACCAGCTCCTTGAGTCTAGCTCAGTTTAGCTACAATATAAATACTCCAGACCCTGCCGTCTTGAAAAAAAAAAAAAAAGAAAGAAAAGAAAAGAAACAAAATCTTCCTGAGACCCAACACTCCTCCAGCATCAGGCTGACCTCTGTGCTCTCCTCCAACTTTCAACCTCTTCAAAGAATGGTCACCTTCAACCCGTTCTTATCCACCTCCAATCCATTCTTACAAAGCAGCCAGAGTGGTCTTCCCAAGCTACAAATCCAACATCACTCTCATCGTTCTTAATGAGAACAGTCTGCCCTCATAGGTCCCACGGCACTTGTCCCTGCAGACACCACATCGTTAACTAGTCTCACCTCCCACCACACACTCACTGCATCTGGGGAAAGACACTGGCCTTTCCCCCAAACATGCCAAAGCCTTTCCGTCTCAGGAAGTCTGCCCTCCCTCAGCAAGAAGGCTCCCTCTCCCCACCAGCACTTCCTGCTACCAGGCCAATTCCTATCCTTCAGGTCTACTTTAATCATGACAGCCTCCTGGAAGCCTGTGGCTGTCAGTTAAACCATGCTGACCTTAGTCATTTCGGCTGTCTTAGCAGCCAAGCAGTATGCCACTGGACCAATATTTCAATCAACTGTTTGTCACATCGGCTGGCGGGAAGGGAGAGCTTCTTGCTTTGAAAGTGTGCCCTGTCCTTTCTCGAATGGGAAAGAAGTTGTTTACAGATAAGCACTTAAGACAGCATCGCATACAATTGGCAATCTAACCTACAAAGCAGTCCTGTGCTGAGGTCGTAGGTTTCTGCTTTAACCAAAGTTCACTAGGTAAGTATGGGCCATAACCCTTAAATGTGTCTGTGCCCCTTAACCTGGTAATTCCACCTCTATGAAGTTATCCTACGAAAGTAAGATATATACACGGCAAAAATTTTTAGAGGCATTCATGGCAGCAGTATCTATACAGCAAAGAAGAAAAAAAAGCAAGCATCACAACTCCCGATCTCGGGGTAGTGAGTTCAAGTCCCATGACGGGTGTAGAGATTACTTAAAAATTAAAAGATACCCCCTCCAAAAAAAGGCATCAAAAAGCCTTTGTTGCCACAAAAGAGCAGATGTACCAAATTCAAAACTGGGACAGCAAGTGAACGTCAGCTGAACAATGGAGATTGAGCTCCCTCACACGGAAATGCTGTTTTAAAAACGCTCTAAGTTCTGATGCATCAACCTTTGAAATTCATGATGATTGTAACTGAAGAGGGAACTTACTGACCTTGAAACTAAGGGATCCAGAAGGAACCCCTTGAAGGTATGAGGTATCAATGGGTCCCCACAGGTATGTGAGGCCTCCTGGATTCATGGAGGGGCTAGGGGCCTGAGAGGCAGAAGTCCTGGGTTTTAAGTCTAAAATCTGCTGAGAACACACCATGTGATTAGTCACTTCATTTCTCTGGGCTTAAGCTTCCTTATCCATAAAACAACAAAATCACAAAAAACACTTCCAATTTTACAGTTACACTAACAATCATCAGCTCTCCACAACAGGCGCCAGAGTAAAAAGAGCACAATTTAAATTACAGGTCCACCCCTCTTTGGGAGCCCTTGGACTCTCGACCCCACCCCTCTGAGCCTCGGTCTCCTTCTCAGTTCCACGGGGCTGCTCCAGAGCACTGTGGAAACAGTACATGAGACACATGGTACACTAAGGGCTAACGGCTCTTCTTGTCCCCCCGCGGCACGCCTGGAAGCTGCCAGGCCTGGCGGAATTTGACAGCTGCTGAACAGATACAAGGAAAGGCAGAGCAGCGGGTCAGAGGCTGCTGACCAACTTCAGGCCCTACACTGAACTGACTCGAGTGTGGGGAGAGTGAAATAGTAAAGCTTTAAATTTTCATCAGGGAGAGAAAGAGCTACCACTGCTGAGCGTTCGCGTATCCCAGGCACTGCTAAGAATTTTATATGCATTATCTCATTTAATCCTCTCAATGATGCTAGGAGGTCAGTACTATTATCGTCTCACTCTTACAGATGAGAAACCTCGGAAGTTAAAGAACTCGCTGGGGTCACGAAGGCAGAGCTGGGGCTCAGCTTGTGTTTTTAGCACTGCGACACTGGCCTCTTGTTTAAAACAAAGAACAAACTGGGGCGCCCGGGTAGCTCAGTTGGTGAAGCACCTGCCTTTGGCTCAGGTCATGATCCCAGGGTCCCAAGATGGAGCCCCACATCGGGCTCCCTCAGCAAGGAGCCTGCTTTTCCCTCTGCTCCTCCCCTCTTCTCGTGCTCTCAAATAAATAAATAATCTTTTTAAAAAATAAAGAACAAAATCACTGGTGTAAATTCAGAGGCTCTAGAACATACAGTGCAGACCTTACACGTTGTGTTTCTTGCTTATTAGTAAATAGAAATGACTATTCACTTCGTTCCTCTTTGTAGATCTCAAGCAGACAACCCCTAACTCATATTCAAGCAAATAACTCCTAACCTTAAAGGAAAATAAACTGGAGATCATTTCAAAGGCAGAGAAATTCTGAAATAACATCCTATGATGTCTGAGTTTTTCAGGACCCCTAAGAAGCAGGATCTTATATACACCCACACACCATCCTTTTTTTTTTTTTAGATTTTTATTTATTTATTTAACAGAAAGAGAGAGAGAGCACAAGCAGGGGGAGCTGCAGGCAGAGGGAGAGGGAGAAGCAGACTCCCTACTGAGCTGGGAGCCCGATGCGGGGTTCCATCCCAGGACCCCGGGATCATGACCTGAGCTGAAGGCAGACGCTTCACTGACTGAGCCACCCAGGCACCCAACCACACACCATCTTTACAGCAAAAATTACAAACCAGGGTGAAAAACTTTTATAAACACATCCAAGTCCACTTCTGAGCTTGTTTTGCCAAGTAACAGTTACAAGTAATAACCTCAACATTCCTTTGGCTAAACTGGTAGATAGAATCAGAACCAATCATTGCAAACTTATGCTCATACTATGCTCAAAAGACATAGCCATGTTCACACGTAAACCAAACACTAGAAAAGCTGATTAATTTCTCTATAAATGAGCGGTCCCTCTAGAACAGACTCCGAGCCTGTATGTGTGCATTTCAACCATTCATCAGTTCAACACAATGACCTCAGAATGTTTCTGGACTCACCAATACTCTGTCTCCAATTTTGAGCTCTCTCTCTCCTTTCTTGATTGAACCGGCCTCTGAGAGGTTGGAGATAGATTCACTGGCAGTTTTTGTAAGGTTGCTGATCTGAGACGCAGCTGAAGGTTCCTTTGCTGTTGGCTGGGATGATTTATGGGGGATGTTTGAAGGGGCTGCTGGGGAGGGGGTCATCACGCTGGCTGCGGAGGAGGACAGAGGCGAAGTCGCTCTGGAAGCAGGCGTTGTCTGCAGGCCGTTAGCTTCATCTTCCGCCTGCACCTTCCTTGTCAACTTCGAAGGGCGGGTGAATATGCCCTTTAGAGGCTCACACTGGAAATACCGAACTCCTGCCACCGAACCATCATTCTTGCCTATGGGTTCATCTAAAACAATCCCGGCCCACTGGCCTGGTGCAAACTGGGTTTCTCCCAGAAACTGGATGAATCCAGGCTTATTCCCATTCACCCAAACTCTCTCCCCAACTCGAAAGTCATCTACAAATTCCTCCTGTGCCTCAGAGGATGGGGCGTTTGATGCTTTCTCACTGGATGTTGTTCTTTCCACTGGAGCTACAACTGCAAACAGAAGAAAGGATCAGAAAAGCCTCAATTTCATATTCAAGCAGGCAACTCCTAACTTAAAAGAAAATAAACTGGAGAAAGCCCAAAGGAACAGGAGCAGTCACAGCTCTTTTAAGGTATTCTGTACATCTGTCCTTCTGTCCTTTTTTTTTTTTTTTTTTTTAAGCAAGGAAGCCAAAATTACTTGACCTATCAGAGCGCCTGGCTGGCTCAGTCGGAAGAGAGTTCGAGCCCCATTGGGGTGTAGAGATCACTTAAATCAATAAAACTTGAAAAAAGAAAAAGAAAAAAGGACTTAGTTCATCGGTACCATTTTCAATGCTGTTGAAACTCAGTGAGCCAGTAGTATTTAATCCTTATTGGCAGTTAAGACTGGAAAAAGTCAAAGCAAGGGGGAAAAAGGTCCCTTTACTAAAGTTCATAACACAGGTCTGCTTTCATGCTTTCCTCCACCCCCCACCCTGCACATCATGAGCAAACACCTTCCGGATCCCCGGAGATGGGCTCTATTCCTGCATGTGAGTAGTCAGGGAAGGCTGACAAGTCCAGGACCTTGGACCCAGAGATTCGCAATCAGGTTTGAAGGAGGAGGAGATTCAGTGCTACAGCCCTGCCATCTCATTCCAAGACCAACAAATAAACCCTATTCCTTTGCTGGCAGAGATGGAAATCACAGCAAGGAGAAAAAGAAAAAGATAGCACCTGGCCCAACTCCCTGCTTAGGCAAGACGACTTTATGCAATCTCTACCTTGCAGTAAAAGCAGAAGTTATATTTTGCCAGAAATGTGATATTTACACCAGAAACTCAAGCATTCGACCAGCAACCATTTACTAAGTATTTGGTATGAACCGGCAAAGAAAGCCCACATTCTTAAGCACTCTACTATTTATTAGGCATATTGTGATCTTAGGTGTTACATGACCTGAGTTCAATTTCTTCATCTGTAAGGGGAAAGTAGTATCTATCTTAAGAGTTTTATTAAATGAAATAATGTATTTATTCATGCTGCCCCTTCCTATGAGTTTCTACCACTCCGGCACTCGTCCCAGGCATTGTTCTCACTAGGGGACAAAGCAAGACAGCACAGTCCATGCCCTTATAGAGAGCCAAGAGCTTAGAGGTGTGGACACAGACAGTCAAGAGACACACCAGGTAATTTCAGGTGATATCAGTGCTGTGGCAGAGACAGTGTCTTTAGGCAGAGCAGTCAGGGAAGGCCTCCTGGAGGAGGTAACATCTGGCCTGAGGCCTGATCAACAGAAAAGAGTGAATCATGAGTAGATGGGGAAACAGAGTAGTCTGGCCCACCTACAGGGGGTGCTGAACATCCCTTTACCCTACCTAGAAGAAGAGACTGGCATTTCAGTTTGTGGTCCGTTTTTTTGTTTTGTTTTTTCATTTTTTAGAAGACAATAAATGCTCTCAAATCAAACAGATAATAATCTGCCAAAGACAGGCCAGCCCTGTCAGTTTTTTAGAATCTATTCAGCTTTGTACATGAACAATTCTTCCTGACAGGGTGCTGCAAGCATGAGTTTCTGAAAAACAATCTTCATAAAAGTGCTCAAACAGGCAACGATTTCGTTTTAAGCATCTAAGTTTTACTGTTTATAAGCTGCCTTATTCTTAATAACACCATGTAATGTGTGGCAAGTACTGCTGAGGAAACCAAGTTGAATTTCTCATGATCCCCTGCACTTAAGGACTTTACATGCTAAGGGGTGTGCATAAAAAATGCTAAAAGTGAAAAAGACAATTCTAAAATGTGGGGCATGAGTATGACCATGGAAGGGTGTGAGGAAGGGGAGACATTTGAATGGGTCCTAAAGAGAGGAAGGATTTTGAGGGGAAGGAGAATAGGAGACACCACAGTAAAGCTTTCCTCTAAGATGTTTTATGGCCTCCCTCATAAGACCCCGGTTTTATCCTGATACACAAAATGTAAATAATTTGAGATCTTCACTCAATCAACAAACATTTAACGAGTTCCTGTTATGAGCCAGGCAATGTTCTAGGTATGTGCGTAAATTTAGGCAGTGAAAAAACACTACAAAGATCCCTGCCCTCGTGACATATCAATGAGGTTTTATGGAAAAATCTGAAGAAACAATGTTGGACTTAATATTTTGCAGTGGACACCTGACTCTCTGGAATGGCTGATAACCTATCTAATAGCATATAAACCACATGAAAAGACCAGAATAGCAAGCATCAGATACGTTCTCCTGACTCTCTTAGCCTGCTCCCTTGAAACCAAAGGACAACTTCAGATCACTTACTGTCATCAAATCTTTTAAGCCAGATTCACCTTTGTTTTCTCTACAAATCCCTAAACCCCAAAGAGAAAGGCCCAGATGAGTTTAGGAAGGCACAGACAGAAAAACAAAATATCTTAACATTGTAAGGATTAAATACTGAAGTTACTTGACAACTATTTTAGCACCTTGCACTAAATTAACTAAGAGCTCTTCATTAAGATTTTTAGATACAGGGGGCACCTGGGTGACTGAGTCAGCAGTCAGTTGAGCAGCCAAATCTTGATTTTGGCTCAGGTCATGATCTCTGGGTCCTGGGATCGAGCCCTGTGTTGGGGGTCCACACTCAATGGGGAGTCTGCTGCAGGATTCTCTCTCTCCCTATACTACCCTTCACCCACCCCTTCAAATAAATAAATCTTAAAAAAAATATTTTTAGGTATAAAATTCCATATTTTTTAAAGATTTATTTATTTTAAAGAGAGAGACAGCAAGAGAGAATGAGCAGGGAAAGGGGAAGAGGGGGAGGGAGAGGGACAAGCTGACTCCCCACTGAGCACATAGCCCTACATGGGCCTGGATCTCAGGACCCTGAGATCATGACCTGAGTCGAAACCAAGAGTCCGAATGCCTAATCAACTGTGCCACCCAGGTGCCCCTAAAATTCCATGTCGTTTAGTTAAAGCTTCTTCAAATATTTTCAAAAATAAAGTCGTTTAAAGGCTGTCTTTTAAAAGTCTCCAAATAGGATTCTAATTTAGATATAAATCATAAAGCCTTACCAGCAGCAGGTGTCTTCAAGGCTGTGCTTCCAGGCTTCAGGATCTTGGTAGGGGCCTTGAGCCCACTTGGTTTTAACATACTCATTGTCGTTAGTATGTCGGAGCTGTTCTTCCCTTGCCTGTTGCCACTATCTTGCCCCAAACATTGATACAACTGTGGGTGTTTCTATGGTGAAGTCAGTCTCTGGGTTAAATCTGAAAGAGAAAAATAAAAACAGAATTTAGAATCTACGGAGGAAGAAAGTAGAAATAACACCTATTATTAAAGCAGCTTTCACGAGCTAAACTCTTCCTTATACATGATGACAAACTGTCTCCACACTGAACCTAGGAAACGATAAAAACAGGAAGATGCTGCTGAGATAGATTTAGAAGCAATTTACTACCTGCTTAGTTGAGCCTAGAATACATTCACTTCTCTTTACCTAATATTACCAGCTTGGTACAGTGCCTAAAATCCCACAGTCCATCCACATAAGGGGGTTCCAAAAAATGTGCCCAAATTTAGTGGCAGGAGAAGAAGGGAGCTTTCAGTTTTTACTTCATTCATTTCTATATTTTTGAAGTTCTGTGACCAAAGCCTGTATAAACCGTGTACTTTTTTAAGTTCACAGAATTATGCAATGCTTAATATAAAACCATATACTCACATATACTATGAGACTAGAGAAAGGTTCAAACTCTGTAAGAAAAAGATGTATCTGGGAAGTGCCCAAGGAAAAAAATTTGTTTTGTTCTGTCCATAGAAACACAATATACTTCTGATTTACTCAAGAGCAGGTATGAACCTTGGGGCTCAGGCAAAATAGGATCTTGTCTTAACTCTCTTTAAGAGGAAAAAGACACTTGATGTAATGAACACTGAGTGTTACCTGCAATTGATGAATCACTAAATTCTACCTCTGAAACTAATTTTAAAAATTAAAAAAAAAAAAAAAAGAGGAGAAAGGCTTTGGGATTCTGGAATATGGGGAAAGATTTCCAGATTTTACACCTAAAAACAGAACAATTCAATCAAAGAGAAAACTGCTATTTATTGACTCTCTGTCAAATGATTGTGTTTTTGCACTTTTCTCTGCTAGTAGAGCTTGGATGATGAGGCACCGATGTTACTCTGCCATCCTCTCCTCTTACAAGCAATGACAAGCATCAGCAAAAGTATCTGGCCAGGGATGACAGAGGAGCCTGCTCTGGCCCCAGAAGTGGGCTGAATGGTGCAGACTGCCCCCACTCCCAACACACATATATCCATCCAGAACCTGTGAATGTGGCCTTATTTGGAAAAAGCCTTTACAGATGTAATTCAGTTAATGATCTTGAGATGAGATCATCCTAGATGACCTGGGTGGGCCCTAAATCCAATGACAAGTGTCCTTATTAGAGGAAGAGAACACATCAAGGAGGTGCGAGAATGAGGGAGGCAGAGACTGCAGTGATGTGTCCAAAGCCAAGCATGGCCCACAGCCACCAAGAGCTCAGGGACAGGCATGAGCTGAGTGCTCCCTCAGGGCCTCTGGTAAGAACCAACCTGCCGGCACATCGCTTTTTGACTTCTGGCCTCCAGAACGGAGAGAACACATTTCTGTTGTTTGAAACCCTCTAGTTTGTGATCATTAGTTAAGGGGGCCCGAGGAAACTAATACAGTCACACCAGTTCTTCCGTTCAAAGATAATCAGACTGAACAGAAATCATACCAAGACGGTTGCCTCATTAGGCTCCATTTGCAGATTCCCCGTGGTTCTTAAAAGGGTCCAAAATGGTACGAGGTGTTTTTAAAAATGTCAGAGGTAAGTTCTGTGGTTTTGAGAAGACTCTGATTAACAGAGAAAGAAATGCTGTTTCCTAGAAGGCAGTGATTGCCAATCCTGACTATTAATACAAAATTCCTAGGCTCCTTTCTATCCCCACGATCATCATCCCTGCCACGATGGTGTGCCAGGGCAGGTGGTGGATTCAGGGTCAGGTTTGAAGCCATTTGCTTCACTATCAGACCCTCACCATCCACAGCCTGTAAGTTACAAGCAGATTTCCTGGCTCTTGCTACCGTCTTAGATGGAAGGTAATGGCTGAGTCCCCTCTAACCTCAGCTGAGAAGACTATTTACTTGTACGGAGAATTTGAGAAGGGTGGGGACAGGCGAAGGGCAGAAGCTGCTGTGGGGCCTTGTTATTCTGTGCCTACTCTCCACCCTGGCCCAACATCATAAGGTGAAAGGGTCAGGTAGGTAAGAGCAAAACAGAGAGAGAGAGTACAATGGTCCTGGGGAAGCTATTATATGGTAAGAAAAGAGGATGACGTGCTCCTTAAAATACTTTCAGGCAGAACAGTGAGTTCTTGGGCTCTGGTCAAGCACTCCTCCCTAAAGAGAGATTTTGAAAACCACCACAATCAGCAACTCGGAAGCCTCAGCCAATTTCAAATTTTGCAGCTCAACACCTGAGCTCACAAAAATCTGACCATCTAAAAGCCTCAGCCTAAGGAACAGAGCATGTGGTTATTATGAACCTAAGAATAGCAATAAACCCGAAGTCTAGGACTTTGTGGTCTAATGTGAACGCCTCTGCCTCTTGGTCCCTCCGAGTCATCTGAATCCCAAAGCAGGGAGCTGTGACCAAGATATAACAAAGGAGAGTCTCAATAAAAGAATTAGGAGCAACACCAGCAACGCTAGGCTTTTAAATCTTCCAATCAAGTTTCTTCTTCATGTATTATTAATGAATGGCATGTCGGGCTTGATTTAAAAAACCAATTCCCTGAAAAACAAAAGATCAAAGTTTTGGTCATGGTACCCACAAACTGTAATGACCAAGAAGCAACATCTCTGTGTAGCCTTTCAAGGTCAGTGACGGTCACTTTAAAACTAATCAATTCCAAAACATGAAAAAGGAAAAGGGGAAAAAAAAAAAAAGATGTACTTGCCTCACTAATATGCTGAGCGTAGTTGAATTTCTGATGTTTGTGCTTACTAAATCTCAAGACTTTTGAACCTAAATAAGACAAACTGCCCATCTCCTCTATCCTCCGAACATGTAAGGACCACAAAACATAGATTATCATCTAGAAATAGTTTTTATGCATATTATTGCCCCATCTGAGGCTTACAATTCTGTGGATCAGTTACTATTATCCTTTCTTAACAAATGAATTAACACCTCAGAAATGAACATGCATTTCCTCATTTGTTGATGATCTATTGCCTGAGGTCACTTGCCTAAGCAGCACAGGTGTGAACGGCAGGCCTGATTCCACAGTCCAAGTTCTTCCCACTAAACCTAACACTCAAACTTAGGAGGGACCGCACATCACAATTAAAAACGTTAGGACTCATCTTACTAAAATGACCTACATGTGTACAGCACCAAGAGTGCCCAAAGCACAAAGATAAAACTGTCTTATCTGCATTTTAAAATAACTGTGAAGGTAGGTGAACAATTGTCAGTATGGCCATTCCTGGTCAAAGAGAATGAAAGTCCGAGCAGTTAAATAGCTTTCTCAAGGTCACTCAAAGAAGTGGTGGCTCTTTGGGGAGGCTGGGTGGCTCAGTTGGTTAAGTGTCTGACTCTTGATTTCAGCTCAGGTCATGACCTCAGGTCATGAGATCGAACCCCACATTGGGCTCCTCGCTGAGCATGGAGGCTACAAAGGATTCTCTTTCTCCCTCTCCTTCTGTATGGCATATGTACACACACACCCATACTGATTTCATACATATAATTTGATACTTAAAAAGTGAAAACACACCAAATGAAGAAAGGTGATCATGCATTGCCAAACTAAAAAGAAGTATATATAACCCAGGAAGTCCAGAAAAAGGAAATTAAAAAGAAAATGTCAGGGCACCTGTGTGGCTCAGTTGTTAAGCGTCTGCCTTCGGCTCAGGGCGTGATCCCAGCGTTCTGGGATCGAGCCCCACATCAGGCTGCTCTTCTGGAAGCCTGCTTCTTCCTCTCCCACTCCCCCTGCTTGTGTTCCCTCTCTCACTGGCTGTCTCTATCTCTGTCAAATGAATAAATAAAATCTTTTAAAAAAATGTTTATTTTATGGACACTGGAAAAAGGTTCTCTGGAAAATAAACAAGGGTAGTCTATGGAGAAGGAGGAATCAAGATTGCAAAAGCTGCATGAAAATCAGCATTAAGGATATCTGAAACAAGGCTCCAAAATTCCACACTCAGATAAAGGTTTGGGTCTCCAATAGCAACCAAAGGGAATGGTGTCTTTTGGTATTTCTCTCACTATAAATACACAAAGTTATATTTTATAAACCATAATCTCTAAATTTATTATGATTCAAGAGTCTCACCTGTGAGTAAACAAATTTTAAAAATTGAGTTTCTGAACTCACAGAGTGGAGTGTAAGCTCACCAAGGTAGGAGTGGCAAAACTATGCCATTCTGCCAACTCTGACTTTCAGTACTGTAACACCGTGGTTCTCAGAGTGAGGTCCATGCACTCTTACGGCACCCTGAGACCCTTCAGGGAAACAGAACTATCTGCACAGTATCACTAAGACATTTTTTGCCTTTTCCACCTCGTTGATGTTTCCACTGACGGTGCAAAAGCGCTGGTGGGCGTGGACTGTAGGCGCCGTGTCAGCGCAATGAGAACACAGTTCTCTGTATGCTCTGCCACCCGTACTTGCAGGAGGGGGAGAAGCCACTTTCACGTAACAGTGTGAAGCACTTGGTGTAGCAGAAAAACGAATCATTTTATTGTATTTCAACCCTTAAATACGTGCCCTTTTTTTTTTTTAAAGATTTTGTTTATTTAACAGAGAGAGAGAGAGACTGAGCAGGAGGGAGAGAAGCGAACCTGAAGCAGACTACGCACTGAGCGCGGAGCCCAATGTGGGGCTCGATCTTAGGACTCTGAGACCGAGCCGAAACCAAGAGTTGGACGCTTAACCAACTGAGCCACCCAGGCGCCCCAAATACGTGCCTTTTTAATACTCTGCAAAATGGGAAGCTCGCATGAAGCACGTCTGCTGTGAGCCGCTGCACCGCGTCTCAGAGAAAAACGTGTGCAAAGAAGCTGCAGGCTCAGTTAGCCACGTTTTTCATAGAATGTCAATTTTACTTGAAAAAATGACTGATACACTGTGGTTACTGAGCTGTGGGTATCTGGCAGGTATTTTCTTGAAAATGAACTATGTGACCCAGTCACTTCAAGGAAAACAACTCTTTGTTGACAATGAGAGATTTTAAGCTTTCAAGGGAAACTTGGAACCTTGGAAAACATATCCTCCACTGTGAGCCTGACAGCTTCCCAATACTGAAGTCTTTGCTAATGAGATCAACGGTATTAACAAATGTAATTTTTGCGTAGTATATAATGAAATGTGTCAATATATGGAAATGTGCCTCTCCACGAATCAATATTTTTCAACCTACAACGCATGTTACAAAATCATCAAAGCACAAAGTAGACCAACGGATTTTTATGTAATGATAAAAGTTCATTCATACAGTTTCAGATGTCACTTTTATGAAACTACAACCTATCAAATTTTGGGAGTAGTATCAAAGAAGAAAATCCATAATTATCTGAAAATGCTCTTAAAATACTTTTTTCCTCTCCTCTTCATCTGTCTGAGGCCAATTTTCTTCATGCACATCAATGGAAATAACTTCTCACTGCAGATCACATGCAGAAGCAGCTGCCTTCTATTAAGCCTGTCTTCTATTACAGACAGATTCGCAAAAAAGTAAAAACAATGTCATCTTCGCTCTAAAGTTTTTGTTTTAGAGAAAGTTATTCATTAAAAGTTTATGTAATGTGTAATGGGTTTATTATAATTCCGGATGAACTGATATTTTCAGCTTTAATTTCTAATATGGTAAACATCAATGGATAAAACCTAAATAAAGAAAAGCTCAATTTTTAAGAAGGTAAAAGGGTCCCGTGGGAAAAAAGTGCGAGAACTGCAGGTATATTCATTTGTGCCTTACATTTAGAGTTGCAAAGGTTGAAAAGCCCCATCCCCCAAGGCCTTCCAGAAGCATGTGTTTCTGGTTCAGATATTTACAGACGAGGATGCCAAGTTAGCAAATACAGAATTTACTACTGTATTACCACTGGCGCAGTGTAGTGCCGGGGGCTGAGTGATTCAACCGAAGTTACAATTTGTAGGAAGACGAGAAGTAGGTACATAAAGCAAAAAGAACACAATTATGCGCTAACACTGGGGCGTTTATATACGTAAACCAGGCACTGCTCTAAGGCAGTTTATCAATGGACTGTATTCTAAATCAGTGGCTCTCAAAATGTGCAACAGCAGCAGCATCACCCGGGAACCTGTTAGAAATGCGAGTTATCGGGCCCCTGCCCAGACTTACTGAAACTAACTCTGGGGGGGGCCCAGATTTTAGGCCCGCCTGGTGATTCTGAGGCTTACGTCTGACAACCACTCACTGCTGAAAGGGTGGTAAGAAAAGTCCCCTGTGTTTCATTTTCTCAGTTATATGCGCGTGAACCATTCAGGTGTCCGATTCCCTAAATACCACAACAGAGGCCTGGGCACTTCAGTCCCCTACGCTATTGTTTCAGACGGTTCGCTCAGCCTTGAATGCCCTTTCTAAGTCTGGTTATCTCCATCTGCTGAAACCTTACGCAAGGGCAAACTCAGGCATTCCTCTGCCCCACAAAACCTTCTCCAATGCTCCCCAGTGAATTGTGCCCACCCTGCAATCTCCCACAGCAGAGTCTCTAGTTCGTCCTAGCACCTGGCACACTGAGCTGTGTGTGTAGTCCACGCATTCCCCCAGACTGTAAGCGCCTTGCAGTCACTGTTATATTCCCCACAGTACTTTATAAACAATGCTCATTAAATAATATGAATGAGGAAAACAGCCTCAATTGTTGAAATAACTCTACAAACCAGGTCGGGTGTATCAGTATTTAAAAAGTTATACCTGGGGTGGGGGGGGGACCTGGTGGCTCAGCTGGAAGAGCACACGACTCTTGATCTCAGGATTGTGAGCTCGAGCCCCACAGTGGGTACGGAGATTACTTAAATAAACAAAGTCAACAAGCACCCTGGTGCTTGCTACAGGTGACAGAAAAATACATGTCCCAGACGTAAGCTCAAGGAATATATAATGTAGTTATACATTATAGAAAAGACCCACATACACATGAAAAATAACTAAGAATACAATATAGCTTATGAGAAATACCAAACCATGTGACAATCCGGGAAGCGTTTTCGGAAGACGGAAGGGTGGGGCGGATTAAAGCAGAAAGACGCGGCTCCACCGCAAGGTGGGATTTCAGCGAGGGCTCAAGGGAAAGTACGCGGTTGCGCAGGTGGTGGCAGTCAGGATTTTTAAAAAGGCAGAGAGTAAGACTCCAGAGAAGATATAAAGCAAGTAAGACAGTGAGAAGCCTGCTTTGACAAACGTCAGATTCTTGTAAGAAATCAAGTTAGACAAGAGCCTTAGAGTTCAGTCTAAGAAATTTACTATGATCAGCTTTTACTTGTCTTTCACCTCAAGGGAAAAGCCTCCTTTACTTCAAGATTCTAGTGGTAGGAAATGAAAGCTGTCCAGAGTTTCCTGTTAAACCCTGAATTTATGTCGGTTGTTCATCTCAGTTATCTTAACCTGGCTACCACTGTCAAGCAAAGATTTAAACCAAGGGTTGGCAGGCTTTTTCTAGTGGCATGCCAAGTCTTCACCCACTCCAACCATGGGTCCAAGTAACAGTCAGGGGCTGCCAGGATAGGTCTTAAATTTCAGGGAAGAGGAGCCATGAGCATCTGAAGTCAGTGATCAAAATGGAAATACAAAGGACAGTTCTCACCTCAAATCCTTCGGATAACACCTTAGCAAGGATAAATTTGGAGAGGCTATAAAAATTAGATACGACTGAAGACAAATGACAAACTCTGGCCTTCTCTACTACTCTGCACACGGGTGGCAGAGACCAGATGTTCCTTGACCTACTCTGCCTTGATAACATGAACATTTATAAAGGGAAACCTCACTAACATGGAGTCAGGAGGCCAGAAGGGGGAGCTCTCAAGCAGTACCAGTCAGAATTGTGGAGGACAGACCCAACAGAACCGTCCACAGGAAAGAATCATCAATTACAGAAGAGGTACACTGCATCTCCTCCAAGAATCGACTACCCCACTCAGCCAAAATGAGAAACAGTCATGACCCTGAACTCTTGTGTTTCTCCAATGGACCTTCCTCAAAAACCACCCTTCCCAACTTCCTTCTCCATAAAGTAACACGCTTCTCCTTACTTTGTTGGACTAGCCTATGCTTTTTGCTATGGCTTGCTTGCCCCGAAACGCAATTATCTGCTATTCCCAAATAAACTCATTTTTTGCTGGTAAAAGAACTTGAATTTTTAAGTTTTTTATGGTATCTTACTATCAACTTCTCACACCAGACTGTAAGTCATACTGAAAGCTAAATATTCTAGATCTGCACTACCCAGTATGGTAGTCACTAGCCACATGTGCTGCTTAAAGTTTAAATTATTTTAAAATGAAATAAAAATTCAGGGGCACCTGTGTAGCTCAGTCAGTTGAGCGTCTCACTCTTGGTTTCAGCTCAGGTCATGATCTCAAGGGTCATGAGATCATGCCCCACATCAGGCTCTGGCCTCAACTGGGAGTCTGTTTGGGGTTCTCTCTCTCCCTCTGCACCTGCCCGGATTCACGTGCACACACACTCATGCACGCAGTCTCTCTCTAAAAATAAATCTTTAAAATGAAATAAAACTTCAGCTCATCAGTCGCAACAACCCCATTTCGAGTGCTCAACAGTGCAATATATAGAACAATTTCTACCATCAAAGAAAGTTCTAGAACCTCCTCCATCCAGGGAGGATCTACTTGCCAAATGTAATCTCCTGAGGAAATTTTAAGGTTATCTGAATTATACTGCTTTAGTCAAACTATTTTTGACTCCTCTTTTAGAAATAACTCCAGACACAGTTTATAAGTTGTACTTTATCGGTGACCCAATGTAGTAGTGGCCATCTTAATCTCTCAAAGCTTTTCATTGGATATGGCTCTAAAACACTACTGGCTGTTTCCAAAATCTGAATTTAAAAAAAAAGTTAAAATACAATGTGCAACTACTCAACATAGCAAAAATGTATCCAAAGCACATACATAATTCTAAGAGTTGTAAGAATTACTAATGGCTCTATCACTGTAACAGATGAACAACACTTCCCTACATGACAAAACCTAAGTTCAGGTGGTTTCTTTTTTTTTTTTTTTTTTTTCCATTTATTTTTAAAAGCCAGTCACATTATTTTATAATCTCAATTTCCAAACTATAATGTTGCAACACAGACTACATACTAACCCCAAGAATCCTATATTTACACCACTGACTGATGCCATAGTTCTAATATCTTTTATTTTTTTATTTTTTTATTTTAACGATTTCTAATATCTTTTCAAGCCAAGAACCATTTGTTGTTGTTGTTTTGGGGTTGTTTTGGGGAGAGGGGGAGAGGGAATTTCAAACAGACTCCATGCCTAGCACAGAGCCCGCTGAGGGGCCCGATCTCACAACCCTGAGATCATGACCTGAGCTGAAATCAAGAGTCAGAAGCTTAACCGACTTGAGCCACCCAGGCACCCCAAGCCAAGAACCATTTGTAAAATATTTATCTCTAGAACTCACTTCTGAACGGTCAAAAATAGCTACTATTTTGCGTATACTTCTCAAATGGGAAACGCAGGGAGGGAGATCTTCTTCCAAGCACCAACTCCATACCAGACGGAAGGACTCCAGGATATGTAAGAGCCTGAGCTACACAATCCCTTCCGACTCTTCCTTCTCCGTACGAGGTTCACTATTTCACCTAACAGGAAGCTTTGTTGCTAATCATCAACACTAGAAGAACAGGGGTTTGGGTTTTGGTTTTGGTTTTCTTTTCCCTGTGTAACTTACCGGTTTATTTTGAGACCAAAAAAGCCAGGCCTCAAATAAGCAAAAATTTTGAAGTAGATTAATATCCTAGTTTGTGATTTAACTCTGAGATCTGACCTAAATAAATTTTAAAAGGGCAAGATATTTGTTTCAGGGAAGCAAATAACCTTACAAGGCCTATCTTCTTTAGTATTTCCCAAAAAGAAGTGTGCTTTACGTTTCTTGAGAATGTCAGCTTTGCTCCAAGTCGGGATTCCAGAAAGTACAACTATTCTCCTACGCCCAACAAAAAAATGTGTTCTACCCCCTGGGAAGTCAAGATCTGGTGCACAAGTGTTGAGTGTGTTAGATACTGGCCAAGACCAGCATCTGGGGAGGTTTCAAGTGATTAGGCTAATGCCAGTACATAGTAAGCACCCTCTTATTTCTAAGAATTCAAGCACCCCACTTTCCTTTCAGATAGAACTTCTCTCACTACACGGTATTTCAACAGGAAATTACATCGGTATCAGCCTTCTGTTCTAAACAAACAGATTTTCAGGGGTTGGGGATACAGTTCAAGACTACACCCTTTTCAAAACAGAGAACATAAGTTTACTGCAATTACTCCTTTTAATAAGCAATCTATGCTTCATAAAGAATACTGAAAACATCCAGATAAAGAAAAAATTTGCTTTTAGGAAAAAAAACCAATGGATTAGTTACCAAGACCTGGGAGGAAGGAAAAATAAAAATAAAAACATAACCCTAGTAATGAACCCCAAGGCTGTAAATGAAGCCAGACCCACCTACCACGATGCAAAGCACAATGAGCAAGCGCTGTTTCGGCTGCCCCAGGAAACGACCCAACTGTCATTTTAAGATGCCTCGGGGATGACTCCCCTCGGCTACGATCCGCTACTATTCAGACCCCATCTGGATAACCCTTCCACGAAAGAGATCTTGCAAAGGCAACAGGAATTCAAAAACCAAAGATTCTTCTATTCTCCGTACATAAGAATATATGCCAAAAACACAGAAATGTTTGTAACCGTGAAAACTGATCTAAAGCAGTTAAATGTTGTCCCCATAGCTAAAATTCACTTCAAATTTGCAGCTTCAAATTTCTACAACTTATGTGTGCAGGATGGCTCGTTTCTAAGAAGCTGTCTTAAACACATCCCAGTTAGACACATTTGAAAGGGAGCACACCTAATGGACCCATGAAGGGCTTGTAGTCTCAAAGAAAGTGAATGTTTTAAGAGTCTAGGTCTTACATGTTTGAGAAAATAGGGACATGTGCTGTTACAGAGGGAAATACATGGCACGACATTTTAAAAAGAGAAGTCTACTTCAAAAAATGGGATGTTGAATCTCTCTAATACTGACATGCTTTGTGAGGGAAAAGCAGCAACAAAACAAAAAAGAAAAATTTTTGGCCACCTAATAATCTCTCAACTTAAACGCACAGAATCAAATTTAGAAGAGACCAATATCTACTTAAAGAAAAGACGAGAGGGGTAATTTATCAAGTGCTTGCACCCAGTATATAAGGACACAGGGTTTTTGTGGGTTTTTTTTTTTAAAGATTTACTTATTTATTTGAGAAAGACAGAGACGGGGGGGAGGAGAGGGAGAGGAAGAGGGAGAGAAGCAGACTCCACACTAAATGTGACATGGGGCTCAATCCCACCACCCGGAGATCATGGACCTGAGCCCTGAGCCAAAATCAAGAATCAGATGCTTAACCGAATGAGCCACCCAGGCACCCCTCCTTCTCAAAAAAAAATTTTTTTAATGAAAGATCTTAAAAAAAAAAAAAAAAGACTTTATTTATTTGACAGAGAGTGAGTGAGCGCACAAGCAGGGGGAGTGGCAGGCAGAGGGAGAAGGAGAAGCAGGCTCCCCCTCGCAGAGCAGGGAGCCCGACTCGGAGCTCGATTCCAGGACCCCGGGATCATGACCGGAGCTGAAGGCAGTCGCCCAACCAACTGAGCCACCCAGGTGCCCCTAAGGACACAGGGTTTTTGAAGTTTTTTTTTAAAGGAAGACAATCCTTGGGGCACCTGGGTGGCACAGTTGGTTGAGTGTTGGTTTCAGCCTGGATCGTGATCTCTGGGTGGTGGGGTCAAGCCCCATGTTGGGCTCTGTGCTAAGCACAGAGTCTGCTTGGGACCCTCTCCTCCTGCCTCTCCCCCCCCCCCACCATGCTGTCTCTCTCTCATAAATAAATCTTTAAAAAAATAAAAATAAGGGCACCTGGGGGGCTCAGTCCTGTTGGGCCTCCGACTCTTGATATCGGGCCGTGATGTCAGTGCTGTGGGGTGGAGCCCAGTGTCAGGCTCTGCGCTCCGCACAGTGTCTGCTTCTCCCTTCCCTCTCCTCTCTCTCTCTCATATAAATGGGCAAACAGAAACTGTGAAAATGAAAATTAAAAAAAACATAAAGGAGGGCAATGCTTGAGGAAATTATCTGTCCTAAACATCAGAGACTAGATTTCTGGACCTTTGTGTAAACCAACACTACTTCTTCCAACTCCAGCTAAAACAGGTACAAAGAGCAAAGCAATATATTCAAAAACAAATGATAACTTCTCAACAGTGATGCACCTGCATTTAGGCCTCTGGGTCATAAATACTTTATACTAATTCCAAAAACCATGTCTGATCATTTCAAATTGTTACTTGCCCTGATGCTGAAGATGTATTTTCAAAGAAAAAAATGTTAGATTTGCAGGAAAACAGGAAAATTGATAACCAATTACATAGCAAACAGGGCCAATGATTAACCACATACCCATTCATACAGTAAAATACTGCTCTACTGTTTCGTTTTCTGTTTTTAAATTTCCTGCCAGCGGATATTTTAAAACAATGATTTCTTACCACTATAAAATCTTCAGTAAAATATAGACAGCCTACCATTAATGTCTGTATTTTTTTAACCTACAAGATTTAATCTACAAAAAGTTGTAGGAAAGTCAACACAATCTACCAATATGACACAAAGCGGTACCTCATGGTGTTTGTAGAATCGGGCCAGGCCTCAGTTCATATCTGCCAAAAGTTGCACAAACAATTCGAGCAACCCTGCCTATGAGGTCATGATGATGACATCACAAAGAAGAATTCTGATGTGGGTCTGCCTCTAGGACACAACCTCACTACTTTAAAGAAAAACCAGGTGCCCGGGTGACTCAGTCGGTTAAGCATCCAACTCTTGATCTGAGCTCAGGTCTTGACCTCAGGGTCATGAGTTCAAGCCTCGCCCTGGGCTCCACACCGGGCGTGGAGCTTACTTAAAAACAAACAAATAAACAACAATAACAACAAAACCCAAAAGGTTCTATATCCCTGAATCTGGAGCTGATGACTCAAGAAATGCAGCTTCTCCCAAGGGTTCTCCCATCTAAGACGAGCAGCATCTTTCTCCACTGCTGACCAGAATAAGCAAAGCAGAGAAAAGCATGACCACCTAAGTCCTCACCTCATCACCAGAAACATATTCTTATGTATTTCAAGCTGGCAAGTTTGAATTCTGGCTCAGTTTCAAACACCTTTTCTTAGTGTTCTCTCCTGAAAAATTAAACAGTATTTAAGAATTCTGAAAACGGAGTAGGAAGCAAATCATAAACCTAAAATGTTACCTCTGCTTTGACAATCTGAGTCAGCCCCAATATTTACTCTACTTACTAAGAGGGGTGAGGATTAAGATGTGTAACCTAGAAGTTAATTTTGAAAATGCCAAAAGCATAAAGCCTCACCGCAGCTCTGTGATAGAGTATTTTTGCTAAGAAAGGGCCAAATTGCCAGACTACTGGTAACCGTTGCAGCTTACCCCTCTTAGGAGTTTTGGAGTTCACAAGCCAGCACAGAATAAGAATTAGTGAAAATCTATTGTTATTTCTTTTTTTTTTTTTTTTAAGATTTTATTTATTTATTTATTTATTTATTTATTTATTTATTTATTTATTTATCTCTACCTACAGAGGTAGAGACAGCCAGCGAGAGAGGGAACACAAGCAGGGGAGTGGGAGAGGAAGAAGCAGGCTCCGAGGGGAGGAGCCCGATGTGGGACTCGATCCCGGAACGCTGGGATCACGCCCTGAGCCGAAGGCAGACACGCTTAACCGCTGTGCCACCCAGGCGCCCCTATTGTTATTTCTAAGTTAAAAATGTTTTAATTGGAAGGAAATGTAACAAAGGATTAATAATGATCTTAGGTGATGGGATTAGTGGTAGTTTTTAGATCTTCTGTGTGTTTTCTTGAGTTTGTTAAATTTTATTCAACGAACAGATAACATTTCTTGAGCAGGAAAAAAATTAATGATTTTTAAGACACAGTAAACGGCTTCAATCACAAAAAAAACACTCTACTGTGCAGCTTTCCACACAGAAACATGAACGCAGCACACACAGGCAGCATGAAAAGTGGATATGCACACGGAGTATGCCGATTTCTTGGTCTTCCCGGAGTCCCAGGCCACATTTCCCAGCTCCCCTTGAGGCTCAGTGTGGTCACGTGACTGAGTTGTAGCCAATGGGGTGCGAGGAGCCTGCGGGCGGTGGGCGGCCCCCAGGCCTGGCCCCAAGATCTTCCCTGTGTGGTCCCCCATGCGGTCCCTTCGGCTGGCTGGCTGGAGACCCGCTGGGCAACCGCAAGAGCATGGCTTGAGGATGGTGGTGTCACAACACGGAAGAAGCCTGGTTCCGTGAATCACTCCTCCCTGGTCCCCTATCAG
The DNA here is from genome assembly GCF_017311325.1 of Ursus maritimus. Lineage (NCBI taxonomy): Eukaryota > Metazoa > Chordata > Mammalia > Carnivora > Ursidae > Ursus > Ursus maritimus. The sequence goes on from NW_024425897.1 coordinate 23,282,241, forward strand.
TAAAAATCTGTCCTGGACTTTCCCATAACTGAAAATAAACTTCTACCTGCTTAAGTCATCAAAATCAGTGGGGTCTGTTAGAGCAGCCCTTCTTACCTAATATGGTGACAAAGACTAAAAACTTCACTTGGAGGGACGCCTGGCGGGCTCAGTCAGTACATAGCATGCAACTCTTGATTTCTGTGTTGTGAGTTCAAGCCCCACAATGGGGGTAGAGATTACTTAAAAAAAAAAAAATTCTTTTTTTTTTTTTTTAAAGGAAAACTGCTTAGAACTTTATAGTCTCGTCTATTAATTCAACAAAGAAATTTTTAAGATAAGCACTTGAAATGGAAATACTTCCTACCACAAACCATAATTATATGAATAATAAATAAAAGTACTATATTTTCTTAAAAGTACTATAGTTTCCTAGGTGGTACAGTCAGTTGAGTGTCCAACTCTTGGTTTCCGCTCAGGTCGTGATCTCAAGGTGGTGATCCAAGCCCACCATGGGCCTCCCTGCTCAGCACGGAATTAGCTTGGGTTTCCCTCTCTCCCTCTCCCTCCTACAAAAACATGCTCGCTCGCTCTCATAAATCAATCAATCAATCAATCGACTGATCAATCTTTAAAAAGAAAAAGCAAAAAGAATTATACTGGCAAGGGCAAAACAGGTGTAAAAAACATAAAGTCTAATTACAGCACACTAAAACTTACGTGAGCTAAGACTGATGAGTCGACAACTGCTCAGGTGATGGCACTAATCGCTCCACTTCTGTGCACATTTGAAATTCTCCATAATGTAAAGTTTTTATTATAGGAAGTATTTTAGTAAAATCTAAACCTCTCCATCTCCCTCATAACCTAAAAAAAGCTTAAGCAATTTTACAGAAACAAGAGATTCTTCAAAACAAGCAGTTCCCAAAAAGAAGCATGGTATAAATTATGTTCAAACAAAAGGAATAATGTCTTCATAACTCCTCTCTGATTTTTTTTTAAGGTTTTGTTCACTCATTTTTGTTTTGCTGTTTTTATTTACTGTCATTTAAAAAGTTATGGCTTAAAAAAAAAGTATGAAAAGGCAGCTAGACTAGGAAATGAACACCTGGATTCCGTCCTGGCTGGATGACCTTGAAATAGCATTTAACTCCTTCCCTGACCTTGGTATCCTCAGTTATAACTAGGGGTTACTAAATCGGATCCATTTCCAACTCCATCCGTTTGTGGTTTGACTGTTTTGGATTTCAAATCCAAACTCCCTAAGCGAAAGGGCAAGGATCCAAAGTGAAAGAAAAGCCACTGTGGCTCTAACTTTGCCAAAGTAAGAATACTCTGCCATGTGTGAAGGGAGAAAAGTCGTCTGATAAGATCAGCTCCTAGCAAGCTCCCCATCTCCTGGCACCCTCCAGCAGAGCACTGTATCTTCCCAGGCAAATCACATCCCCACACTTCACCTGGTCCCCTCATGGTCCACTTTGCCCCATAAGCAAAACAAAAACCTTCCATTATTTACTAATTCTGGAAATTCTGTTGGGAGGCAAAGGAGAGTTGAAGAATCTGAGATTCTACAATGAAGTGCATCTGCCAGGAGAGGGCTTTTGGCACTGAGCCTCTGGAAGCCGGCTCCATGCTACGGTAGAGGGGCATCTGGAGACCCAGGTCTCAACTCTGCCCTGCGGGGGACGGTGAGAAAATGTGGCACGAGACAGGTTACACGACTTACCTACAGACAGCCGCACTCTGAGACTTCGGAGCTCCCTTCTAATTCTAAAATGATCAAAGTTCACAAACTTAATAACAGAAGGGAAGGTAAAGAAGTTCCGAGGGTAATGTTAAGTCTAGTTTGAGAGAGAGGTTTCTGAAGCTCATTTTCAAGTCAAGCTTGAGAGAAAAATTCAAAGGCTGTGTTCTAATATCATATTCCGGAGTTTGGGAGGTTCGTTCACAGCTTCATCCTGTCCCCTGGAGTCACGGTTATGTAAGTGTCTGCTGCATGCTATGTCACTTGCTGTCCCCCACCCCCAACACAGGAGATGCAGTGTAACCTGAGCCGGTCTGCTTCAGCCACTGAAAACACTTGCACAAGACTCTGGTAGCTTTCCAAACTGATTCACGTTTCCACTAAAGAAGGCAAGTTATTCGATTTTTCCCCCTTTTGGTTTCATTCACATTCATATCTATGCACAGAAAAGACTCGAAAAGACAAAACTGAAAAGCATTTACATATTTTCTTCAATTTTTGAGTAAAACAAGGAAGGTCGAGTATTCCAACTTCACCTGAGACCACCAAAACCCAACCAATAAGCTGATGGGCCTGCCCGGGGCCAATTTAACACATCTCCTTTCCTGGCTGAGCGGAGCTTACACTCTTGGGATGGAAATGCAGAGTCACACCTCACCTCCCGAGGATGGACTGTTTATACAGCAAAGCCCTTACTGCTCTACACTGCACGTTCCCCTGAGGAAGGGCTTCCAAGACATTCTCTAAAAGAATGCTGGCAGACCCATCCTTCCTGACAACCGTCCCTGCCCTAGCTCTTCCTTCTCTGCACTCCACTAGCCACGGCACGGTCTTCTATTACTGAACGATGAATCACACTCTGTCTTGTTTGCATAGCACGCGATGACTAAGTCCCTCATGGTCAGGGGTGAGATTAGTCTTTGCATCCAAAGGACCTAAAAAAATATCTGGTACACAGTAAGAGTTCAAAAAAGTTCTGAACTGACTCAACATTGAAACAAGAACCCATAAAATGATGCAATACTGCAATTTTCAAACTAAAGCACCAAGTTACTCTATCTTACTATTTCTAAGACTTTGACAAAGATGACAGCAATACAGAGTTTCCCAACCCCAGGGGCTTCTGTTTAAAAGTAGGCCAACGACGCTATGGGCAAATTGTTCAATTACTACCTCTAGTGAGTGGTATGTAAGAGCTATAAATCTCAAGTTAGATCATTATCTTTGTTGACACCAGCATACTTTCTAGAACAGCACTGTCTGATAAAAATATAATGTGAGACAAATCCATAATTTTGAATTTTCTAGTAACCATGTTTAGAAAACTAAAAACAGCAGAAATAATATTTTATTTAACCAAATATATCCAAAATATTACTTCAAAATGTAATCAATATCAAAACTATTAATAGGCTGGGGCGCTTGGGGGCTCAGTCAGTTGGGCATCTGCCTTTGGCTGGGGTCATGATCCCAGGGTCCTGGGATTGAGTCCCGCATTGGCTCCCTGCTCAGCAGAGTCTGCTTCTCCCTTTCCCTCTGCTCTTCCCCCCTGCTTGTGCTCTCTCTCAAATAAATAAATAAAATCTTTTTAAAAATTATTAAGAGGCTGTATCACGTTCTTTTTTTCCTACTGGGTCTTTGATATCCATTGTGTATTTTTTTTTTTAAGATTTTATTTATTTATTTGACAGAGAGAGACAGCCAGCGAGAGAGGGAACACAAGCAGGGGTAGTGGGAGAGGAAGAAGCAGGCTTCCAGCGGAGGAGCCTGATGTGGGGCTCGATCCCAGAGCACTGGGATCACGCCCTGGGCCGAAGGCAGACGCTTAACGACTGCGCCACCCAGGCGCCCCTGAAATCCATTGTGTATTTTATATTCATAGCACATCTCAATTACGACTTACCACATTTCAAGTGCTCAACAACCATAAGTAGCTACTGTACTGGACAGTACAGGTCTAGAATATATGTTTAAGGCAGAATATAAATGAAGTGGCCTTCCTTTTGGCATCAGTAATAAAGTTGCCAGTTGCCAGTTGCCCCAAATCCTCTTGGGTATACAACATTGGTCTTTCCAACTTCATTAAAACACGTATGTGAGGAAAAGGAAAAATGTAAAATCCCGAATATAAAACTGTGAATAATCGTTAAGATAAAAAAGTGGGGAAAGCATTTATAGTAAGAGGATCTTTAAAATATCTACTTTATTGGGGCATCTGGTTGGCTCAGTCGGTTAAGCATCTGCCTTCAGCTGAGGTCATGATCTCAGGGTCCTGGGATCGTGCCCTCCACCCCCCCAATCAGGCTCCTTGCTCAGTGAGGAGCCTGCTTCTCCCTCACCCACGGCCTACCACTCCCCCTGCTTGTGCTCTCCCTCTCTGTGTCAAATAAATAAATAAAATCTTTAAAGAAAAAAAATGTAAATATCTATTTGAGGGGCACCTGGGTAGCTCAGTCAGTTGGGCATCCAACTCTTGATTTCAGCTCAGGTCATGATCTCAAGGTCTTGAGATGGAGCCTGCTTAAGATTCTCTCTCCCCGGGGCGCCTGGGTGGCACAGCGGTTAAGCATCTGCCTTGGGCTCAGGGCGTGATCCCGGCGTTATGGGATCGAGCCCCACATCAGGCTCTTCCGCTATGAGCCTGCTTCTTCCTCTCCCACTCCCCCTGCTTGTGTTCCCTCTCTCGCTGGCTGTCTCTATCTCTGTCAAATAAAAAAATAAATTAATTAAAAAAAAAAAAAAGATTCTCTCTCCCCAAGGTACCTGGGTGGCTCAGTTGTTAAGCATCTGCCTTTGGTCAGGGCGTGATCCCAGGGTCCTGGGATTGAGCCCCATATCGGGCTCCCTGCTCCACTGAGAACCTGCTTCTTCCTCTCCCACTCCCCCTGCTTGTGTTCCCTCTCTCACTGGCTGTCTCTCTCTGTCAAATAAATAAATAAAATCTTAAAAGAAAAAAAAGATCGTCTCTCCCCCTCTCCCTCTGCCCATCTCCCAACTTGACTGCATTTGTGCATGCGCACGCTCTCTGTAAAAAAATTAAAATACAAAAATATCTATTTGACAGGGGATAGATAATGTATAAAGATGACCTGCTTGTAGCACAAGGCACTGGCCAGTAAAACTGATAGCTCAACACTAAGAGTTTGAAAACACACCTACACAAAACTCAAAGCAAAGTACAGAGATTGAGTGACAGATGAAAATTTAATAAGTGTGTCTCAAGATACACGACAGGAAACGGAGAGCTAGTGACTGGCTGATTTAAGTCCAATGTAGCAGGAGCAGCATTTCAAGTACAAAGAGGGGAGTGAGAGCATTATTCCACTGAAGCAGCATCATGCTTACCTTTTGCTGCCTTTCTGACTGTAAGAAACCAAGGCAGAGTCGAGGAATGGAGTGATAAGAACAGGTGGAAAGACAGGCTCGGGGACTGAAGGGAAAAACGGCAGTCCGTTATTCGCTTCTTACTAATCTGACATTTTTGTCCCCTAAACTTTGGTAAATTGTCTTGGACTTCGAAACAGTCTAGTGGCTATAACTTAAAATCTAAGACACAGGGAAGAAAAGGCATTGTCCCACATTTTAACTTTTGAGAAACTTGTTAGTCTTCTGAATGAAGACACAGAACACTTGTTGGGGGATGGAGAGCATCTCCTCCATAGTGGAGTATCTGGCAAGCACAGGAGGGTCAGTCGGTATGAACTGACGAGTGACAAGAAGCCGCCTAAGGCCATTGTTTGTTCTGGCCTCCCAGAAGCTAGCCCCTGGAGCAGAGGGAAAACGTGTGAGAGGTCACTAAACACAGTTCAAGGCACAGCCACACACCCACTGCTTCCAATCAGTGCCACAAGCGAGGTAAACTGGAGGGAAGAGCCAGCAGGGGTCTGCAGCCTTCTGGTTTCAGCAACAACTAAGTGACTGGCGTAAAGTATATCAGGATAAAATCTTTAACCTGAGCAGTAGGTCTACGAAGGCTGGTGCCTGTGACGACAGGGAAATTCCAAACTGCCCCTCTGTTTTGTTATCTCACCATCTCCAGCAGAGGAATAATGAGAAGATGAGCCAGGGGAAAAGGCTATGCAGCCCTGTCAGAAGTAAATATACCCGAGAAGAGAACAATTTTCCAAAGTGGAAAGAGGAGAAAGAGAATCCATCTTCCTGAGGGCTGACTCTGTCTTTCCAAGGCATATGCCTAAAAGGGTGGAGCAATGTCTCAAATTTGTTCAGGAGGCCAGAGCATCTGAAAATAGTGGTGTTCTTAACAGAATCAGAATATCATGAAATATTCAGGTACAGTATAAAAAATGTTTAATATAGGGGCGCCTGGGTGGCTCAGTCGGTTAAGCATCTGCCTACGGCTCAGGTCATGATCCTGGGGTCCTGGGATCAAGGTCCGCCCCGGAGCTCCCTGCTTAGCAGGGTGTCTGCTTCTCTCCCTCTGCCCCACCCCTTCTCCCTCCCCTTGCTTTTGCACTCTCTCCCTCTCAAATAAATAAACTCTTTTTTAAAATGTTTAATATATAGTAGCAGAAGCCTAAGACTTAGAACAAACAGAATACACAAAACATGATATGACTTTTTAAACAAGCCAGAGTCAAACCACTTTAAAGTTAACACAAAAATTAAAAACAAAGTGAACATCTCCAGCAAGGATAGAGTACAAAAGATAAAAGATAAGTAAACAGTGTAGTCACTGTTTGTTTAAAAGAATCAATGTGAGGGGCACCTGGGTGGCTCTGTCACTTAAGTGTCTACCTTCAGCTCAGGTCATTCCTGGAATCTAGCCCCTCATAGGGCCCTGCTCAGCGGGGAGTCTGCTTCTCCCTCTGCCTCTCTCCCTGCTCATGCTTGTTCTCTCTAATAAATAAATAAATAATCTTTAAAAAAATCAATGTGAAAAGCACATTTAGACACTAAGGACACAAGCCAGGAAGGGTCAGAAGATTAACTGACTCCTTAATTCAAATGGTGCCACATCGGAATTGTTGTACTTCCAATTTCTAACTGGTAGAGGCCTTACAAAGCAATTTATAAAAATCAGTCTACGAACCTTAAGTGCTGGTTTGAGAATATCATACAGTAAGATACTGAAGGTAAATAGAAATTTTTACCACATCTCTCTATCAAAGTCAGAAATAGAATTTTAAGTGATTAAAGACTCAGTACAGGATGTTTGCTGAATGAAGTCAGAACAGGGTATCAATAGACAGACATAACCATTTCAAAAATTATTCTGTGCTTAAAGATTATATGTTTTTAAGACTCAGTGTATGACATAGCTCAGAATACAAATTGTACACAGAATTTCAAAGTCTATAGCAGTTTTAAAAAGGAGAAGGAGGGGGCCGAAATCCAACCAAGCCAAAGAGATCTGGAGCATTAGGCAATTTTTCTAGAAGATGAAACTCTGTGTCATGATGCAACCGCCTGCAATTACGAATGTCTTTGTACAGCTAAGTTTCAGTGGAGATTTATTTTATGTTCCTGCTACTTAGACAAACAGAAAATATGCAACCTCCCAAAGTTCCTCCATCTGCAAAAGAATTTTTTAAAAAGGGAACACAGAAAGCTGAATAATCTGAGCTATTTTGCTCTTTTACACAAATTTCTACAAAACTCCTGTGACTCTGTAACTCTAATACCACAAGCTTAAAGAAAGTACTAAAAGGGACAGAAATTACTAGGCCTGGTTAGTGTCTCCCAGAAGAACTTACTTAATAGGTCGACAGCAGTCAATTACACTAATGTGTCAAAAGGAGAAAATGTGCTTAATATAGCATCATAAAATTTTAGAATCAGAAGAGACCTTAGCAATCTAGTTCAACTTCCTCATTTTACCACTGAGGAAATGGACTCTAAAAAGTGAAATCACTTGTTAAGGTCCCAGTTACTTAACAGTCTAGGACATAAAACCTCAATCTCCAGATTAAAGACTCCTGACCCTAACGTGTCCTGATGAATAAAAGTCTCTGATCTGGGGCACCTGGGAAGCGCAGTCGTTAAAGCGTCTGCCTTCGGCTCAGGGCGTGATCCCGGCGTGCCGGGATCGAGTCCCACATCGGGCTCCTCCGCTGTGAGCCTGCTTCTTCCTTTCCCACTCCCCCTGCTGTGTTCCCTCTCTCGCTGGCTGTCTCTCTGTCACATAAATAAATAAAATCTTTTAAAAAAAAAAGTCTCTGATCTGTTACATACAGCAGTGAGAGGAGTCAATCCCCAGGCAAGTTAAAATTGGTGTCCCTTTCCAATCTTCACTAAAGAATAAAAGTAAGCATACTGTCTCTTCCCCTTCAACAATCAGACACTGCCCATACTAAAAGCAAACACATACCAGCTGCTTGTTCCGAACAAGAAAAAGGCACAAAGGTAACTAACCAAACAATTATTTGGTTTTTCTCCCTCTTAATAAAATCTCTCTTGTTTTTACTCTGCAAATAAGCAAACTTAATCTTTGCTATATAGATTTTCAGATCCAGTGGGGGGGGGGTCACATTTCTATTTTCACAGTACTGAAGGATACCCAGATATTTCAAGAGAAGACACCACTCTACTTATTTTCCTTACGAGTCCCTAAGATGCTTTTCTGTACAACCACCCTCCCTAGATACTGTAAACAGAGACGAGGAACTAGTTTCATTTGGATCTTAATACCCAGCTTCATTGTTGGTTATTTTTTTCGTTGCTTAGGTAATCTTCCATACAGACACACAGCAGGTCCTATCAGACCTTAGAAAGAAAAACCCCACCTTGGGGGTGCCTGGCTGGCTCAGTTAGTAGGGCATGTGACTGTTGATCTCTAGGTTGTGGGTTCAAGTCCCATGTTGGGTGCAGACATTACTCAAAATTATAATCTTTGAGAGAGAGAGAGAGAGAGGAAGGGGGGAGGAAGGGAGGGAGGAAGAAAGGAAGGAAGGAAGACAGACCTCACCTTTACTTAAACTCTGGGAAATAAAACTGACAAACATACAAAGGGGCCTGAAATTTGGCAAGGCACGAGTTCCAACATGAGAAGCAGGAGATGCTTTTCCATGCTGAATATTTAACTCCTCATAAATTACAAGTTCTTCAGTGACAACTGTTCATTAAAAATGTGCCCTTTAATAATGGCAAGACGCTCCTACTCAAACTAACTTTCAAAAACATGGCCAGGAAGAAAGGTTTTAATTTCCCATACTGGTAGAAGTGGGTTTTTCCCCATTCTGACTTAAATGAAAAAAGAAAACTGAGCTGACACCTAACTTCCTTACCAACAGGCAGCCAGGAAGACACCAGGGACTAAATGCAAGGGAAAGAAGAATTCTAACATTTACTGAGTTTTACACACATTAATTCATTTAATCTGCATGACAATTACATGAAGTAGCTATAATCCCCAATTTACAGATGAGAACACTGAGCTCCAAAAGGTTAAGCAGTTGGTAGGAGGTCTTCCATAAAGTAACATAGCCGGGATCTGCTGCCAGGCAAAGGACTGACTTCCATTACTAGCCCTGCATTCCTCAAGGGCAGAAGTGTGCCTGTTCCACTTAACTTCGTATCTCCAACATCTGGGCTAAGGCCTCCCTACAAAAGGTACTCAATAAATGCCTGACAGATACTAAAAATAAAAAATAACTGGTAAAAACGACAACAACAAAACTCAACTTAAAACTGGTCAAAGGACATGAATACACATTCTTTCAAAGATACAAAAATGGCCAACAGGCACATGAAAAGATGTTCAACATCAAAAATCTTTAGAGAAATGCAAATCAGAATTATAGGGAGATACCACCTCACACCCATTACGATGACTACTACCAAACAATTGAAAAATTACAAGTGTTGGTGAGGATGTGGAGAAATTGGAGCCCTTTGCACTGCTGGTGGGAATATAAGATAGCGCAGACGTTGCGGAAAGAGAATGGTGGTACCTCAAAGAACTCAAAAGAATTACCATATGATCCAACAATTCCACTTCTGGGTATATATCCAAAAGAACTGAAATCAGGGTCTCAAAGTGATATTTGTACACCCATGTTCATAGCAATACTCATAACAGCTGAAACACAGAAGCAATCCAAGTACCCACTGACCAGATGAGTGGATAGGAAAATATGGTCTATACATATAATGGAATAGGATTCAGCCTTAGAAAGGACAGAAATTCTGACACATGCTACAACATGGAGGAACCCTGAGGACATTATGCTAAGTGAAATAAGTCACTCACAAAAAGACAAATACTGTGTGATTCCACTTACATGAGGTAATCAAAGTCATAGAGACAGAAGGTAGAATGGTGGTTGCCAGGGGCTGGAGAGGGGGAATGGAGAATTGGTATTTAATGGATAGTTTCACTTCTGCAAGATGAAGAGAGTCCTGGAGAAGGACAGTGGTAGTGGCTGCACAACAGGAAGGTACTTACCGTCACTGAACTGTGAATTTAAAAATGGTCACAATGGTAAATTGTATGTTATATGTATTTTACCACAATAAAAACAACTGGAAAAAAAGATAGTCGGTAGTCTTTCATATACTTTTATGCTAAACACTAACATACTAATGTTCTGCATGTTGTTTTTACACTTAATATTTGAAGGTCGAAATAAAAGATAATTGGTATATTCTCCAAAGAAGCTATACAAATGCCCAATAAGCACATGAAAAGGTGTTTAACATCACTAGTCATGAGGCAAATGCAAATCAAAATTATAAGATACCTCGCTTCACTCTCACTAGGATGACTGCAATTAAAAAACAAAAACAAAAAACAAAAACAAAAAAAAACCATGAGTTGGCAAGGATGTGGAAAAAATGGAACCTCACTCGTTGCTGATGGCACAATCACTTTAGAAAACAGCTGTGTGGTTCCTCAAAAGGTAGAGCTCCCATATGAACCAGCAATTCCACTCCCAGGTATACACCCAAGATAAATGAAAACATAAGTCCACTCATACCCACAAATGTTCAAAATAGCGTTATTCCTAAAAGGCAAAAAGCAGAACCCAAGTGTCTGCCAGCTCATGAACAACAAAAAGATGGTACATTCAAGAAATAGAAATATGATTTAGTCCTAAAAAGAATAAAGTATTGATTCATGCTGCAACATGAACTTTGAAAACATTTAATAGCAGTCTTACAGTATGATTCCATTTACGTGACAGGTCTAGAATAGGCAAGTCTATAGAAACAGAGTAGGGCTGGGAATACAGGGTTTCTTCTTGGTATGAAGAGAAGATACTAAAACTGAAAGGTGGTGATAGTGGCACAACTTTGCACAAAAAGATAGTTTACCCAGCAGTTTTTCCTGTTTACCACCTACTAGCCAGTATTTTTGACCAAACAACACAAAAAAGACTTGTGGAAAACTCAGTGATTATAAAATACCAGAGACCAGTAGGATGAATTCCTCATCAGGGCAGGGAAGCCTCTCCCTGATGTAAACCCAAACTTCTTAGTTTTACTTCCTGTTAGTTGCCCTCAAAATACAGAGCAGCAGACTATCCGCTACTATCTCAACATGCTACTTTTATGCCTCATTATCTTTGCTCAATCTGGTCTAGAATGTCTTACCTAAACTGTCCCTGCCTCGAAACCCCAGATTTCCATCAATACCAAACACAAGTGCAAATTCCTACTGGGGAATCCAGGGAATCCTCCTCCAGGGAGGAGATACCCAACGGACACACATACCCAACCCTAATGAAGTGATGACCTTCCAGGGTCCCACCTTAGGTCCCACCGTACTTACTGTAACTGTCCCACTCGTGAGACACAGAGCTCCTTGTTTGTACCTAGGAAAGTCTTCTGAACACAACAGATGTTTGGTAAACTAGCATTTCTGGAGATTTCTAGGACACTTTCTATTGGTCACATTCACCTGAAAAGCTTTTCTATAAACCTAACCATGCACTAAACAAACACAGGCAACCAGTGATACAGGACCAGCCTTTCCTATGTCTCCATGCTCCCTGGCTGATTTGGCATGTGAAAGCCCAGGCTCCCTCCGCACTACTGCTACCACCTAACAAGGTTATCCAGAGCTCTCCGGTTCAACAAAGCCGAATCGCTCCCATTAATACAGCAACCACATAGGGTGGACAGGATAGGTGTCACCCCCACTTTACAGAGCAACAAGCAGAGAGAGGTTAAACAACTTGCCCAAGCTGAGGCTGAAGCAAATCCAGGACCTCAAACTTCTTAACTGTAGTTCTGATTCCTCATGCTAGTTTGCTGAGAGTACTTCCAGTGAAAATTTTACACTTTCAATTACTTAAAAATAGTAATATAAATTCAGTTGGAAGGACATACTCTAAAACACTGGGATGATTTTCTCTGGGCAGTAGGATTATGGGTAACTTGCTTTTTTCTGTGTTTTTGTACATGTGTTTATTTTATACGTTATGCATTGAACCCGCATACTATAAGACAACTAATATATATATATTATTTTAATTTTTTAAATTTAAATTTTATTTTTTTGATGTAAAGTTCGATGATTCATTAGTTGCATATAACACCCAGTGCACCATGCAATATGTGCCCTCCTTACTGCCCATCACCAGTCTATCCCAGTCCCCCACCCCCCTCCCCTCTGAAGCCCTCAGTTTGTTTCTCAGAGTCCATAGTCTCTCATGCTTCATTCCCCCTTCTGATTACCCCCCTTTCTTCATCCCTTCCCCTACCGATCATCCTAGTTCTTATGTTCCATAGATGAGAGAAACCATATGATAATTGTCTTCCTCTGCTTGACTTATTTCACTTAGCATTATCTCCTCCGGTGCCGTCCATGTTGCAGCAAATGTTGAGAAATCTTTTTTTTTTTTTGATAGCTGAGTAATATTCCATTGTATATATGGACCACAACTTCTTAATCCAGTCATCTGTTGAAGGGCATCTCAGCTCCTTCCATGATTTAGCTACTGTGGACAATGCTGCTATGAACATTGGGGTGCATGTGGCCCTTCTCTTCACTATGTCTGTATCTTTGGGGTAAATACCCAGTAGTGCAAACTAATATATATTATTAAAACACAGGGCCGTTGTAAAACTGATATATAAGGAAAAAACACATGAGAACCTCCAAAAAATAAGCACTTCACTGGAAAACATTTTCTAAAATCTAAATTTGACTCTGAAACTAGATCCTCAATGTAACAACGTAAGTAAGCCAAATACGCCTTACAACAGAAATCAGCAATATGGTTTCAAGCATACAGTTTTTTCTAGTCACCCATGTGTGAAAGAAACTTAGTGATAATAGTTTTCTTTCACTTAGGCCATAAAAAAAATTGCCATGTCTAGAAATTAGCTTATTTATTCTACAGTCCGGAAAAGAAAAGTCTAATAGGATCCTTCCTGCCTTAAAGTATTAGAACATAATGTCTCCAATAAGAAATCACTCTTAGAAGTAAATCAGTTAAAGAGACAAGGCAGGAGGTCAAAAGATTTGGTTACAAGATTTTTAGGAAAATATCCCTAATATCTCTTATCTTTCCTGAGGAGAGAGGGGAGGAAATATGCCAAATATTTCAACACACTACACAACTAAGATTTGTAGAGTCTGGGGGGGGAAATCTCATTAAAGTTGCCATCCCTTTGTACATCAAACCCAAATTTCGGATGATTTGTACACCCTGAACATCTGGATCTTCAGGCCTTTAACTTCAGCGAAGATACAGTAAATCAAGGACTCGGCAGTTTTAAGTGTGAAAAATGGGCAGAGTTCAAACTGGGATCTAATCCAAGCTATACTTAGACCTAGGTAAGCAAAGGAGAATACAAATATCAAACTACTTAATATTCGAGTTGCAGGTATATTAGACCTTATGCTTATATACAACATTAGGGCAGGAAAATGTCTGTACTCTCGTTAGGATCCCTGAGAAGAGAGGTAGAAGGGAATACATTTCCCCAGGAAAAGAGATACCAGAGAGTGTTCCCAATAGGGATTCTGTAATACTACTATTTCCTCTTTTAAAAGATTTTACAAAAATAATTTTAAGCGTCTGCCTTCGGCTCAGGGCGTGATCCCAGGGTCCTGGGATGGAGCACCACATCGGGCTCCCTGCTCCGCTGGGAGCCTGCTTCTTCCTCTCCCACTCTCCCTGCTTGTGTTCCCTCTCTCGCTGGCTGTCTCTCTCTCTGTCAAATAAATAAATAACATCTTTAAAAAATAATAATAATAATTTTAAGATTTTGTTGCTGAACCACTTGAGATAGACAATTAAAAACCAGACCCACCCATTGAGTTAGTGCTAGTGGAATCTGTCCTTCTGGAAGTGCCAGATGGAGATTAAAAAAAAAAAAAAAAAAAAAACAACTCTTTACTAATGGTGGCCAAGATTCCTTGGTACTTGGTGCCAGGACCAGGATATTAACCCAGACGTCCGAGCCAAATCCAAGGCTGGTTAATTACTATCCGCCAACATTTAAAAAAAAAAAAAAAAAAAAAAAGCCTTCTCCGTTCCCGTGATTGAAATCTGAAGAGAGGTCGCTCCTACTTGAAATTCTTGTGTAGTACCATCAGTCAATATGTTTTCCCTTAAAAGAGCATTGTAACTGAAATGCTGATTTAAAGCATATGGATTCCCTGAGCTCCATCTACATGGGAAACATATACTACATATATTAAAAATATATAAGATGCCGTAATAGTTTAAAGCCTCCCTAAGCAGTTATCTAAAAAATTCATATCCAGGGCAATCCTGACAATGCTTTCCAATTAAGACTGAAGAGACTTACATGAAGGTTTATATTAAACAGAGATTTTTGAACCATGAAACTTTTAAGATTCTTTTTTTAAAAAAGACTTTTTTTTTTTTTTTTAAAGGAAGGCTTTGCTGCCAGGAGCACAATTCCCGGAAAAAGCTATATATGCAAATGTCAGTTACAAGGCCTCCCAGGGTTGAGCAAAGATCCTGCATACAAATAGCAAAGTAAACACTCAATAGCAAGTCTGAACGTCAAGTACGCGTCTGGCCTTCCCACCAGCCACTAAGGTGCCACTGCCAACATACTCTTCGCACTGCTTAAAATATCATAACGTAGGGTTCAATTTCTAGTTCTGTACTCGCTAGCCGTGTGGCCTTGTAGGCAAGTTCGTAAAACTGAGCCTCATATGTTCCCTCATATTTAACTTTTTCTTCAACAAAATCAATAATGTTATTATTCTGTATTTTTCACTATTTTAAAATATCTTAATAAATACATATTTTAAGGACTACAATCTATATGGCCTTTATTGGTCCCCTCCCAAACTCCCACCTCAGGACCTTTGTACCTGCTGTTGCTTCTTCCTACTATGCCCTTTCCTCAGGGATCTACATTCCTTCACTTCCTCTAGATCTTTACTCAAGTCACATTCTCATCAAGGTCTCCTATTGCCACCCTATCTAAAATTTCTATTACCCTAACTCTTGTCCCCAAAACTGCATTTTCCCCCTTCCCTGACTTATTTTTTTTATACCATGTATCACTGTCCAACATACAATAAATTTTATTGATATGGTTATTGTATGCCTCCCCTACTTGAAGGGGGCTTCC
The DNA here is from genome assembly GCF_017311325.1 of Ursus maritimus. Taxonomy (NCBI): domain Eukaryota; kingdom Metazoa; phylum Chordata; class Mammalia; order Carnivora; family Ursidae; genus Ursus; species Ursus maritimus. The sequence goes on from NW_024425897.1 coordinate 23,297,488, forward strand.
AAGAGAACAAAGATTTCCGTTTTATTCATTGCTATACCATCAGCACCCAGAACAGCACCTGGCACACAGCCATGCTCAATAAATATCTGTTGAATGAATACCAAATGAGACTTAATACAGCCCACAGATAGGTACCCCACAGCCCCACCTGCTGCCTTTGGGGGGAATATCACAACACTTCAAAAATACTGTAAAGAACTATCAGCTTGTCAGGACTGATCAACAACACTGTTCACTCTTTACATCTGAAAAAAACACTGGACCTCACACCTCATTTGTACAAGAAAGAGAATTAAGAAGCTGATAATTGGGATAAAGTGGAAAGTTATACGGGGTAAAAAGCTTCACTTTAGTTAACACTGAACAAAACTTCCTTTTAATGTTAATATTAAGCCATCTCAGGGATCCTGGGTGGCTCAGCCGGTTAAGTGTCTGCCTTCAGCTCAGGTCGTGATTCCAGAGTCCTGGGACTGAGCCCTCCATTGGGCTCCCTGCTCGGCACAAAGCCTGCTTCTCCCTCTCCCTCTGCTGCTCCCCCTGCTTGTGCTCACACACACACTCTCTCTGTCAAGTAAACAAAATCTTTGAAAAAAAATATTAAGCCATCTCCATGTAACTTTACTACCTCACCCTCTGCTTTTTTCTTTAGCTTTGACTTCTATAAAACCAATCTTAAAACTTAGGGACCTCCTATCTGCAATTAACTAAATATTTACCAAACACAGTACTCCGCAGAATCCTACAGAGGGTGCTATAAAGTGAAATAAAAGGGGCACCTAGCTGGCTCCATTGGTGAGCATGCAACACTTGAGCTCGGGGTTGTGGGTTCAAGCCCCACACTCGATGTAGAGATTACTTTTAAAAATCTTAAAGTGAAAGGTCCTTACCATATACATTCCCAGAATGAAATATATATGTGTGTGTGTGTGTGTGTGTGTATCTGTGTGTGTTGTGTGTGGCCATATATGGCCAGAAATATATCTGCAAATAACAATCAAGAACACCAGGCATGCTGAACTGAAAAATTCAAAGATGTCTCCCTTTGTATGGAGTACAAGAGGACCAGTTCATCTCTTATGAACCATCCATTGGGCTTAGAATCCCAACAGAGACAGTGCTTAAAAGCAAAGGTCAAACATTACTGAGTTAAGTTCACATGTATTTATGTATGAGTCACATGGGATGCAACAGACTCAATGTTAGACACTGGGTTAAAAAAATAATAATAATATAAGTAAGAAGGGCACCAAATTCGAAACTCCTAAAGAACAGAAACCAGATTGGCTGAGGTCGTGCTTAAGCACAAGCAGGAGCTTAAGCAATTCTTGAAAAGGTAGGGAAAGGCATGATCTTTATCTTCAGACAATATCCACAAGGGATCCCACCCAGTTTCAGGTTTCTTACTCCTTTGAACGAGGGGGCCTAAGATGTACTTTTACACTTTCTGTAAACATCAGAAACCCAGCACCAGCCTTGTTCTACCAATTGTCCACCTCCTTTGGTTTAATAAGGCCCAGCCTTGCTTCTTGCCAGGAATTTACTATACTGATCTAGTAACTAAGCACCTGGAGTCAATACCTGAGCTCAAATGCTGACACCACCACTTATTAGTTGTATGACCCTGGGCAAGGTACTTGACCTTTCGATGCCTCCTCTGTAAAATGGGGATAATGATAGCACCTTCATTAGGTGAGGATGATTAATGAGATAAAACATAAAAGACTTGCCCAAAGCCTGACCAAAGGAAGCCCTCAATAAAGGTTGTTATTATTTCCAGAGGAAAAAAATGCCCCAAGGCTGAGGAGCAACATAACTGAGGATCCTTACAAAAGGTTATCATTAAACCCAAAAGTCAAACACATTTGTTCTCCTGACTTGTGGATACCATAGGTTATAGTAATAATAATAAAACAGTAACACCAACCAGAATCATAACCACAACAGCAGCAACGCTAACACTGAGCTCTTACTGGCCAGGCACTGTCTTAACCTAAAACAGGAAGAAGGCAAGGTTGCTTTAAAAAAAAAAAAAAATCCAATTTTCTCTACCCTCCTTTTTTAAATACGGTAACTGGTGGCCAAGTTTTGCTAAAAACAGGTATGTAGAAGATTACAGACTTGACGTGTAATTTCTTCATACCAAAGAGGTGGGGCTGTGAAGGGAGGAGAGGGTGGTGCTCGGTTCCTGCCAGATGGAAAAGCCACATGAAGTGGAGAAACAGCCGAGTTCGGGGTTTATCCCCAAATCAAAATCAGATTTTTGAAGCACAGGACCTCCAAATTAGGGGAATCAGAAGGCTCTGCTTCTAAAATAACCTCTAAACAAGTGTCATCTGCCAATCCCCTGCCGAGGGAGAAGGCTCGGGTTACGGGGCAGCGGTGTTATTTCAGAAATCCTTGTCACCTCTTGTCATCCACCTTCTCCGAGAATCACAGTCCCACCTGGGGGGAGGGGGACAAAAGCCACAGCCAGGCAGGCCTGAGGCCAGCCGGGCCAGCCCGCCGGCCGGCGCACGCACCGAGGCCACGGCCAGGGTGCCCTCCATTCCGGCTCGCGGGCACCGGGTGGCAAGGCCCGAGGAACACTCCCGAGACCGGGCGGCATCGCCCGGGGGCAACAGGTCCCGCCGGGGCCCGGCCTCCGCGGGGTCCGGGCCGTCCCAGGCCCCCCAGGGCCGAGGGGAGGGGAGCGGGGCGCCCGGGAGGGAGCGGCGCCTGGGGCGGCGCAGGGGCAAGGAGTCCAAGCTCCATCTTGAGGCGGACGGAGGAAGGGAAGGCCGGGCTCGGCGCTCACAGGGCCGGCCACTTTTCCGGCTCCGCGGGGGAGCACCCCAGGGACCCCCGGCCTCCAGGGCCACCCGCTCGGGACTCCCCGGGTCCCCCTCGGGAGCGGCCCCGCTCGCGGCACTCGGGGCCCTCCCGGACGCCGGGCCCGGCCCCCCACCCCCGGCCCCGAGCCCGGCGGACGGGAGCGGGCCCGGGCGGGCGCAAGGGGAAGGGGAGGAGGGCACCAGGGAAGGGGAGATGGCCCGCGCCGCGCCCCGCTCACCGCCGCCTCGGTCGCCGCCAGTCGTCGCCACCTGCCCCACTGCAGCAGCAGCAGCAGCCGCGCGGCCGCCGCCTCCCGCCTCCCGGCTCGTCGGCTCGGGGCGGGGGAGAGCGTGACGCGCCGCCGCCGCCGCGGGGCCGGGCGGGCGCGCGCCGCCAGGAGAAGACGCCGCGGCGGCTCCTCCCCCGCGCTCGGCCGCCGCGCCCGCCCCCGGCCGCAGCCGCCCGGCGCCTGAGCCCCGCGCCCGGAGCTCCGCGCCCACCGCGGCCCCTGCCCGAGCGCCGTACCGCCGCCTCTTTGTCTGCACCCGCCACTGCCGGGGAGCCGAGCGCCAGCCGCCCGGCGCGCCCGCCGTCCCGCCCTCAGAACCTAATGAGGACCGGGATGGGAGGAAGGGGTGAGGGAAGCCCCCAGAGGCCTGGACCAAGGGGCTTCTCCTCATTTCGGTTAGTTGCGCGTTTTCTGAAAGTGTTCCCAGAATTGGCAGGTCACACCGGAGAGCTCTATTCAGTCCTGACCACAGCCTGCTAGCTTGGGGCTGACTGGTTTTCTTTTTCTTTCTCTCTTTTTTTCTTTTTGGCCAGACCCAGGGTGAGAAATCCTTGGACACAAGCCAGGAGCTGCCCACAGCAGGTTAAGTTTAGGAAGCGTCGTCTCTGCCCTCCTTTCCCTCCGAGGAAAGACCCCGGGTGCGGCATCCCTGGGAAAACCTGAAAGGAGCCGCCTACAGCAAGTGAAGCCTGAGAAGGACCATCTCTGTCTGCAGTCTCCTTTCCTCCAGGGAGAGACCGGGGGTTTAAAATCCCTTGAAACAAGCCCAGCACTTGCTCCATTCGTTTGAGAAAAGCCTCTTTTATTCGCCCCAGCCGCTTGGACGAAAGCCCTGGTTAAAGTCCCGTGCTCCCTCCTCCCCGCAGGGATCGCCCTTCAAAGCTTTTGAAAGGGAGCGGAGAGGAGGCAGCCACGGCCTGCTCGGGGCCGCTGCCGCAGAGGGCAGCCAGCATTTCACTCGCACCGACCATGGCAACCCCAGACGCTTTGCAGCTCCTGGGAGGAATTTGCAGCTGTCAGGGAGCCCAGGGTTTTGCAGCGACCCCGAGGTGGATAAGGGGCCCCCGGGCCTCCTCCTCCTGCGGGGTGGGAGAGAATAATCGGGAGAGCGACCCCTTTGCTGACCTTTATTCAAAGCACTGTGCTGCTGGACCAACAGGCTCGCACAGAGCATAGGGAGGGAACTACGTTGGAAATGGTCGAAGTTCTGAACAAAGTAAATTTATCTGCTGGCCCCTCCCCTCGATTCACGTTTTAAATCCAAAAATTATATTTCTTAATTCAACACTGCCCTCGTTTGCAAGCTGCGAGGTCAAAGTGGTTGGGGGCGCCCCTGAAATCCAGGATCCGTAGTCCTAATCTGAAAGACTCACCTCACCCCCTCATCTGAACACTTCAGCTCTAACAAGTCACCTATATAATCATAGAAGCCACAAGATGAGGTCACTGTTAATGGTGGGGTGCAACTGTAAACGCTTGTTTTTATCTTTTCTCCTCTACTCATTCTGCTGAGCCTGTCTTTGTTTTAAAATGCTGATATTTTGTTCATTATAGATTTTTTGCATTTTTATTTTTAAATATTGCGTTCAAACATGATTTCTCTAAACTACTGAGTTTTTAGTAGCCATTTAAATTCTGTGACCGAGGCCTGGTCCCAGCCTCCTGGCAGAACACTGACTGGGCTCAGTCCCACAGAATGGCCCATACTAGGACTAAAGAACATGCTCTGTTCTACCTCAAATTAAGCTCTCACATTCCATTTTTAGATTTAGCCACTGATCATTTTAAAATGCATGTCTTCTGTAAAAGTATTGGAACTGCTCAATTGACAAGATTTTGGAAGATGGAGGGAAGTAGCGGAAGTAGAAAGCCAGGTAGGGTCTCCCAAATCTTCATTTTACAAAGTGAGGAAATTGGTGAATACCTGCATTTTGTTTGTTTGTTTGTTTTCTGGAACAAAAAATAAAGGTTAAATCATATCATTGATGTAACCAATGGGCATAACTACAAATAGTGGTAGAACTGTGTTGAGGGAGAGAGGTAGTAGTGCTTTAATCATAACAGAATGTCAATAGATGATGTCTACAGATGATAAATAAGTAGCAATATAAGTGTATTCTTAGAGGTACAGAAGTTACTACCAGAAGAACAAAAAGCAAAAAAATAGTGGTCTCAGGGTGCCTGGCTGCTCAGAGCATGTGACTCTTGGTCTCAGGGATGTGGGTTTGGGCCCCATGTTGAGTGTAGAGATTACTTAAAAATAAAATCTATTAAAAAAAAATGTGGTCTCTGGGAAAGATGGGGTGGGGAAAGTGGGCACAACAATGTTGCTTTTCACTATAAACCCTGATATACTTTATTTTTTAAAACCATGTGTATGCATTACTTTGTTCCCCCCCAAAAGAGTATTTAAGATCCTCAAATAAAATGAGTAAAGAATATTCTCTGCAAATAAGACGAAATCAGAAAGGCAGACAAACCCTAAGAGACTCTTAACTATAGTCTCTTATAGAGACTCTTAACTATAGCCTTTCTTAACTGTAAGAGACTATTAACTGTAGGAAACAAACAGGGTTGCTGGAAGGGAGGTGGGTGGGGGGATGGGGTCACTGGGTGATGGGCACAAAGGAGGGCACTGATGTAATGAGCACTGGGTGTAATACGCAACTGATGAATCATTGAACTCTACATCTGAAACAAATGATATACTGTATGTTAATTAATTGAATTTAAATAAAATAAGATTAAAAAATATTCTCTGCAAAGTGACAGATGTTTGTGGTTTATGTCTACACTGCTGTTTAGCATTAATTCTTTTTTCTGCCAGTGTTCCACAGTACTGCAGGTTTATTATTTTGTTTATTACCTGTCTTACTCCACCTCTACTGGAATGTAAATTCCAAAAGAGTAAGGATTGTCAGCTCTTGTTTGTCGCTCTAGCTGCATCCTGAGAATAATACTTGGTCCATAGTAGATTATTAAAAAAGATGGAGTGAAAGACTTCAGGTTCTAAATAACTGGGGACTTTTCCTCTGTATTTTCTCTTCTTTTTAAAAAGAACAATAAATGTTCATTCTATAAAATTCAAGCAAGCAAAATGAAGAAAACAAAACAGTTATAATCCCACACATCCAAAGGAAATTACTATAAATAATGGTTTTAAATATTTCATTACTGTTTAGAAATATTTTAAATCTCTCATTAAGGCACTTACAGTTCTTACTGCCATTCAAAAGCAACACTCACTATAAAATAGTGGTTGGAGAGTCTTTGCACACTGCTATAAGAGTGTGAGGATTTCTAGAGCTTTTGAAATAGAAAATGAAGCCAAGGCTGTCAGAGTAAAAATATCCCTAAATTAAAAGTAAATTTTCTTTTTCTTTCTCTTTCTTTTTTCTTTTTTTAAGTTCCTGAACCATGATAGATAATTAAATAATAATTAAATTATATAATTATATAATAAATAATAATTTAAAATGTAACTCGTAAGAGGTAGTCCATGACTAAAATAATCTCTATAAAGAAGACCTAGGAATTCATTTTCACTATGCTATTTTTTTAAATTACATCTATTTTGAGCTCCTGGTTGGCTCAGTCAGTTAAGCGTCTGCCTTCAGCTCAGGTCATGATCCCAGCGTCCTGGGATCGAGCCCTACAACCGGCTCCCTGCTCAGTGTGGAACCTGCTTCTCCCCCTGCCTCTGCCTCTCTCTCTCTCCCTCTCTCATGAATAAATAAAATCTTTTTAAAAATAAGTAAATAAATAAATTACATCTATTTTCATTAGCATTGTTTCAGAAACCAGAGTCAAGTTAGCTTCACTCATCCCACGAATATTTACTAAACCCCTACCTACACTGTCCCAGGCACTGTTCCAGGTTTTGGAGGGGACAGCAGTGAAGTCCTGTCCTCCAGCCTTGACTTTGCCTGCTATCTGGTTTGCTAACTCAAGGTGTGGTAATCACTGTTCTATGAATTCCACTAGTTCAATGTCCGCAGTGAATATAATGCACCAGCCCATGCCTCTGGTTGATTCCATTCAGCTCTGCTAAAAAATTAGAGAGAGAATTATAAAGTCAGATACAAAAAAATATTTATGTTAACTTTGACGTTTGGGGAAATGTTTACATTTTCTTGCAAAGGTAAGGACCTACAGCTGGTTCATATAATGAAAAGGTGAACTATCCCATACATATATTGAATCGTTATGTTGTACACCTGAAACTAATATAATGTTATATGTCAATAATATCTCCCCCCCCCCCAAAAAGTGACTAATCCAGAGCAAGACAGAGTCTTCAGTTGCAAAGAAAGGAAACAGAATATAAATCCCACAATCCATGATGAAACAGTCACAAACTATTTGGGGCCAAAAAATAATTTTATCACTGAAATCAATTAAGACTGTCTGCTATTTCTACTTTATTATACAAAGAATGCTGACAGGGGGTACCTGGCTGGCTCAGTTGGTAGAGTGTCTGACTTTTGATCTCAGGATTTTAAGTTCGAACCCCACACTGGGTGTAGAGATTATTAAGAATAAGATCTTTAAAAAAACCAAAAACTAAAAATGCTGGTGTTAGGGGTTTCGTGGAATTTTTCAAAAAGCAAAATGATGAAAGAATGACAGGCTAAATGTAAATTCCTACCACCACTTCCCAAAGGGAACCATCTCGTGACAACAAAAGCCATATTGTACACACTGAGTTAACAAAGAACGATGTCCGTAGGGCCCCACACATCCTGATGTAAACTGTATTTAAGGCCTTCTAAATAGACTGCTACTTTGAGTGCGTGTAGTTTCATGATGAGGGGGTTGAACAAGATGACTTATCAAGTTCCTACCACAAACATTTTTTAAGACTCTGTGACTTTTCTCCCGTAAAGCAAAACATTTGTGAAATCGGTGGTTGATGCAGCCCTTCGAACCTAATTCAACAAATATTTGTTGAGTGCATGAAAAGCTGATCCGATCTTCAGCAAAAAATCAAGCAGGCTCAAATACATGTATATACATGTTCACAGCAGTACGATTCATAAGAGCCAAAAGTTAGAATCAGCCGAATGTCCGTTAACAGATGAACAGGTAAACAAATTATGCTACAGAAATACAGTGAGATACTACCAATCAAAAGGAAAAAAAATGAAGTACTGGCCCCTGCTACAAGCTGAATGCACCTCAAAAACATGATGCCCAGTGAAAGAAGCCAGACACAAAAGGCCCCTTACTGTGTCTCCATTTGTATGAAATACCCAGCTAGGTCAGTACATGGAAACAGAAAGTAGATAGTGGTCGCCCAGATGGGGGCGCTGGGTGGTAGGCGGGAGCAACGGCTTAACGGGTGCGGGGTCTCCTTTTGGAGGGATTCAAATGTTTGGAACCAGACCGAGGTGGTGGTAGCACAACATCGTGAATGTACTAAATGCTACTGAGTTGTATGTTTTAAAATGGTTGATTTGGGGCCGCCTGGATGGCTCGGTTGGTTAAGTGTCTGAATTTGGCTCAGGTCATGATCTCAGGGTCCTGTGATCACGCCTGCCCACTCAGCAGGGAGTCTGCTCTTCCCTCTCCTTCTGCCCTTCCCCCTGCAACGCCCCCCACACCCCCCCCATGCTCTCTCTATCTCTCTTTCTCACCCTCTCTCTTAAATAAATAAATAAATCTTTAAAAAATGGTTGATTTCGTGCTATGTGAATATTATTTCAAAAAAATAAATAATAAATATTAAAATAAAAGAGTAAGTATAAATAAATATAAATGAATACAAATAAGATATAATATATCAATATAAATAAATACATACATAAATAAATAGAAGTAATAAATGTTCTCCCCCAGAAAAAGTCGAGCAGAGAATGGGTGATAACCAGGTAGGTAACCAGGTATGTTATTTTATTTTTTTAAAGATTTTAAGTAATCGCTACACCCAACATGGGGCTCAAACTCACAACCCCAAGATCAAGAGTCTCAGGCTACACTGACTGAGCCAGCCAGGCACCCCTGGAAAAGAGATTTTAAATTGGGAAACAGTTTGGATTAAAGTCCTTCCCAAGTCTAATATCCTATTCTTTTTCAGACCCAGCTCTTCCTTATGTGTTCACCCTGACAACTGGGGGGACCACAACTGTATCGGGTCTGAAGTCTCACTGAACAAAAAAGACCAAAATGGAATCTGGACTATAAATCCAAGGGATGGTGCACAGGGAATGGTCGGTCCCTGCCAGGGCTCCGCTAAGATGGCTCACTCTCATTTAGACACCTTCTGAAAGGAAAGGCTCAAACAAAATAGGCACATTTTTTTTTTTAAGATCTTATTTATTTGTCAGAGAGAGAGCACAAGCAGAGGGAGAGGGAGAAGCAGGCTCCCCACGGAGCAGGTATCCGATGTGGCACTCGAGCCCAGGACCCTGGGATCATGACCTCAGCCAAAGGCAGATGCTTAACTGACTGAGCCACCCAGGCGCCCCAAAATAGGCAAATCTAATAACTATCCTCAGTCCCACATCCTGGAGATACCAGATAGTCTTTGTGATTTCAACTAAAAAATGCTAATACCGGATCAGTTTATTTAACTCTGTAGTACTAACTTCATTGACTTCATGTCTCACAGGTTGTGTGTGTGTGTGTGTGTGTGTGTGTGTGTGTGTGTGTATTTCTGGGTGTACGTTTATTACTTGTAAACAGGCCAGTTGGATACACTTGGAATACTCTTAATGGTGGTCAATGAGACTAGTATCGGGATATCCTGGGGGAAATAGTTTAAACAACAAAAAGAAAGAGGCAAAACAGTGTGCAACATGCCAGTTTTTAAAATAAGAAAGGGAGAGATGTATAGGTAGCTAATGGAGGTATTTATATAAAGCGTAATAGTAACATGCTTTTCTTGCCTTGTCTCTCATCACAGCTGACCCTGACCCTAGACAGCCCAAGTCCTCCGCCTGCAGTGACCGGGAGGTGGGAGTGAACGTGAAGTTGTTAGTCAAGAAGAGCAGAGAAAAAGAAGAAATTCATATCCAGGTTTTGACATTGAAAATAGGATCTTTTCAACAGCTTTACTGACATGTAATGCACTTACCCTACAATTCACCCAGTTAAAGTATACTGTTTGGGGCGCCTGGGGGGCTCAGACGGTTGAGCATCCAACTCTAGGTTTCCGCTCAGGTCATGATCTCAGGGTCGTGAGATGGAGTTCCCCTTTGGGCTTTGCACTCGGCGGAGAGTCTGCTGGAGACTCTCTCCCTCTGTCCCTCTCCACCCCCACCCCTCCTTTCTCTCTCCCTCTCTAAAAAAAAAAAAAAAAAAAAAAAAAAAAAAAAAAGTATATAATTCAATGATTTTTAGTATATTACATTATTAACTTTTTTAACGTGCTTAAAAAAAACAAATAGCATAGAATTTCCCAGTTTAACCATTTTTAAGTGTATAACTCGGGGACATCAGTTGCAGTCACAGTGTTGTACAACCCAAAACAGAATTTTGATGAGAAAAAGAATGGCTTCCAGCATTGCCAAGTGAGAAAGGATTATTAAAAACCCTTTACCTCCCATTTGCCATACCAAGGGCCTGGAAGACCTTCGAGCTTCTGTTGTGATGTGCAGAAGAAACTGCTGTCTAGCATTAAGGCTTAGCTAGGAGGCTGGAGATGGGAAGAAAAGGGTTGTGGCATAGAAGGAATACGAGAGAATGCCGTACTCCCAGGCCTGGGAGCAAGGGAGGAAGAATGAAAAAGAAAAGAGTGGGGCCAGGAGGGCAGAGCCACAGGTTGAGATCTGGGGCAAGGAAGAGGGGTGGCTCCCAGAACGGGAGCCTTGTCCCCAGTCCACATTTAAGAGTCTGGAAGAAAACCCTTAGGCAGGGTGGGAGCTCTATGCCGACATTGTTAAGAAGATGGCCAGCAAGCTCAGGCACCCAGAAGATCCAGATTGTGCTTCTGGGCCTCACTTAGTCAGTGGCAAGAGTGGCTGGTTGAGAGCTGTGTGTGCTTGCGCTGGGAGCCACGGTGGCAGCATGGCATCGTGCCAGACTCAGAGGTGCCCGCTGTGCCAGTGGGAGGAGGGGAGGCTGAGTCAGCAGGAGGAGGCACAGAGTCCTGACTGAGCCAAGAAAGAGCATATGTCAGGAGCAGACTCCAAGCAAACACTTGGACACGGAACCAGGACAGCCGCCCTCCAAGAATTCGGCTGTGGCTGACATTGCTGACTGCCTCCCCTAGATCCCTTCCCCCTTTTTTACTTAACAAACCCCAATTATATCGGACATGGCAACGTGCCCAACATGCTCACTTACTCAGACTTTCCCTAGGAAAGTCAGCTGGAGGCACTTCTGGGAAAGCCTTTCTTTCCCTGATAAATGGAGACAAACACAGATGTGCTCTCTGGAGCCAAGGCAGCTATATTGTTACCCTGAGGTAATTAATGAACATGAAGACAGCAATCAACAGGCCAAGGTGGCGGACTAGAAAGATGGAAAGAACAGAATTCCTCTCCAAGGAAGAGACTTACTCATCTGGGGCAAATATTTGATAAGAACAAAAACAGAACCACTTAGAACAATAAAATAAATACTTGAGTGCTAACAGACTGGTTGAAAAGAAACGTTTTGAAGAAACTAGAAATGGCTACTGAGGATTTTTATTGCTTTTCTGTATGTTGTGTGTGACTGTATTTTACTCCGAATTTTTCAGAAAATGAACATCACTTGTTAACGCTTTGTGAATTTGAAATTTGCTTTTGGGGAGATGCACATCGTTCTGAGTCCTGAGCCAAGGTGGATATGGGCTCGGGGGAGACCAAAAGCTGCTTATAGGAGATTTTTTCCTCAGTGCAGAGTCGTCAAATGACCCCGCAGTTCTGTAACGTGAATAATCCACATATGAATACAAGCACAAGTAGTGTTTTCACATACAGACCCTCTCATCATTCTAGACATTACTGGATGAGGTAGTTTATCATTTTCTTTTTTTTTTTTTTAGATTTATTTATTTATTTTAAAGAGAGAAAGCAGGGGAGGGACAGAGAGAGAGGAAGAGGGTGAAAGGCAGACTCCCCACTGACGGGGAGCCTGCCGACCCAGGGCTCAATCCCTTGACACTGAGATCACGACCTGAGCTGAAGTCAAGAGTTGGACGCCCAACGGACTGAACCACCCAGGCACCCCTGTCATACTCTTGCTGAACCTTCTGCATACCTGGGTAGGTCTCCGATTGAACATTAATGCCAAGCATATGATTGATGCACTTTTTCTCCCGTATCTTCAACCTATTTGTCTCTACTGACTCTCATTAACATGTAAATATATTCCAACTGCTTTATCTTAAAAACAAAATAAAACAGAACAAGGCCCTCCAACATCACCTCTTCACTTCCCCCACCAGGCTCCTTGAACACGCTCTCTGCGCCTGCGGTCCCTGTCTCCCCATCGCAATCTAGCCTCATCACTTAGCTGAAGTGGTTACTGCCAATATCATCAGTGACCACTGGGTCATTTAGTGAACTTAGTGCCATGGCTATTTATTGATGACTCTGGCAATAGGAGTTTCAGCTGAGCAGCGGAGGCAAGAATTTCACCTACTCGACCTCTTAACAGAGTTCTCACCATTGGCTATTCCCTCTATGGTATATTGCAAAAAGTGGCTGAAATGATGCATGCCAGAATCCACGAGAAGAGCTACCTAAATAACCTGTAATTGATTGCAGTTAGGGATTGTTGGCGAGCCCAACTGAGGTCAGAAGAGCTACCCAGCTAAGCACAGTCTAAATTTCCAATCTATAGAATTCTGAGCTACATAAGTGATTGTACTTTTTTTTTTTAATTTTATTTATTCATTCGACAGAGATAGAGACAGCCAGCGAGAGAGGGAACACAAGCAGGAGGAGTGCGAGAGGAAGAAGCAGGCTCATAGCGGAAGAGCCTGATGTGGGGCTCGATCCCATAACGCCGGGATCACGCCCTGAGCCAAGGCAGACGCTTAACCGCTGTTCCACCCAGGCGCCCCTAAATGGTTGTACTTTTAATCCACTGTCTTGGGGTGGGTTGTCACTTAGCAATTGCTACCCGATACATCCTCTTTCCGTATCCCCCCTCATCCTTCGTCTTCTATGGCATCATAGCCTTCTTGTTTTCCTCCTTCTCTGGCCAGTCCGTCTCAATTTCTTTTTCAGGATTCTCTGTAACTACCCTTTAATATTGATGTACTTCAGGGATCTATTCTTTTTTTTTTTTTTTAAGATTTTATTTTATTATTTGACAGAGATAGAGACAGCCAGCGAGAGAGGGAACACAAGCAGGGGGAGTGGGAGAGGAAGAAGCAGGCTCATAGCAGAGGAGCCTGATGTGGGGCTCGATCCCATAACGCTGGGATCACGCCCTGAGCCAAAGGCAGACGCTTAACCGCTGTGCCACCCAGGCGCCCCTTCAGGGATCTATTCTAATTCCCTCTTCTCTTCCCACCCATCATTTATTTCTCTGCGTAATCTCACTGATTTACTTGTCTTCAATTACTATCTGTGTCCAAACAATTCCCAAATTCACACCTGCAGCCCATAATTCTTGAATTTCAAATTAGTACATACAAATGGATGTTGGATACCTCCACTTCAATTTATCCAATAAATATTTATTGATTATGTCATAGGCATAAAGTGTACATATTCAACACTGAACTCCTAACCCCCCCCAGGCTGTTTAATCCATTAATTCCTATCCACAGGCAAGTAGGTCAAATTCTTGCAGTTAGTTACTACGTTCTGTCAATTCTATCATGTTTGTGGTAAATCCATCTGCCCTTCTCTACCCTTCCTGCCATTCTAGGCCAGACCACCATCATTATGGGACAGCTGAAATGTAAAAAGTTATGTCCTTCCTTCTGAATAACAGCAACATGAGATTGTTGTCTTCCTGCCTCACATTATTGACTTTTGATCTCTTATCTGCCTTGTTATCAGAATGACCTTTTTATAAGGCAAAGTTGACATAACTCTCCGACTCAAAACTCTTCCATGAGACAACCAACCAACCTGGGTCTGAATGTGATACGGTGTAAGGACATAGCACCATCTATGAGGTAGTCTCCCCACAATAACTGAACCTGAAACTAATCAACCCTTTAGGGCTAACTTCTAGTTTATAAGAAATGTAGGCAATAGGGGAAAAATTAATGAATTCAGAAGGCAGAACATTCTATGGGAAACTGGCCCAGTTTTCTTAACTAGTCAATGGCATTTTATTTTATTTTTTTAATTTATTTATTTTGAGAGAGAGAGAAAGTGCATGCGGTGGGGAGGGGCAGAGGGAGAAGGAGAGAGAGAATCTCGAGCAGACTCCCCTCTGAGCACAGAGCCCTAGGCGGGGCTTGAACCCATGACCCTGAGATCACCACCTGAGCCAAAACCAAGAGTGGGACACTCAACCGATTGAACCACCCAGTCGCCACAAATCAATGTCATTTTGAAAAGGAGACAGTTATACACTAAGTAACTACAAAATATTATTGAAAGGAATTAAAGACTAGAGGCACCCGGCTGGCTCAGTGGGTGGAGCATGAGACTCTTATCTTGGGGTCGTGAGTTCCAGCCCCATGTTGGGGGTAAAGATTACTTAACTAAATAAAACTTAAAAAATGAAATTAAAGACTAAATAAATGAAAAGTCCCATATTCATTCATGGGAAGACTTAGTGTTGTTAAGATAGCAAATCTCCTCAAAGCTCCCCCAGATTTAACATAATTCTTATTAAAATCCCAACCAGACTTTTTCAGAAATGGAAAAGCCGATCCCAAAATTCACATGGAATTGCAAAAGACTCTGAACAGCCAAAAACAATCTTAAAAAAAGAACAAAATTGGAACACTCACAGTACCCAATTTCAAAACCTACTATAAAACTACAGTTAACAAGGCACTTTAATACTGGCACAAGGACAGACATAGACCAATGGAATAGAATTGAGAGTCCAAACAAACAAACAAACAAACAAACAAACAAAAAACCCACCCTTCTTTTTAGGATCAATTGATTTTTGACAGGGTGACCCTTTTGACAGGGGGACCTGAATGATTTTACATTCAGTGGGGGAAGGAATCATCTTTTCAACAAGTGCTGGGATTAAAGGATATCTACTTGCAAAAGAATGAGGTTAGACCCCTACGTAATGCCATATACAACTCAAAATGGGTCAAAGACCTACATGTAAGAGCTAAAATGATTAAAGTCTTAGAGGAAAACTTAGGAGTAAATCTTCATGATGCTGAATGAGGCAATGATTTCTTAGGTACTACACCAAAAGCATAAGCAACAAAAGAAAAATAGATAGGTTGAACTCCATCACAATTAAAAACTTTTCTGCTTCAAAGGATATCATCAAGAAGTGAAAAGAGAATGGGAGAAAATATTTGCAAATCAGATCTCTGTTAGGGAACTTGTATCAAGAGCATATAAAAAACACTTAAAATGCAATAATTAAAATACATATTACCTGGGTTGCCTGGGTGGCTCAGTTGGTTAAGTGTCCCACTCTTGATTTCAGCTCAGGTCGTGATCTCAGGGTCGTGAGACTGAGTCCTGCATCGGGCTCCCACTCAGCAACTCAGCAGGGAGTCTGTTTCTCTCTCTCTGTCTCTCTCCTTCTCTCCTTCTGTCCCTCCCCCCGTTTGTGCCTTCTCTTTCTAAGATAAATAAATAAATCTTTAAAAATAAAAGATACATAACCCAGTTGAAAAATAGGCAGAGGATGTGAATAACATTTGTCCAAAGAAAGTGTACAAATGGCCAATAAACACACAGAAAGATGTTCAGCACCATCGGTCATCAGCGAGATGCCGATTCAAAACCACAATGAGATAGTACTTCACACCCACGAAATAACTAAAATAACAAGACAGGCAGCCACAAGTGCTGGCCAGCAGGTGAAGACGTTAGAACTCTCACAAAGTGTTGGCGAGAATGTAAAATGGTGCAGCTACTCTGGAAAATCGTTTGACAATTCCTCAAAACGTTAAACATAGAATTCCCACATGACCCAGCAACTCCACTCACAGGTGGATTCCCCACATAAATGACAACCTATGTCCACACAAAAACTTTGATACAAATGTTCATGTGTTCATAACAACATTATTCACAAGATTCAAAAAGTGGAAACAACCCAAATGTCCACCAACTGATAAATGGATAAATGACCAGTGGTATTTCCATGCAATGGAATATTATTTGGCCATAAAACAAAGAAAGTACTGAGACCTGCTACAACAAGGATGAATTTTGAAAACAAGATGCTGAGTGTAAGAAGCCAGATACTAAAGACCACACACTGTACGAGTCCATTTATATGAAATGTCTGGAATAGGCATTTACCAATAGAAACACTAAGTTGACAGGGGTTGGGGGGTGGGGGTGGGGAGAAGGAAATGGAAGTAACAGCTAGTGGATACAGGGTTTCTTTTGGGGTTGATGAAAATGTCCTAAAATTGACTGTGGTGGTTTCACAACTCTGTGAATATATTAAAACCACTGAATTGTAAATTTTGAAAGGGTAAATATATAAAATATAAAAAATTTATATATATAAATATAAAAATATAAAACTTTATATAAGTTTTATCTGAAAACCATTATTAAAATTTTGCATAGAGCTACACACACACACACGAGTACATGTATAACTGGTGAAATCTGATAAACTTTCTGGATTGTACCAATGTCTATTTCTTTCCTTGATATTATGCTGTGGTTGAATAAGATGTGAATCTGGGGGAAACCGGGGAGGCTTGGTGCATGGGACTTTCCAGCACATTCATTTGCAACCTCCATGAATCTGTAATTATTTCAAAACAGAAAGTTAGAAGAAACAAAAATCATCATGGGGGGAGGGGGGAGTTGTTCTTGATTCAAAGCGAATAAAGGGACCTAACAATCACATCTGTGAACTTTGATTGGATGCCTGATTATCTTGGGGAGCCCGATGGTACTGTGGTTATCTAGGGAAGTATCCTCATTCCGAGAAAATGCACACTGAAGTAGTTAGGGGTAAAGTATCACGATGTCTACAATATATTTATTTATTTATTTAATAAGATTTATTATTTTATTAAAGAGAGAGACCGAGAATTTGGGGGGAAGGGAGGGGCAGAGGGAAAGACTCTCAAGCAGACTCCCTGCTGAGCACAGAGCCTGATGCGGGACTTGATCTCAAGACCCTGAGATCATGACCTGAGCTGAAACCAAGAGTCAGACACTCAACCGACTGAGCCACCCATGTGCCACTACAATTTTTTTTTTTAAGTAACCTATCCCCCCAGTGTGGGACTCGAATTCACGACCCCGAAATCAAGAGCTGCGTGCTCTACTGAGCCAGCCAGGCACCACCCATGATTTTACAGTTTAACTTCAAATAGCTCAACAATGCACACACACAGATAAAACTAAATGGGGCAATATTAACACTTGTTGAATCTAAGCGGTGGCTTATAGGTAGGTAGGTATTCATTGGATTATTTCTTTCATTTCCAGCATGCTGGCAAACTCACCATGTATTCATCACTACTCCCTTCTTAAACCTACCAAAATGGGACTGCGGAGATGAGAACCAACAAGGATAAAGAGAACAGGAGAGGTGTCAACAGTGTATTTTTTTCCCTTCCCAGGGGTATACAGTTGGTGGTTGGAAGGCAGGTAGAATATTGCCTTTACTAGAATAAGGCTTAAAGCAATTTCAGAAAGGACGTTGATAAAAGGGGCAGGACCCTGGGAAAGCACATCACTGGAGGCAACAGGCACCGCAAATGATGGGAATGAATTATGGCCTGGCCTTATGTCACCGGACACTTGTGCCCACTCTTGGACTTTCCACCTTCTTTCTTCCATGGGGCATTTTTTTTAGCCATGCTTGGGCCTTTCTATTCCTTCCTCAAGGTTCTAAGTCCCAAGAGGGGCATCCGAATTGGCTCAGCCTCGGTCGCAGGGCTGTGCTGATGATGTTGGGGATACAGGAGAGGGCACAGAGCTGCCTCTTTGGTTCTGTATCAGCAAAAGGGGCTCAGAACCTACCTCAAGATTCCCCAAACTGGAATGGCATTTGGATTCTAGGCCGCAAAAAAGGATGAATGTCTGCCCCCACCCCTTTTTAAGATTTTATTTATTTGAGAGAGAGAGAGCACAAGTAGGGGGAGCAGCAGGCAGAGGGAGAAGCAGTCTCCCCACTGAGCAGGTACCCGATGCGTGGCTCGACCCCAGGACCCTGGGATCCTGACCTGAACCAAGGGCAGACGCTTAACCAACTGAGCCGCCCAGGCGCCCCTCTACCTCCTTTTCTAACAGCTAAGTATTTCAGTTCAAAGCAGTCATAAGGACAACTACTTTATTTGAATAAATATCACACCATCAAAATGGTTAGAGTATTTTGTCAGCCTTCTCCAAATGTTAAGGATGACAATTGCATGTCGGGGATTTTCATGTTGCTACCTTCTAGAAGACATTCCATAATTTCAGTTGAGTGAGTTTTTTTTTTTCATTTCTCAAATTATTGTTATTCTATCAAAAATCATAAACTGGGGGATCTCTGGGTGGTGCAGTCGGTTAAGCGTCCAACTCTTGGTTTTGGCTTGGGCTGTGATAGCAGGGTCCTGATATCAAGGCCCATGTCGGGCTCTGAGCCCAGCAGGGTGTCGGCTAGAGTTTCCTGCTCCCTCTCCCTCTGCCCCTCCCTGCACCCACTCATGCTCATTCTCTCTTTCAAATAAATAAATGAAATCTTTTTTAAAAAATCATAAACTGGGCCACAGCAACTTTTTTCATGACACATCTCCAAAGGCAAGAGAAACAAAAGAAAAAATGAACTTGTGGGATCAAAAGCTTCTGCACAGCCAAGGAAACAGTCAAAAAAACTAAGAGGCAGCCCACAGAATGGGAGAAGATATTTGCAAATGACACTACAGATAAAAGACTAGTATCCAAGATCCACAAAGAACTCCTCAAACTCAATACATAGGAAACAAATAATCAAATCAAAAAATGGGAAGAAGATATGAACAGACACTTTTCCAATGAAGACATACAAATGGCCAACAGACACATGAAAAAATGTTCAAAATCATTAGCCATCAGGGAAATTCAAATCAAGACCACATTGAGATACCACCTTACGCCAGTTAGAATGGCAAAAATAGACAAGGCAGGAAACAACAAATGTTGGAGAGGATATGGAGAAAGGGGATCCCTCTTACACTGTTGGTGGGAATGCAAGTTGGTACAGCCACTTTGGAAAACAGTGTGGAGGTCCCTTAAAAAGTTAAAAATTGAGCTACCCTATGAACCAGCAATTGCACTACTGGGTATTTACCCCAAAGATACAGACGTAGTGAAGACAAGGGCCATATGCTCCCCAACGTTCATAGCAGCATTGTCCACAATAGCTAAATCGTGGAAGGAGACGAGATGCCCTTCAACAGATGACTGGATAAAGAAGATGTGGTCCATATATACAATGGAATATTACTCATCCATCAGGGAGAACGATTACCCAACATTTGCAGCAACATGGACGGGACTGGAGAAGATTATGCTAAGTGAAATAAGTCAAGCAGAGAAAGACAATTATCATATGGGTTCACTCATTTATGAAATATAAGAAATAGGAAGATTGGTAGGAGAAGGAAGGGAAGAATAAAGCGGGGGGTAAACAGAAGGGGGAATGAACCATGAGAGACTGTGGACTCTGGGAAACAAACTGAGGGCTTCAGAGGAGGAGGGGGGGGTTAGGCCGGTGATGGGTAGTAAGGAGGGCACGTATCGCATGGTGCACTGGGTGTTATATGCAAAGAATGAATCATGGAACATTGCATCAACAACTGGGGATGTACTGTATGGTGACTAATATAACAAAATTTTAAAAATTTAAAAATTAAAAAATTTTTTAAAAATCATAAACTGGGATTAGAACTCATCACATCAAATCTTCCATTCACTGTTTGTCCACAGGGCCCTAGGACCCATGAGCCTTCTTGGCATCCTAAAACAGTTTTCTGTATGTTGCGCCACAGTGCTTTCTCACTTTGTAACTATGTGGACACCATAAACGCAAAAAATTAGCACCTTTGGTGAGGAAGTTAATTTTAGTTTAGAATGTTCCTTTTGTCATCATGGAGCAAGGCTTCAGTCTGCTAAAGTCAATTCTCATTTCCGTGTTTATTTCAAGGAGCTTAAGTGCAAAAGAAAATTAGTTTGTATGTTTTTCCCATTATATAATCTTTATACAGTGCTTCTGGTTTGGCAATAAAAATACAAACAAAAGATCAACAACAAAACATGCACGTGCACACACGTGCACACGCACCACACACGCACACACACACGCACCACACACACACGCACACACACACACGCACACACACACGCACACACACAGGCTTTAATGCTAAATGCACAAAGTCATAGGACAAATTTTATCAAATTGAATTTATTCACATACGACATCTCCTTCCCAAAACAGAGCAAATGAAGGTGGTCAAATCGTACTGCTCAAGGGGAAGAAAAATACCATCTCTTCCCTGCAGAAAATCTGGCTTTCCAGCTACTCACTCCTGTAAAGATCTGCCTTAGAAAACTGCCTGCCAGGAAAGCCAGCCACTTACATTTTCCCTGTCTTCAAGCTAAAAATACATCCAGCGTATTAACCAGCAGTAAAGCACCGCTCCAAATCTCTGCCTTTGAAGAGCAGCGGCGCATTACTTGTAATACCGTATTCTGAGAACAGGAAGTAAAGTGTTATTATCCCCATTTCACAGATTAGAGAATTGAGACCTGGTAAATCAAGCTCAGTGCTACTGGAGTCAACCACGATCGAAACTCAAAGAACGCATAGATAGGTCTTCCTGCAAACTGATGAGTGTGGGGCGCCGGGGGGGCTCAGTCGGTTAAGGGTCTGCCTTCCACTCAGGTCATGATCCCAGGGTCCTAGGATGGAGCCCCACATCGGGCTCCCTGCTCAGCGGGAAGTCTGTTTCTCTCTTTCTCTGCCCCTCTGCCCGCTTGTGCTCTAATAAACAAAATCTTTATTTAAAAAAAAGATGAGTATGATTTTCCGCATTCAGGCTCCTGTCAACCGTTCTATTGAACGGCACGAACTCGCCGGTGTTTGATTATTTTTGTGTACAAAAAAGGCAACTTCAGATGGTGTAACCTAATAAAAATTTGCTCACGTTTTCTGACTGTGGCATGGTGTCTGCGTGAAACCCAAAGCAGGGTATCTTCCCTCCCCAAAGGACTGACAAGGTCCCTGACAGTCCTTTGACTCTTTGACAGGTCGAGATGGTACACACTATATGTCGAACCCCGTCCCCTTGTCTGAATTATCTATTGCTACGTAACGAATGAGTCTAAAATTTAAGTGGCTGAAAACCATAAACATGATGTCTCACGGTTTCTGAGGGTCAAGGACCCAGGAATGGATTAGCCAGGTCTTCTGACTCAAAGGCCCTCATGAGGTCTCGTGCAGTCAATGTATCATCCGGGGCTGTAGTTATTCTGGGCTTACGTTAGAGCTAGACCATACATTCTCAATGGGAGCTTGATTGCCCCAACGGAATGAAAAAAAATTTTTTTTGGAAAATTTGTCTTTAAGCGTAAGAGCAAAAAATCTTAGATATTACAATGATCTGTGGCCCTTTACAGCTCAACCTTATATGACAAAAAAAATTTTTTTTAAGATTTAATTATTTTAGAAAGAGAGGGGGGAGAGTGCAGTGGGGAGGGACAAAGGGAGAGGGAGAGAGAAAATCTCGAGCAGACTTCTGCTGTGTGCGGACCCTGAGATCATGACCTGAGCCAAAATCAAAAAGTTGGACGCTTAACCAACTGAGCCACCCAGGTGCCCCTTATCTGACAAAATCTTATTCTTTAGAATTTAACTTCTCTTCTTAGGGAGAGATTAAATAATTAATATTTTGGAAGTTTAACATAATTTAACATTTCTCTTTAAGGGAGTGTCTTAGCCCATCGGGGCCGCCATAACAAAATACTGCAGGCTGGGTGGCTTATAGGACACAGAAATGTACTTCTTACAGCTCTGCAGGCTGGGAGAGTTCGAGATCAAAGCACCTGCGGGTTCAGGGTCCTGTAGCAGGCCTGTGTCCCGGCTCATAGCTGCCACCCCTCTCTGTGTCCTCACGTGTCAGAAGGGGCACGGGGGCTCTCTGGGGTCTTTTTTTATAAAGACCCTAATCCCATTCATAAGGACTCTACCCTCATGACCTAATTGCCTCCCAAAGACCCCACCTCCTAGTATCAACCCCTTGGGGCTTCAACATAAGAATCTAGAGGGGGTACAAACATTCAATTTACAGCAGAGGATGATCATAGCTAATAATAATAATAATAATAATAATAATAATAATAATAATAAAAAACCAGGAATTACACAAGGCTGGAGGATCCTTTCCCAAGAGAGCTCACTCCCACGGCTGCTGTCAGGGAGCCTCCGATACCGGCCAGGCAGGCCTCTCCACACGCTGCTTCTGTGGCCTCGCAACCTGGCAGTTGACTCTCCCCAGGAAGAGAGACCCAGGAGCGCAAGCAAGGAGGAAGCTGGAATTCACCCCGTTGCCTTTACAAAACCTACCCGTTAGTAGGAAGTCACTAAATCCAGTCCACGCTCAAAGAAAGAGGAATTAAGCTCTATCTTCTGGAGAGAGGAGGTCTAAAAATTTAACTATTTTGAAACCACCACACACGCTGACCCAGACATTTTCAGATCTCTATAGGGTTTTAGGCATTCTCCCTTGAGGGGGCACCCCCAACCTCCACCCTCGTATCCTCTGCAGACGTGTCAACACTTGGTATCATCAGATGCTTAAGTATTTGTCCATCTGAAAGATTTGAAATAATCCCTTGTGGCTTTAATTTGCATCTTCCTGATTACAAATGAGCTTGAGATTCTTTTCATATGGCTGCTCAATGTATCTTCTTACGTGGATTGTCTCTTTCTATCTTTTGCACATTATTCTGTTGCATTAACTTTCATTTTTTAAATGGATCGTGGAGATTCTTAATATATTCACGTATTGATATCTTTTTCCCGTCTGCAACCTATTTTTTTTCCCCACTTTTTAAAAAATGGTGTTTTATGGGATGCCTGGATGGCTCAGTTGGTTAAGCATCTGCCTTCGGCTCAGGTCATGATGCCAGGGTCCTGGGATCCAGCCCTGCTCAGCAGGGAGTCTGCTTCTCCATCTGCCCTCTGATCCTACCCCCTGCTCGTGCACTCTCTCTCTCTCTCAAATGAATGAATAAATAAATGAATAAATGAATAAATAAATAAATATCCCTTGGAAGGAACAGATATTTTTTAAAACTTTAGGTCACAAAGTATTCCCCTATATTTTCATATAAAATTTTTAAGGGTGCCTGGGTGGCTCAGTTGGTTAAGCCTCCGACTGGATTTCGGCTCAGATCACGATCTCAGGATCCTGGGATCGAACCCGACGTTAGGCTCCCTGCTCAGTGGGAAGTCTGCTTGAGATTGTCTCCCTCTCCCTCCCCCACTGCCCCTCTCCCTGCTGGCACTCACACTCTTTCTCTAAAATAAATAAATCAATCTTAAGTGAAATAAGTCAAGCAGAGAAAGACAATTATCATACGGCTTCACTCATTTGTGGAACATAAGAAATAGCAGGAAGATCAGTAGGAGAAGGAAGGGAAGAATGAAGGGGGGGTAAACAGAAGGGGGAATGAACCACGAGAGACTGTGGACTCTGGAAAACAAACTGAGGGTTTCAGAGGGGAGGGGGGTGGGGGATTGGGATAGGCCGGTGATGGGTATTAAGGAGGGCACGTATTGCATGGAGCACTGGGTGCTATACGCAAACAATGAATCCTGGAACACTACACCAAAAACTAATGATGTACTGTATGGTGACTAACATAACATAATAAAAAAATTTAAAAAATAATAAAATAAAATAAATAAATCTTTAAAAAAATTGTTCTTGGGGCACCTGGGTGGCTCAGCCGTTAAGCGTCTGCCTTTGGCTCAGGTCATGGTCCCAGGGTCATGGGATCGAGCCCCACATCAGGCTCCCTGCTCTGCAGGAAGCCTGCTTTTCCTTCTCACACTCCCCTTGCTTGTGTTCCCTCTCTCGCTGTCTCTCTCTCCGTCAAATAAATAAATAAAATCTTTTAAAAAAAATTAAGATTGTTCTTAAGTTTTGCTTTTTACATTAAATCTTTTATTCTCCTAGGGTAGATTTTTTTTTTTTTATAGGTAATGATCTCCTTGGCGTAGACTCTTTTTTTTTTTTTTTTTTAAAGATTTTATTTATTTATGTGACAGAGAGACAGCCAGCGAGAGAGGGAACACAGCAGGGGTGTGGGAGAGGAAGAAGCAGGCTCCCAGCGGAGGAGCCCGATGTGGGGCTCGATCCCGGGACACCGGGATCACGCCCTGAGCCGAAGGCAGACGCCCAACGACTGCACTACCCAGGCGCCCCTCCTCGGGTAGATTTTTTATGTACGAGGTGAGGCAGAGAATCAAATTGTTTAAACATGTGTCTATGTCTGTGTATCGCAACTAACAATATACATATTTCCTTAACAATATAAAATTTAACATATATGCATATAATTTAGTTAACATGTATATTGTTACAATATAAAAGTTAATATATACTGTATAATACATGCTATATATATTAACTTCTATATAAATATATACGGATCTTCCTTGACTTAGATGTGGTTACATCCTGATAAGCCCATTGTAAGTTGAAAATATCATAAGTCAAACATGCAATTTATAGGAGCGCCTGGGTGGCTCAGTCGGTTAAGCATCTGCCTTCAGCTCAGGTCATGATCTCAGGGTCCTGGGATTGAGCCCCCTGTCGGGCTCCTTGCTCAGTGGGGAGCCTGCTTCTCCCTCACCCTCTGCCTGCTGCTCCCCCTGCTTGTGCTCTCTATCAAAAAAACAAATAAAATCTTTTAAAAAATACAATTTATATGCCTAACCTACCAAACACCATAGCTTAGCCTGGTCAACCTTAAACGTGCTCAGAACACTGCCATGAGCCTCCAGTTGGGCAAAATCATCTAGCACAATGCCTATTTCATAAGGAAGTGTTGGCTATCTCAGTAATTTACTGAATACTGTACTGAAAGTGACAAACGGAACACCGTGCGGGTGCAGGGGGGCTGTTAGTGTTATCAGTGGTGGACCCTCGTGATCACGTGGCTGACAGGGAGCTGCGACCGCTGCCCAGCGTCACGGGAGAGCATGGGAGCACAGTTTACTAGCCCAGGACACAGTCCAGATTCAAGTATTCAAAGTATGGTTTCTATTGAATGTGTATTCCTTTCCCGCTACCATAGAGTCAAAAAACTGTAATCTGAACCATGGTAACCGGGGGGCTATCTGTAGTACATACATAACACATTCATACACGCACTCTCTAGTTTACACATATATTAGGGAGATAGCTAATCTTTTTCCATATCAGAAGATGTAGGGTATTTCCTTTTCAATGACTGCATTGCAGGATTATGAGTGCAGTACAATTTAGCCAGACCCCTACCGATAGACATTTAGGTTATTTTCAGTATTTGCTATTACATGTACTGCTGCAATAAACAACAGCGTATGATGTTTATTGTGCTAAACAACACAATTCAACTGAGTACATTTAAAACTCTTATTGGCTCTATTCAACAATTCATGAATCGGGCAGCATTCCATCTAGCAAGAAAGGAGCTCTGGGGAGCTATACAAAATGGAAAGCGTTTATAAGCAGAAGGGGGCAGGAAAAGAAAGTTTCTAGCACAAAGTGGATTGTTTCAGGCAAGGTCACCTTCCTACGGGGACGCAGGGGTCTATCTGGCAGGTTACCTCACTAGTGCTGACCAGTTATTCCAGACTGAGTGGTTAAAGGTTGCATCCCTGGGAGAGGCTGAAACTGCAATCAGGTTAGGTATTAAATTTTGGTTTGCTGACATGGGCTTAGCACAAGTGACTCCATTTGGGGCCTCTTGTTTCTTTTCTAATAATTGCATTATACAAATATATTTGTAGGATTAATTCTCAGATTATAGGTGCTAAATTCAAAGGATGCACTTTAAATTTCTTAATTGCCCTCCCAAAAGACTGAACCAATTCACATCCCCACCAACGATGCATGAGGATGTCTGTCTCTTCCTGCCTCCACCCAACCCCACAGTTGAACCGTTCCTAAATATAAAACCAATATTCCTCCATCACAGACAGGCCATCAGAGGCTACCTGGAAATAACTATGCATATGTTCCTGCCAGATAAAGCTATTTGAGTCCCAGATGAAATTCCTAAAGCGGAAAGAAGATAAGAGTTCTTAAATCTGCCGAGGCTGCTCAGATGTTCACGATCACATTCTGCTGTTCAAAAATTCTCCTACATTTTAATAGAGTTTACGTCAGTGAGCATGATTTCAGCACCCCGTCTACGTGAGCCTGGCTTAAAGAATCAGAAAAATAATTAGCTCACAAAACAGGAAGTTTGGAAGCGGGGCCTAGGTTCAGGGTCAGTTGATTCAATGACTCGACAATTTTCTCAACCACCCAGGGCCTTTTCTTCTCCTTCCCTGCCATTCACAGTCTGTTTCATCCTAAATCTGGTTGTAAGATGGTTGCCAGAACAGTGGATATAATACATTCCCTTATTCACGTTTTCTTTTTCTTTTTAAAGATTTTATTTATTTATTTGACAGAGATAGAGACAGCCAGCGAGAGAGGGAACACAAGCAGGGATAGTGGGAGAGGAAGAAGCAGGCTCCCAGCAGAGGAGCCTGATGCGGGGCTCGATCCCAGAACGCCAGGATCACACCCTGAGCCGAAAGCAGATGCTTAACGAGCTAGCCACCAGGCGCCCCTCCCTTATTCACGTTTTCATGTGGCTTTCTAAGCACATGCAAACACACACACATCCCCCACCATGCCTCTCTTTGCCTCTGACTGGCCCGTACTGGCCCCGGTCTGCCCATTCTTTTTTTTTTTTTTTAGATTTTATTTATTTATTTGAGAGAGAGAGAGAGAACGTGAGCGGGGGGAGGGGCAGAGGGAGAGAGAGAATCTGAGGCAGACCTGGGTTCGATCCCAGGACCCCGAGATCATGACCTGAGCTGAAATCAAGAGTCGGAAGCTCAACTGACTGAGCCATCCCGGCGCCCCAGGTCTGCTCATTACGAACATATTATAATCAGGGTAAAGTGAATATTGCATTCACTACATTCACTACACTGATTTGGTTTTTGAAGACTATCACAAAGACTATGAAATGTCCCCCCTCGAAAGCCATTCTTCCCTGTTTCTGCACCTGATTCTTCAAGCATACAGACATCCAGAAGGAAGACTTACGCTCCCAAGCTGCCTGTGTTGTGAGGTGCGGCCATGAGACCAAGTTCTGGCCAACCTGAGGTGGCCTGTGTAATTTCTGGAAGGGTTCTTAAAGGAAGAGAGCAACCCCTTGCCTTTCTTCTCTACTTCAACTGACTGGAATACAGACATGATGGCTGGAGCTGCAATCATCATGTTGACACCAAATGGAAAACTCCCTGTGACTGGCAGAGCACCAACAGAGGGGCTGGGTCCCTTATAATGGAAGTCTGTAAGCATGCTAATCAACCAACTGTATTCGTTTCCTGGGCTGCTGTAAAAAGTACAACAAACTGGGTAACTTAAACACGGACACTTACCCTCTCATAGTCAGGAAGCAGGATGTTGGCAAGGTGAATTCCTTCCGGGCTCTCTGAGAGATAATCTGCCCCATGCCTCTCTTCTGCTTCTGGCAACTGTTGGCATTCCTTGTAGACACATCATGCCGATCTCTGCCTCCATCTGCACACAGCCTCCACCCTGTGTGTCTTTGTGTCCAAATTTCCTTCTTGTAAGGACAGCAGTCCTATAGAATTAAAGGCCCACTCGCCTCCACTATGACCTCATCTTAACTAAATATAGAGGCAACCACCCTATTTCTAACTAATGTCACCTTCTGAAGTCCTTGATCACATGAATGTGGGGGGGGAGGAGGGGACACCATTCAACCCTGTATGGGGGTAAGGTCGGTGGTAACATCTTCAAATATAAGTTAAACGGACCCTGATTCTGGCACGAGCTATGTGTATCCCCTCTCAGGATATTACACAGGAACACAGCCCGGCACCCAGTGTCTAATGACCAATTCCAATTGCTAAAAGTTTATTTCAACAAGCTTATGTATTATGGCTTCAGGAAGTTTAATCTTTTTCTGAGGTTACTCTTGGGCTTCTCACCTCTATTTTGACCTAAGTCAAGAGCATTCTGATTAGGTGGTAGTATTCTCAGCCTACTCTGAATTTCCAGTCGTACTCGTAGTGACCATAGCATGTTCACCATGTCCTGCCTCATCCAGTAGTTAACATGCTTTCTCTTTCCTCCGGGGACTAGAGGTCTTACTCCTCTCTGTATAACGGGGTCTCGGAGAAGTGTGTTGTACATGGTAGGTGCTACATAAATACCCATACCCTTGCCTTTTTTTTTTTTTTAAGAGAGAGCACGCACATGTGCAAGTCGGAGAAGGGGTGGCGCCCGGGGGGGGGTGGCAGAGGGAGAGAGAGAGAGAAAATCCCAAGCAGGCTCCATGCCCAGTGAGGAGCCCAAGGCAGGGCTTGATCTCACAACCTGAGATCATGACCAGAGCCCAAATCGAGTCGGATACTTAACCAACTGAGCCACCCAGGTGCCCCCACCATCTCCTATCTTATTCATACGGCTGGAATTCAATTTGTGCCAACTCTGAATTTTATCAAACCAATGACTATTAGCTATCACCAACCATGTGACACAAAAATATCTGACATTAAACTTGAATGTGGTACTTTGGGCCAATAATATAACAATTCCTTGGAAGAGAGATGGATAAGAGTAGAGTGTTTTAAAACTTTAGTGCACTGAAATTAGGTTGGTTTGTTAACATTACTATTTGACGTTATCTCAGGGGTTTCTGATTTTAAACACTATCTTATTCCACTTTTTTTTCCCTGTTCTGGAAGTTACCTATTTTTCATCTCAGATATTTTCCAGAATAGACGAGTTTCAAAACAATTTTAAAAATTATCATAGTTGCAAGACTACAGATTGTACTGATTACTTGATGCGTGAGAATTCCCAAAGAACTGAAGAGACTTACAATACTTTGCTTGAAATCTGCCTAGATTTTTAAAAAATAGCCACAATATTTTGCAGCTCAAGTCCTCAAGAGGTGGGTTCTGGGCTGGTCTTGCTGACTTACAGCTGAATGTGATGCAAATGACACTGTGTGGATTGCACAGTCTAGGCCTCAAGAGGCCTGTGCTGTGTGTTTTTGCCTTTCTGAAATGCTTTTGCTCCTTATAAATAAGCTCAGTCTAGACTATTGAATGATGTAAGACCACACGGAGAAAGGGGCCCAGTTGACAACTAGTACCAAGGCCCCAGACACGAGAAGTATCTTGGCCCCCCGTCCCCAGTCAAGCTACCAAATGAGTGCAGCCTCACGCATGAGTCTAAGCAGGATGAGCGGGACTGCCCCGCCAGCGCACAGAGTCATGAGAAGTAACAACTTATTGATGTTATAAGACACTAAGCTTTGGGATCATCTCTCACACAGTGAAAGATAACGTCCACAGACACCATCTTTAATATGTCATTGAACGTGGGGTACCTGGTTGGCTAGTTGGGGGAGCATGCGACTCTTGATCTTGGGGTCATGAGTTTGAGCTCCATGCTGGGTGTAGAGATTATTTAAAAATGAAATCTTAAAAACAAAACAAAACAAAACAAAAAACGACACACACACAAGAAGTAAAATGCCCAGAAAGCAGATGTTTGAGGTAAAATGACTGAAAGTTAAGAAACTTAAAAAACCAGCTAAATTAGATAATAAGTATGTGAAATTTAGAAATAAATCTACTAGGTGCCCTTTGCAGGTATATATATATATATGATCACTTTATACCAGGACCAGGACATATCTTTGCTCTTAGGGTTAATAACTCAGAATAATGAAAGGATAAGAAAGTTACTTTTTAAAAATTGTTCAAGGATATAAGTTCTCAGATAATTGGATTACTACCCACAAACTCATTAATCTTCCTTGTATTTAAAAATCAACACAACAGGGGCACCTGGCTGGCTCACTGGGAGGGGCATGCAACTTTTGATCTTGGCGTGGTAAGTTCGAGCCCAACTTTGGGTTGTAGGGATTATTTAAATAAATAAACTTAAAAAAAAAATCAATACAACAAAAAAACCATACCCCAATATCTTTATGAATATAGATGTAAAATCTTTCACAAAATACTAGCAAACTGAATCTGCCAATATAGAAAAAGGATTATACACTATGATTAAATGGTATTTATCCCAAGAATGCTAAGTTGGTCTGACATCTGAAAATCAATTAAAGGACTACACTGTATTGGGAGAATAGAGGACAACAATGACTGATAATCTCAATACAGTAGAGGTACTTGACAAAATTCAACAGCACTTCAAACAGGAAATCAACACAACCCATTCCCATCGTAACTGATGAATATTCAACAGATCACTAATGTTTTGTGCCTGCAGTTAATTCAAGTATTCCTTTGTAAAATACACTTGGTTACAACTTTTTTTTGAGAGAGAGAGCACACACACGTGTGAGGGAAGGAGGGGCAGATGGAGAGGGAGAGAGAGAGAATCTCAAGCAGGCTCCATGCCCGGTGCAGAACTCAATCTCACGACCCTGAGATCATGACCTGAGCCGAAATCAAGAGTTGGCTGTTCAACTGACTGAGCCACCAGGTACCCAGAACTTCTTCTTAAGAGTACAATGAGGCTTATGTCTGCCTATACACCATATAAATATACCCAGGAGTGAATCAGTCACACAAACCACATTAAATAGGACAGTAATTTTGCTCTGAATACCAGAATAAAGAATGAGATTAAGAAATTGGGGTGCCTTAGTCATTAGGCATCTGCCTTCAGCTCAGGGCAGGATCCCAGAGTCCTGGGATCGAGCCCCGCATCGGGCTCCCTGCTCAGCGGGGAGTCTGCTTCTCCCTCTCCCACTCCCCTTTCTTGTGTTCCCTCTCTCACTGCCTCTCTCTCCATCAAGTAAATAAAAAAAATCTTAAAAAAAAAAAAAAGAAAGGAAATTGCTTTGGTTCGCCAAAAATGAAATGCAGATCATGGTGAAGGAAGTGTGAGGATGACACACAGAAACTCCTGAGTCGGCAGGGACTAAGTCGGAATTCAAACTTGTATGTGCATGTGAGTTCACTTCTCTACCAGGGTGTTAGCTAGTCTCTATTACCATAAACAGGTGGGATGTTTCAACTTCCAAATCTAGTCACTTAATCAACAAAATTCTGGAGTGCCTCGGTGGCTCAGTTGGTTAAAGTGTCTGACTCTTGGTTGGGGCTCAGGTCATGACCTCAGGGTTGTGGGATCGAGCCCCACATCGGGCTTCGAGCTCAGAGCAGAGTCTGCTTGTCCCTCTCCCTCTGCTCCACACCCCATAAATAAATAAATAAATAAATAAACAAACAAATAAATAAATAAAATCTTTTTTTAAAAAGAACCATTTAAAAAAAATCAAAAAATTTCATTGAGCATTTACTAATGTGCCAGGCACTGTTTTAGCTGCTGGGGACATATCAATAGACTGAGAGATCCTTGCCTTGTTGATTGAAATTCTAGTTGGGCAAGGCAGATGATAAACCATAAGTAATTATGTAATATGTTAGAGAGCGAAAAATGCTGTGGAAAAGAGAGAGTAGAACAAGGGACGTCAGGAGTGATTTGGTGGTGTGTATGTGTGTGTGGAGTTTTCAACCAGGTGGTCAGGGTAGTGTCACTGAGAAGGAGAGAGATTAGCACACACTTCAAGGCAGTGAGGGACTCAGCCGATCGGATTTCAGGAGAAAAAGAGCAGGGCAGAGGAAACAGCCAGAGCAAATGCCCTGCAAGACCTATCCTCTGGGTCTCTAATGCCAGGCTCTCAATGGTGAGGCCATAAACCTTTAGGAGAGAATTCGGGAGAACCTCACCTTTCTTTCAGTTATGAATGTAGGCAACGCATTCTGTTCCTCTCACATGCCTGTGACCCCTGTCCTCATCTGTGAATCATGAGACCATATTAGGTTTCATCCATCCTCAGACAGTAGGATCTCAGGAGTCCCCCGTGTATTCGAACACGAAGACTTCCAGACCAATGCAACAAATAGAACTGTAACTGGTTGAGAGAGACACAGATCAGAACAGGCATGGAAGGCACGTGGTACGAACAGAAAGAAACTTGTTAGGAGCCCGTGAGAAATCTGCCCTGGGTCTAATCCCACAACCTGTCCTAATCCAGTTTCATTTGTCATTCTCACTTCTGACTAATGGACTAGCCTCCGCCACTGAATACACTGAGAACTCACTCTGGTATGATGTCATCCCTACAGAGGAGCAATCTCAGCTGTTTAGAATGATAGAAAGCTGAGTCAGGGTTAAACCTCTTGCATTCTCTGTAATTCCTTGTATTATAAAAATTCCAAATATAGCCACATCACTGATACGTAATTGCTTAAAAAATGCATTTCTGGTATCTAGAATTTGTGATATACAGAATTTCCCATTACCATATAATATAAATTTTACTAAGAATAAAATATATTAAAAGGATTAGGATCTTAACCTTTTTTCTGCATGATCTGTTCTTTTGGTTAGATTATAAAATTATTTTTCGCATTCTGGTATATTCTTTCTAGTTTTTTTTTTTTCATTTAATCCATATGTGAAAAAATAATCCAATAAATGGAAAGACAACAACATTGCCTTTCCAGTTTATTCAGAACAAAAACCCCAAATATAGTGACATATTAGGGCATAATATGAACCAAATGTGGGTAGTAATTAATAAACTCGTCTACAGGGGCGCCTGGGTGGCACAGCGGTTGAGCGTCTGCCTTCGGCTCAGGGTGTGATCCCGGCGTTATGGGATCGAGCCCCACATCGGGCTCCTCTGCTATGAGCCTGCTTCTTCCTCTCCCACTCCCCCTGCTTGTGTTCCCTCTCTCGCTGGCTGTCTCTCTGTCAAATAAATAAATAAAATCTTTAAAAAAATAAATAAATAAAATTAAAAATAAAATTAAAAAAATTTTTAAAAATAAAAAAAGATTTTATTTATTTATGTATCTTCAGAGAGAAACAGGGAGAGGGAGTGTGTTTGCATTCAAGCCGGGGGAGGGGCAGAGACAGAGGGAGAGAGATCTCAAGCAGACTCCACGCAGAGCACCAAGTGGATGTAGGTCTGACAACCCAGACTCCCCGACCTGAGCCAAAATCAAGTCACAGGCTTTACTGACTGAGCCACTCCAGTGCCCCTTAAGGATTTACCTTTAAAATTCACTGTGGGGGTGCCGGGGTGGCTCAGTTAAGTGTCTGCCTTCTGCTCAGCTCATGATCTCAGGGTCCTGGGATCAAGCCTGCGTGGGCGGTGGGGGGTCCCTGCTCAGCGGGCAGTCTGCTTCTCCCTCTCCCTCTGTGCACGCTCTCACATATATACATAAACAAACTTATAAAAACATTCTTCACTGCAGGGGTGCCTGGATGGCTCAGCTGGTTAAGCATCTGACTCTGTTTCTGGTCCATCTCAGGGTCGTGGGATTGAGCCCTGAATCAGGATCCAGGCTTAGCATGGTCTGCTGGAGATTCTCTCCCTCTCCCTCTCCCCACCCCCCACTCTTGCGCATGCACTCTTTCTCTCAAAAAAAAATTAAAATTAAAAAAATGCTCACTGCATTTGTAGCAAAAATATCATAAATGATATTGAATAAATACGGTATGCTACCATGTAGCCATTAACAATGATAACTGGAGGGGCACCTGGCGGGCTCAGTCCATGCAGTATGGGACTCTTGATCTTGGGGTTAAGTTTGAGCCCCACATTGGGCATAGGGATTACTTAAAACAAAAATAAAACCTTAACCATCTGAGCCACCCAGGCGCCCCAAAACAAAATCTCAAAAAACACAATAACTAGATTTCAAATACTTGTAAGTACAGTATAATCTCACTTTTATTGAAACACACTAATACATATAAAACATTTTTAAAAATTCTTAGTTACATGTATTTGCTCAGGAAAAAGGTGTATACCAAACCACAAACAATGATTTTTCTCTGAAAGTTGTGATTATAAAGGGCTTTATACTATTCCGTTTTGTTTGAATTTATAAACAAATATGCATTACATTTATAATCAACAAAAAATCAAGACTTTCCATTTGGGGAAAGAAAAACAAAAGTTTGGGGTTTAGAAAATTGGTAAAAAAATAAATTTCTATACTGTATGAAGAAAAATGGTGTGGGTTTCCTTTACAGATTTCCCTTTAAATCGATGGCTTTGTTACTCCTTCTGCTTATAATTCAAAAAGGAAAGATTTCAAAGAAAAATCAAGTCTCTCACTTTATTCTTTAAATAATTACGAAGGGGTATAGGTGCAAATGGAAATTCACTAGAAGTCAAGTCTAACGCATGGACGGTTAACATCAGCTAGCAGAAGGGCATGGGTGTGAATTTTACAGAGGGCTGGTTTTCTAAATTATAAAATCCACAAATTCGAAATCCAAATATGAATGACAAACACATGCTCTTCAACTAATAAATAGGGAGGGAGGTCTTTCCACTTAATTTTACAGTCTCTCTCCATTCCCCCCCCCAAATGCAGTTACTTGTTTAGAAGCTTAAATAAATAAATATGTATATATATATAAATAATTCCCTTTTAGACAGCTGTCACCACTCCAACATTTCGTAAACATTCTACCTAGATTGCTGGTAATTTACAAAGCATGCCTGTTCAGAAACTTCCGATTTATTAATACAGACGTGGCTCTGTAATTAACAATTTATAAACACATCAACAAAATAATTTTACCCTGACCATTCTAAATTGAATTCAGACCATTAGATCAATGAATACATTAGGTTGAAGTAAAAAGGACTTTCCTAACTGCTGAAAAAAACCAAACACAGGTTGTGTGGACACATCGGGTTCTTGGGAACTGAGTTATGCCTTACAAACCACTTGGGTATTCAAAATCGTACAACACCCTTGTCGACTTTGCACGCTAACGACAATCTACAAAGTCTGACACAGAAGGGCAAAATGGTTCCGGCAGAGAACCTGAAGAACAGAACCAACTAGGAGAAACTGTTGTTGGAAGAAAAGCAGGCTAGTTTTGACCACTTAAGGAAACGCAAGCTTTGGAAAGAAGAAATCGGTTATTTGATTTTAGTAAGGGCAGAGCCTTGTTTCCACTTATCTGCCCAAGGAGATGACAGCCGGTCTTGTTTTAGCAACCCGTATTGCAATCCACATTCCTTCCAACCCAAGGCAAAGATTAGAAACTGGTCCCCAGCCCAGCTCCAAGTCCAGCCTGAAGTACAAGTGTTTGCTTATGACCTCACCTACCCACACCCGGAGACCTGTCACCGCGCAGACAAGTCCACACAACGTGTTGTTCCGCCCAGCGCTCCCCATGGTGCTCAAATACAGCAGGTACGACGGATTTTTAAAGTGGGGCACCTCCTAAGGCAAGTACTTTGCATTTGGGGGAGGCTTCCTTCTGTGAAATGTCTCTTCTCTCCAGTTCACTCTCAGTTCTGCTTTAGGATTCATCTCCCTAAAATACCACTTAGATGAGGTCACTTGTCACCGAAAGATCTGTAAGCAGATCCTTTTCCCTAATAAAATTCAAAGGCCATAGCAAAGCAATCAAGAGTTCTCAGTGTTGATGAATCAAGGGCCCTTTTCAAAGTCCTTTTTTCTACCACCCTACATTTCTTGAATGTTCCTGCTCGTGTTATTCATGGCATTTCCTGTACATTCAATGGTCGCTTCATCTGTGGAAATCCTTCTACCTCCCCTCTCAGGCTTAGCTCAGTGTTTCCCTCTTTCCGTAAGTCTTTAAGTACCTTTCAAATAAACACTTGAACCCACAGCCTTGTGAATTTGAAGCCAGTCCTCCCTAGGTGCTTCTCCCATTACCCGAGATGGTCCAAGTACCTTGTTCTTTCTATTCGGCCACTCCGTGGATCTCGTGGCCAGGAGGACGCCATCGTCTTCTGCTAGCGTGTAAGCTCCTAGAAGCAGATTCTATCATTTCCTCCTTGTAAGGCCCCAAAGCACATAGAACTACATAACTGTGTCCTTAATAAGTAACTGAGCAAGTAAAAAAGAGAAGCCAATTTTGGAGAAGCCACTGCTTTTATAGAGCTTTTGACAAGGAGGCACCACAGTGGCTAAGAGTGTGGGTGTGGGGGTCAGAGCGCTCTGGAGTTAGGGTCACTAGGTGATTTACCAGCTGCGGGTCTTAGGTACTTCCTCTAAAACAGGAAATTAACCATACCTGCCTACTATGGGGATTGTGAACATGGGGGGAATGCCACAAACACACCTTAACATGAGACCTGTGGCTCGTGCTAAGGAGAAAACTGCTAGGTGTCTCTCCCTGGTGCTCCCAAGCAGTCCTCAGAGCGGCCCTTCATCACCTGTATGACTCAGGGAATAGTCAAGGCCTCAGTGGAAGACTGGCCTGTCAACAACCACTTCCTGCACGCTGACAAGTCCCTGGAACCTCTCAATGCCACCAGTTTCCTCAGGTTACAGACATAATGGAGTGATATTAGATGTACCTGACAAAAATATTAAGACAGTGTATATGAAAACACTATGTAAACTAGGATCACTTTTTTTTTTATACTTCCACTCAAAAACCCAGAAGTATTTAACATTTTATTCAATTTCTAGCATGTTCTGTGAGGGCCTTGAAAATAAACTGTCCCTTTCCTAGGATTTTCTTTCCCTTTCCTGTTTATAGAAGAGTAGATGTGGTTATTCGAGTCCTCAAACTGAAAACGGAATCTGGAATGGTCTGCAATGGTTGTAGTTTGCTCCCTCTGCTGGCCTGAGAGCAGGATCACACTACCTGAGACTAAGTTCAAGTTGTTTATTTTCAGGGACGCGACTGTAAAGACAAAAAGCACAGTCCAGCACTATCTTATGTATCTGACGATTAAAAGCAATTTGTTTATGTCTACCTTTTACTTCTAAGTATTAATTATCTTAGGGTTCAAATCTAGAAAGTTATTTTTATACAAAGGCTAGCTGCCCTCCGGTTTTTTTGTTTTGTTTTGTTTTCAAAATAATTACTTTAAAAGATTCTGCTGTCTCTATAGTTAAGGCTGAAAGAACATTAAAAATACTCAAACTTGCATTTTCCTAGATTTTCTTTGCTACCACTAATTTTTGCAACCACATAATTTATGTCCAAACTTACAAGGCTGTATACACTAATTTAACTGAATCACTTTTTTGTATTCAGTCTTAAGATTATGTATATGAAAGCTAATTTATTAAACCTTTGTACATAAAGATGAACATACCTGTATAGCAAACTTATAGGAGGAATGAAGTTACAAAAAAGTAAAAGTGTTATTAAAATTGATGTGTGTAAATCACTTACAAAAATACCCCAAATGGGGTAAAGCTGCTCATCCCTGATTTTTCTCATTTGGTTGTCAGAGTTGAAATATGAATTTAAAATGGTTAGAATTTTTTTCTTTAAAAAATGATATATTAAACTTATATACAGGATAATTAGCAAAATGTAGAAAGGGAAATCAATGTACAAAAGACAGATAAAAACCATCACTCTTGACAGACACAATCCAAAAGTAGTAGAAACCTTAGCAAACTGTCTCTAAACCAGCTCATACTTGCATCACCCCCCCAAGTTTTTATCAATAAGAATAAAATATAGTAAACCAGCAAGCCCAGTCTTTCTGTTCTTAAAACAGGCCTACCTTTGGGCCACAAGTAAGCTTTGGATAGATTTTTAAACATGGGAGGGACAAACCGGAAAACAATTTTATCTCCACTTGGTACTAATTAACAACACAAAGTTACAGGTAATTAAATAGCTCTTCGTGCTAAAGTCAAGCAGTTACTCAGAGGCCTTTTTGTTTTTCTGCTGGTTTCGGGGTGAGTTCTTTAGCAAGTTTCTTATCCTGAGGTACATTCCAGTAGATTCTGCCATATTCTCAAATTCAAATGGCGTTATTCCAGTTGCAAACTTGCTCATGTCAGGTACAGGACTGTGAGTTTTAGTGGCTGCTGAAGGACTGGTGTCCACGTGAAGGAGCTTCTGACTGCCTCCATTACTGATGTCGCAGTTCGACACAACACTGCCATTGTCCAGACGAGCATCTTTAGAGTCTAGCTGAGCAGACTCTTCCTCTTCCTTCTGACAAGGCAACGGAGGCTCAGAATCTGGGCTCAGAGAATGTTCAACTTCCGATTTCTTTGTACAAGGGTCTGCTACCTCGGGCTCATCAGGCGTCTGCTTTTCAGAGGTTCTCCCCTCTGGAACAGGGAGGTCTGGCTCATTTGGACAAGGCGAAGAGGCAACGGAATTCCCAGTTAAAGGTGTGTCCACAGGAATATCAGAATCACTGTTCACGCTCTCCGCCTGCTCGAGGGCCGCCCATATCCGCCTTTGCTGTTCTTCAAGTTCTTCCAGAGTCAGCGAGTCCTCATCCATAGCCGCGGACGCTGTTCGGGTCTGCGGGGAGTCACCGGGAGTCAGCGGCGGGGTGCCCTTGGGGAGCGGAGGGGTGAAGATGGGTGGAGGAGTCCCCCGTGGCAGGGGGGGAGGAGTGCCAGGGGGCAATGGGGGCTGAAACTGAAAAGCTTCGCTGCTTGGAGAGCTGTGCGGGATCTCCGCATCTGAAAGAAAAGTCAGGACACTTGAAGCTGTCGCAGCATCTGGTTTTACCAACATTTCTAATTTGAACTCAGGTGTATCCAGAGATTTCGGTGGCCAAAGAAGCTGGCTGGGGAACACCCTGGAGGCTCAGGTACCACAACCATCACCACCTGAGAAGAACACCTGCAGGGAGAGCTCGGGCTCTTCCCGACAGCGAACTTTCCCGAAACCCCTTGGAAATCCATCTGCATGCTGTGTGCACCGTTTCAGAGTGAGGAAACATGAACAAGGGCATGGAGGCGGAGAGTAATTTCCAGGTGGTGGGCGGGCATGGCAGACAGGGGTCCCCGGAAAGTGGAGGGGGACAGTGGCAGGAAACGCAGGCTGGACAGGCTGCTGCCGAAGGAGACGAAGCTGAGCAGACGGGGTGGGTTACACGCTGGCCTATTTCCCAGTTCTGCACCTCTAGTCTAGACCACCCGCCTGAACTATGGGTTCGTGTGGCTCACCGGTCACTGGTCCTCATCACCTGTATGTCCCAGACACAACAGATCCGACCTGTCCGAAACAAAGGATCTTTCCCTCAAACCCGGGTTCTGCTCCTACCTGCTATTCTCACTACTGGTACCATCGGTGGTGGCTGGCTGACGTCTCCCAAACTGAGCCTGTCCATCCCCTGAGAGTCCTTCCTCTGCCTCTGCTCCCCCACCCCTGGTCCCTGGCTCTCTGGGGTCTACTCTCTCCTACGGACTGCCCAGCCGTGACACTGTATCAGGAATACTGGAGTCACCCACGCCTTTGGATTCAGCTTCCTTACATCCATCCTCCAAACTATCCACCTTTGTAAAGCACAAAGCTGGTCCCATTAACCTTCCCATCTCATTAGAAATCTTCCAGTGCTCCCATCACCTACGGGACAAAGGCGGATCCTCCGTGCCTTGTAACAAGGCCCTCTATGACCAAGAATTTACCTACTTCCACCATGTCATTTCTCACTGGCGGGTTGAAGCCCCAGCTGCCACTCTTCCACTGGACCAGGGTGCTGGGATGTCTCATGCTTCTGCACTGGCATGTCCCATGGACTCAAATACCCTAACCCTGCTCAATGCCCATGGTAAATCCTTGAATTTATTCCTCAAGATGCAGCTCAAAGGCTGTCCTGATCAGGGTCTATGACCTCATCCAGCACAGCGGCTCGGCGTTTCCTCTGGGACACCGTTACAGCCCGTAACCAGCCCCGTAACCAGCTCTGTGGCGCTGTAGGTCTCACCACGGGCTCCGCATTCATATTAAAATGACGCCCGTGCCCCTGCACTCCCCAGGCGACACACACTGCACACTATGGGCAGCAGTTGTGTCTCATCAATCTTCCTGTCCTCAGGGTCTAGTAGAGGGTCCAAAACAGCACAAGTTTTAAAAATTTGGCAAATTCAACCGAATAATAAGATCTCGACAGCTATGCAAAACCAGTCTGAACTTTCTCGTACGGACAGTAAGATTTGTGAGGTAACATACTGTCACTTAGATTTTAAGAAATCAACTCAGAAGAGTGAAGAGCTAAGAGCTGAAAGGAAGGATGCAACAGCAGTGAGAGGGGCAGGGAGAGCCATCGGGACACAGAGGCCTGAACAAAGACGCCCCTACTGAGGTACCGCTGGGATCTGGGCACCCGGCTAGAAGCAGGGCCAGGATGAAGGGTGGATCTGAGTGCAGATGAGCGGCATCT
Source organism: Ursus maritimus (assembly GCF_017311325.1). Taxonomy (NCBI): domain Eukaryota; kingdom Metazoa; phylum Chordata; class Mammalia; order Carnivora; family Ursidae; genus Ursus; species Ursus maritimus. Next base: position 23,338,081 of record NW_024425897.1, read on the forward strand.
CAGCCTGGGAATCCCAAGGACACCACAGGTGCTCTTCTCTACAATGAACACCACGTAGGAGGAGGGGACGGGAGGCAGGGAGGACAGAACACCCGTCAGTGATTTCTTTAACAACCAACGCCGGTCATGTTTAAGAACAAACCATTCCAAAGTGTAACCCGAGCGTCATTTGCACAGAACACGTGGTATGTATTCTTGACAGGAGAATGTCAACGCCCACCGGGAGAGGACGCGGAGGCAGCTCTGGTTCACAGTTCCAAACCGAAACGCTGAACCCACGGGTTTGTGACATGGGATCCACTTCACTTAGAACATAATCATTTGCTAATGAAGTTTTCCACAGGAAAATAATTAGACCAACTCAACAGTTCTTCTTGGGAGGGAGCTGTCCCCGGAGGTCACATGCTCTGCTCCTCCTTCCGGAGCTCTGCCCCTGCAGGGCCGGAAGCAGCTGGGTGGGGGCAGCGCCGGTACTGGGGGTGGGAAGGCCTGCCTTGCTTTAGGACCACACACCCGGGTGTTAACAAGCCAGCCTGCTTCAGTGTTCAGGGAGCAGGCCACCGTGGCTCTGGGACTGAGCAGTACTAAAATCTGGCCCTGATTATCTGGGATAGTATTACTTGTTGACTGATCACCTAAGTTGTTCAGAACCTAGGTGGGAAAGCCGGCTACTACTGGCAACTCGAAGACCTGACATCTGGTGGGTTGAGAGGAAACACTGAAGGGCTGACTGGGGATGGAGATGCATGGAGACACATGGTGGTCCAGACATGTGGCTTTCGGCCTTGAGCTTGAGTGTGTGGTCAGTGTTCTTATCCTGGTATTCTGTAGAGGTTCATACTGGCTCATCTTTGAAGCCTGTGGTTTGGGCAAGGAAGCTCTTGCCACGTGGTCCTCTGTCCTCAGGAGGTGAGGGCATCTTATAGCGGCTTCACTTACGAGTGTGGTTCTTCTAAAGAGGCAGAGGCTTATAAACAAAACCAGGTGCCACTGCCCAGGGCTGAGACCAGAGGGCCTTTAGCAAGTAGCCTGGGACCTTGAATACCCCTAGCAAACGTGCGCAAGCAGGCAGAAGCATCAGCAGACGCCAGCAGAGGCTCCGCTGATGAAAGGATTCAATTCAAGACCACAGGGCGAGAGTGACCTGGCGAGCTAAGGCACGGCTGGCAAAGGTGAGGGTATCAGGGCACTGCTGCGGCTTAGCACGGGGCACAACCACTCCTCAGGAAACGTGCCCGAGCCGGACCTGACAGTACAGTGTGGCAATGCTGCCTTTCAGGCACCAGGGGTAATCTTTGTTCTGAATGGTCCTGCTTGCCTTACAGACACCCAGTGAGGCTCTGATGGAACTGTTCACCCCAGGGTTATTAAGCAAGTGCACGGTCTTCCGCCCCCAATTCCACTCTGGACTGAGAGCCACGGAGGAAAGGTGGAGGGACTAAACTTGGATTCTCAGGTCTCTGGCCTTGGGATGAAGCGTCTGACTTCATCACAGGGGTTCAGGTTGGCTCTAGATTGGTTAATGACACATATGAGGGGGAGGGAGAGAAACCCCTAGGAGGCAGGTTTCTCAGGCCTCAGCAATTCCCTAACAGGACATAAACGAAGCTCCCAGCATAGGGCTGAAAACACCCGCACATGAGAGTGTGGGCCTGGTACCAGCGGTGTTCCACCACCAATTCTCACACCGAGATGCAGAAACGACGTCTCAAAAGTTCAAAACAGAGGCACCCAGGTGGCTCAGTTGGTTAAGCGTCCCCGACTCTTGATTTCAGCTCAGGTCATGACCTCAGGGTTACGGCATCCAGCCCGGCACTGGGCTCTGTGCTCAGCACGGAGTCGGCTTGAGATTTTCTCTCTCTCTGCCCCTCCCCCAAAAAAGATTCAAAACACCAAGCACAGGTGGCTCCTGCCCACAGATATTTTAAGTGCTTAAGACCAAAATTCACTTCCTATGGGAGTTTTCTTCCAACGGAATTTAAGTGCACGGGTGGCAGAGTCAGACAACCACACCCACAGAAGTCCTTGAGAGACAGAAACCACGAATTTTGCCCTTGCTCAGAACCCCTGGCCATGGGCTCTGATAACACAGAGAGGTGCTGGCCTCCAGGAAGCTAATCTTGTCTGGGACAACTGCTTTTGAGTTCTGGAGAATTGCTTGTTTTCAAAAGTTCATAAATGTGGCAAAGGCTGTCATAATTCTGTTAGGAACTCGCTGACCCTGTGAAAAGTGAGACTGGATACTGAAATCAGGCCGTAGCTACTAAAAGCCCAGCTGGGAATGCTATTTTGGCATCAAGAACTCTGGTGGCTGAGACTAAGCAGAGCAAAAATTTTGGCTAAATGGTTGGGGAGAGGGGCTGGGATTCTGGACTTTAATTACCTTGGACTTGAAGGGAATCTAATCTGTGACCTTGAAATTCTCCCTGGGAATTTAAAAGTAAGAAGGGATTCATAATCACACTGGGGATTGCTAGCATCTTATCATCAGGGTATCTAAATGCACTTCATCTCCATGTCGCCATTTAATCTCACTTCAGAACATCTGACATGTGAAAAGAACCAAAACAAGTGGGCCTAATTTGGGATGGGAAGTAGCACAAGGAGTGAGTTTTCAGTCTTGGCTTCAGAGTAGCTTTGCGATTTATCAAATTAACAAAGTTCTGATTCATTCCAGAGCTTGCTGAGGGCAAAATCTAGGCTACTCACCAACAGTCCCAAGGGGAAGCCCCAAGGACTGGTGGTTGGCACTGGGGGTGAAGGACTCAACAAGGCAGGCGTGTGTCTATCCTGATCCACTACGGACCTGCTGAGGACTGTCACAGTCCTGGCTGGCCACAGCTTCCATGGTTACGCCCAGACGACTACGGAGTAAAAAGCCAGAGGACGACCAGAGGGCAAGGCCTCTGCTCCACTGTGGGTTTCCAAAAGGACAAATTTCCTCAGGGTCTCTCTTCCCTGAAAGGAGGGGCAACTTGCCAAGTTGGGGTAAGAAGAATGGGAAGAATACCTGGGAAAGTTTGGTTCTGTCCTTCTTCCTCTTGGGATGGAGCTGCTAAAGCAGACCACCTTCCACCGCCTGACTCAGGAACTCAGTAAGCTGGCCCACTTGGCCCTCACACCAAGCTGTCCCCCACCTGACCCTGTATCAGTTCTAGAGGTGATGCTCTCATCTCCAAGGACAAAATCAAAGCATTATTTTTGCGATCATAAGGCACCCTCTTCCTAATGGAACTCAGAAGCATGCCCATTCGCCCTACCTTCTCAGTGAAATCAACACCATGGAACGAAACCTACCTGAGTCGAGCTCCATGTCTGCAGGCGAGGCTGCTGAGCCGCCTTCCTTCCTCTGCTTCTTCGGGCTACCAGGGCTGGACTGGGACGATGACCTCTTGCTGCCAGACCTCACACTTGGCTAACGGAGGAGCCAAGCCAAGCATAAGTTAATGGGGTGGACAAAGAACTAGATTCCACACCCTCCCTCCAACACCACTCAGAAAACCAGTCTGGAGCTAAGTGTAGGTAAAGGATGAATGCAGCTAACCTTTTCCTTGTGACTCATCAGAAAACACAGAGCGCTTTATATACAAAACAAAAGAGCACTAGGACGCTAATGAGTCACAAAATCCCACAAACACAGGCCACAAATTCTTATCAAGCACACCCTAACAAGCTCTTTACCGTTTGGAAGTTGGAAGAAAGGTAGTTGGCAAAAACGTCCTTCTGCTGACAAGCCTGCATTGGTATGGACCCGAACATCCTCCATTCCTTACGAAGAGAAAAGAAGGAAAAAACAAGCCTGGATTTGGAAAACATCCTACTTGTGAGATTTTTGCAAAGTGGAGGTCTCAAATTACATTTCTGCTTCATATGTGATTTTTCCTTTTTGGGGGAATTAATAAAAATGATGGTGCATTGAAGGGAAAAAAAAAAAAAAACCAACCAACTCTGCCTGCAAAATGATCCAAACTGAATACCAAAAGCCTACTTGACAAAATCACTTGGCCCAAAAAGGTTCCACCTACTCCAAGCAGAAGTTCTAGGCACTGGCACTGGCAGCGTGGACTCTGTCAGGCTTCCCTCCCCTCATGCCCTGGCACTGGCCACAGCACCTTCGCTCCTAACACGCTCACTCACGCTGAGCTGCCATCTTCTGTTCTTTCCCTTTCCAAACCCAGCACTCATCTTTATGGTTCAACATCACTTCTCTCTCATCTCAAGAGCACATGCAACAGTGGTTCTCGAGAAAAATCACTTTCGGCTCTTGTCAAACCTACAGATTCCAGGGTCAAGTCCATTAAATCTAAGGGTGGGATTCAACAACGTGCATTTCTACCAAGCGCCCCCAGTGGACTCTGATGTAGGCTGGTACTGGGACCATTTCCAGAAGCACGGATAGTTCGTGCTGTGCAGCTTAGCCCTGAATGAATTACACACTTATCTTCACATCTATTCGCTATAGTTCAGACCTTTGGCTTCTTCTCTGCTGCCCAGGTCCTAAGAACACCTAGAAGGCATTTTTTTATTGAAATACCACCACCACCACTACCACAACAGGCCACTGTCGAGTCTTGAAACATAAAATGAAAGTTGGAAGAGATTAAATGTAGAGAACCATTCCCATATAGAATGAGAAATTTTACTTTGAAGAGAAAAAATGGGGGAAAGGAACTATAGCACAGAAAAAGGAGTCATAGTAACTTAAAGGCTTTACTTGCCAAGTAATTCTCAGAACCATCCCATGTTTTAAAAACATTATCTTTTAACTTTAGAACAGTTTAAGATTTATAGAATCTAACTATTGTTTTTAGCTCCTTTTCATAAGGCAAAAAATCAGAAAAAAAGTGTGTGTGGTTTTTTTTAATGAACACAAGATTTCACTTAAGATTCTCATCAACATAGGGGCACCTGGGTGGCCCAGTCAGTTAAGCGTCTGCCTTTGGCTCAGGTCATGATCGCAGGGAGCCCAACATGGGGCTCCATCCCAGGACCCCAGGATCATGACCCGAGCTGAAGGCAGACACTTAACGGACTGAGCCACCCAGGCGCCCCAAATAAATAAAATCTTAAAAAACAAACAAAAAAAAGATTCTAGTCAACCTAAAAGTTACAAAGTTAAACACAAAAGTAACACATTTACTTCTTTACGTAACAGTAACGGCCACGTAAGCTAATGTTTTGAACAATCATTGTTACAATGTCCCATCCCAGAAAAATAAACAAAAACAATATACTTACATCTGGAATTCCTCTGGGAGTAGATATATTAAAACCTGGATAGTTTACCAATTTTGAGAGATCGTAGGTGACGCTTTTATTCTGTTGGGCTTCTCCAGCTTCCGCTTCCCCGTCAGCACCGTCTGTGAGAGACCATCAGAGCGTTTGTATTGCCGTATGTCAACATAATCCCTCTCCAGACCAAAAGCGGACTGCCAAGTGCTTATATTCACGGCAACAGAATCATTCTGAGAATGGCTTCAATTACAATTTTTCTGAATCATGAGATTAGAACTTTTTTTTTTTTTTTTTTTTTTTTTATTTGAAAGAGAGCGAGCCAGCGAGAGACGGAACAGAAGCAGGGGGAGTGGGAGAGGAAGCAGCAGACTCCCAGTGGAGCAGGGAGCCCAATGTGGGGCTCAATCCCAGCACCCTGGGATCACGTCCTTTGCCGAAGGCAGACACTTAACGACTGAGCCACCCAGGCGCCCCTAGATTAGAACTTTTAAACAATGAGGATACTTTAATAAAAATTAATGTTTAGAATCTTGGAAACCTGGGTTTGTCTGTGGGCTGCTTTAAAGTCTAGTCTGCACTGATCTGATGACTTGCCTGATGCTCTATTCCAATGCCTTTATTTTATTTAATGAACAAACAATTCTTACTATGTACCAGACACTGTTTTAAATGGTTTACAAGTATTAAGTCTCTTCATCTGCGTAACTACTTTAAGAGGTACACACTATTAAAACCACTTTACAGATGACGGAAGGGTATTTGGGAACCACTTTATTACTTTGAAAACTACTAAATAAATCATGCATTTATTTTGTCAGTCCGATGATATCTACATACATAAGGTAATCAAACAATTTGCGAGAAGCTTCTACTAAGGTAAGTATTCTAGCTAATAAGCTAAGAAGTAATGAAAGAACAAGGATATAACCATTTTGCAACATATCATTAACAGGTATAGCTAGGCAATGGTCATCAGTGACTGGTTCCATCACAGTAAACAGAGGGACAGAGGAACACACTAAAGCAACACACCATGGGGATGCAGCAGCAAAAACTTGAAAACTTGAAAGGACAAAATACAGTTTTGTTAAAAACAAGGAAGGGAATCTATATATTAAGAGATTTGAGAGACTCTCAAATCACCCACAACCTTTTGTCCAAAGAATCTCTAATCAAACTAAAAAAGAGGGAAAGACAAGACAACAGAAATGCGAGCACCACCTACAGAAAGTGGCATGAGTGATACCTGAACGTCAGCATGACTTGGGGAGATATTAAAAGGGCTGTCCTATAAATAGCTCTTCAGCACTAATTGAGAAGGGGTGGCTTGGTGAATTCTTAAAAATATTTATAATTACCAGGAGACTGGGTGGCTCAGTCGGTTAAGCACCTGCCTTAGTCCCAGGTCATGATCCTGGGGTCCTGGGACAGAGCCCCACATTGGGCTCCCTGCTCAGTGGGGAATCTGCTTCTCCCTCTGTGCCCCCCCCCCCCGCTCATGTTCTCTCTCATGTGCAAAAATAAATAAAAAAAATTTTAAAAATATATATTTTTTAATTACTTAAGTAACACACAGAAACATTCTCATTTTTGAAAGACTCAGAGCATCAGAGAGAAACTACCATCTCTAGTCCAATCTTCTTTCCTTCTCAAGGGGAACCACTGCTGAGTTTGCTGTATTGGTTAAAACTTTTAAAAAGTTTTTTTTAAAAAAAGTATTCTTACCATCTACCACATTGCAGGCACTGTGCTACGTGCTAGGGGATATACTGGTGAATAAAACAGGTATGGTTTTAGCAATTGTAAATCTTACACCATCTAGCTGGGAAAATAGAGAGAAATAGAACCAAGAAATATATATATATATATAAATTGTGATAGGGTATGAAGGAAACAAAGAGGGCTCAGTGATAAAGACTGGCAGGCCAATGAGGAAGAGATATATTTAAATAAGGTGGTCAGGGGTGCCTGGGTGGCTCAGTGGGTTAAGCATCCAAGTCTTGGATTTGGCTCAGGTACTGATCTCATGGCTCCCGAGACCTAGCCCCGCGTCAGGCTCCCTGCTCAGTGGGAGTCAGCTTGGACATTCTCTCCCTCTCCCCGTTCCCTACTCATGTGCACGCTCTCTCTCTCTCAAATAAATAAATCTTAAATAGATAAATAGGCAGATAAGGTGGTCAGGAAAGGCTTCTCTGAGTCTGAATCCTAAAATCTAAACAGTTCTCAGTTAACATCTTTTAAAAAAACATTTTACATAAATGTCCTCAGAAAAAACATGGAGCACTGTTTCATGCATGTGGGATTCTTTTTCTTTTCTTTTCTTTTCTTTTCTTTTCTTTTCTTTTCTTTTCTTTCTTTCCTTTTCTTTTCTTTCAAGGGAGGATGAATGGCGTCCGGGTAGGTTAGGCAGAAACAGTACTGCACCGGGATTTTGCCGTGTCAGCTCACACAGATTCACTCCACTCTTTAATAACTGCAGGGATTCCACAGCCCAGATCACCATCATTTATTTGGCCATTTTTCTTTAGGGCCTTAATGTTTTTAATTTTTCACAGTCATATTCAATGCTACAAAAATACGTATACATACTTTCCTCGTGCACACGTATGAATATTTTTCTAGAGCAGATACCTAAGAGAGGGGTTCTAGACCACAAGAGGGTTTATGTAACTATATTTCCAGGTCTCCTGGCACTGATGAATAGATTTGTTACCATTTCTTTCTTTTCTTTTTTTTTTAAGATTTTTATTTATTTGAGAGAGACAGAGCACAGAGGGAGAGTGGGAGGGAGAAGCAGACTCCCCATTGAGGGGCTTGATCCCAGGACCCCGAGATCACAACCTGAGCCAAAGGCAGACGCTTAACCAACTGAGCCACCCAGGCGCGCTTCTGTTACCATTTCTAAGGAAGGCAAGAGCTTATGAGGACTAGCTGGAGGTCTGGTGCTCTGGCCTACGTAGTCACTGAGCAGGTCCAGATAACATCTGATAATTCTCAATGAAGTTTTAGTTCCTTCCTTGTAAAACAAAGTAAACAACATCACGCTAGTTTTCAGTTAACTTAGCACACACCGAACAAGCCGGACATTCCTATCAGATACTACTGTAATTCTCTAACTAAGGGGAAAAAAAGGTAACATTTACGCTGACTTATCTAACTTAACATACTATACCTTTTCCATCATAGAGTGCAAGCCCTGAGTTCTCCAGTTCAGCCTCTTTGAGCCACCCGGGTGGGTATCCAAGCTGGCGCATTCGATATATGAAAGGCGGAAGGCTCTTGTCCGTCACACCCAGTGCGTCCTGAAGTTCCTCGCTAACGAAAAACAAAAGAGGGGAAAAAAAAATACAGTATTCTTGTTTGGATGAAAACACATACAGTCCCCAATGTTTTAAAACAATTGTGTGTCTTATGTTATACACAGTGACATGGTGAGATTCCAGGGAATGTTCCTGAACGAACTGATGCATATTCTCTAGAACGGTGCTGGAGCACATCTACACACCGACGTTTACCCTCAAGACGCAGAGAAGGTTCCAAGTACTGCTGACACAGAAACGACATTCTACGGAAAAATCAGAGAAGTACCTTATGACTCCTGGCTTGAATCTTCCAAATCTTTCTTCCACCTCTTCGGCATGGTATCGCTGCTGAAAATTCTGGCTGTTTGCCTCACCACAGGCATCCATATACTCTTTTCTCTTCTCACTTATTCGAGCAGCATTCCGCGGCTAGATCACAATGCATTTGAGAAAAATAGACACAAGTTCAGAAATTATTTCAGGACTAAATAAACATAAACACTCTGCTTTAGGTAAAGCAAACAGATTATTCCAGTTTTAATATATAATGAACAAGTATTAAAGAGTGGATATTTTAGAAAAATAAGCAAAAAGCAGCAGCACTTTAATTTCTTATTATTTTGGTATTATCTTAACATAAAATCAAGTTTTTAGAATAAACTCTAAAAAGCAACTCTCATGTTTCATTCATCTCAGTCACACAGCACTGTAATAATTCTTTTTTAAATCTAAGGTCTTAAAATTTAAGTACAAATCTGAAAAGGTTTCAAATTCAAGGACCAAAAGAAAGTTAACACAGCAAGTTTCTTTATCTCACACAACGCCATAAATGTGTGGAAAACATTAGAAAGTTCTAGTTCAAAGGTTTTGTTTTTTTTTTTATATGAGAAAAATTTACCATTGGGCAATCTTTCATTTGATGTTCTTCAGAACCACAATTGAAACAGTGAGGCTTTGGCCTATTTGGTCAAAAAACAAAGATGTGCATAACGTAAATGAAGATATAAAAGCAAATCAGTACAATTCTTTATGACAGCAAAGTGTATCAGAGAGACAAGGAAGCACGCAGATCACAGATTACTAATATCTGCAGTCATGAGTACACTTTCACCTCCTGTACTTAGCGATTTAAACAAACAGTACTTTTAACCAACTCTTTTAACCAAGGACCCTTATGTTCCTGACTGATCTGTCACCTCTGGGTTTTGTCAGCGGTTAATAATAGAAGAACCGAGGCAAACAGATTCTATTTCCTTTAGGTAACTTGGGAGGGGGCAGGTTATAATAAGACAGCAATCAAACTCTTAGCAACAACGACAGCTTTCCACCCACCCGAGCATATTAGGTGTGAACCAATGAATTCCAATAAACAGATGACTGATTTAAACATATTAAATGTCTACATATTAAAATTCTAGCTTAATCTGTAATTTATTTATAGTAAGCCAGCGGTGAAGAATAGTAATTTTTCAAGCTAAAAGAGTTTATGGTTTTGGTTTAAAAAAGTCTTAAAAGGAAGAAGAAAACAAAACAACTCCCCACACAAACCTTTTTGCCTTTACTTGTATTTCTTGCCCTTCTAGAGAAACAATGTGGCTGAAGACTTGCTGGTACCTTTAGTGAATTTTATTAAGGAATAGTTATCATAGTCTGCAAAATTTGGTAAATATTTTTAAAGGTGAACTTAATGGCAAGATGCATAAAAGATCTTCATTCACTATGTAGGATACTTGGGTATTTCCCATCCTTCGGTAAGCTGAGGGTTTTCATTTAGTAGCGGTTGCCCCAATTTATCAAGGCAAAAATTAGTAAAATACAGGACACTTCCTACAACCTGCAGAAAACAAGTCAAAAAATATTGCTATTTAAGCAGAAAAAAAAAGACATTAAATTATGTAAGACTATGATTAATTGTTTTAACAATTTAATTTTGGAGGAAATTCTTAGAAGACATAATCAACTCCCTAGTTAAAGGAGCCAGATTTTGAGGTGTAAGCAAGAGCTGCTTCTTTAAACGCCCCTGTGTCTCCCAGATCGGACTTCCCCTCTCAGGACATCGTTACCATCAGCTGCATTCTCCTCAGACTTTAAAAATAAAAACTTTGACTCTCACGTTTCCCTCCAATTCCCCATCTCTTTGCTTCCCTTGGCAGCAAGACAATTCAGAAAAGTCGTCTGAGTTTACTATTTCCACCCTCCTCCCATTCCCTTTTCTTTTCTTTTCCCTCTGATTCTGGGGGAAATTTTCACACAGAGAAGTTGAAAAAATGGTACAGTGAACACCCAGCTACTTCCTGTCCACCTAGATCCAACAACTGTTGCTATCTTCCACGCGGGTGTGCGCACGCACACACACACACACGCACATGCTCATACACACTTATTTTTCACTTCGCTGTTGGAAGAAAGTAAGCCATCGCCATCAACTTAGTCTAAGCCGTTATTTTATCTCGCCTGAGATAAACACAGTAACTCCTACCCGGTTTCCAGCTTCCACACATAACCAGCTACAGACTATTTTCATGACCCTTCACCCCTGAACACTTCAGAATGGGTCTTCTGAGGATAAGAACATTCTTCTACAAGCTACAATACCACTGTCACACCTAAGAAAATTAATAAATCCTTAATATCATCTATATCCAATCTATACTGTTTTCCCAACTGCCCCCAAAATGCCTTTTTCCCCCCTAAGCCAGGATTTAAGGTTCATCTGTTGCATTTGCATGTTAAGTAATTTTATAGTCTCTTTTAATCTGGAATAGTCCCCCACTCTTTTTTCCTTTCCTTAGATGGCCCTGCCATTCCCTCTTGAACATCTCCAGGAAGGCTTCTGTTTCTTTCATGGCACTAAGCTCCCCAATGAATGAGCCCCCCACAGCTCCGTCTTTGTCTCAAACTATGAGCAACAACTGACAGAGGCGATTCCTCCCCTCCTTCCTCAGAGAAACACTTCTTTTGGCTTCTAGGACACCATGCTCTACCCTGCTGACCAGTCCTCCTCCTCTCTCCATCTTCTGTGAGACTCGGTCCCAGTCCTCCTCTCTACCTGCACTCTCGAGGTGATTTATCCAGACCCACGATATGAAGGATGATGATATGCTGACAACGCCCACATACCCAGTTCTGCCTCCTAAATTCCAATCTTGTATATTCAAGTGCCAACTGACAGCTCTCCTGGACACTAACAGGAATCTCAAATTCACCTACTTAAAACTGAACTGGATTCCCATTCCCCTCCAAACCCGCTCCTCCCGCCAGTTTTTCCCATCACAGAGAAGGCAAGGACATTCTTCCAGCTGCTCACGCCAAATACCTGAGTCATTCGGACTACTCTCTCACTTTCGTGTTCTACACATCCGACTCATCAACACACTTGATCAGTTTTATTTTCAAGGTATATCCAGGTTCGAACCACTTCTCCCCTCCACCACTGGCTCTCTAGACTAACCTGCGATCTTCCCTGAGATCCTACAGTAAGTTTCTCACTGGCTTCCAGCTTCCACATGCAAACCAGCTACAGAGTCTCCTCCACAGAGAAGCCAGTTCTTTTAAAAATTCAAGTCGTATCATGTCACATTTCTACTTAAAAGCCTCCAATGACATCTCATCTCACTCAGTAAAACCCAAAGCCTTTACCATGGCTTATAAGGCAACATAAAGATCTAGAGCTTATGTTCCAGGGTCAGAAGGCCTGGATTCAAACCCTGGCTTTGTTCCTGACTAGCTAAGGGACGAATGGCAAGTTACTTAACTTTCCAAGTCTGTTTCTGCCCACCTGAAAGGAGAATAATAATAGTACCTTCATGAGCAGTAACTGTAAAGAGCTTACAACAGCACTTGATACATAGTGAACAACTCTAAGTGTCTGCTCCTGCCCCAGGGCTTTCCACTCACTTTTTCTACCGCCTGGAGTACTCTTCACTCAAACTGCAATGCCGCTCGCTCCCTCAATTGATCCAGGGCTCGGCTAGGAGAGGCTGTCACCATCTACTCACCATACAAGCCAAATGCCCCATGGCTACCCTCTAACTCCTTATGCTGATTTATTTTCTTTAGAGCTCTGCCTCCCCCCACTAGAATGTAATTCAACTAGAGCAGAGACTTTGACCTTCTTTTTCATTGCTGTATCTCTGGAATCCAAAAGGGTACCTGGCACAAGGGAGCATTTGGTAAATATTTATTACTCTTTATTAAAGGACTAAATGAATAATACATAAAATTCCTACTTTCCAGGCAGGTACCACTCTAAACCCCAGAACCTCAGAGTTAGATGGGACATGAAAAATTATATAGTTCAAATTCTTTTTTTAAAGAACCTCGACAGCATTTCAGTCTTTGACTTTTTACAGTGACATGGAATTTTCTTTTTTTTTCCCATGAGACCTACCACTTCATTTTCACATCTCAGATAGAAATCTGCACTAAAAGTTGACTTGCAATGTGCCTGTTTGTACTCTATCCAGTCACTGGTCCTGGTTCTGCCACCTGGCATTACAGAGTGATTTAAAATGACACCTTTTGCAACTAACAGCCTTTATTACATTTGCAGAGATGTGATACCCTCTGTCAATCTCTTCAGCAATGCTGGGGGCTCTTCATCACCCCAGCAGCCCCACGTCTTCAAGACTGTGGTCTATCAATGGGGCACAATACTCCCTAAACATGAAAACTAGTCTGCCTTGAACGGAATCCAGGATTACATCATGTTCTTAAAAAAAAAACTCTAAGTCGCAAAATCACACCACTCCACTGCACTGACACAGTGAGATTCCACATAGGTACAGAAAGGCCTAAATGTAGGCTCATCCCTGTTATGCTGCTTCTATTTTTCACCCACCATTGGAGCTTGTCAACATTTTTCATCTCCTATCTGCCATCTGGTACATTAGTTACTTATCCATCCCCTCGGCTGCAGCCGTCTGTAAGTGCAACATGCACGCGTGCCACGTCGTCATCCACGTTAAGGGCAGCGAAAGGAGGTTTGTCAGGACAAAAATAAAGTCCTCCGAAGTATGTCCATTGTGTATGCAGTAGTTATTAAAAAGCAAACTATACGAATTAGAGGCTGAAGTCTACCCTATTGTTTATAACGAATTTCATGAAAGGATGGGGATCATTTGAGGCCACCTGGCTATACCACCTTATCATCTCAATGCCACCCCAATGACACAGGATAGGAAACACGTTATCTGCAGAATTCGAAACTAAAATGTCCACACTTACACTAAAAGCTTCCTTGTTGTTTTTAATGGCACAGGATTCTTCTACTTTGTGGTCCTCTTCCAGCACAACACTGGATGGCTAACGCAAAGAAAAACAAGGGTTACAGAAAGTCACCAGTGTTTAACAACCTCGCATTTCAAGTATTAGAAATTTACATACACCCCTTTATTTTCTAATACACGCCACTAAGGTATATCAAGTTTTTGATTCATTGTTGTCATCATCAGGGTAAATTTGGAAGCTAGAAATGTTTACGAAATAAATTTCACAAGCAGGAAAATTTAAAAATTTTATAAAAGATACAGAAGAGAGCACCTTCTGAAGCCTTAGTATACACTATGCTTCCGTGTTAGCGAATACTAATTCATGCATTAAATTTAATGAATTAAATAGTTAAACTCTCAATGCTTAAACTGGCAAAGCAGACTTTATCTTGAAGTCAGATAACTAGAAAGATTAAAAAATATGTGATTCTACATTACTAGTTAATATGGATAATATAACTCTCAATAGACCTCACACTATAAAATTTTGAAGTGCTCCCTGAATCAAAATTAGGTAATATTAAAGTATGGTTTTTATTGTTAAATGTGTTTTGTTTCTTGAATCTTTAAAAATTGCTTATGATGCATGAAAACTAAACATGATGAAAATTTAATTAATCAGAACACACTGTTCTCCAACCTAAGGATAAACAGCTAACAATCCTTATTTGAAGGACTCTACTTACCTTAATTTGAAATTTAAAAAACAGGCCTGAAATCACAATTCTGATTTTTTAAAATATAAATTCATGCTCTAATAGTCACATAGTGAAATTTCTCAGATTTCTTTGGGCATACTATTGATTTTTTCCCAACAAGGAGAAGGGGAAAAAAAGGATGGCACGCAAGCCTGTTGGTTTTAGAGAAAAAGAATTCATCTTTTATAAACTCCAGAAACACAATTTTTTTTTTTCTGGCTTAAAATTAATTTTCTGCCCCAAACCATGTGTCCACATGAGGAAATGGGGGAAAAAAGGACTAATTCTGAGTGAAGCCAGGTCTGAAAACAACTCCCCTCAGAGAAGGAGCCACGAAGCACAAGAACCCCTTGAGGCTGCACTGATCAGACCAGTGAAGGATGCCCAGCTGAAGGATGGGAGGTGAACAGACAATCTTAACAATCTTGGGTTTTTTTGTTTTAAGTTGTAGTTGACATACAATGTTACATTAGTTTCAAGTGTAGGACACAGTGGTTCCACTTAATCACTTTCATTTTGATACCAAGAGGCTTCCTGTGGCCTAATAATTGGCAATGAAGAGCATAACCTATTAAAGTCTCCTACGTTTGAAATACCTGGGGCAAAAGATTAAAGGAAGTCTTTTCCACATCATTTTTCTGCTGTTCCTCAAATCTTTTTACTAAATTTGATACAAATTCCTCTATTTCTTGATGATATTGCCTGCATGAGAGGAGGACACAACAGTTAGAACCCAGAGTAAACACTGAATAAACTGAAATCTTACGCATTATTAGAAGACGTCAGGAGTAAATTCTGTTCTCTTGTTTCTCAGAGGTTTATCAAATCACTGACTATAATACTCAGGAACCTATTTCTTAGGAAAAAATATACATTGTTGCCGAGTTAACAAAATGATTACGAAAATCTAACTCAGTGTTTGGCATGTAACAGTGGCAAACATTTGTGCTGAGAATAGACGGATTTTATTTATAAATTTTACATATTTAAATTCTGAATACATAATCCACGTAAAACATGGTTCAAAATCCAAAAGTGTGAACGGGTTACGTAATGAAAAGCTTCCTTCCTGGCTGTGCAACACAAACACAACCCAGCCATTCTTCCTTATCTTCCTCCCAGAGACTCCCTACGCACATCTATGGAAACTCCTATATAAATGTTAAACTGGAACAAAATAAAACCAAAATGTGACAGAAACCTAAAATGAAGTAGCCCAACTACGGAGGTCTACTTTCTCCAGCTTTCCAGGTCAAGAACCGCATTCATCGTATTTTCGTTAACACTCAGTTCAGGCGGTGCCGAAGGAGACCAGGTTAGGCTGCAGGGGCGCAGCCAACTCGCTCTTCACCAGACTTGATCTTCCAGGTCTCTTTAGCTCTGACATCCTAAGACTTCTGCAGGCAAAATGGCAGATATACGGTGCAGAAATGCGGCTGCCACGAGCTAGAGTAGACGCTGATTCAAATCCGATGGTGACAACAATGCTAGTGCCCAGCTGTGCCCAGCACCTTGCTACTGCCACACGCACCATCCGGCGTCCCCAGGCCTCAGAGCCTCGGGTTCCACCTGGGCTGAGAGAAAGTAGGTAATGGGCCTGCCACGCAGCTAACACTCTATATATGGGTCCTGTTACCTTCTTTACCTTGCGTAGCACCTGAGATAACAATAGATTCAGTGAGCCAAGAGAGGGGCAGCCAACTGCCTGAAATGTCTATGACCATGCTCCGAGGCAGGGACAGGGCAAAGCCTCAAACCATTTCAGGACATTCTAGCAAGGAATGCACTGAGTCGCCCTAGGCCCAAGCATGCTGGAAGGCTTGCAAAGGTCTAATTCTCACACACACACAAAATCATGTGGGTAAGCTTTGAAGACAGCAAGCAGGGTAAACTCAGTTACCTGATTTTGGGGGAGAACCGACTAACATTACCTACTGTTGCGGTGGCGGCTGTTATGTTTATGAGAGGCTATTACAGGTGCTCATTTAGCTACCTAAGAAGTAGTTATTCTTAGTATCCTGTTTTCCAGTGAGGAAACTGATATGCAGATAGGTTTGTGACCTGCCCAGATTCACATACGTAGAAAGTATGGGCCCAGATTCAAATTCAGGTTTATAGACGCTAATGTCCTTGATCTTAATCATGATTCTCTAAATTTTAAGTAAAAGAATAAAGATGGAATAAGGACAAATGAAAACCGCATACTTATAGAAGACATTGTTTCATAAACACATTAACTCATTTACGTAGAAAAGGGAAAATTACTTACTTTGAAATAACATTGTTCATAAATAGAATCTGTAATAAAGGTCCATCTAACTTAGTATTGTTCACCAATATTCCACTAAAACAGAAGTTAAAACATATTCTTAGAATATATTGAAGTAAAACTCATAAATGTTTGTATAAACACATAACTCTTGTAATTACTAAGTACCAAAGATCATAGAATAGTTTACAAATAAGATTAAGAACCAACAAGAACTCGTTTTCTCAAAAAAAAATCTAAGTTTTCATGAAATTTTACCTACTTTAATGGTTTTACAGAGGTATCCCTTACCTATTTCTAAAAATATTTCACAAAAAACTTAAAACTATAGTTAATCTTTCAGTTTTCAACCAAAAAAATTCCTTATCTAATGGCTAGTTTCTTTACCGACTGGGGGAAGGGAGGGTCTGGATAAACCAGCAGGTTACAACAATATATTTCTAAAAGAATCAGAGTAAATTTAGATTAGGAATATATAGGAAAATGAAACACTTTAAATGGACAGCCTCTTAGAGGCCACTGCACATTTCACTATTTCAAATCCCAGATACTAAAGCAGAGATATAAAAAGTATATTGTTGGGGCGCCTGGGTGGTTCAGTTGGTTAAATGTCTGTCTTCGGCTCAGGTCATGATCCCAGGGTCCTGGGACTGAGCCACACATTGGGCTCCCTGCTCTGCGGGGAGCCTGCTTCTCCCTCTGCCTGCTGCTCCCCTTGCTTGTGTGCTCTGTCAAATGAATAAATAAAATCTTTAAAAAAAAAAAAAAAGTATATTGTTCCTGGATTTGATTTTCAAATACTGCCAAAAAAGAAAAAAAAAAAAGTATAGGACGCCTGGGTGGCACAGTGGTTCGGCGTCTGCCTCCGGCTCGGGTCGTGATCCCGGGTTCTTGGGATTGAGCCCCGCATCGGGCTCCTTGCTCAGTAGGGAGCCTGCTTCTCCTTTGGACTGCCGCTCCCTCTGCTTGTTCTCTGACAAATAAATAAATAAAATCTTTAAAAACGAAAAAAAAAAAAAAAAGTAGAATGTGGCCCCCCAAACTGTACAATATCCTGGTGGGAACCTGGACCAGCTGAGTCTTAGATTCCTCCCCTCCCCATCTGCCTCCTATTCCTTTCCCTGCACAGGAGGTGAAATCAGGCAGTCTGTATTTGGAATTGCTCGCATCAAGAAACAAAAGTAAAATACGGAGACCTTCAGAAATTTGTTTGAATTTGCACAAACTTCTCTTTTTAAAAAGACATGATGTTCTGGGGCACCTGGGTGGCTCAGTCAGTTAAGCATCCAAGGCTTGATTTCAGGTCACTATTTCAGGGCAATGGGATCGGCCCCTTGTCGGGCTCCATGCTGAGCGCAGAGTCGGCCTGAGATTCTCTCCCTCCTTCTCCCTCTGCTCCTCCCCTCAAACTCACTCTCAAGTGCATGCTCTCTCTCTCCCTCAAATGAATAAATAAAATCTTTAAAAAAAACCCACATGATTTCGGGGGGGGGGGGCTGGGTGGGATAGTTGGTTAAGCGACCAACTCTTGGTTTTGGCTCAGGTCATGATCTCAGGGTTCCGGGAATCAAGCCTAGCGAAGGGCTAGGCACTGAGTCACTCAGTGTGGAATCTGCTTAGGACTTTCTTTGCCCCTCCCTCCTGCGCGCAAGCGCGCGCGCTCTCTCACTCACTCGCTAAAATAAATAAATCTTAAAAAAAAAATACATGATGTTTTTAAAAACCACATGCAATTGTATGGTCCTTAACTAGAGTCCAATTTGAGCAATCACCTATAAAGACATTCAGTTGGGGAAATCTGAATCTGGACTGAGCTGCTGGGAATGTTTTTAAGAAAATCATGCCAGTTATTGTGATAGTAGTCTTGTGATTACGCACGACAAAGTCTTGTTTTTAAAAAAGTTACATGCTGAGGGGCACCTGGGTGGCTCATTCGTTAAGCGTCTGCCTTTGGCTCAGGGCGTGATCCCAGGCATTCCGGGATCAAGCCCCCATCAGGCTCCTCCGCTGGAAGCCTGCTTCTTCCTCTCCCACTCCCCCTGCTGTGTTCCCTCTCTCGCTGGCTGTCTCTATCTCTGTCAAATAAATAAATAAAATCTTTAAAAAAAAAAAAAAGTTACATGCTGAGGGGTGCCTGGGTCAGGCGTTAAGTGTCTGCCTTCGGTTCAGGTCATGATCCCAGTGTCCTGGGATCAAGTCCCACATCAGGCTCCCTGCTCTGCTGGGAGCCTGCTTCTTCCTCTCCCACTCCCCCTGCTTGTGTCCCCTCTCTCACTGGCTGGCTGTCAAATGAATAAATTAAAAAAAAAATTTTTTTTTTAAGTTACATGCTGAAATATTTAGGGTAAAATGTGCATATGGGATGAAAAGGAAATATGGCAAAATATTAACTGTTAAATTTAACTGATGAAAATGTGTATTAATTGTACTATTCATTTTCCATAGATTTGAAATTTTTCATAATATAAAATTAAAAATGCTTATTGGACAAAAAGGAAAGAACTTCTGATCATGACAGTTCCAAAAGTAAGGATTAAACCAAGAGGCTGGGCGTACAAATTTTACCTATATAATTTTATTTCTTTTTGTTTCTAAATCTTCTGTACAATGCTTTATCAGTCTGACAACATGAAGAGCACTAATTCTAAAAAGAAAAATTTTATTTATTCCTTTTTTAGGATACTAATGCCTACTCATGTACTGGTAAAGCCTATGACGCTATCATTCAAATTCGAGTGATTATAACTCCTCTGTAATGGAGTATTTGTTTAAATTATCAACTCTATTAGGAAGTGTGCTTATCTAGTATCTTTAAATATCAAAAAATTATGATTTTTGAGGAATCCCAGTTATATTCAATACATTTAATATCTAACCACAAATGAGTTTAGATCCACAAAGTGTGCTCACATAGAGGAAGAAAGGTAGGGCATGAAAAGGTTTCCAAAATACACCTAAATTCTGAAATTTTAAACCTTTAGTCACCGGTGTAGCTGGTTACTTCAGCTGGTACCAGAGACAAAAAAGTGCATGTGACACTGGATCACGGCCCCCCAAAATCTGCAAGCTTGATAATACCATTCCACATAATAAGTTTATACTTCGACAAATATTTCAGATTTAGTGGTCTGTTAAATAAATTTGTATTAAAAGATTAAAAGTCAGATGTCTGAATGCAAATCTACTCACTGTACTTTCTTTAAAAGCACACTAATTTCTCTTTCCCTAAAATGAAATTTCGAATCATTTCTATTTAGGAACACATTTTAACTGTGTAAATAAATCTACACCAAGAGTAATAACTATAATCTTAATTCTAACTTCCCAGAAATGTTTGTGGAGTAAGAACAGCTAGGTTGGCAACTTGCCTGTTCTGAACATTAAGTCAAAATTTTCTGGATATGTTTCACAAATATTTTTACCCAGTTAGTTTAAAAGTTATTCAGATATACAACATCATGATTCAACATTTGTATATGTTGTGAAATGATCACCACAATAAATCTAGTTAACATCCCCAGCAAAATAATAAATTAAAAGTTTAATGATAGTTATGAGAATTCAAATTTTACCACCAGAAATTAAAAATAAAGGATCATTACTGATTTCTTCAGATAACGTTGAACAAATAAAAACAATACAAAAGTCCTACTCTTTTTACAAAGAAATTATAGCTAAATATAAAATATTAATAAAGGACAACAATGGTGTAATTGCATATCTCATACCTTGGTCGAGTCAGAATGTTCAATTTTCTTTTAAGTTCTTGATGTTATTACTTGTTAAGGAATATAAGCCCTCATAAACAGAATCATAAATATCATAAAATTCAACTACTCACTCTTACTTTCGGTGTCTGAGTATTATAAACTGTAAAAAGACCTAAAAATATTTTGAAGATGACACACTTAACTGAGCTTCTGTTTTGTTGCAGGGCTAGGCATTTAAACCTAAAAATTAAAAGTTTTCTCACCTCTTCCAACACAGATATTCTAAGACAGGGTCACGTAGTTCAAAAGAGACTAACAGACTCAACCAAAAGTGTTATTCAAACAACAGTACCCCATCAAAACTCAAACAGCAATTCATTTAAGAAAGAGCAGCATGGGGGCGCCTGGGTGGATCAGCTGGTTAAGCATCTGACTCTTGAATTCAGCTCAGGTCATGATCTCAGGGTCATGAGAGGGAGCCCCAAGGGGCTCCCTATGATCGTGGAGCCTGCTTGAGGTTCTCTCTCCCTCTCCTTCTGCCCACCCTTCCTGCCCCTGCTCATGCATGCTCTCCCCCTCAAAAATAAATAAATAAATAAATAAAACGAAAAGAAAAATAAAGAGCAGCATGATAAGTGATAAAGTAAATACAGTAAAACAAACTTAATGACCAAGAATCTAGGATAGAATCTATGGATGTTCACCGTACAATCTTTAAACTTTTCTGTATTTTGAAATTTTACATATTAAAATGTAAAGGAAAACTGCATCCTGAATAAAAAACAGACTTCAAAAACCTTTAAAGATGATTCAGGGTTTCATTTTAAACGGAAAAACTATCTGAACCGAAATCATCTGCATATAGTTAAAAAAAAAAAAAACCCAAACACCTCTAAGAATGTAAATAACCATACTAACAAATCTTGCTACAGAGGCTGTAATCATGTAACTAAGCCAAACGGAAACTTATTTGGCGCGTTTTTTCCTAAAGCTCTGCAACGGAAGGTATTTCAAGTCCAACCACTTTAAAATGAATCCCCAATTTCAATCAGGCAATTAACCATTTCTCTCCGCATGCCTCAAATCCTTAAACTCCCAACTCCCACATCCTAAAACCACTGGCTCCTGCCCCGCTATAAAAAACAGACCTAACCTAAGGTCTGACTATCTGGCTACCATCTCCTAACAGATAGAACTATAACATGACTACATCAACTTAAGCTTGGCTGCAAAGAAATGAGATAGGATAAGGACTTCAGGGAGGAGGAGAGGAAGTGGTGACCAGCCTACGACCAGTCTGAAATAATCCTAAACACCAGCCCCAGCTTGGGGGGCGCCGAGGAGCGAGTGTCCAAGACAAGGATCCCCGGAGGAGAGAGGTGTGCGCCCGGGCCCCGGGGCAGCTTACGCAAGCCGAACACGCGATTCTCCGCCCGCCTGCGGGGCGAGAGAGAGACATTACTCGGAATTCTGGCCCTCCTGGAATTTCCGCCCGCGCCCTCCCAGACATGCCGCCCACCGCACGCCGGTGACCGGGCCCAAGCGAGCGGGAAGGATATTCTCGGCGCGGAGCTGCTCGATGGTTTCCTCGCACTCCCGAAGCCGCTCCCGCAGCTCCGCGTCGCCGGCCCCGTTCTCGTCCTCCTCGTCGCCGTCGTCGTCCTTGAAGCGGGTGTGAACGGGCTTCGGAATCGACTCCTCTGGGTGGTCAAAAGCCTCGAACAACTCTAGGTCGCCAAAATCCACCTCCGCCGCCATCTTGGGCTTGGGAAAGATTCGAGAAGAGGCGGAGCTGGCCGCCGGGCCGGGGGCGAAGGTTGTAGGGCGGCACCGCTCGCTCCGGCTTGGGTCGGGTTAAGCCACCCGGTAGGGTTTTCTCCAGACGCAGGCCGCCGAAGCTGCACAAGGGGCGGGCCAGTCCCAAGAGACTACAATTCCCAGAATGCAATGGCGTCTCTCGGAGCCACTTCCGAGATTGCTCGGGAGCATGGCATGCTGGGACATGTGGTTTCTAAGTGACTGTTAACTCATTGTTTGCATTGCATACTGGGATTGGTCCCTTTTAAACATTCAGGAAGCCTGACTAGATCAGAATGTGTTAAAACAATATATATTGTCCCTTTGATGCATCTAAGGCTGAAAAATCAGAGCATGACGCATGTCTTATCACAGATTCTAGTGTGCGTGCTAAATTGCAACAAGAGAATAAGGAGCACTAGTTTTGTCACAGATTACCTTTGTGATCTTGGACAAGCTACTTCAGTTTATTGAGCTTGTTGCATTTTTTTTTTCATGAAAAACTGGCTAAATCAGACCGTTTTAGATTTGTCTGTTGCGGGTTTCGGTGGTTTCTCTCATGCAATCATTCATTCATCAAATAA
Organism: Ursus maritimus; assembly: GCF_017311325.1. Taxonomy (NCBI): domain Eukaryota; kingdom Metazoa; phylum Chordata; class Mammalia; order Carnivora; family Ursidae; genus Ursus; species Ursus maritimus. The sequence continues at coordinate 23,360,946 of NW_024425897.1, forward strand.
CATTTATTTACCACGTTCAACATACCAATCACTGTTCCAGAGCTCGAGGATGCAAGAGAGAGCAAAAAGCTAAGTTCCTGCTCTGGTGGATCCTACAGGTTAGCAAAAGCAACAAACAACAACAAAATAACCCTAATGCTCTAGCTCTTGGGTCCAGGTGGATGTTGATGGGTATCCATCATATTAAAAAAATATATGTGAACTAAAAACACAACAGGTTATGGTTATGTAACAATTTACTTTGACAGAATCTGTGGGAATCAGTGAACTGAGGTTTGAACTGAAACATGAAGTGTTAGGAAGGCAAAGTTGGTGGTGACAGTATGGCAGACGGATTTAAGAGCATCTTCCTTGGAAGAAATCTGCATGTGAAATGAAAAGAGAGTGGAGCATGATGAGACTGGTACTCACAGACCAAGTTAGGGATCCTCTCTCCATCCCCAAAATTGGGAAGTTATTTCAACATTTTAAACAGGTGGTGTGTTCGTGACCCACACATTTTCGTTTTGGTAAGATGGTCTTGATTGTGTGATAGAAACATTATTGAAAATCCAGCAAAAGTAAAATTCTGAGTCTAGCAGATTGATAGGTTTTTGTAGTCGAACAAATAAATGTTTGGATTAGGGTAGTGGAAATAGTGGTTAAGAGTTGATGTTTAGAAGTAGAAAATATCTAGAAGATAAAATTTGAAGCAACAGCTAATTGGAGGGCTGGATACAGGAAATGAGAGAAAATGGGTCATGAATATTTCTCAGGATTCTGACTTAAGAAACTTTGAATAGGGGCATCTGCCTTTGGCTCAAGTCATGGGTCCTGGGATCCAGATCTGCGTCAGGCTCCCTGCTCAGCGGGGAGCCTGCTTCTCCCTCTCCCTCTGCTTGTGCTCTGTGTCAAACAAAATCTTTATATATATATGAAAAAGTGGTTGCATAAACGATCAATAGATGTGGACCAGGTTTGGTAGCAACGAGGGAAGTTATGTGGTACCTTGAGGCAATTTTATCCTGAGGCAAGAGGGAAGCAATTGGACTGGTAAAAGAAATTTTTTGAAGCATTTTTGTTAGACATTGATAGATTTTTTTTTTTCTTAAAGATTTTATTTAGAGAGAGAGCAGGAGCAGGGGGCAAGGTAGGCAGAGGGAGAGGGAGAGAATCTCAAGCAGACTCCACGCTGAGCGTGGAGACCAACGTGGGGCTTGATCTCACGACCCTGAGATCATGACCCGACATGAAACCAAGAGTGGGACATTCAACTGACTGAGCCACCTAGGCCCCCCCCCCCCACACATTGATATATTGAAGGTAAAATCTGAGCCCCAGTTGAGAGGTTTACTAGGCAGCTCAATCTTTCGGTAAAGCTCCGAGAAAAAGCCTAAACTAAAGGTTGACATTTGGCTGGCCCACATTTTTAAGGATGTTAAATATAATTACGGTAAAGGGTAATGGCATAATGAAGAATACAGAGTGAGAAAAATCCACGATTGAGTCTTGAGACACTCAAAGGGCTGGGACTGAGGATGAGACAACTACAGAAATTCCTGGTGAATGGCCAGCGAGAGAACGAGTGGGTCCAACAGAAACTGTGTGTGTGTGTATGTATATACACATGTTATATGTATATATACATATACATAATATATAAAAGTATATATATTTTTTATTTTTATGTAATCTCTACACCCAACATAGGGCTCAAACTTACAACCCCGAGATCAAGAGTCGTATGCTCTGCCGACTGAGCCAGCCAGGCTCCCCTAGAAATGATATTTAAGTATAATTTAATCACCTTTTGACCTATGAAACTTTAACTTGGAATAATATATAAAACTCGTTTCCATCTCCTTGCACCAATTTACTTCTTCAATGATACTTCAGTTTTCTAAACTTCATGGAATAAAAATCCATCGAAGTTGGAAACCTCATCTTTCAATTTGCCTTTTCTTCAACACCTATCCACAACTGCCAAGTCCTCTTCTACCTTCCAAGTTACCCTGAAAGCCAATTGCTCTCACATCGTTCACCGTATCTTGTCTTAAATATTAGTGTGCTCTCCTTTTACTGACCTGCCTAGCTACCACGTCTCTAAAATATCTCCTGGGGGGTCCTGGGGGCTCTGTCAGTTGTGTCTGCCTTCAGCTCAGGTCATGATTCCAGGGTCCTGTGATAGAGCCCTGCATTGGGCTCCATGGCTCAGCGGGGAGTCTGCTTGTCCCTTTCCCACTGCCCTCCGGCTTTCTGATGTGCTCGCTCTCAAATAAAATCTTTATAAAAAATTTATGTATCTTCTGGGTGCATCTGGGTGGCTCAGTTGGTTAAGTGTCTGACTTTTTTAAGAATTTAAATTCAACTAACATATACTGTATTATTAGTTTCAGAAGTAGAGTTCAGTGATTCATCAGTCTTATTTGATACCCAGTGCTCATTACATCATGTGCCCTCCTTATGGTGTCCATCTCTTGATCACAGCTCAGATCTTTTTTTTTTTTTTTAAGATTTTGAGAGAGAGAGAGAGAAAAGAGCACAAGCAGGGTGAGTGGCAGGCAGAGGAAGAAGCAGGTTCCCAGCTGAGCAAGGAGCCTGATGCTGGGCTTGATCCCAAGACCCTGAGATCATGACCTGAGCCAAAGGCAGCCACTTAACCAACTGAGCCACCCAGGAACCCCATCAGCTCAGGTCTTGATGTCAGTGTTGTGAGTAGAGCCTATTTAAAAATAAAACATATCCTGGACAGCAACTATGTTGCGCACAAGGATTAACTCAAACATATCCGTCATGGAGTACAAAGGCTTTGATACTGAAAGCACAGTAACAGCCAGGACAAAGGGGGGAATGAAAGGTTAACACATAAAAACCATCGAGTATGTCTCGCCTATAAACTAATTCCCAATTGAGCCAAGCAGTTGCATGTTTTCCACCACACACCTGCCCCCGCCTCACCCCCCAGTCAGGACTCCAAAAATTGCTTATTCATTCTTAATTATGCATCTTAAATTTACCTATATGCCTCCCTCTAGATCTGCACTGCCCAATCTGGTTGTCTCAGGCTATATGGAACTGGCTATTGGTACGTCAAAGTTGGGATGTGTTAAAACATACACCCTGGGTTTTAAAAATATAGTAAGATCTCAAAATTACTGATTACCTGTTGAATTATTTTAGATACTGTAGTTTCATTTGTTTAAACTTGGCTACTGTTTTAAATTACTGCTTTAGATGAGTGCAGGATGGATATCACTCATAATGTATGGACAGCTCCTCAAGTACTGTAGAAAAACACAGGAAGGGGCGCCTGGGTGGCACAGCGGTTAAGCGTCTGCCTTCGGCTCAGGGCGTGATCCCGGCGTTATGGGATCGAGCCCCACATCAGGCTCCTCTTCTTCCTCTCCCACTCCCCTGCTGGTGTTCCCTCTCTCACTGACTGTCTCTATCTCTGTCGAATAAATAAATAAAATTAAAAAAAAAAAAGAAAAACACAGGAAGCAATTAATGTAGTGCTTTCATTTCCACACTGCCTTTTATGAGCCCAAGAAAAAAAAATTTAACAACTTTTCTAAGAAGATTTTTATTCACTTGAGAGACAGTGCACATATGCACACGTGAGCAGGGGGAGGGGCAGGAGGAGAGGGAGAAGCAGATCCCAAGACCAAGATCATGACCTGAGCTGAAGGCAGAGGCTTAACCAACTGAGCCACCCAGGTGCCCCAGCCCGTGAAAATTTCTATTTGAGAAGGTACAGCTAACCTGAAAAATTCGAATTGTAGGGACTCCAGAATGAAAAATAACACGGTGTCATTACCCCAGAAATTTGACTTTGTCACTGAAACATGAAGAGCCATTTCTTTTCTTTTTTTTTTTTTTATGAAGAGCCATTTCTTAAAATTGTGCTCTAGGGAAGTGAAATTTAAACATTTACCGAAATACTTTAAAAAATCTCACAACTACACTTATTTATCACAAAAACATGCTCAACAAGCAAGTTGGCCAGACTTATGAACTGATTTTAGGGGCGCCTGGGTGGCATAGCGGTTAAGCGTCTGCCTTCGGCTCAGGGCGTGATCCCGGCGTTATGGGATCGAGCCCCACATCAGGCTCTTCCGCTAGGAGCCTGCTTCTTCCTCTCCCACTCCCCCTTGCTTGTGTTCCCTCTCTCGTTGGCTGTCTCTATCTCTGTCAAATAAATAAAATCTTTAAAAAAAAATAAAAATAAAATAAAAATAAAATAAAAATAAAGGTGTGTAACGAACGGGGAGTTGAGTGGCTCGGTTGGTTGTCTGACTCTTGGCTTCAGCTAAGGTCATGATCTCATGGGTCATGGTATCCAGCCCTATGTCAAGCTCTGCACTCAGCAAGGAGTCTGCTTGAAGGATTCTCTCCCTCTGTCCCTCACCACACTCTCAAAAAAAAACCCAAACAAACAAAAAAACAAAAAAACTTAAGTTTTACTATTAAGTACACTTCCCTAGTATTGTGCTACTACAATGAGGAGTTGTAGGATTTTTCTAGGAAAAGGTGAATCATGATTTTGTAGTAATAAAAGCAAATGAATTCCAAGTTCTTTAGTCCCCTCCCTCCACCAGATTCATGCCGTATTTAAGTTAGTGACAAAGTAGTTTTCTAATATTTTAGTACTTTGTGCTACTGAAGACTTCAAAGGGATAATGAGCAAAGGGCATACCAAGAACTTGTAATAAGGCACTTTATTAAAATAAAAGTGCTTACATCCCTTTAATGTATTAATCTATTTCCTGAATAACATATGGAATATTGAACAAATACTGTACACCAATTCTGTTCCTTACAGTAGTAGGAAAACAGTATTATTGTAATAAGTCTGTTTACTCCTCCTAACTTCCTTTTACATTTTGCTTACCATGGTATTGCCTAGAGCATAGTTAACTTTCTTTAAAAAAAAAAAAGAAAAAGAAAAAAGAGGAATTTCTATCTAGTGTTCTCTAATAGCAATTGCAAAATGCTACAAAAACTATGAAACAAATTCAAATAAGAATTCCAGGTAACTTAAATTAACACCAGTGTTGAGAAAACCATTTTTATTGTCATCACCACCCAGCGTTTTGTGCTGGATTATGTACCAAATGGCCAGATCTTCTAAAGAACATCTACATAACATTTCTTTCATGTTTCAAGAGATGAAAATAACTGTACAAGGTTAAGTACAAAAGTACACAAGACAGCGGACACGAAATATCCATGTATGAGATTTTATCCCACCTGCAGCTTTTATATATTTGAAAAGTAGAATTCATGAACTAAAAAATATTGTCCTTCTATAGTCCTGTCAAGTTTAATGGAAGTGTGTTTAACCTGATTACAACACTAACACCAGTATCACTGATCTGATATTTACAAAAAATCGTATTTTTCAATAAATTAAAGTCAATGCAACACCCATGCAAGCTAGAATGCTAGCTGTTTGGTGAACAAGGACCTGACATCAGAACCAGAAGTCCATAAAGTCCCAAACATTAAGTCTGATCTTTTTCAAACTGCATCCATTCCTCGCATTGATGATGTGAAACCCAATCCCATTCCTCTTTGTGTGTGGGTTTGTGATCTTGCCATTTCATACTGAGCATCTAGATTTCTAAATACTTCTTCCTGTTGCTTCAAAGTCTTGTAACTTTCTTCATCAACTGAGCTACATCCAGCTTCATCTTCACTCTAAATATCAGATAAAAAATATATTATTAAAATAAATGGAAATGAGAATAAAGTGTTCTTCTCAACAGACAGTACAGATAACTGACATGTTTAGGATACGTATTTACCTTCCATTCAATTCATTTAGCATCTATGGAGTGCAAGGCAATGTTCTTTCTAGGTATTGGCATAAAAACCAGGATATAACAAAAATCAACTTCATTTTAGTGGGTATGAGGAAGAAAATGTAGAACATACCATTCAATAAGTAGAGTCTAGGAGAAAAGCAGAAAATGGGGATGGTGTGCTTGCTTTTTAAAAAAAAAGGCAAGTGAGAAAGGACTAAAAAGTTGACATCTGAGCAGCACCAAAGGAAGGAATTATGCGGGGAGCTAAGGAAAGAATTAAAAAGCTAGCAGCAAATGGAAAGGTTGTGTGGCACTGTTTCAAAAAACAAGTTCAGTGAAGCTTAGTTTAAGCCAAATAACCCTTCAATGAAACACCAACTCCCGTAAGTAATAATAATCAACACCTGAGCGTCTGTGAACTTTTTACTGGTTACATGAAATATGAGATCTGTACATTTCCGCCTTATTCAAACAAAACAAAATACACCAAGAAAAACAAAAACCACCAACCAACAAACAAAAAACCACCAAAACAACAACAACAAACCCCCCCCCCCTTTTACAAAAGCTTTCTGGAAACTTTAAATATTAAGGTCCTACTCCAGGGGCGCCTTGGTGGCTCAGCTGTTAAGGGTCTGCCTTCGGCTCAGGTCATGATCCCAGGGTTCTGGGATCGAGCCCCACACTGGGCTCCCTGCTCGGCAGGAAGCCTGCTTCTCCCTCTCACACTCCCCTTGCTTATGTTCCCTCTCTCGCTGTCAAATAAATAAAATCTTAAAAAAAATTCCTACTCCAAGTACAGTTTTTTTTTTTTTTAAAGATTTTATTTATTCACTTGACAGAGAGAGACAACCAGCGAGAGAGGGAACACAAGCAGGGGGAGTGGGAGAGGAAGCAGCAGGCTCCTAGCGGAGGAGCCTGATGTGGGACTCGATCCCAGAACGCCGGGATCACGCCCTGAGCCGAAGGCAGACGCTTAACGACTGCGCCACCCAGGCGCCCCTGTTTTTTTTTTTTTTGAAGCTTTTATTTATTCGTCAGAGAAAGAGAGCATGCGTGGGCATAAGCACAGGAAATGGCAGGCAGAGGGAGAAGCAGACTTCCCTCCGAGCAGGGAGCCCGATGCGGAGCTCGATCCCTGGACCTTGGGATCATGACCTGAGTCAAAGGCAGATGCTTAACCAACTGAGCCACCCAGGAGTCCCTACAGTTAGCTTTAAATGAGCTTTTTTTTTTTTAAAGCAAATTCATCAATTTCCATTTACGATTTCATTTTTATTTACTAAGAAAAGCTCATAATCTAGAAAAAGGTTCATTTAAGGTATAAATAGGTTATAATCAACAAACAGGTTAATTTAAATTGAATAATTTGTACTGTCAACTAATAATGACAACATAATTCTGTGAAATTAATCTGAAGCACAAAACAAAAAAGCAACAGAAAGTACCCACAGTTCACACATTACTGAAATTAACTTTTAGGGAGAAGACCAATGTTAACCTGAAAATGTTACGTTAATATGAATTTTAACTCAAAGTGCGTAACTCACCTTAATACCCATTAATTTCCTGAATTTGACATTTTGGTCCTTGTTTCCAAAATTCAGTTTTTCCCATATTTCAGCAGACTGGGATTTGTCCTGTAAAGAAACACTGAACTTTTACAATTCATAAAATTTAGCTATCTAAGTAGTAAGATCTAAAAGAAATTGAAAGCATTTATAGCATGTATCAATGCATATATTTATTTTGTTTATAATTAAGACTTCTATTACAAAGTAATTAAGCAAAGAAATAGAAGTACTTCATAATATATCCTTTATGAAAAAGCCTAAGCCAGGGAGCATCTTCCCCCATTGTAAATGTATGGGAATAATGTTTTTCTTCAAACTACTGGTTTTCTTAGATCAATCTTTTTCCAACATTAAATTGTGGTAAATTAAACTATTACAATCAAATTTAGAGAAGAAAAACCCAAACCCATCTTTTCCAATCCAAATCTGTTTTTCCAAGCAACTGCTAATCAGGAATAAATGACAAAAGAGAGGAATTAAAGAACGTACCCCTTCTTTCTTGCCTTGCCAAAGCATTTTCCTTTTTTTCTCTTGTTCAGCAAATTTCATTGGATTCACAGCTGCTGGGTTATAATAGCTAGGTACAGCTATTCCGGTCTCTGCCAAAGCTTTAGCCTGCAGGGCAGCCATTTGAGCTGCCATAGCTATTTGAGGAGTTACTTGTGTTCCTGATGCCAACAAGGCAGCAACATTGAGAACAGAACCTCCGGTGGCTGCAGCTGCTGAAGAGGTAAGCATAGATTTTTAAGACTAACCAAAACCAACCTCCTGGTTTACAGCAGTACATTTATATATAAGAACTAATCTACAAAAAGGCAGAATACTTTTACCAAAATAAGGAAATGCAGGTTAGTTTATAAGCAATTAACATTCTAACAAAAATTTATTGAATATATTTATAATAGACATTTCTGGACATGATCCCTTATATATACTGATACTTCATGTATCTGAAAATAGTAGGTATTCTACAAACGGTAAAAAGATTTGTGATTTCAATGAAAATGAACTATGCTACTTGTAGCTAAACTTGTAACAATAAATATTATTTGTATGGTTCCTTCAGCTTACAAAATGGTTAGACATTCCTTTGAAACTCTTAACAAATATCTAAGATATTAAACAAGTATTATGCACATTTAACAAATGTAAGCCCAAATCGCACAGAAGTTAAATGCCATGCCTGGTATTTCCATTTTAAGTGATTTAGTCAAGAACTGAGTCAATTTTCTGTAAACAGACTTTTTTAAGTAAGGATTTTATTTATTTGAGACCGAGAGCGAGCGAGCATGAGCAGGGGGAGAGGGAGAGAGAGAAGATTCCCAGCTGAGCCAGGAACCTGATGTGGGGCTCGATCCCAGGATGCTGGGATCGCGACCTGAGCAGAAGGCAGAAACTTAACCATCTGAGCCACCCAGGCGCCCCAGAAAGACTGTTCTGGTTACATATTTTTCTGTCAGCCCAGAGTACGTTCTTTAATTACTAATACTATGGGAATCCAGTTATGAAAGTTTTGTTCTAATCACAAAAGCAAAATGGAAAGGGTGACCTGGGTGGCTGAGTAGGTTGAGCTTCCAACTCTTGATTTTGGCTCAGGTCATGACCTCAGGAGTATGAGATCAAGCCTTGCATTGGGCTCTGAGCTGGGCGTGGAACCTACTTAAGATTCTCTTCCTCTCCCTCACCCTCCATCCCCCCCAATCTAAAATAAATAAATACATACATACATAAAGGTAGTTTGTACAATTAAAAAAATTTTTTTAAATTTTATTTTTAAGTAATCTAAACCCAACACTGGGTTCCAACTCACAACCCTAAAATTGAGAGTCACATGCTCTACCAATTGAGCCAGCCAGGCATCCCAATTTGTACAATTTTAGATTATTTCAAAAAGTACCCATTTACTAGGAATATCAACAAATAGATAAAAACACCTTCCAGATTACATTTCATGTAATTCAATAAGCTCTCTCTGATCACCTTTAACCATCCACAGGCAATGTTTGTGTTATGTCTAAAAACCTGCTTTCTTATCCCAGTTCGGTTGTCTTCTTTAATAAACTGCATTTTCCCAAAAATCATGACTAAAATACATGTGCAACGATGGCTAAAGTGTTATATGAACAAGCCTGTTTGTCAAAATCAGATCCATCAACCAAGTAAGAAATACATATGCATGAAGAATTTATAAGGTATGAAAGTTAACATTAAAAATAAAATGTTCACATTTCAATAATAATAATAATAATAATAATAATAATAATAAGGTTACAGTGCACTGATGGGTAGGCAAGGATCATGGATGATTTTCTTCCTATTATTTTTCTGAACTTTTCAGATTTTCTATAAAAAATGCCATACTTTCATAATAAAGAAAATAAATTACCTGCAGCTATTTCTTGTTGTTTTTGTTTTTCGACCATTTCCTTTTCTCGTTGTTCTTGTAATTTCTTTGCTCTTTCCAACCTGCCAAAGACAATTTCAATATATTTAAAGTAACACTCAATATAAAACCAGTATTTATCTTTGATTTCTCCACACGTATAGACATGAAACACTTAACAGAATTTTAAATTAAGTTTAACACAATTGGTATCTCTATGTGGGGGAAAAAAAGCATTCGTTCTTAAGATAGCCACAGTTAAAGAATATTTCAATACTGGTTTTAAACATTTTTAAATTCATGGAATAGCCAAAAAAATGCAATAGCTTTTACACACAGTTCCCACAGAATAGTTTTAAAAAATACAAATTACTCAGCCTTTATCAGTGCTGGTATAGCAGTAAGGATAAAATTACATCTTGCAAGTGACAAACTGAGAACTGAGTAAATCTCACGGTATGTTAAAAGTAGTAAACAATATTTACAAAATTACCTATATGCTTCTTGGGGGGAGGCTGATACAGGATAAGGCCAATCAAAAAATGCCAAATACGACTTTTGTATTTAAACAGATTTTATCATATAGCCTTAAATTAATAAAGATAAAAAAGCCCAAAATACAAAAGGGGCAAAAAACCCCTACTTGTCATTCTCTATGATCTAATAATATGAGGGAAAAAACTTATTAGGGAATTCACTTTTAGCAGCTTAAGAAGTTTATCATTAGCAATGGAACTAGAAACATGAAACACAAACTCATCCTCAGACAAAATACTGTAGTTCACACTAACTTTACCAATAAATACATATCCTAAAGTGCTGTCAAGTCAGTATCTACTTCTCATACAGCAAATTTTAAGTAATATCTTCATGAGTTCCTGAAAGAGAAACCTCTTTTCTTCAAGACTCCTTGATCTCCCAATCATAAGTTAAAAGCCACTTCTTCCTCCTTTAATTAGTGGTATAAAGGGGCTAAGATTAAGGAAAAGGTTTTTTGTTTTAGGGTACTACGGGTAGGAAAATGGCATTGCCTTTAACAATTGAATTTACATAAAATGAATATAACAATATAATTTTATTCCCTTTTATTGAGCACACATGCAAGAAAGACAGTACAGACTTGATTGTATCCTTGGGAATAAAAGTTTCTGATTAGGGGGTAACATTAAAATGTTGGTACACAGATATTAAAACTATCTTCAAAGCAGTTTAAAAATTGTCCTTATTTAAAAACAAAAAAAGGAACAACAACAACAAAAAGGTCTACATATTGTTATATCTTATTAACAAAAGATCTCCTTTCAAATTTCAAAGTAGCCAAGGAGCAATCTGGTATTCTTAAGAGTTATTCCACGTAAACTTGTCATCTGAAAAACACTACGTAGATTTTTTTAAGTTAAAGTTTTAGATGCTTTACTAGTAAACAGCTTCAACTTTAATAAAAGCCAAAAATTAAAGCACAACCAATTTATAGTAAGAACAGACTTCAGGGCTTAAAAAAATACTGGTCAGACTTAACAGACCATTCTTTATAACTTACTTCAGATATCATAATAAATTATTTCTTAATTCTGTTGATTTTAGTTTCAGAAAGAAAATATGATTCACTACTATTGATGCATATTTAAAATGGCCACTGCAGGTTGGAATTAACACCATTCACTAAAGTGAATGGAACGAAGAAGGGGCGAGCTCACACCTTTGCTGCTGCTGCTGTTCAGCTGGAGTTTCTGCCAGGCTGGGTTCACAGGGCAGCAGCCCATCAGGTTACATTGTGATAACTGTATTTTTGTAATGAAAAAAAAATACAAACTCAATTTCATAAGGAAAAAACCCCCCAAAATCAAGAGTATAGTTTTCAGAATATGGGAAAACCTGCAAACAAGCACTTGGATTTTACTTTACTTCTCGCCTCTCTATATGAGGCAGTTCTTTCAACGGTTTTGCACATTTCGGCCAGACAGCCCTGCTGTGTGTAGTCCCACAATTACCAGAACATCTTTGAAATGCTTACAGAATTAAAACATAGAATGATCTCCCTACGCTGTCAGCAGTAAAATTCACAAGATCAAATAAATCACCTTGTAATGTTTATTATTTGCCACCTTCAAAATAAGAAACCTATTGATGGAATTGTTTCAGACTTTTTCTTGAGGAAGAAAAACAAAAGGACAATGCAGTTTCAGAGGCAAAATTTAAGAGTTCGATTTAAGATTTCTAAAAGCTTCGATTGTAAACCAAAAATATTTAGGAAGCTAAATCTGAGAAAAATGAATCAGTTAATCATGAAGGAAAATAGAGAAACTGTTGCAGACATCGTAATCATGAAGGAAAATAGAGAAACTGTTGCAGACATCGTAATCTTTCCAGCTGCACAAATAGGTAAATGTTTAAAATGAGAATTAACAACACTTAGTTCTAGATCAGAACTGGCACCATATGTATCATGTCTACATTTATTTGACTTAAAACTCTGAAAGCATCCACTTTGTCCACACAATTGAGTATGTACTTCAAGTCGAAAAGAAAAAATGCACCAGACAGAAAATACACCTACCTCCTAGCTAAAGCTTCTTGTGCATCCATTGCTGTGTTTCTGCCTCTGAAGGGAGGAGGACTAGGAGTTCGGCTTAAACTTCTGCTAAATCTTCTAGGTTTTTCAATTCTCTTCTTTCTATCTCTGTAATAAATCGTATTTCACATGTTGCAGTACGACAAGCCAGTAATAATTCACTTTATCAAAATTAATTATATTTACATAGGTTCAACAAAAAGGCAAACAGCAGACAATATATTTTGAACCCTTTCCTCTCCACCTCTGTCCTATAGCTTCCACAAGGTATGGAAGTTCCCTGAATATGTTGCTAGTTTTCTGTAAGTTCATTTAATGTTCCGTTACAAATAAACCATTTAAGATATTTTCCAATCTTTTGCTATTACACCCAATGTTGCAAAAACTAACCTTGTACATCAATCATTTTATATTCATGTAGGTCAGTATGTAGGATAGATACCTAAGTAGTTTAAATTTCCTAGTATTTTAATCTACAACGAATTTGTAAACGTTAAAAAAAACCCAAGCACAAAATCAGTAAAACAAAAGAATTAGGAAAATGAAAGATAAAAAACAATAGGCACTGAGCAGAATAAAATAGAGTAACAGTGGTCAAAACTAAAAATGCCATAAAAACAAAAAAAACCTAGAAATACCATAAATAATGGCCCGTATGCCCAAATGGAGAATAAAATATTAATGATAATGATGAAATCATCATTTACCTAAATTTCCTAAAACTCTTAACCGGTGAAGCTCAAATGAGTCAACTACTAAGAACTAAACTATTAAAAACGGATCAACATAAGGTGTTTCTCTGCCTATAGGTCCTGCCCCTTTGCTTTAATAAAACCACCATTTTGGGGGCACCTGGGTGGGTCAGTCAGTCAAATGTCTGCCTTCGGCTCAGGTCATGATCCCAGGGTCCTGGGATAGAGCCCCTTGATGCTCATCAAAGAGTCTGCTTCTCAGGGGCACCTGGGTGGCTCAGTCGTTGGGCCTCTGCCTTCGGCTCAGGGCGTGATCCTGGTGTTCTGGGATTGAGCTCCGCATCAGGCTCCTCTGCTGGGAGCCTGCTTCTTCCTCTCCCACTCCCACTCCCCCTGCTTCTGTTCCCTCTCTCACTGGCTGTCTCCCTCTCGCTCAAATAAATAAAATCTTAAAAAAAAAAAGAGTCTGTTTCTCCCTCTCCCCTATCTTGTGCGTGCGCGCAGTCTCTCTCTCTCTCTCGTTCAAATAAATGAAAATCTAAGAAACAACCCACCATTTGCATTCAAAACCCTAAACAAAACACCCCTAATAAACAATAGATAAGCCAAACTGTAATAAACAATCTTTTATCTTGTATTTCAGTCTTTATAGACTAACTTGAACAATAAACTAACAAAAAAAGCTTTTCCATTATTTACTGTCAGTATCTGTGTATATGCACTATTAATAATTGTCTGATGTAAGTTAAATAAGTACAGACTAAACATATTAAAACCTCTCAATCAAGACAGGTTTGAATTAAGCTCATCTTTTTGAATACCTGAGATAGCATATACAGTATGGTGGGTTAAGCACATCCACTGACTTTGCATTCAGACATATTCGGGACCTGATTCTGACAGTACCATTTAATAACTATAATTCGAGGCTTCTTGGGCAGGTTACTTAAATTCTCTAAGCCCAATGGTCTTAACTCACGAAACAGTTGTTTTGAGAATTAGATGAGCTGGTACATGGAAAAAGCTGACATAATACATAGCACATGGTAGGCATACAATAAATGTAAGCTACTCTGATTATACGATTAACACAATTCGACATCCAAAACAAATGAACTAATTTTAATAGGACTATTTCTACCTGTACTTCACAGAAGATCTGATTAAAGGAGTATCTGTAAGAATGCTATGCGAGTGTTTAAATTTGTTCTTTATTAGTCAGAATGTTAAAATATTTATAACTCATAAATAAAATCCTGATCCACAATTTTGATATTCTCAGATTGAAAGACGAACAGACCCTGTGAGGGAGCTATCTGATTTTATTCAAGATGATGATGAATACTTACCGACTTCTACTCCTTGTTCGACTTCTGCTTCTACTTCTATGCCTGTGTCTTGATCTTGAGCGGGAACGAGATCGGATCCGACGTTTTCTTTCCCTGCTTCTGGATCGTGACTTCTTCCTCTCTCTGCTTCTGGACCTTGACTTCTTCCGCTCCCTACTCCTGGATCTGGACTTCTTCCGCTCTCTGCTTCTACTACGATGACGCCTGAAATTAAAACACACAAATGTGTAGTTATTTAGAGCTGCGTCTTTTCAAATTACAGACATTATGAATTATCTGCAATGTGTGCTGTCAAGCCAAGCAATAAACTAACTCTGTATTGTGTTTAGAAAGGCTAATTGAGGCTTCAAATGGAAGAAATTTCAACAACAAATGAGCCTTTATTCTTGTTAGATGTCTCAGAGGGAATACAATAAAGCTACGTGTTAAAAATACAATGCATCCTAACCCAACTTAAGATTCTGTTTAATAGTTTAAAGTCTATTACTGCCTTATCAAGTATTTATGCAACTTAAAGATGACAAGTTAAAAATTCTGACCCAATCTGATACACCATATATATACATTTCCACAGAAAACTCCAAACATACATGAAACACTGGCTTCTTTTTGAAAGTCCCACAAATTTTTTGCCATGACCCAGTTTTCAATACCACAGAAGAAAATCTAAATTAGAGTTTAACAGCAAACAAATCCCATGTTGACACTATAAAAGGATTGTTATACTGACTTAAACATAGCTCAACCATATAATTTTTTCCACTGCAAGTGACAGATAAATCCTGAAATTTAAAAACGCATACTTGCTAATTGAATGTTAATCATAATCATCCCTTGTCCCCTAGTCTTGAACACCTTTTTTGCCTTTATCAGAAAACAATGCCCCAAAGACTTCAGCTACTAGCAGAGATTAATGGGCAAATAGGTTATGCTAGCAAAAAATATTATTTTTTTTTTTAAGATTTTATTTATTTGACACAGAGAGAGACAGCCAGCGAGAGAGGGAACACAAGCAGGGGGAGTGAGAGAGGAAGAAGCAGGCTCATAGCGGAGGAGCCTGATGTGGGACTCGATCCCAGAACGCCGGGATCACGCCCTGAGCCGAAGGCAGACGCTTAACCGCTGTGCCACCCAGGCGCCCCAAAAAATATCTATTTTCTAATGAAGATTGTTTGGGTATTGCTGGGTTCATGAGAAGCTTTACACAATATAGCTCTTTACTTAGCACTAACTAATAAATACCAAAATTACTTACCTTTCACGAGACCTAGATCTTGAGTGACTTCTGCCTCTTGACGACTTTCTTTCTTTGCGTTTATGTCTGTCCTCGCCGTTTTCAGATGAATTTAGTCGTTCTCTTCCTTTATCAGAAGAATGTTCTTTGTCATTATGTTCCTCAGACTTGTGTTTCTTAGATGATTTATCTTTGGATTCATGTCTTCTTGCCTGTTTTAAGAAGAAGTTGGTTCTTTCAGGAAAATAGTGCAACAAAGAGAGTTAGTATGGGTATCAGTAGACAAAAATGTTGTGATGCAACATTAGTAACCTTAGGAGTGTGTGGCAAATAAAAAAATTGATCTAGTTTCACATCACCCAAATGTTGCAGATGAATATACTATTCGTATTATCTTTATAAATCCCCCAAATGCAGTTTCCTCCCCAAAATAACAAAATAATTTTCAATGTTGAAATAATATTGAAAAACCATTATTATCACAAAAAAAGAGGAATGCCTGATATTTCTTTTATCTAAAGGAGTAAGGGAAGTACACATGTATCAAAACTTTCAAAATTGTCCAACAAACCTTTTAGAGAAACAGATCATGTATACATATATACATCAACTTCTATAACCAGAGTACATATTATTTTAGGTTTAAAAACTTAACAATAGTGAAGATGATCAGGACACAAAGAAATGCACCAGAAAACGCATTTCAATTAGGTAGCTAAATAAAATTAATCTTACTAATTATTAGTATTTTCTGCAATTTTAAATTACTTTACGCAGAGTTGAAGTGTCCTTTTTTTAGCTATACTGCCAGATCCTCTCTAAAAGACGGCTCTTGATTTTTCTCCCAATGTCTAAACTGTGAAGCAATCACTTTTCATCTTGCAATATCCCAACGGGCTTGAAGTTCTATTACATTTCATGTACCTAGGGTAGAAAATGGCAACCGTATCTGTTTTAATTTTTATTAGATCAAACTAGGCATAACATAATTAATCCCTATACCATTATATAATACATACTTCCCCCATACTCTGAAAGATAAAAACCAAGGCTTTTGCTTTCACAACATATGCATTCAGAGACTGAGCTAAAATTAACTGCATGATCAAGTCTCCATCCTACTCTCACATACCAAATTAGAAAATGATAAACATTAGATCTCCTCACATTAAGTTGTCAAATCCATCTTTTAGCTAAAGCTTAAAAACCTGGACATCTCAATCACAATTTTAAAGCTGGAAGGAAACTCAGAGCCTCTAAACTTCCCTTACTTAAGTACGACTAAATGAAGATCTAAAGTCACAAAGCTACATGGTAGCAGCTGAACCCAGACCCCATGTTCTTCTTATGCCCAGGCCACTGCTTTTCTACCACAACAGGACACTTAACTCATGTTTCCCAAAAAGCCCTAGCATTTTTCTTTTCACTCAAGATTAACTTTGCTTAAAAACAAAAAACTTGGCCAAACATTTTGGAACATGCATGATATATCTGAAAAGAATCATAATATGTTATTTAATATTTTGCAGAAAAATAAGAGACCTGGAGACACAGCTAAATTTTAGTTTCATTGCCAGTTCTCTGTTAATATGAGCTTGTAAAAGTATTTCCTTGATTTTGCCATATAGTGGCAAACTGGAAAAGCTTTAAGTGGTTCATTTTCCAAAGATTTTAGAGTTTATTTCAAACCAGTTTTCCAAACATAACATTACTATTAATTAAAAAAAAAAAAAAAGACATTAAAACCCTTAACTGATTTAAGATATACTTAAGGGAAATAGGAGTTTGAATGACTAATAGTTACCTTATCATGAAGTAGGCTTATTATTTTGCTATCTGAGTCTGCAGCGTCTTCAGTTCAGTCTCTTCGCGCATTAGCACGCTGAGTATGATTTATTATAGAAATGTTATCATGTGAGCTAAACAAAATAGTCATTTTCACAAAAACTCTCCTAAATTAAAAATTTAACAGAGCTTCCATTAGGGGAAGAGGTGAAGTCCCTGCCCACATTTTTTTTAGGAGTCCCTTGCCCAGCCCCCATAAGACTCTTCTCCCTTTTTGGCTCCTACTTCTGTTCTTCCTTGTTGGCTCATTCCTTGTCTTCTCAGGTGAGCGAGCAAGTTAACTCCTGCTTTTCTTTCATACAGCTGCTGTCTTTTTCCTCAAGTTTTGGTGTCACCGCCACCTTTCCAGCTGTCCCTCACAGACACTTTTATTCCAAAATTCAATACTATTCTTAGGGAAACTGAGCTGGTTTGCTAATGAAGAGAGGACTCTCGTTAACTTCCATAAAGAAAAAGCCCACAGATATCTAGGATATTGCTACTTAAAGATGATTGCTATATGAAAATCCTGAGCAGTTGTCAGGTATAAGGACACTCGGGACCTCAGATTAATGGAAGCTCTGTGTGACAGGCCTAAAAAAACCAATTATAATCTTCATATGAAATTTTTATTGTGAATATTTTCACAACATAATAAAATTAATAGTTTTTGAATGAACTTTTCATATAAACAACTATCTTCTTGAAAAATGATGAATCCATATCATGCTTATTTTATAACCCAATTAACCTTTTAAAAATTGCAAGTTTTGGTACTTACCTTGATAATATCATATATTCACACAAACATTTCTACCAGATACTTTACAAGAATTTTAAAGTGCCTATTCACTACAAAGTGTTAATTACCTCTTTGCTTCTGCTCCGGCTCCTGTGTTTTCTTCCTTCATTATCTGTAAATACACACAAAAATTCACCATAAACAAGATACAGAAACATCTCAAACACAAATTCCAATACTCAAATAAAGGACAATTTCCAATCCATTTTACTAAGGTAAAATTCTACTTACTATCTTCCAAAGACTATTTTTTATGGCAGGGTGGGATTATTCTACTTAATACCACTGTATATATTTGAAACAAATCAAGCAATCTGAATAAACCAGAATATAATTGAAAGGAAGCAAAACAAAACAAACAAACAAAAAAAAAAACAAAAAAAACCCCTCCATGACAAATCAAAAACATATATACTATCTTTCAGTTTGTCACAGATTCTTAATTCACAAAACATTGTGACTAGCCCATTTTGTTTTCCATTGTGTTGAAAATTTATATATAAAGGGGCTTATCAGAGGTAAACAAGAACAAAACAAGAATGCAAGAGAATAAACAGTTTGAACTGTATTTGGCATAAGTAGTCAAAAGGATGCTGTAGTTTAGAAATTCCTATTCAAAAGTGGTTTTATAGTGTAGTTTCAAATATATACACAAAATTACATTTTAACCATTTTATAAATGATTATCCGTGGACGTAAAGCATAAATAACTGGAGCCCAAGTCTTAATACTCTTAACTCATTAGTATTCTAGTTCTCACTTAAGTTCTTCATTAAATAGCAATACTAATTTAAAAAACATACAGCAAAACATACTTCTTATACCCCATCAGTCTAATTCTTTTTCAAGTAAATGAGTAAGAAACCTCTCAAAATGCCAAAACCTCTCGCTTCAGAAATATTCTAACATTAAGTCAAATGAAAAACAAGGTGAAAAATGTTCTTGTAACTTACATCAAAAAGCACGTTAAATAAGCTCAGAATAATATACCACTGCCCAGGCACATCTTTCAAAATATTTTACCCATGCTGAAAGACTGAAATTTAAACATCTCGGGGTTACCAAATAATTACTGTGACACAAATTTAAACATATATTTTTGCCTTTGGACAAGTCATAAAATTTCTGCATGAGAACATTTATGTTTTTCATAACTGAAAAATTCTCCAGAAAATTACCAATGTACTTTCATTATTCATTTCTCAACTGGGAAGAACATGTATTAATTATTTAGAAAACTAAATCTATGTCTTATACACACATCTACATGGATAGTGGTAATTACAGTTTCCAACAATTCATACCTGACTTTCGTTTTCTTTCTCTTGACCTTGATCGTGATCTTGAATAATGATGTTTTGAGGCTCTAGGAGAAATAGATACGTCTGACTGCTCTTTTTTCTTATCTCTATCTGGGGATGTCTTTTCTGGGGCTAGTCCATCTCGCTCTGTATCGCTAGCCTAAAAGTTTAAAGAGAAGTGATTATTAAGTTCTTAATTACACTTAAAATGTTTTTCAACTTCTTAAAAGAGAAGGAGAGAAGAGAATCATCTTTGAGTTTTACAAAATTTAAAAATAAATCAATAAATCAGAATGGCCAATTCCTACATAGCTAAATATTATTTGTATCTGATAAATAAGCCCGAATAAACTGAAATGACTAAACCAATAACAAAGAAACATATGTAATTAGACTGATGTCTTTAACTTTTAAAAATTATTATTTTCGTAACTTTCAAAACAATGTGGGAAGGGAAAGAATAAGGGCTCCAAGTATTTCCAATAAACATTCAAGCAGAGAAAATACAGTCCATTTTAGATTTGCGAAGTCATTTACCTGACTTTACCAATACTTTTATTTTAGATTAGCATACATTAAAAAGCACTTAAAATGAACTGGTGTAAAATTTAAAGAGACTTAGGTCTATAAAATCTAAGAACAGCAGAGCATGCTTCTAGATTATAAAAGAATAAACAGAATTAACTTACCTATCTGAGAACCCCAATCTTAATTTCATTAACCCTCTTTAATGAAAACAGCCCCTTGGCACAGTGCTGCTGCAAAATATGGTCTGCCTCTCCTCACACATGCTCTGGGCTATGGAAACATTAAGTCGTTTCTGCTTTAAAGCATTTTTTAAGTTTTCACAATACAAATTTTGTAAAAGTTAAAAAAATAATCAAGTATACACATTTTCCCAAGAGTCCTGATTTACTTAAAAGGAAGTTTTCATCTAAGTATCAGTTCCCTGTTTTCCAATTTACTTGCTCATAGCTGAGTACTCAGCACAGCAATCAATCAACAAATGAAGAAATGAATTTCTGTTACTAGTTTTCAATTAAAAAAGAGTATTTCTGTGGCTCTGCTGAACGGTGTGGTCCAAATTACAGATAACAAGAGTATCACGCAAAGACACACACTGATTTAAATTAGTCATAGAAAAAAGCTTTGAGAAGCTAAAACCTGAATGTTCCCAAGTCAGATTTTGATAAAAGGTAGGAGAAACAGTTTCAGTAGTATGTGGAAAGTATATGGAAGGTGGACTACTTGGCCCTTGACCAAAGAAAGAAATGTTTTCACTTTTTTGAAAGGATTATTAAGCAAGCAAGGAATGGGACAGAGACTGTGTGTGATCCATAATGCCTAAAATATTTATTACCATGCTCTTTATAAGAGAATCTGGATTGGATGAATAGGGATTTTCAGCAGGAGGAATAATCACATGAAAACAAACTCCCTCCCTTAAGAAAATCAGTCCAGAAAACAAGTACCAAGGAAACTAAATGGGGAGTAATTTAACAAACGAAGTGTGAGAGATTGCATTATTTCAACAATAATTTACTGAGAGTCACAAATGTGCTCCACTCAATGTTGGACTCAAAGAATAAAATAAGAAAGAGATTTACACGCTTATCTGGGATGAAAGACATAAATGTGTTAAGCCTTTAACAATGGTATAAACCAAAACAACCAAGCACAGAGGAAGCAACTAATTACTGGAGATACTCTCATGTGACCACACATGCCCTCTCTAGTTTTCTATATATGGGTGATTTCTGGAATCATAAAATTTTTGTGAGGAAAGCTTTCATCATTTAGAAATAGAGTACAATCTTCTGCTCTTACAAAGGAGATCCAGCAACATTACCTGCCTCTCTCAGGATGGTACTCTAGCTCTTTGCTGTCTACTATCAAATAAATGATGTGGTATCACACAATTAAGGATAATTAAGATTTTCACAACACTGGTTGTTTTTTTTAGTTCTTGTTCTCATCATTATCATTACGAACTATTTCACGTCTGTGATGTTAAGTGTTGACAGAGCTTATCTCTGGAAAATAAAATCACAAAAACTTCAGCACTGCTATCATTTCTCTCAGCATGCAACTTCTCTGCCAAAACTATCATTCCCAAACCACTGGCACATCTCATTCACTTTTACAGACAGCATGACTAGAACTGAAAACAGCCTTCCCGTGTAAAAGTCAGCATCTAGACCAGGCAGTACAACTTTTCAGTCAATGGTTTATTTACATGCTTAACATCGCAGAAGCTTGGCAACAGGGAAGTCAAATGCCCTTTGCTTAAAAGAAGGCACCCTGTAATACAAGATAATAACTTACACCAAACAGCCATTTTCACCTATAAGATATACTACAGGAAAAAAAACACATTCTATCACTAAAACAGACTACGAATGATAGGTGGCCATTTCTCCCACATAAAACTTGTATTTCCATGAGGCTATTTTATAGTGGCCTAATAAAAAGCATCCAAAAAATAAAATTAATTGAATAAAATTTCTCTGAAAATTTCTAAGCTTTATTCCGATTTATCAGGGATGTACATACTAAATCTTAAATGCTAACTGCAAAACTGTCCTCTACTCTAGCACATGCTTTTTTAGAATGCCACCACTGTTATCTTACATTTACATCTTGTTTAAAACCCTAATAATGCTTAAGACATAGTACACAAATTTTTTTCCAGTGCAAAGAAGGTACACTGGATTTAATATTAGGCCACTTCTCCAGGGGACTGTGTCTTTTTATTGAGGGAGGCACTGCAGGACCAAATGTCTGAACTGACTTCATTTTTTAAAATACTTGAGCCGAGGTAAAACAACACTATTCCTTAAAGTACATTAAAAGGCCCAAAACACTATTTCTACAAAGGAAAACATTACATCGATTAATTGCACAAACACCAAAACAGTCTTCCAACTGTTTGAAACCTTATCAAAAATCGGTTCTTAATTCAATTAGGTATTGGGGGAAGGGAGGGCAGAAACCATCCTAATTCCAGATATCCCAATTTTTAGGAAGGGCAAACTACAAATTTTTCGGTATGTTTATAGCCGTACTTACTTTTGAAGATGAGTAAATAGAACTTTCTAGTCAGTGGAAAGGAATACAAGATGCCTGCATTTTTCTTTTAACAGGGTTAAGAAAAATGAACTAATTACAATAACGTTTCCACCAGAACTGGGCATCACAGAACCAAAGCAGGCTTCTTAAAGAACCATAGTTCTTATTTAAAATTAAATGGGTCAACGAAGGGTTCTTAAATTTAAGAAACAACGCCAATGATAAGGCTTTATTATAATGCTTCTCAGACTTCAAAATGATTACATCACGAGCCGCTTCAGAAACTGAACGACAATCGGAATTCGTAGTTCCAAAGCCTTCTCGTAATTCAGTCGATTTTTTTTTACTCCCTTGGAGCAACACCTTCCTCAGCTCCGTGCAATGGAATAAACTAAGGTTTTCACAGACAAAACACTAATTAAAATTATGCAACTAGAATTTTACTGAGCGTAAGCAAAAAACAAAACGTTACAAGACGATTCTCTTCTCCCATTCTACCCCTTACAGACAACGCCTTTCTGACCCAACACTCTTCAAAGACCCCCATCCCTTTTCTCTCTTCCCTAGCCCTTCCCCAACGCGAACATAAATCCCCAAGCCCTAATGAAACTCAATATAAACGACTAACAAGAATGAGTAAGCTAAACTGGAGGCCGATCTGTGGGTCGAACGGAATACAGGACTAGAAAAGAGATGAGGAAAGTTCTGGAAAAAAAAAAAAAAAAAGACACTCCCTGCGGCTCCCCACCCCCACCGACACCGCCTCACTTCCCCCTCCCTACAGCAGGCAGCCATGATGGCGGGCGCAGAAGAAGGCCGCGGCGCCATTTTGTCCACACACACGCGCGGACAACAGCTCTGGGATCCGTTCACCCACTCTTTGGAGAGTAGCAGAAAAATATCCCTGGTTTTAAACTCAAAGTCGGCACCTACCGCCATAGTCCAGAGTCCTGGCCGCTAAGGCGGCGCCTCCACTTGCCGCTCTCAACAGTACCGGCCACCCCGACGCTTCGCCACAGACTAAATCGCTCGCGCGAGAGACCCGGATGGCACAAAGGGGATGAGGCCCGGCGCGTCGCACAGCTTGCTGGGAAAAAAAAAAGGGTGGTGATAAGAGTTTCTATAGCAACGCGATTCGAGGAGGTGATTGGTTGTTCTTTTGAAGGGGGCGTGTAAAGCCAGGGAGGAGGGCGGAGCCAAGAATACACCCCCCTATAATGCGCAGCCTGAAAATCGGAATGGGTGGAATTTAGGGTGGGGCGACTTCCTATTTCGATTTTAAAGCAATTTTGGCCTCCTCCGGCCGCCGTAAAAGGGGTTGGGCTTGGTGTTCTCCCGCCAATTTAAACCTGAGGGCCAGAACCTGAAGAGATTAGGGACAGTTGTGGGTGACAGGAAGATAAGTTTGAGTCTTCTACTTTAGTTTCTTCAGTTGCAGGTGAGGAGGGGGAAACGCGCTGCTATAGAGACCTGGGGTTGGGTTCAGGTCGAAGTAACAGCGGCCTCAGCTCAGTTCGGGTGTTTTCCCGTCAAGGCGCTGGCGGGAGAGAGTTTGAAGTCGATTCTTGCCGGTCTGTTGTCTAGCTGGGAGCGTTTGTGCATGGGGGCCTAACTGACACTTTCATTTAGTTTAATTCGCTAATTGGTTCTCCACCCACCAGCTCAACCGATTTCAAATCGTTAATCAAATCATGTCACTCGTCTCCTTAGTGTCTTTTCCCTGTAGGTAGTACCGAGCATAAAAAACCCAATCTTGAAGTCAAGGATTCATTTAGCTTCTGCATTGTTCTGTTTTTTTGTGGCCCGGCAGCCCCCCCCCCCCCAACTCGTTCCAGCCTCCGAACCTTTGCATTCGGCCTGCATCTCTGTTCTCCCCGAGCTTTGGAGAGTTGGCTTCTTGCTCTTGGGATCTCAGCTCTGATGTCCTCTCTTTCCTTACCTAACAGGTTCTTCTTATACGACCCCCCCCTCACCACCTGAGCATCGTTTAGTTCAAAACCTTTGGCACTGTTTGTAATCGTGCACTTATTTATTTTTGTAGGGAGGCAGTATAACAGTTAATAGGCGTGAATTTGAATCTTGTCTAACTACATCATTTACTCGCTTTAGGTGACCTTGGCCATTTATTTAATCCCTGGCTTGTGTCTCTGCTGTAAAATGGGTTGTTGTGCAGATTAAATGAGTAAAGCATTCAAAGCTATCTTGCGTACTCAATACATGTTAACTATTTTATTTGTCCTTCATAGATGAATATAAATTTCATAATGATAAAGGCCTTTTCTGTCTTCCGGGCTGTATTCTGGTGCCTAGAACAGTCCCTGACACAAAGTAGGCATCAATAAACATTTGTTGAATGAGTGACTATGACAGCCCTGGAAGGTTGATAATATTTCTCTATTTTTTTCAGGTGTGTAACACAGCGATCCATAAAAGTATTCACCCCAACCTGTCCTTCCTGTCTTAATCTCCTTCCAACTCCCACCCAAACACCAGCCACTAGAACTATTGTCTGTTCTAACATGCTTTGTTTTGTACCCTTGCTCACACTCTTCATAAGAACTCTTTTCTTGTATTTAAAAACCTCCTATGACCATAGCCTAAATGTTACCTGCTTCCACCGATGAAAATAATAAATTACCTAACACTTAATATTGAGTGCTTGCAATGAGCCAGACATTGTTGCATGAGTTAAAATACTCATTTTTAAACTCATAATCTTTGTAGGTGAAACTATGTTCCTATTACATAGAATTAAGGAACGGAAGGATTACGTTGCTTGCTCAAGGACAACTGGTTGTAAATGAAAAAGCATCTTCCCTGTGCTGTATGTTCCATAAAACTTAAAACATATTTCTGCTAGCACTTATCAAAATAGTTGTGATTATTTGGTTGCTATTCTCCACCAGTGACTGATCCAGGGATTGTTTTTCATCTTAGTATTCTATTCCCACTTACCGCAAACATAAAATGAGTTACAGGAGTCTTTGCTGTTGAGATGTTCAAGTGACTCTCCTAGGGTTACAGGTATACTCTTTGGTTCAGTCAGAAACCTGATTCAATTTTTTCCCCTCTTCCCCTTTCATTTTCATTTACTGTATAATACTGGAACCGTTAATGGACTTTTTTTAAAGTTCATCTTGGAACCTTAACCATCCTAAGATATCCCAGATAGTCTGACTTTAGAGCTTCCACTATTTATTGCTGTACTGCTTAAAGGTTTCTTTCAAATGAAAACTTGTTATAATTTCAAGCTAGGCACACAAAATACTAGAAGCTCTAGGATACATTGTTGAGATCAGATTTGTCTATGTTCCTAGACAGTACCTTGTTCTCTGATGATAATCAGAGCTCCAGTTTCATTTATCATATTGGTCTGAAGTATCTAGTGACTACAGAAATAACAGAAAAGTCTTGATTGGTGTGTGTGTATACACACACGCACACACACACACATATTAAACCTTTTCATTTCCCAAGGAACTGTATTCTATATAACAATATAATTTGTTCTCTAATTTTACATGTTGTTACAGGGAAAGTAGTGGTTTCTGGCTCAGGAAGACAATCTCAGAAACATGTGGAATGATATTGAGCTGTTGACCAGTGATGATACAGGAAGCGGGTACCTAAGTGTTGGTTCAAGAAAAGAACACGGAACTGCTTTATATCAAGTTGATTTGCTAGCAAAGATCTCCTCTGAAAAGGTAATGATTATGATGCTGACTGTTTTCATTTACAACACTTTTGCTGAGTGCTTAGTAAACCCAGTAGTCACATGGTAAATGTTCTGTAAATGCATGTAGCACTTTATCAGGGAATCAAGGTTCAGTCTCAGATTACTGGAAATTTCCATCTGTATTTTCCCTTCATTGTCTTAAGATCACTATATACAAAACTGAACATTTCATAGCTCTTCTTCTATTTGGATAAATAGAATGTAAATAAAGCAAAACAAAGAATACCCACCACCAGCTTAGGAAATAAAACATTACCGATAGATTTGAAGCCCCTGGGGTCCCTTCCTGATCCCACGCTTCCCCACACTTCACCCCTGAGTTAAGCATTCTGCTGAGGTTAACAGGTGACCTTTCCATGCATTTCTTTCCACATATGAATTTTCTTCTTTTAATAATACTTCTGCCATTTTCAGTCCAGGTTTACAACCTTATTTTTGCATCCTGTAGAAAATATTACAGTTAGTTTTTTTATCTTAGATTTTCTTTTTCAGTAATTTGCTTCTGATAAAGTAATTTTTGTAAACAAAGGGTTTTTTGGTAAAGAAAGTGCATCTGATTCTTATTCATTATAGCCCAGGATCCCTTCACTTCCCTTAGTAGGTCAATACAATATTTAATCCTCTAATTAAGATAAAAGGTTTAAATGAAAAGAAGAAACAAACTATTAGAGACAAGATTGTATCTTCTAGGGCTTGAAAGGAAAGGCCTCTTCTGGGAACCTTATTCATAAAGGACCTCAAATGTAGGCTTTTGGCTTTTTTTTTTTTTTCAAGCGAGGATCTATATGTATTCAAAGAAACTGGCTGATAGGATTTAGAAAAAAATAGATCATTCTTTACACAACTTGCATACTGTTGTTGAACTATCCTGCCTTTAGTAGACTATGAATCACAGAATTTGTAAATGTTAATTATGAGTAGTACAAATAAATTATTTTCTTTGGTACTGTTTATTTGTTAAAAGCAAAAATTTTAATTTAAAGTATACTAAAAGTCCTGTAATGAGAAAGTGGCATCTGTATTTTACTATTATCAGAAGCCTCAAAATATGGAAGTGGCCCAGGCCTCTCTTGAGCTCTGAGCATTCCTGTTGAAAAATAATAGTATGTGTGTATTGAGCTTCAAATTCAGCTAGGAACTAAAATTCCATCTGTATTAGCTTGAAGTATCGCTCATCACTCATAGCAAATGCTATGTTCAAAATCCTATGCTAAACACTTAGAATATAAGGTAAACTATTATCCCATCTTTTTGGGATCTTTCCTTAAAGTGAAACAGAATGCCAGCAATAAAAACTGCTGAGTTGTGCAAGTCAGTATATGCTAAATATCAAATGAATGGTACAGACAGTAAATGCAGTAGAAATTCAGAGGAAGGAGAGCTCATTGTGGGTGGGGACAGTTTAAGGAACATTTCATGAAGAAATTAGCATTTAACTTGGGCCTTAAGAAAAAGGGAAAATGGAGACACAACTTACCAAAATTTGTGAAGTGCAACAAAAGCAGTGCATACAGGAAAATTTATAACACTGAATGTATATGTTAGAAAAGAAGAAAGATCTAAAATCAATAATCTTAGTTTCTTGCTTAGGAAACTAGAAAAGTAAGAGCAAATGAAATCCATAGTAAACAGAAAAAAGAATTAGAGAACAGAAATCAGTGAAATTGAAAATAGGAAATCAATGAAACCAAGAACTGTTTCTTTGAAAAGATCAGTGAAATCTGTAAGTCTTTAGGCTAATTAAGGAAAACAGAGAACACAAATTACTAATATCAGAAATGAAAGGGGGACATCACTACAGACCCTATGGATATTAAAAGGATAATCAAGGAATACTAAGAGCAACACTCTGCCCACAAATTTGATGACTTAATGAAATGGACCACATACTTGAAAGACATAATCTTCCAAAACTCACACAAGAAGAAATAGACATTCTGAATAGGCCTCTTTCTGAGAAATTGTATGAGTAATTAATAACCTTCCAAAACAGAAAGAACCAACCCAGATGGGTTCACTGATGAATTCTACCAAACATGTAGGCAAGAAATTATACCAATTTTCTACAATCACTTTCAGAAGATAGAAGCAGAGGGAATACTTCCTAACTAATTCTATAAGCCCAGCATTACCCTAATAGCCAAACCAGGCAAAGACATTGCAAGAAAAGAAAACTACAGGCCAAGATTTTTCATGAACAGAAATGCAAAAGTCCTCAACAAAATATTCTCAAATTGAATCCAATATATGAAGAGAGTTATATACTACAACCAAGTAGGACTTATCCCAGGTATGCAAGGTTGCTTAAACATTTGAAAATTGGGTGATGAATGTGTAACCTTATTGTGGTAATCATTTCACAATATATATGTATATTAAATGATCACATTGTACACCTTAAACTTAATGCTATTTGCAAATTATATCTCAGGAAAGCTGGAAAAAAAATCAATGTAATCCTTTACATCAACAGATTAAAGAAAAGTCACATAATCATATCAATAAATGGAAAAAAGCATTTGAAAAAATCTAACAATCATGATAAAAACTCTCAGTAAACTAGAAATAGAAGGAAGCTTACTCAATTTGATAAAGAATATCTACAAAAAACCTATAACGTTATCCTTAATGGGAAGAAACTAGAAATTTTCCCAGTAAGATCAGAACAAGGCAAGGATATCCCTCTTACTACTTCTTTTCAACATCATACTGGAAGTCCCAGCTAATTCAATAGGACAAGAAAAGGAAATAAGAGGCATACAGACTGAGAAGAAAGAAATAAAACTTTGTTTGCACATGTCTTGATTGTCTACATAGAAAATCTGAAGTAGTTGACAAAAAAACTCCTGCAACTGAAACAATTATAGCAAGGTTACAGAAATATAAGGTTTATATGCAAAAGTCAGCTGCTTTCCTACATACCAGCAATGAACAAATGGAATTAGAAATTAAAAACACAATGCAAAATAATCTTTGTGACCTTGGATTAGGCAAAGCCTTCTTACATGTGATGCCATAAGCACAAGTGACAAAAGAAAAAAATAAATTGGACTTCATCAGAATTAAAAGCTGTGCTTCAAAAGACAAGTTCAAAAAGTGAAAACTCACAGAATGGGAGGAAATATTTGTAGATAGTTACCTGACAAATAACTCATATCCAAAAAAAATACAAAGAACTTCCAACTTAATTATAAAAAGACAAATAACTTGGTTAAAAAATGGGCCAAACACCCTAACACACACCTCCCTAAAGAAGATATACGGATAACAAGCATATGAAAAGACGCTTCACATCTTATCATCAAGGAGGTTCAATTTAAAACCACCATGAGGGGCACCTGGCTGGCTCATTTGGAGGAGCATGCAACTCTTGATCGTGGGGTTGTGAGTTTGAGCCCTACACTGGGTGTAGAGATTACTAAAAAAGTAAAAATAAAACAATCACAAGATACCACTGCACACCTATCAGAATGGCCAATATCAACAACACTGACAACACCCAATGCTGATAAAGATGTGGAGCAACAGGAACTCTTATTCAGGGCTGGTGGAAATGCAAAATGGTACAGCCACTTTGGAAGACAGTGGGACAGTTTCTCCCAAAATGAAACATACCTATACAATACCAACAAAGCAGTTGCACTCCACGGTATATGCCCAAAGGAGCTGAAACTTAAATCTACACAAAAACCTGCATATAGATGTTTATAGCAGCTTGATTTAAATTGGCATAACTTGGATGGGGGCGCCTGGGTAGCACAATCGTTAGGCGTCTGCCTTCAGCTCAGGGCGTGATCCCGGCGTTGTGGGATCGAGCCCCACATCGGGCTCCTCCGCTATGAGCCTGCTTCTTCCTCTCCCACTCCTCCTGCTTGTGTTCCCTCTCTCGCTGGCTGTCTCTATCTCTGTCAAATAAATAAATAAAATCTTTACAAAAAAATAAATAAAATTGGCATAACTTGGAATCAACCAAGATATCCTTCAGTAGGTGAATGTATAAACTGGTATATCCAGACAATAAAATATTATTCAGCCCTGAAAAGAGCTATGAAGCCATGGGAAGACGTGGAGGAAACTTAAATGTCTATTATTAAGCGACAGAAGTCAATCTAAAGCTACATACTGTATCATTCCAACGATATGACACTCTGGAAAAGGTAAAACTATGGACACAGTGATAAGAGCAACGGTTGTCAGGGATTAGAGCTTGAGGGGAGGAGAGACCAGTAGACACAGCCCAGGATTTTTAGGGCAATGAAATTACTCTGTATGATATAATAATGACAGAGAACTGTCATTATACATGTGTTCAGATTCACAGAGTGTACAATAGAAAGAGTGAACTATCAACTATGGACTCCGGGTGGTGATGTGTCAGTGTAGCAAGTGTACCATCTGGTGGGGGATGTTGATAGTGGGGAAGGCTGTGCATGTCTGGAGGCTGGGAATATGTGGGAACTCTCTGCACCTTCCTCTCAATTCCGCTGTGAACCTAAAACTGCTCTTAAAAAATAACGTCTTAAGAAGAGGAGAGAGAGCTGTCCAAGCAGAGAGAACTGTATGGGTACATCCCAGGATGGTATAGCATAGTTCCTTCTCTGTAGTGGTTTGGTATAAAACTTCTCATTATTAGAGGAAGCAAGTTAAAAAAAGCATAAGAGGCATCAGAATGTGGTGGCATTTTCAAGAATTTCACCTGGAGAAGGTGACTATTTAAACAGGCACAAAATGAACTGATTGGATTAAAACCTAGCCAGGGAAGAATAAGAACAGTTAACATTTATTGAGCATGTATTATATGTAGGGCTATCTTCTAAGCCTTTGCATGAATTCATTCATTTAATCCTCATAAAAGCCAGCTTTATAGGTATTACTATTATTATTCCTGTTTTGCAGGAGAGTCAGTTGAGGCATTTGCCCAAGATTACTCAGCTAGTAAGTCACCAAGCATTGTCAACCACTAAACTGTCCAACCACTGAACTGTCCAGATACATTTCTGGGGTGCCTGGGTGGCTTAGTCAGTTAAGTGGCTGCCTTCAGCTCAGGTCATGATCCCAGAGTCCTAGGACTGAGCCCTGCGTTGGGTTCCTTGCTAAGCGGGGAGCCTGCTTCTCTCTCTCCCTCTGCCTGCCATTCCCCCTGCTTGTGCTCGTGCTCTCTCTCTCTCCGGCAAATAAATAAATAAATAAATAAATAAATAAATAAATAAATAAAATCTTTAAAAAAAAAAAAGATATATTTGCATGTAAGCTCCAATTACCAGAAGCTGAAAACTGGGGTCTCATAATTGGCTTGCATAGTATTTTTTAAAATGTTGACTTGGCTGCCAATATTGAAAACTCAGAACATTTCACATAAAGATCCAGTTTTCTTGGTAAATGGGGCATGGCCATGCCAGGGTTGCATTTCCACCGGCGTTTAATCTGTTTCTGCTCTCTTTACTATCTTTGGGGGTGTGAACCCTCCAGTTCACATCCCACCCCTGGCCCCCGTCATATCTCAGACACTGAGGCTTTGTGCCAGACTTGGCTCATTCATTGATTTTGATGCCTGCCTGCTCCTACAGGCATAGGATCCACCCTTAGGAAAAAAAGACTTGCACCTGAGAATCCCTTGTCCTTTCCTAGCAATCTTGGACTGTTTCCCCATTTTGGGTTCTGAATGGATTCACGTTATACCATAGAAAGAAACTTGACTAATTAGAGATATGGACTAAAGAAAAAAGTTAACTTTTAAATGTGGATGGTTGGGACTCTGATGATACTCTCAGTAAGTATGTTAAACGTGTATAAAAACATTTTATTTTAGTCCTGCTTTTCCCTCCCACAGGCCTCATTAAATCCAAAGATACAAGCATGCAGCTTAAGTAATGGGTTTATTATTGTAGTGGACCAATCAGTGATACTGCTTGACAGTGTTTGTAGAGTGCTTCAACTACATCTTATATTTGGTAAGTCTAATGTAATACAATAAAATTAAGTGGAAGTCAGGTGTAGCTCGCTACAATTTTGACTGTATTGCCTTTTCTTTACTCCATTGTTTCTAACACTTGAAATTGGACTAATTTTAAAAAGTTAATCTCAAGTGCCTTTTTTGTGCTGAGTACTAGATGCAAGGGATCCTGAGATGAACCCTTCTCTCAATAAATCTAAGGGGTACATGTACGTGTAAATACATCTATAGCAACAATTAACTTTACTTGCATGGTTTCTTTAAATTAGAATATTGTGGAATCCTATTGAGCCCAATTTTGTTCAAGTTCCTGAATCATACATAATTTTAATATCAACTGATATTTGAATACTTTTAGAATATATGTAGCCCTGTAGGGGCACCTGGGTGGTTCATTCAGTTAAACATTTGACTTCAACTGAGGTCATGATCCTAGGGTCCTGGATCAAGCCGCGCATCCCATCGCATCGGGCTCCCTGCTCAGCCAGGGGTCTGCTTCTCCCTCTGCCCCTCCCCCACTGTTTGTACTCTCCCTCTCAAATAAATAAATAAAATCTTTATATATAGGCGTATAAAAAGCTTTTTATTTTTATATGAGAGAGAGAGAAAATGTGAGTGGGGGAAGGGACAGAGGGAGAGAGAATCTCAAGCAGACTCCTGGCTGAGCACAGAGCGGGACCCAGGGCTCCATCCCAGGACCCTGAGATTACAACCTGAGCCGAAATCAAGAGTTGGATGCTTAACCGACTAAGCCACCCGGGGGCCCCTATAAAAAGCTTTTTAAAAACTAATGAATTATTTCATTGAATTAAAAGGCTTTAATGATGCAAATATGTATGTAAGAGTAAATTAAGGGACAAAGCAGTGATTGTGCTGCAAAATAGGTGAAAACATTGTGAACGTTTTTTCTTAAATTTTGAGAGATGGTTGAAGTGTTTAAGAACTTAGACAACAGAGAAGGAATCAGGAGGTATGCATGTGAGAAGGCAATCTTGATTGCAATATGGAGGGAAGGAACTCCTATTTTGTAGAATCTTAATGTATCTACCCTGAACGGTCTACAAGATTCACAATTTCACCATGAAATAGTGGGCTGTGTTAATGTGTAATACATTTATGGAAAGTCTTTGTTTATATCTCACCTTATGCAAAAGGGCTATCCTGAGCACTCCAGTTGGCCCTGCATTGTGCGTGGCTCTTCCAAGCTATCTTCCCCCGCTCTACTTTTTCTTTTTTCCAGAGAATTTACCACCTTTTTACAAGTCATATAATTTCTTATGCCCTAATTGTTTATCATCTATTTCTGCCTTGAAATTTGAGCTCCATGAAGGTGGGACTCTTTTGTTACTATTCTCAGATACATGCAAAAGGCCTGGAGCATTGCTTAGCATGTAGTAAGTGCTCAGTAAATATTTGTTGACTGAATAAGAGTAACATTCTTTATTACTTTAATTACCACCTTTTGGACATATTTAAGAGAAGCTTAAATAGTTGACTTTTTAAAAAAATATTTTATTTATTTATTTATTTATTTGACAGAGGGAGAGGCAGCGAGAGAGGGAACACAAGCAGGGGGAGTGGGAGAGGGAGAAGCAGTCTTCCCGCTGAGCACGGAGCCCGATGGCGGGGCTCGATGCCAGAACACCAGAACGCCGGGATCATGACCTGAGCCAAAGGCAGACACTTAACGACTGAGCCACCCAGGCACCCCAATAGTTGACTTTTAATGACAAAATTTGTACTTTTTTTAATATTAAAAATAAGTATTTTCGATGGAAGCTTGTAACTTTGATTTGAAATTTTCAGATACCGAAGTGGATGTAGTTGGCCTCTGTCAAGAAGGAAAGTTTCTTTTGGTTGGAGAGAGAAGTGGCAACTTACATCTTATTCACGTAACATCAAAGCAAACATTACTCACTAACGTAAGACCCTGTTATGTTTTTCATTTTTGTCACTTAAATTTGAAATTATCTCTTAGACAACTAAAACCATAACAAACCATTCCTTAATTTGTTTTTAATTAAAAGAATAATGTTCCTTACATTAAATTTTAGAATCATACCTTTGAAACTTATGCAGGAAATGCAAAATTGAAAAATTAAGCTTTGATTCTATTCCTAGTATGCTTGTCCAATATAGTTTTTCATTTTAAAACTAAAATGTTTGGAATTATAGGTAGAATTATTGCTAATGACAATTGATAGTACTAGACTTTAAAGAATATAATTCTTGATTGTATTTTTCTGGGTTTAATCTTATTATTTGAAATGAATTTGCAATTAGGCTTTTGTTCCGAAAGCTAATGATGAAAATCAGTGTACTTACCGGAATCTTATTATTGAGAAAGATGGTTCAAGTGAAGGTAAGTTTCTTGAATTTTTTTTCAATGTCCTCTGATTAATATCCAATTAAAAAAAAACAGATTTGTAGTTAACAAATTATATGAATTCATTTTTATGCCTCCTATACAATGTTAATTTTTTTAGTGATTCAAATAATATTATGATAAGAAATAAGCTTTTGTATTTTAGCTCTATTCAGGGGTTTAGATGTACTTTCCCTGAACATAATGTTCTAAATTCATATTTATAGTTTTGAGAGTTTTATAGATTACCAAGGAGACAATATATTCTTTTTTTTTTTTTTTTTAAGATTTTATTTATTTATTTGACAGAGAGAGACAGCCAGCGAGAGAGGGAACACAAGCAGGGGGAGCGGGAGAGGAAGAAGCAGGCTTCTCAGCAGAGCAGGGAGCCCGATGCGGGGCTGTGTCCCAGGGCTCTGGGATCACGCCCTGAGCCGAAGGCAGACGCTTAATGACTGAGCCACCCAGGCGCCCCAGAGACAATATATTCTTTTAAAATGTTTTTGTAGGGGCGCCTGGGTGGCTCAGTCAGTTAAGCGCCTGCCTTTGGCTCAGGTCATGATCCCAGGGTCCAGGCTTAGCAGGGAGCCTGCTTTCCCCTCCGCCCTCTGCCTGCTGCTTCCCCTGCTTGGGCGTGCACTCGTGCTCTCGTTAATAAATAAATAAAATCTTTAAAAAAAATAAAATGGTTTTTGTAGGTTTCAGCATATGTATCATATTTTTAGTTCAACAAATGTTAACTGGACCTTAATTTATTTCAGTATATCTGAGATTTTTTTTTTTCCTGGGAAGTGAAGTTTGATTTATAAAAACTTCAAAGAAGCTAGCATTATTTTGTAAATAACTTACCAATTCTTTTTAAATAAGCTTTATCTGTATCATTACCATATTATTTGATGATTAGATTTTAAATGAGCAAATTGACATATTTTTAAGGTAGGTCCAAACTCTTAAATTTTTTAAAGATTTATTTATTTATTTGAGAGAGAAAGAGTACTCATGGAGGGTGGGCAGAGGGAGAGGGTGAGACAGTCTCAAGCAGACTCCACACTGAGCATGGAGCCCAACACAGGGCTCGATCTCATGACCCTGAGATCATGACCTGAACCGAAACCAAGAGTCAGGTGCTTAACTGGACACTTAACCGACTGTACCATCCAGGTGCCCCCAGACACTTAAAATTTTATATCCATGCACCTGTTAGAGAAACTGGCTTGATTTTATTTCAATAGGTACCTATTATATGCTGCTGCTTACAAACAGTGGATTTTTTTGTATTACAAACCTTCAACTTGCAAAAATTCAACAAGGTAAGTAATGGATTCTTTAAATTATTATTGATTTGCAGCAATATTTCTTATTAGTTTTTTGGGTTAAATTTTAAATATTCTCTTTAAGAATATTATTTTAGTTTAATTAGATTCTGTAATACCAGATATACTTTTAAGTATTCTTATATTGCTTATTTGTCACTATTAGGGCTGCAACAGAATCTGAAGAAATGTACATTGTTTACAGTCTTCAAAGAGTTTATAGCTTAGTCGGGGAGACAAGACATACACTAGAATAGTAATAAATGCTTTTTGATGGAATGAATGAACCTGGAAACTGAAATGACTGTATAAACATGTTAACAATACAGGCAATAATCCATAGTATTTGCTCAGTGAGTGGTACGGACCATACATCCCTCTGCGCTGGGAAAGGTTGAGGAATTGGTTCGGGGCATGTGTTCAACAAATATTTTTTCATAGTCTTTGTGCCAAGAATGTACAAAGTCCTGGGGATACCACAAGACATAGTTCTTCATAGTTTAACAAAGGAATCAGACAAGTAAAAGAGCTCTTCCAAAATGTGTGCAAAGTGATGAAGACTTTACAGGTAAGACTTCAGAGCTTGAATAGGAGAGTTGGAGCAGGGAGAAGACCCCCTTAAGAGGGAGAAATGTGGTAAGGTAAAGTATGCAGAGTCACTCCAGGGACTAAGACGCAGCCTGGCTGATGCCCTGACTATGCCATGTTGTCACAATTTATATCAGTGGTCAAGGGCAAAACTGAAAAGTCTCCAGTGCTTCACACTAGAAGAATAGTGTATATAATCTCACCTTGACACACAAGGGTGACTTGCATATATTTTATAGGTTAATACTATAACTTTAGTTTGCTCTCCCCTTTCACGCAGCAATTGAGAATGTAGACTTCAATACAGCAAAAAAGGTAAGAAAACAAAACCACATTGTCCTCCTGAAACTTATTTTTAATGCGAGTTTAGGAGAGTGTTTCTGGATATTGTCTAGTGGTTGATATTTTGGGAATTTGCTTAATATAACATTTTAGTAACATTGACATTTAAAAATGCATTTATTGGGGCTGGCTCCTTCAGTGGAGCATACGACTTTTTTTTTTTTTTTTTTAAGATTTTATTTATTTATTTATTTGACAGAGAGAGAGACAGCGACAGAGAGAGCACAAGCAGGGGGAGTGGGAGAGGGAGAAGCAGGCTTCTCGCTGAGCAGGGAGCCCGATGCAGGGCTGGTCCCAGGACTCTGGGATCATGACCTGAGCCAAAGGCAGACGCTTAATGACTGAACCACCCAGGTGCCCCAAGGAGCATGCAACTCTTGATCTCAGGGTTGTGAGTTTGAGCCCCATGTTGAGTGTAGAGATTATTTAAAAATAAAATCATTAAAAAAAAAAGATGTATTTAAAAATGAATAAATAAAATAAAAATGCATTTATAACAGATTGATTTAAACTCATTTTTTATCAGTCTTTCCAAGGAGTTTGGACTGTGGAGCATATATTTAACATTCTTATTTTTTTTAATTTTGCAGTTACAAGGACAAATCAAGTCTGGTTTTATTTCTACTGAAAATTATCATACTCTTGGTTGTCTGAACCTTGTGGCTAGAGATTTAGCAAGTGAAATTCCCGTGATAATTGGGGTAATTATTTCTATAAAATTTTATTTTCTTCTGAAGTGTTTCTTCATTAGCACATAGTTTCGGTTAAATTACGAATTAATATGTAATGTATAACAGAAACAAATTATAAAATTTAGGTCATAAAATTAACTCAATAAGTACACGTAAGTTTCTATGCTGGAAAACATACTGCCTCTTTATTTTCACTAATTTCTACCTGAAACTTAGCATTTCTTTCAATTATAAATCCAGGCAAAAACAATAAAAATCTAATTATATTCAAGGAGTACCTTCTAATTCAAGGAATAGGCAACAATTCAATATAATTACAGCATTTGCAACATTTTTACCTGCCAGATTTATATTTTATATTAAGAAGCAGTCACATTTCTCTGTGTATCCAGTTCAGTATTCCATTAGGGTTTCAAATGATTTAAAATTAATATTTTTGAATTTTTTTCAAAAATATGTGGCTACTTAAATGAAGATACTTAACCAAAAACTATATCTCATCCTACTGGAGGAGGTCTTAGAGTTTACCCCATGTCTTTGGAGTGAGTTGCGTGAATGTGCCCACTCCTTGTTAAAAATTCATAAGCTAACAGTGAACAGCCAAGTTTGCTGTTCTTTCCATTCTGTTCTGTTGAAAGCAGACTAAGAGAGGAACTGGAAGGTAAAAGCTAGTTGGGCTTGAATACATAAGTATATTTTGAAAGTAGTAACGTGTACGACTTCGGTGTTTCTACTTCGAAGAGACTTTAGAT
Organism: Ursus maritimus; assembly: GCF_017311325.1. NCBI lineage: Eukaryota > Metazoa > Chordata > Mammalia > Carnivora > Ursidae > Ursus > Ursus maritimus. The sequence goes on from NW_024425897.1 coordinate 23,399,273, forward strand.
CTAAGAGCCAAATTTTCAACTGATGTGCTGTTTCACCTCTGTAGGGAACCGGTAACTGTGCATTCTCAAAATGGGAACCAGACTCTTCAAAAGAAGGAATGACAGTTAAGAATGTTCTTGATACAGAGATTATTAAAGGTAAAATAAGTTAATGAAACCAGTTGGGGTTATTATGAGTGAGTTTTAATTTTCATGTCAATATGCTAAGTCTGGTGAATGGACCATTTTACCTTACTGCTCTTTGAAACAAGCCAGATTAGTTTGCTAATTGTCCACATACATGACTGTTCTTGACCTATTGCAGTTTTTACTCTTCATTTTGGGAGATTTTACATTTTAGTGGTCATCTAAAAATATATAGAGGCAGGTATGTGAGAATGGGAACTTTTTGTTTAAGGGTAGTAGTTCTGCCTTTCCTTAAATAATGTTAGCTTATTATTTAAGTGTGGCTACCTGTAACACAGAAATGTAATCTTTACACACCTTGCTTTCTCTTTTGTAGGTGCAAAGAAGTTCCAGTTGATAGACAATCTACTTTTTGTTCTCGATACTGATGTATGTTTCTGATATTTCTCCTTCGATGTTTTCATTTGGCATTATGTTGAGCAACAAGAGTTTGTCAAACTTAACATAAGACAAGGACTTTAGTTGGGGTGGATTACTCTCTGGTTGCTGTGCTTTATTTCAGTACACATATCCAAAGATAGATCCTGCAGTGTGAGATCTTGATATGTCATTAAGAAGACGTGTCCGTGAAATGTCTCTTTTTGCAGAATGTGCTGAGCATCTGGGATATTTACACTCTGACTCCCACATGGAACTGGCCCTCTCTTCACATCGAAGAGTTTCTTCTCACCACAGAAGCAGATTCTCCTTCATCAGTCACATGGTACATTATGACCCTAGTAGTGATTTCCCTTCTGTTGTAACCAGGTTTCTTGATCATTCATTATATATTACATTCTCACTATCCCTGTGGACAGACTGACAGTGTTAGGACCATTCCATTGTTGAGAACTCATTGAGAACATACAGGCAGTCCAAACCTCCAAGTGTTTGTGTTAGAGAGTGTCACTCTGGGCCATAAACATGAAGAAATCAGTTTCAGTATCTTCTATGGGAATCAGTTTTAACCTTTCAGAATATTCTTTTGAGGGGTGCCTGGGTGGCTCAGTCGGTTAAGCATCTGCCTTCTGCTCAGGTCATGATCCAAAGGTCCTGGTGTCTGGCTCCCTGCTCAGCAGGGAGTCTGCTTGTCCCTCTCCCTCTGCTGCTCCCCCCGCTTGTGCTTGCTCTCTCTGTGTCAAATGAATAGATAAAATCTTAAAAATATGTATATATTCCTTTGATTTAGCCTATATCTAGCAATTGGCAAAACTTATATGATTCACTTAAACTTTCTTTTCTCTTTTAGGCAAGGGATTACAAATCTTAAATTAGTAGCTCTGACAACTACTGATAAGAAGGTATTGGAAAATTTTATTTCACATTTGTCCACATTATGTGTTAGAAATAGTGTTAACTAATACAAAAGTGGTTACATAGTGCCTGTAGCATTTTAACTCTTTGTTGACACAGACTTTACAAATCAGAAATAATCCTGCAGAGTTCTTTTTTTCTTATTTAAAAAAAAAATGGAGGTGCACCTGGGTGGCTCAGTCAGTTAAGTGTCCAACTCTTGATTTCAGCTGAGGTCATAATCTCTGGGTTGTGAGATTGAGCCCCGCATTCAGCACAGTCTGCTTGTCCCTGTCCCTCTGCTCCTCCCCCGACTCATGTGCTCTCTCTCTTTTTCTCTCTCAAATAAATAAATAAATAAAATCTTTTCAAAAAATGGATATAAATCTCAGCTCCCCATTTTAAATGGAGCATCGCAGGATTAAAAATATCCACAAGAAAATGTTCATGAGAGTGACTCATACAGTTAGGAATTATATTCACCTTAAATACAAATTGTAGAATGAACTTCAGGTATATGCTTTTTCATTCAACAGATTTGGAAGGTGGAATAAAGCATAATTTTATATGTAACATTTAAATAAGTAGTCTACTTAGTTATAAAATTGTTTTTTGCATTTAGCCTTATACCAAATGTTTTAATCTAGGCCCTTGATTATGAAGTACTATCTTGTTCTTATAAATTTATATGGCCTAGTAAACTAATTGCTCTTCTGTTTTTCTTAGATGAAAAATCTCATGGTTTATTCATTACCTACGATGGAACTACTGTATTCTTTGGAAGTATCTAGTGTTTCCTCTCTGGTCCAATCCGGAATTAGCACAGTACGTTGATATGTGTTTTGTACTTTATAATAAAACACATTAAGTAAGCTGGGGGGTGCCTGGCTGACTCAGTCAGAAGAGCATTCAATTCTTGATCTTGGGGTTGTGAGTTTGAGCCCCACGCTGGGTGTAGAGAGTACTTAAAGAAATAAAAATCTTTTTTTTTTTTTCCTCTAAAGTTAAGTAACCTACGCATGAGTGGAAACTGGTGTAATACATGGATAGATCTCAGGTTTACAACTACATTTATTATTACCAGATATTTTCGAATACACTTGCCAGAGACCAGTCTTCATATAAGGAAAAGAAAAGCGTATTAATCAAATAAAACCTGAATCATCTATTTATTCAGTTTTCTTGTGTCCCCACAGGAAATATGAATGATAAGTAATTTGGGGGGAAGGTCATTGCTTTTATGGACTTATCTTTTAATTATAATCTTTTTAAAAAACATTTATTACATTTGTTTCATATATTCACACACAGACATGCAGACAGACCACACAGACACATTCTATTTTTCCAAACCATTTGGAATTTACTTGCAGACATCATGGCCTGTTAACCCCTATGTGCTTCAGCAGGTCTCTCCTAAGAATAAGTGCATTCTTCCGTAGCACTATTAAAATTTAACATTAGTACAATACTATTATGAAACATACCATCCAAATCCAGATTTTACCAATGATTCCAGTTACTTTAAAACTTTTTTTTCCCCCTGATCCAGCATCCAATCAAGCATTATGCATGGGGGGCGCCTGGGTGGCACAGTGGTTGGGCGTCTGCCTTCAGCTCAGGGCGTGATCCCGGTGTTATGGGATCGAGCTCCACATCAGGCTCCTCTGCTGTGAGCCTGCTTCTTCCTCTCCCACTCCCCCTGCTTGTGTTCCCTCTCTCGCTGGCTGTCTCTATCTCTGTCAAATAGATAAATAGAATCTTTAAAAAAAAAAAAAATGCATCATGCATGGAATTTTGTTGTTATGGTCGCATGATAGTCTGCTTTAATCTGTAATAGTTCCCTAGTCTTTTTGTTTTTTTAAGACGTTAACATTTTCTGAACCTTCGCCTGTTTTGTTATAGAATGTCCCTCTATTTGGATTTGTCATAATTAGATGCAAGCTGAGCTTTCTTGGCAAGGATACCACATAGGTAATACTGTATTGAACTGTGTCACATAAAGGGACTCTTGTCCATTTTTCCTATTAGTAGTGATGACAGGTGTGATTACTTGGTTAGGGCAGTTCTGCCAGATTTCTCCATTGTGAGGTACTTCCCCGCCTTTGTAATTGCTAAGTAAATTCTGTGGTGTTATTCTGAGACTCTGGGAATATCCTTTTCCCCAGTGGTTTTTTGCAGTGAATTTAGAATCCATTGATGGATAATTCTCACCTAAACCTTAGTAACTATAAAATGAATATTTCTATATTTCAATTTTAAACATTTTTTTTTATTGTTGTAGGATACCATATACCTTTTGGAAGGAATTTGCAAAAATGATTCAAAGTAGGTCATGTTTTGTTTTATCAAATAAGTTGTTAAATAGCAGCTAAGTTACAATTTACTTATTAATATTAATGACAAATACACTTACAGTAAAAACTCTTTTCAGATTATCTGAAGACTCAGTCTCTGTTGTGGTACTCAGGTGTCTTACAGAAGCTTTACCAGAAAACAGGTAACTTCTCATTTTCTTTTAAGCTTTACCCCTTAAGGATAAACTTAAATTCCCTGATTAATAGAATTTTACTGAAATTTCTTTTTCAACTTGTCAGATTGAGTCGGTTACTTCACAAACACAGATTTGCTGAAGCTGAGAGCTTTGCTATTCAGTTTGGACTAGATGTTGAGGTAAATCATTCATGAATTCATTTGTTCATCAAACAAGCTTTTTTTCATGTAATGGGGCCTGGGGAGACAGACACGTAAAGTGTAATTGGAATTTAATGATCAAGCCTATAATTAAGATATGACCAAAGTACACTAGGAATTCAAAGGAGAGATTGATGCTTACTGGGGCGGAAAGACTTCACAGAGGAGGTCATATTTATGTCAGATCTTGAGGATGTTCCAGATGGTCTAGGAAGAGGTAGGAATTCTAGGTGCAAGGACAGCATGAGTAAAGTGAGGGAGGCTTTTGAGGCCTCCAGGAACTCCTGCTGATTAGGTAGGAGTAGAGAATAGGTTATATGCAAAGGAGTAAAAGGAGCAGTAGGGGATCAGAGCCTGGGGAGCCTTGTGTGCCTTGCAGAGGATTTAGGTTGTAATCTGCAGGTGATGGGGAGCTACTATAAGTGTCCTGATTAGATCGTCTCTTTGTAAAGCGGGAGAATTGTTTAGAATGGGGCAGACATAGGGGTGTGAAGACCAGTTGGGAGACTGAACAGCTTTCTGCGTGAGACCTGAGCCAGTGCAGTGAAGTGAAGATGTACGAGAGGGAGGGTCTGACAGAAGACTCTCAGAGGAGGTAGAATCAGTGGGACTAAGAGATCAAACATAGGGAGGGACAAATGTAAGGAATGGCCTGGCAGGACTTTGGCTCAGCATACTCGTGGGATGGGGATGACACTCCCTAAAATGGGAAGTATGTGTGGAAGAGCAGGTAGTGGTAAAAAATGAAGGGTCTGCTTTGTAAAAACTGCATGGAAGGGGTCTTGTGAAATGAGACTATCTGGTAGGAGGATGGAGAGTGATCTGAGCTGAATCTAGAGGTGAGTATCACCAGGGGATGGCTCAGACCATTCTGGGCGAGTGTGCAGAGTAGAGAGAGCTCATCTCAGGATGAGATCCAGGGGCACCAGCATGTAGGATGTGAGGAATAAGGGCTATATGCATATGTGGGAAGAAATAAAGGAAGAAAACAACAAGAACGTATGATTATAGGTAGAAGTCAAGGAAAGAGAAACTTCAGAGTCTAGTGGGAAGTGAAAAGTATAACATTTTAGGGCACCTGGGTGGCTCAGTTGGTTAAGTGTCTACCTTCAGCTCAGGTCGTGATCCAGGGTCCTAGGATCAAGCCCCGAGTAGCGCTCCCTGCTCAGCGGGAGTCTGCTTCTCCCTCTGCCCCTCCCCCTGCTTATGCACACTCTCTTTCTCTCTCTCAAAAATAAGTAAATAAAATCTTGAAAAAAATAAAAGCGTAACATTTTTTTAAAACATACAAAACAATTTTGTGTGTTGTTTAGAAAGGTATATGAGTAAAGGGATAGAGAAATTAATGGAATTTTAAGCACCAGAATCAGAATAATGGATACTTCTGGTTGGGACAAGGAGAATGATATATTTGGGAAGAAAAGGGGGTCCTAAGCTATATTGTTAATATTTATTTTTATGTAGGGTAATGAGTACTTGAGTGTTATATGATTACCTTTTTGAACATCTGAAAGTTTCTTAATAACTAATTTTTTTAAAAAGTGAATGGGGGTTCCTGGCTGGCTCAGTTAGTAGAGCCTGTGACTCTTGATCTTGGGGTCATGAGTTCGAGCCTCACATTGAAAATAGAGATTACCTTAAAAATGTAAATAAAATTAAGATTGAAAAGTGAATGGAGTAAAAATCAGAATCAGTGAAAGCAGTTTTCAGGGAGTAGAGAAATATGAGTAGAGAAACTATGCTTTCTTATCATTTTTAGCTTTCAGAATTACAGAGTCCTTGTCGAAGTTGGCATTTTGTATATAAAAAAGGAACTTAAAGTTTTGGGTTTTTCTTTTTCTTTTCTTTGTTTCTTTCCTTGTTGCTTTGTTTCTTTGTTTGTTTCTTTCCTTGTTTCTTTCTTTCCAGAGTGTGCATGAGCTGGGGGAGGGGCAGAGAAAGGGGGACCCCAAGCAGGCTCCAAGCATGGAGCCTGACAAGGGGGCTTGGGGCTCGATCTCATAACCCTGAGATGATCTGAGCCCAAACCAAGAGTTGGACACTTGACTGACTGAGCCACCCAAGCGCCCCAGTATTGATTATTTCTAACTCAGGCCGTTTCTAGCTGCTAAAGGAACTTTGACAGACTTAGAAAGCGAGGCATGCACATAATCGTGGTCATCTTTTAAAAACCAGCTCCATCACTTTGGAACTGCATAGTTTCAAGTGCATTACTTACCCTTTCTGGAGTCTCGGTTTTCTTGATGGTATAACGGAAATGTTAGTATTCATCCCATAGGGTTATGGTGAGGTGTAAATGCTTGCTCAGGTTTTTATGAGAATTAAATGAGATAATTACATAAGGCTCTTAGTACCCTGCTTGACACATGTAGTTCAGGACTCAAATGGTCTCCGTAACTCTTAGCAATCCAGATTACCTTTGCATTACCTGAGCGTTACCTGCTTTACTGTTTATTCCTGGACCACATGAGGCTTCCCCTTTTTTCATAACAATCTATTGCCTGCAGCCTAAGAAGTCACACACAGGCATGACTTTGCTTCAAGTTCCTTAATGTGGCATGTTTATATTACAGCTTGTTTATAAGGTGAAATCCAACGATATATTAGAAAGATTAGCCTTGAGTTCTGCAGACACCAGCGAGCAGACCAAATGGCAAAAACTCGTAGATGAAGCTAAGGAAAATCTACGTAAAATCCAGGTATGTTTTCCCTGTCGTGTATGGGAGTATTCAGATTGATGGACTGATCAACATTAGATCGCCTCACTGTGTCTGGCATTTCTGAAACAGGACGACGAATTTGTGGTGAATTACTGCTTGGAGGCTCAGTGGCTAACTTACGAAACAACCCAGGAAATGCTAAATTATGCCAAAACCAGGGTAAGTTTTTATAACGTTTGTACCTGTTAGTTTGTCTCATGCAAAAGAAACCATCTAAAAAAAAAAAATGCATTGCGTTTCTATCACAGACATGTTCTGAAGTGCATTTTTTGCTGTAGGTTCCCCTCAGTGAGCTGTCAATACTGTTGCTGGTTATATTCCTTAAAATCAAGGTGTAACAGATGGGCAAAATATTGTGAGCTGTTTTCATAAGATGCATAATTTTTTAAGATATGTCATTTCTTTATCATTCACTGTTTGTCTCAGAATTTAGTGTGATCTGATAATTTGTTTCCTTTCACAGAAAATCCATGTTTCATGAAAAAAACTAATATAGCAGATATTCTAACATTGTTTCTCATTATTCATCTTAGCTTTTGAAAAAAGAAAATAAAACTGTTCCTGTCTATTCTGATGGTTTAAAAGAGGTAATTATATTGTACTTAATTTGAGGGTAAATGTACATTTACAATATGTTTTTCAATTCAAGATAGACCTGTATTTTTTCAAGAGCAACTTATTTTAATACTTATTTCCTTACTGAAAAATGGGAATAATAATAGTACTTACGGGGTTATTTTGAAGTCAGATGGAGTAATTTATATAAACCATTTTGCATAGTGTCTAGTACTGGTTAACCACACAAGTCAATGTTAACTGTTATGATGACTATCATGGTTTAAACTCTTATTTCAAAGTAAATTTTTGGTATAATCTGGCTGGATTTTACCATAAGGGCATTTATAAATCACCGGGAAAACTAATTAATTTTGAAGGGCACTACAGTCAATGTGCAAATGCCTTCTCTTTTGCAGTTTTATTGCATTGAATGTGATTGGAAATGTTTCCATTATTCCAATTTTTTTTGTTGTATTTATGAGAATTGACCTATAATATGGGGTGAAATAAGCATGTGTGCAAGACTTCTGAAACAGAAAGCCTATTTTTGGTGTTTTAAATTTTAATTTTCTTGGATACGATATTCAGATTATCACGTTATTTCCTTTTAGGTACTAAGGGCTCATGCAAAATTGACTACTTTTTATGGAGCATTTGGGCCAGAAAAATTCAGGTGTGTACATTCCTCGTTTTTCATTTTTAGATTATGAATTGGTTTTGGTTTAGAATATCATAAAAGATAAAGTATTGCTTTGACTGAATGTGTTTCTGGGAATCGAGTGATGGAAAATACTATTTTCTTGCTAGGTTTCAGACACTCTTCTACACTGTATGGGAACTGATAAATTTGAAAGGCAAATTTAAATGCACATATCTTTGCCTTAGCAATTTCACTTCTGGCAGTTGATTCTATTAGATACATTAACATGTGCACCAAGAATATCATTATTTACACATATGAGATACAGTTATCTTAAAGATAATACAAGTTTATTTGCCAAATTAACAATGAAAGGAAGCTTTATTTTTTCCCTTGTAGCTAGTCAATCCCCCTTTCCCTACTAATTGCAGTGTTAGGCTTGCAATCTGACATGTATTTGTCTGTCTCTGGACGTAGTATTCAATTGATTTTATATTATTCATTCACCAGTATCGTATAGTTTTTTTTTAAGATTGTATTTATTTGAGAAAGAGAGCACAAGTTGGGGGGAGGGGCAAAGGGAGAGGGAGAAGTAGGCTCCCACTGAGCAGGGAGACCGATGCGGGGCTCGGTCCCAGGACCCCGAACTCATGACCTGAGTCGAAGGTAGACCCTTTACCAACTGAGCCACCCAGGCACCCACCAGTATCATATAGTTTTAATTAACGTAATTTTAGAATGTCCTGTTATCTGGAAGACTAACCCTGCTATACTTTCCTTACTTTTTAGAATTTAGGGGGCAGTTTTCTCATATTTGTTTTTCTGTATGACATTTAGAATGAGAATCCCCTTACTCAGTTTATTTATTTATTATTTCTTTTAATTTAAATTCAATTAATTAACATATAGTGTATTATTAGTTTCAGAGGCAGAGGTCAGTGAATCGTGTCTGATATAATAAGACTTGTTACATCACATGTCCTCCTTAATGTCCATCACCCAGTTACCCCATCCCTCCATAACCTTCCCCTCCAGCAACCCTCAGTTTGTTTCCTATGATTAAGAGTCTTTTATGGGTTTGTCTCCCTTTCTGATTTTGTCTGGTTTATTTTTCCCTCCCTTCCCCTGTGACCCTCTGTTTTGTTTCTTAAATTCCACACATGACTGAGATCATATAATTGTCTTTCTCTGATGGCATAATACCCTCGGGTTTCATCCGCATCATTGCAAATGGCAAGATTTCATTTCTTTTGATGGCTGAGTAGTATTCCATTGTGTATATATACCACATCATCTGTATCCATTCATCTGTTGAGGGATATCTGGGCTCTTTCCACAGTTTGGCTATTATGGACATTGCTGCTATAAACATTGGGGTGTAGGTGCCCCTTTGGATCACTACATTTGTATCTTTGGGATAGTACCTTACACAGTTTAAAGAAATCTTATTTGGGGGACACCCGAGTGGCCCAGTCAGTTAAGTGTATGACACTTGATCTTGGCTTGGGTTGTGATCTCAGGGTCATGAGATTGGGCCCTGCATCACACTTCTCGCTCAGTGCTGAGTCTGCTTGAGATTCTCTCTCTCCCTCTGCCCCTTACCCCTGTTCGTATGCGTACACTCTCTCTCTAATAAATAAATACAATCTTTTTAAAAAATCCTTTTTTGGGGCGCCTGGGTGGCACAGCGGTTAAGCGTCTGCCTTCAGCTCAGGGCGTGATCCTGGCGTTATGGGATCGAGCCCCACATCAGGCTCCTCCGCTGTGGGCCTGCTTCTTCCTCTCCCACTCCCCCTGCTTGTGTTCCCTCTCTCACTGGCTGTCTCTATCTCTGTCAAATAAATAAATAAAATCTTTTAAAAAAATCCTTTTTTAATTAGATTTAAAATTTTTATTTATTTTTACTTTTTTATTGGGAGTGTGCTGAACTGAAGATCAATTTGGGGAGAACCAGTATCTTTACAGTATTGAATCTTCCTATTTAAGGATGTTACGTATCTACTCATTCTGTCCTTTTTTTATGTTCCTGAGTAATATCTACTCAGTTGTCTTTATATAGATCTTAAATATTTTTCCTACTGTTATAAATGGGACATTTCTCCATCATATTTTTGAAAGGCTATGAAAAGCTATTTTTTTAAGATTACTTTTTAACTGGCTACTTTATTGAAATCCTTTTTTTAAAAAATTTTATTTATTTGAGATAAAGAGAGCGCGTGCACAAGCAGGGGGAGAGGCAGAGGGAGAGGGTAAAGCAGACTCCCGCTGATCAGGGGACCGAACATGGGATCCCAACCGTGGGATCACGACCTGAGCCAAAGGCAGATAATGCTTAACTGATTGAGCCACCCAGATGCCCTTGAATTCCTTTATTATTCATATAATATTTCAGTTGATCTAATTTTTTCCAAGTGTGTAATTATATATTCAAATAATGATAATTTTTCCTCATTTTTCCCCCTTACCTTATCTCATTGACTGATACTTACAGAACTGTATATATCTATAGATATATATACACACACACATGTATGTATATACATATACACATATACAAAAGATTTTATTTTGTTTATTTTAGAGAGAGGGAAGGAGAGGGACTCCCCACTGAGTGCAGAGCCCGGCTCAGGGCTCAATCCTAGGACCCCGAGGTCATGACCTGAGCTGAAATTGAGAGTTGGACACTTAACCAACTGAACCACCCAGGAAACCCTCATTCATTTTAAAAACTTAAAATAATAGGAGCACCTGGGTGGCTCAGTTGGTTAAGTATCTAATTTCAGTTCAGGTCGTGATCTTGGGGTCCTGGGATCGAGCCCTCATAGGGTTCCCTGCTCAGTGGGGAGCCTGCTTGTCCTTCTCCCTCTGCCTCTTCCCCAGCTCTTGCTATCACTTGCTCTCTCTCTCTCAAATAAATAAAATCTTTTTAAAAAAATCTTAGGGGCGCCTGGGTGGCACAGCGGTTAAGCGTCTGCCTTCAGCTCAGGGCGTGATCCCAGCGTTATGGGATCGAGCCCCACATCAGGCTCTTCCGCTATGAGTCTGCTTCTTCCTCTCCCACTCCCCCTGCTTGTGTTCCCTCTCTCTCTGGCTGTCTCTATCTCTGTCGAATAAATAAATAAAATCTTAAAAAAAAAAAAAATCTTAAAGTAATTGCTTGTATATGCAGTGATTATCTCAGGAAGGACCTATAAGAAGAGATGCAACTTTCAGGGAGGATAACGGGAGCTCTACAAGTCTGGGATAAGAAGGAAACTACTTTTTACTGTATAATCTTTGGATCCTTTTTTTAACTTTGAAGGGAAAAAAACCCCAAACAAACCACTGGTTAAAATGTCTAATGGTATCCACTTGTAACATTATGACCTTAATTTTTTTTTTTAACTACTAACTTCTTTCCTCTCTGACTTTGCAGTGGTAGTTCTTGGATTGAATTTCTGAATAATGAAGATGACCTTAAGGATATCTTTTTACAGCTAAGAGAAGGAAACCTTGTTTGTGCACAGTACCTTTGGCTTCGACATCGGGTAATCCGTTTTGCATTTTGTCGTTAATGGCTTTATAGCTCCTGGGGTAGGTGATTGAATCTGTTGTCTTCACATGGATGAAGGGTGTCAGGTGTGAGTGGGAAATGGAATGTTTGATAAAATTATCCTGATGATATTAAATTAGAAGTGAAGATATCTTAGAAACGTGTTTCATCTCATTCAGAGTCTAATTAACTCCTAAACTTAGCTTAAAACGCAACATTTTGGGGCACCTGGCTGGCTCAGTCAGTGGAGCATGTGACTCTTGATCTCGGGGTTGTGGGTTCGAGCCCCACATCGGGCACAGAGATTACTTTAAAATCTTAAAAAAAAAAAAAAAGCAACGTGTTACTGAATGATTTATTGATGGACTTTCCTAAGTAGTGTTGGTGGAGAGGTTCAAAATATTGCAGCTCAGACTGTGTAAAGGGATTGTGCATTAGCACTTCTGCTCTGATTCCTTAAATGTTGGCAAGTATCGTTAGGTTCAAAAAGTGGTATCTTGGGGCGCCTGGGTGGCACAGCGGTTAAGCGTCCGCCTTCGGCTCAGGGCGTGATCCCAGCGTTGTGGGATCGAGCCCCACATCAGGCTCCTCTGCTATGAGCCTGCTTCTTCCTCTCCCACTCCCCCTGCTTGTGTTCCCTCTCTCGCTGGCTGTCTCTATCTCTGTCGAATAAATAAATAAAATCTTTAAAAAAAAAAAAAGTGGTATCTTGGTGTGATGTCATTCATGGACACATCGCTTGTTAGGATTTGTACTATCACCTCCTTAAGTTTTCCTTCCTCTGCCAGTTCCACTACCACCTAATCTATTTGTTGGTACTTGTTGCCATGAAAGTTCTCGGAATTTGTGGCTGCCAGCGACTCATCAGTATAGAGTAAATCACCGTTAGTGCTCATAATTAAGTTAGTAAAGTTTTCTTGAAATGACTTCCTAACAAGTCTTTCCCTTTTGGGAGGCTGTCATTTTAAATCTGCCCGATAGATCTTAATTTCTCACTCTGTGTAATTTAGGCAAATTTTGAAAGCAGATTTGATGTGAAAATGCTTGAGAACTTGCTCAACTCAATTTCTACACCAGTATCTTTGCAAAAGCTTTGTCCGTGGCTTAAAAATGATGTGATCCCATTTGTGAGAAGGGCCGTACCTGAAGGGCAGGTGAGTTGCCTTCAGTATTTCCACTCTGGATGATTCAAGTCTAGCCTTTGCCTTACATCACTGAAGAGTGGCACCAATGTCAAGTAGTTCAGTTTGTCTCTCTGTTGAAAGATTATCATGGGGGTTTTAAATTATTTCAGTGATTATCTGCTATTTTATTTTTAAATGATATGTCTGTTTCAGAAAATTCTTGCAAAATGGTTGGAACAAGCGGCCAGGAACCTTGAATTAACCGATAAGGTAATACCAGTATAATTAGCATTGAAAAGACATTTCAAACACTCCCAGTGGCATACAACATTACTTTTAATGGTCTGTGTTATTCTTTAAAGGCAAACTGGCCAGAAAATGGACTTCAACTGGCCGAGGTATTTTTTACAGCAGAAAACCCCGATGAATTGGTCTTGGTGTCCTGTTGGCATTGGATTTCCTTGGTATGATATAGAAAATGAATTTTCAGTAATAAAGCATTTAATTTATGTTAAAGGATATGTGTACATGTACTTAGAAATACATCCACTTCTTTAATTTTCTGTTTGTGTCCTCTTTTATTGTGTACTTTTAAAATTCACAAGAAGAAAAATGTGCTTTTTTTCTTCCTGATACTCTTATCACAACTTCAACCTATTTTAATGCTTTGTTTTTCTCTATTGAACCAAACAAACAGGAAACAATATATAAATATACTCCTCAGTAGTAGAATTGGGATTTTCACAGTCCTTTAAAGGAATGAAATTTAATAATGCTTTAGGATTAGTTTTCAAGGACTTATTTAAACCAGCAAACCGGGGCACCTGGGTGGCACAGCGGTTGAGCGTCTGCCTTCGGCTCAGGGCGTGATCCCGGCGTTATGGGATCGAGCCCCACATCAAGCTCCTCTGCTATGAGCCTGCTTCTTCCTCTCCCACTCCCCCTGCTTGTGTTCCCTCTCTCGCTGGCTGTCTCTATCTCTGTCTAATAAATAAATAAAATCTTTAAAATAAATAAATAAATAAACCAGCAAACCACTCCCAGTTCTGATTGCATTTCTTAGGCATTCCAATAGCCATTATGGCTTAAGTACTAGTGAATTTTTTAAAAGATCAAATTTTTTTAAAAAATGCTGGGACTTTTTTGACTGAAAAAAAAAAAAAGCAGTGGTAGAAAGATTACTAAGCTCAGGAATACTGACGTTATAGTTGATGTTAATTTGAGGTTCACGAACTGAATTTATTATTTGGCTTCTAAATTTCTTAAGTTAATTTCTTTTTCTCTTTAGGTTTCTAAAAACTAGAAAGCATTCATTATATTAAAAAAAAAGAAAAGTACATTCTTGTATTTTAAAAAAGTTTGTTGGAGTGCCATAAATTAGTTTATAAACTAATATGTGAGACATCCCGGTATGATCTCAACTCAGAAGTATTAAGGACTTAAGTACCAGAAGGTGGACCTTATATAAAATAATATACATTATGAAATTGCACCTATTCCTTAAATTTCTAGAGCCTAAAAATAAATAATAAATTTCCTCTTGCTTTCTGATATAGCAGATTCTTGCCAATAATTGTACTTACTGGTTTTACACTGTTAAAAATTAAACAGGAATTTTTTTGTATATGTTTCAAGCAGTGTATTGATGTATATAATCAATATATATTATATAATGTATATTGATCATTATAATACATTTTTCTTTTTTTTTTTTTAATGATTTTATTTGAGAGAGAGAGAGAAAAAGATCACAAGCAGGGGAAGGTGCAGAGGGAGAGGTTGAAGCAGACTCTCCACTGAGCAGGGAGCCTGATACAGGGCTGGATCCCAGGACTGTGGCATCATGACCTGAGCCAAAAGCAGACGCTTAACTGACTGAGCGACCCAGGCACCCCTATAATATATTTTTCCACAGAAGAGCTTTTTCCACTTGCTATGAAACACTACTCTGTCTTGGGGCACCTGGGAGACTCAGTAAGTTAAATGTCTGCCTTTGGCTCGGGTCATGATCCCAGGGTCCTGCGATCAAGCCCCATGTCGGGCTCCTTGCTCGGCAGGAAGCCTGCTTCTCCCTCTCCCTCTGCCTGCCGCTCTCCCTGCTTGTGCTCTCTGTCAAATAAATAAATAAGATCTTAAAAAAAAACCAACAAAACACTACTCTGTCTTTTCCCTGTTAATTGTCTTTATCAATATTGAAAATTCTGTTTCTTGTAAAAAAGTTTAAGTAATGTTACAGCTTTATATCTGATCTTTATATCTTGATCTATATAGATGGGACATTGAGGGCCATCTAAATGATGGGTTTTTTTTTTAAGATTTTATTTATTCATTTGACAGAGAGAGACAGCCAGCGAGAGAGGGAACACAAGCAGGGGGAGTGGGAGAGGAAGAAGCAGGCTCCTAGCGGAGGAGCCTGATGTGGGACTTGATCCCAAAACGCTGGGATCACGCCCTGAGCCGAAGGCAGACGCTTAACGACTGCGCCACCCAGGCACCCCTAAACGATATTTTTGTATCTAAGTATAAAATATTACACTAACGTTCAGGGGCACCTGGCTAACTCAGTTGGTGGAGAGTGAGACTCTTGATCTCACGGTGTAGGTTCAAGCCCCACATTAAGTGTAGAGATTAATTAAAAAATAAAATCTTAGGGGAGCCTGGGTGGCTCGGTCATTTGAATGTCCAACTCTTGATTTCGGCTCAGGTTCTGATCTCAAGGTCGTGAGATTGAGCCCGGCATCAGGCTCCACACCAGGTGTGTGGAGATTTGTGTATTTATTTTAGAGAGCACAAGCAGGGGGAGGAGAGAATCTTCAGACTCCCTGCTGAATGCAGAGCCCAAGTTGGGGCTAGATCCCAGGACCCTGAGATCATGACCTGAGCTGAAATCAAGAGTCAGATGCTTAACTGACTAAGCCATCCAGGTGTCCCTAACATTGAAGTTTTTCTGGGTGGTTTTTTTTTTGTTTTTTGTCTTTTTTGAGAAAAAATTGCTTTTAGATTTCTGATGGACTCTGATCTGTTAATTTGTACTAGTTAACGAATTAAAATTCTACAAAATTTAAAGGCATTAGGTGCAGATTTCCTCTTATGTACACAATCATGGTCATTTTTTATTTTATCTGAAATAATTCTGATTTTTTTGTATATTTCCCCTTTCACACTTTTGTTTTAGAAGGATTATCAAAACACAGAGGAAGTATGTCAGCTAAGGACTTTGGTAAATAACTTGCAGGAGTTGATCACATTGCATAGGAAATACAACTGCAAATTGGCCCTCTCTGATTTCGAGAAGGTAAAAGTCTAGATTTAGCCGAAGTGTTACTATTTTTTAATCACAGCCTCTATGACTAGAACTTGCATCTATGTCACCTTTCTCTTGGCATCCAGGAGAATACAACCACCATTGTATTCCGCATGTTTGATAAAGTGTTAGCCCCAGAGCTGATTCCTTCTATCTTAGAGAAGTTTATAAGAGTTTACATGCGGGAACATGGCTTACAAGAGGAGGAACTTCTCCTGCTCTACATAGAGGTAACTTTAGATCGAGTCTTTTTCCCTTGCATCTGTGTGTGTCATTGTTTAAACATTTAACCCTATAAGGAATGTCATGCTTTACCATTGGGATTTATGCAGCATATTGTATTGGTTAATGTGGCATAACTTTTACTGATTGACTGGTAACATTAGGCAGAATGGAACAATACTAGGACTTTCTCCAAATGGTTGTTGTGAAATAATAGGAGCATGAGCTCAATAGATGTGAGCAGTTTTTTGTACACATTAATAAGCTGCAATCATCTCATTTGTAGATTCTTCAAGAATATTTCCTTCTTAAGTTTTCTGTACCATATAAAGCTAAAGACCAAGGCTTTGGAATTTTGTGTTTTTTGAGCATTGTTTAACATTCATGGCTAAGTAGTTTTTTTTCCACATCCATAAAAAAGCTATTTTTCTATATCTATATGTGTTTTTACCTTTTTTTTTTAGTGAGGGTTTTGAATTAAAAAAATATATATGTTTATCCCCTTTTAGGATTTATTGAAAAGATGTAGCTCAAAGTCCACATCACTCTTTGAAACTGCATGGGAAGCAAAAGCCATGGCGGTAATAGGATGTTTATCGGACACAGATGTAAGTAAATAGTGACCATAGAGATTTTCCTTTTGAACCTTACATCTTTTCTTAAAACTTGTTCTCTGATCACAAAGGCAATGCATATTTGTTAAGGAGAATTTTTGAAGTTTGGAAAAAGAATAATAATTTAAAAAACTCATAATTCCATTTTCTTTAATTATAGAAAATAAGAAGTAAAAAATTTCTCATTCCCATCCCTAGAAGAACTACCATGGATGATTGGGTGCCTATATTTCCAGGCTTTTCTATGATTATACAAACATGGACACATTTTTTTAATCTGGTATAACACACTTTTATTGTGACTTCCCACTGTTACTGGTCACCATTATAAAGTATTAATAATATTATGAAAAATAGTTTTAAACACAGGGACTAGAGACTAGAGACTGTAGAAAGGAATAGAACTATATGACTTCACTTTCAGCAGAGAAAATATTTTTCTGAGTTTTTCTAAATAATGAAATTGCTCTTCATGTGTGAGAATCAGAAGAAACGTATACTTATGCAGTCAGAGGTGATATTCTCAGAGTACGACACAGTAGATGTAAGACCTCTGCTGCTGTAGATTCGGTAATGTCATTAATTTACATGAAACATAAGTCCAGGGGGTCTTCATGGTCAGTGTATGTGTATCTTTGTAGCTCATATTCGATGCTGTGCTTAAGATAATGTACGCGGCGGTGGTTCCCTGGAGCGCAGCTGTGGAGCAGCTGGTGAAACAGCACTTAGAAATGGACCATCCCAAGTAAGATGACAGTCTCCCAGATAGTGGTGTTGGTGTTGGATAAGCCTCCTCTTTTCACTTGACATTCATTTATGCTTTATGCCCTTTACTATGTCCCTTAGCATTTCATTAAAAACAAAAAAGTCCATGTTAATATCAACAAATTTCTTGGGCTCCTGGGTAGCTCAGTCATTTGAGCATCTGACTACTGATTTCAGGTCAGGTCATGATCTCAGGGTCCTGGGATCGAGCCCCATGTCGGACTCTGAGCTCAGCACAGAGTCTGTGTGTCCCTCTCCCTCTGCTCCTCTCCCCTCCTCATGTGCTCACTTGCTCTCTCTCTCTCTCTCAAAGAAATGAATAAATAAAATCTTTTTAAAAATCATTTTAAAAATATTAATAAATTTCCTTTTAGAGTCAAGTTATTGCAGGAAAGTTACAAACTAATGGAGATGAAAAAACTTTTACGAGGCTATGGAGTAAGGGAGGTAAACCTCTTAAACAAAGAAATCATGGTAAGTGCGATAGTTGAAGGGTCTTGAACCCTGCTGTTCTATTCTGAGGGCAGCTTGGGAAATGTAATGAGGACTTTATATTCTCAAAGGCTAACAGAGCTAGGTTCTCCACTACTATCGTTTTGTTAGATAGAGTGTGAGTAGGGTGTTCAGGGGTGCCTGGCTGTCTCAGTAGGTGGAGAGTGTGACTCTTGATCTCGGATCATGAGTTCAAGCCCTACACTGGGTGCAGAGATTACTTAAATAAATAAAACTTAAAAAAATAATAGAATCATTAGAAAATGGGTATTCACTTGTTTATTAGGATAGTAAAGATAACAAGTACATTAAGAAGCTGAAGGAATATACCTTAAATATATGCAGTGTTTGTCAATTATATACCCCAATAAACCTGGGGGGGGGGAAGGTAGACAGGACTATCATAAAATTCAGAATACAAATCATGTTTTAATTTTTCACACAGCTTAGTTTTTTTGCTGCTAGATTTTAATTTGATGAGTACTTTGCCTTTATGAACAAAGGATTTCTGGGTTCTCTGAGATTTCATAATGAAGAAATGTGTATACTGTCTCTGTTTCAGAGGGTGGTCAGATACATTCTCAAGCAAGATGTCCCATCTTCTTTAGAAGATGCTTTGAAGGTGGCTCAAGCATATATGTTGCCCGACGATGAAATTTACAGTCTAAGGATTATTGACCTGATTGATAGAGACCAGGTATGAAAGTTCTATATTGTCCGTTCTTAGGTTTCTTTGTTAAGTGAGTCTATAAAAGCTCAAGTCAATCAAATTATCCGAATAGATTAACACAAAAGAAAGTTATACCAAGGGCCACCTGGGTGGCTCAGTCAGTTAAGAGTTGCCTTCAGCTCAGGTCATGATCCCAGGGTCTTGGGATCGAGTCCCCCATCAGGCTCCCTGCGCAGTGAGGAGTCTGCTTCTTCCTTTTCCTCTCCCACTGCTTACACTCTCACTCACTGTCGCTCAAATAAATAAATAAAATCTTAAAAAAAAAAAAAAAAGAAAAAGGAGGTTATACCAAGATGAAAATATTGGATGTTAGATTGGCCACGTTCTTCATATCTGTCGGTTCTTTGAAAGTATTTTGTGACTAGCTGTTGAACTTTCATACTCTTTGGTATTTATGAAACAGACTCGTGTTTTATATACACTGTAGGACCCTTTGAATCCAGAATAGGATGTGCATTTTCTTTTTGTATTTTAAATGTCTTCATTTTGATATAATTCCATAACCATGAGCATACTTAAGAATTACAAAATACGAAGGGTTGTATTTGAATTTAATTTTTTTTTGTCTGCTGTCATCAAAACCAGAGTTATTGGTTTTTTTAAAACATCAAACCATATTCTATTTTTTAAAATGCTGTCTTTTCACATTTAAATGGAAAAAAGCAAGAGGTACGTCTAAACTGTCCTTTACAAGTACCAGCTGTTTTTTCTTTCTTTCAAACACTGTTTATAGGGTGAAGACTGTGTCCTTCTGTTGAGGTCTTTGCCTCCTGCTGAAGCTGAGAAAACTGCGGAACGGGTGATCATATGGGCACGGTTGGCATTGCAAGAAGAACCAGATGATTCTAAAGAGGTGAGATTTTCACTGAAATATAGAAAAATCCAATATTTATGGATAGTAATCAACAGGATGGAAAGATAAGCAGATAGGAATATCTTCTCTTCTCACTGCTAGAATGTCCTAATGTAAAAATCCCTGTGTAAATTTACTACATAGAAAAGAACCACATATGGCTGCCTTGGAGCAATGGCTTGAGCCCCCACTGAATAATCTAGGATCTACAAACCAGAAGGATTAATTTAAGTAGTTGTTGTACACAAAGAGTTTTCCGTAAAGCTTTGCAATATAAACAGTGTTTCGTGTTGTATGGGATATAGTCATTACTATCCAATAATAATGTCAGCCACACACAGTCAATTAGGCATCCAACTCTTAGTTTTGGTCCAGGTCATGATATCATGGATCCTGAGATCAAGCCCCATGTCAGGTTCCTAGCTCAGTGGGGAGTCTGCTTGAAGCTTCTCTTCCTCTGCCCCACCCCCCACTCACTTGCATGCTCTCTCTAAAATAAATAAATAAATCTTAAAAAAAAAATCATGTCAGCCACAGAACTCATGGAAATCTAAGTAATCTTAGAACGTTGACGTGGAACAGTTTCAGGAGTGCCAGTGCTCTTCTTTAGAAAGGTAAGGAACCAAATATCTACTTTATCCAGGATAATTTAGGTTTTTTTATCCTTCGATATCCCCCAACCTATCTCAGCAGTCCATCTCAGTAATTTTTTACCTTTAGGGAAGTGAGTTTGGTTATTTGGGTATCTAATATTTATTATGCTCTTATTATGCTGGAGGCTTTAGGTTAAATACTTTAAATGAATTGTCCACTTCTTTACAACCAAATTGTGAGATAGTTCCTATTGTCACTCTTTACAGATTAAGTTCAGAAACTAACATTTTGCGATAAGTGACTTTCGCAAGGTTATTAGAAAGTAGCACAACCCCAACTTAAACTCTGCCTGATACCGGAGTCTGCGACCTTAACCACCAGCCCAGACTGTACCCCATAGTGGAAACGTTTGAGTGCTTTGTGTGTTTCATGTACACCCTGTCTTTAATTAAAGCTTTTCCTTCTTTGATTTTCCTTGTCTTTTTGTTTGTTTTAACCTTGTCAGTCTTCAAGATGATGATTATTTCTTAGACTTTCATTCTCTGAGCTTAAACAACTTTAGTTCTTTTTAACTTTTCCAGAGAATTTTGCCAAATGTTTTGTCAAATAATAAATAAAAAAGTGAACCCAAGTGACTGTTAATTATAGTGTAGCCAAAAGGTGATTTGGGGGATTTGCATATTCTTGGTATTTCTAAATCACATATCCAAGCGGTCATACCGGTGTTTTTCATGTTTAGATTCTGTGTGATTCAATTATGATCCATTTCTCAACTACCTGACTCTCTCTAACACGGACCTTCTATTTTTTCAGCCATTTTTACTGTTATTCTGATTTTGTGGCTTTTACGTATTTGTCTGTATGTGTACTAGTAAAGTAGCGAATAAAGGAAGTAGATTTCATTTTCTATTTTTCTTTTTAGGACAATGCCTGGAGAATGTCCGTAGCGAAGACATCCGTAGACATTCTTAAAATACTATGCGACATCCAGAAAGGTAGAGTGTACCTCTGTGCCCTCATCCTGGTTTTGTTCTGAAGCTTGCCCTTTTCAAAAAGGAGCGTCAGTGACAGGCCTCGTGCTGGTTTTTCTGGCTTTCATTGTCTTCATTGATCCCACCCATTTTTCCTCATGAAAAGTCTTCCTTGCTTTATTCTTTTGATTGCTCGTATAAAAACTAGCGTAAAATCGGCTTATCAACGTACATGCTTCAGTCAGCTTTTAAGGTTAGACTGGATTTCTTCGGTGCCTTGTACTTACTGCTCATATTTCTGTTATCATTTGGTCACGATCAGGCAAAATCCTATTTAAACTTGATCTTAAGTGAAACATTAGCAAAGAAATGCTCTTGGAGGAAAAAGCTACAATTTATTTCAGAAAAACTGTCATTTCTCTTATTACCCATAAATTTCTCTTTCCTACCTTCAGAAAGGATAATTAGATTTCCTTTTGTACTTAAATTCCTTTACCTCAGCTTCTGAAAAGACTTGAGATAAGAAAACCATAGCCAATTAAAATTTTAGCTTTTAAAAATTCTGATAATGGAAATTTGGATGTGTGCTGTAACTTTTAAAAATTTATTTACAGACAATCTACAGAAGAAGGATGAATGTGAAGAAATCTTGAAACTATTTAAAGTTGTTGCCAGCTTACAGGTAAAGATGTTGGTATATTGAACGTTATTACTTTACTAATTACCAGTCAGTGAATTTGATGTAAGTGATTAATCTGTCCTTAAAGTTTTCAGTACTAGCCTTTGGGAATTTTAAATACAGCATAATGGTTTTCCTTTTCTCTGTCTCTGTCATTTAAAAAACAACCTTATGGGGATATAATTCATATACCAGACTATTCATCCACTTAACGTGTATAATACGGGGGGCACTTGGGTGGCTCAGTTGGTTAAGTGTCTGCCTTTGGCTTTGGTCATAATCTTGGAGCCCTGGGATTGAGTCCTGCATCGGGCTCCCTGCTCAGTGGGGAGCCTTCTCCCTCTCCTCCTGCCCCTCCCCCCAGCTTGTGCTCTCACTCTGCTTTCTCTCTCTCTCAAATAAATAAATAAAATCTTAAAAAAAAAAAAAAAAACTCCATGAAAAAGATAAATAAAGCATATAATTCAATGGCTTGGGTATATAATTAAGTTTTCATAGTTGTAACAATGTGAAATTTGCCATTTTAACCATTTTTCAATATATAGTTCAGTGGCATTAATTACATTCACAGTATTATGTGACCTTCAACACTATCTGCTTTTTATCACCCCCAGCAGAAACTCTGCTTTTTATGCATTTTTTCCATTTTTACCCATTAAGCAGTAACTCCCTGCTTCCCTGCTCCAGCCCCTGGTAATCTCCAATCCACTTTCTGTCTCTGAATTTGCCTATTCTATGTATTTCCTATATAAATGAAAGCATGCAATATTTATCCTTTTGTGTCTGGCCTCTCTCAGGATGCATGATGTTTTCAAGGTTCATCCACAGCGTAGCAGGTTTCAGTGCTTTGTTCCTTTTTATGGCTTAGGCATGTTTCACTGTATGGATGGACTACATTTTGTTTATTCCTCTGTTGATGGACCCTTGGGTTGTTTCTACTTTTTGGCTATTGTGAGTAGTGCTGCAGTGAGCATGGTGAGCTGGTCACCTGAACCCGCTACTCAAACCGCACCTGTCTGACCCCAGTACCCTTGCTTATTCTATTTGGCACTGTCTCAGCAGCAGTAAACGGTTAAAATAAGATTACTGGAAAAAAATATATATATCCTTTAAAAATCATGAAATATATTGACTCTACACAGAAGCTGCATTCCTTTGGGAAAAGATGCACATTGAAGAAAGAGACACTGGGCCCCTGGGTGGTTCAGGTTGGTTGGGCAACTGCCTTCAGCTCAACTAATGATCCCGGCATCCTGGGATTGAGTCCCACATTGGGCTCCTCCTGCTCTGTGAGGCACCTGCTTCTCCCTTTCCCTCCGCCTAGTACTCCCCCTGCTTGTGCTTCTCTCTCTCAGTCAAATAAATAAATAAAATCTTTAAAAAAAAAAAAGAAAAAGAAAAGAGAGAAACCTCTTGGTTTAATCACTTCTATGTTTATCTTTGACTAGATTATACATGGATGATACATAATTCAAAAGGTTTTAAAAAATGGTTAACGTGGTAAGTTGTATGTTATGTATATTTTACCACAATAAAAAATAAACTTATTAAAATTCTGTACTGCATGTTGTAAACAATAAGGAAATAATTCTTTGATGAAAAAAAAAGGTTTAAAAGAATATATAGTGAAAAACAAGTCTTCCTTCTACCCTGACACTCCCAGCTATCCAGTTTCCCACATTAGGTGACACCACCGTCACCAGTTTCTTGTGTATTTTTCCAGAGATAATCTAAGGTTATATAAGCATAAACATTTCTGTGGTTCCTAGTAAGGCAGGAACTGCAACATGTAATGAATCCTATCTGTAGTAAATATAGGAAATACTGTATTTCTTTTTTTTTTCAAGATTTTATTTATTTATTTGAGAGAGAGAGAGAGCATGAGGTGGGGAAGGTCAGAGGGAGAAACAGACTCCCTGCTGAGCTGGGAGCCCCATGCAGGACTCGATCCTCCCAGGATCATGACCTGAGCCGAAGGCAGTCGCTTAACCAACTGAGCCACCCAGGCGCCCCGTATTTATTTCTATAAATAAGTATTTCTACATGTTGCATCCCCTTTGGGAAAGATCACTAATATTTTGGGAGAAACATCAGTTTGAAAATTTTACATTTTACAAATACTGCACCATAGATTAAGTTATGCAACGATCAAAAATAATATTTGTGCTGGGGCGCCTGGGTGACTCAGTTGGTTAAGCAACCGACTCTTGATTTTGGCTCAGGTCATCATCTCAGGCTCGTAGGATTGAGCCCTAAGTCAGGCTCCATGCCCAGCCGAGTCTGCTTCTCTCCCTCTGCCGCTGCTCCTCTGCCTCACACGTGCTCTCTCGCTCTCTCAAATAAATCTTTAAAAAATAGCAATAATATTTGTGGAATCTATGTAGTGATAAAGAAAGGGGAAATGCCATAGTATTAACTGGAGAAGGTAATATATGACATTATCTATGCAGCCACAAAATGCTGGTGAAAGACACTCAGAAGAAATACCAAGCAAATGGTCACTGCTTATTAGGCTAACCAGTTCTCAACTCAGGTGTGTTTGTGCCCAGGGGACACTGTCTGAAGATATTTTTGATTGTCACAAGTAGTGCAAGGAAGGTGCTGGTGGCATCCAGTGGCTAGCAGCCAGGGACGCTGCTACAATGTACAGACAGCCCCCACAACAAAGAATGATCTGGCAAGATTGAGAAACCTTGCTCTAAAGTGTGGCATCAAAACAGAAGGTCTAGGGGTGCCTGGGTGGTTCATTTGGAAGAGCATGTGACTCTTGATTCCAGGGTGGTGAGTTTGAGCCCCATGTGGGGTGTAGAAATTAAGAAAAGAAGAAGTTCTGACTCACTGTCGCTACTTCTTGGTATCCTTCCATGGGCCTCAGTGGGATTTTTTTTATTGGGTCAGAAAAGTAAATTCTAGGTCTGGAATTAGTGGCCAACCAGAAGTTATTAAAGAAAAGAGCAAAACTGGGTTCTTCGAGCCACCAGGGTGGAATCACCCAAATCTAATACTTAATCTGTCCCTCCTGCTCTTCAGGGCTCCCCCACAACAGAGAATGATCTGACACTGAGAAATGGTGTCAGTAGCGCTGACACTGAGAAAGTCCTGGGTTAAAATGGCTTTTCCTATTTTCCAAACTTTTTATAATATCATGACTTTCATAACTTGAAATATAAAGTCTTAAATTCTTAATTTACAAGGGAGTGGTCTTTGAGGGAGAAATAAGGAGAGGTTTGAGCCTTGCCAATGGTTTTTAACAACAGACGAAGTAAACAGATGTGGCCTGCTTGCCTTGCTAGGAGAACTTCGAGGTCTTCCTGTCCTTTGGAGATTACAGCAACAGTGCACTGGTTGCAGAGCTCCGGGAACAGTACATCAAAGCTCATGAAGTCACACAGACCAAACACAAATCCCGGGGTGCCGCAGAGCCTGCAGCTACTGAGGACAAGAGCCTCAGTGCTGAGTCCAAGTTGTACAGACAGGCGCTGGCGCTGCAAGTGTCTGCACAAGAGCGGGAGGCCGAGTTGACCTTGAGAGCTTTAAACCATGGGAATCTGGAAGCAGCACTGAGAAGGTGCAGGTGAGTCCCAGCCTGCGCAAGCACGGGTTGTCTGAAAGGAACACTTGCTTCCTTGACTTCTTTTGTGATGGAGTCAGGCCAGTGACATTTTCTTTTCCTGGAAGTCATTCTTGGTTTCTCACTCTCAGAGTCTAGTTTGGATCTCTGGGTCAGAAAGTGGTAGCATCGGGGTGCCTGAGTGACTCAGTCTAATAAGCATCCGACTCTTGATTTTGGCTCAGGTTGTGATCTCAGGGTCATGAGATCGAGCCCTGTGTCAGGTTCCGTGTTGGGTATGGAGTCTGCTTGAGATTCTCTCTTTGCCCCTCCCTCCCCCCTCATTCTCTCTCTCTCTCTCTCTCTCTCCCCCTCCCTCTCTAAAAAAAAAAAAAAAATGTGATAGCATAGAAGGCAAGTAACTAACACAAGGTCATTGGGTAACCTAACTGTTGAATTTACGTTGCCTTTGCACTCCGACAGTTAATGGTGTCCCAAATAAGTTTGAAGATGAAGCATCTTAGATACCATAAATACATCTTAAAGACATTTTAAATGGTGGTGGTGGTCATGTATTAATCCAAGAAAGGCAAATGCATTTGCTTTCGCTCTGCATGCTCTAACTTCCGACACATCCTTTCTTGCAGAGACTTGTTTAAGTATCACTGCAACGCAGACACTGGTAAATTGCTGTTTCTGACGTGTCAGAAGCTTTGTCACATGTTGGCTAACGACGTTCCGATGGCAACACCTGTCGGCCTCCATCTTCCTTCTGAAATACATGCTCTCGCTTGCCAAGCTGCCACCATCTGCAGCCCAGGTGACAAGATTTATGACATAGACAGTTTTGTTTCGTGCTGGTCTCCCACATGCTGTCTCTGTACAATTGGACGTTGCTGTAAGGACAAAAGATCATTCACTCCATTTTATAAAGAGCCAGTTATAATCGATCCTCTAGGGGGATTACTGTTTGAAAATATCTACAGGTATTAACAATGTCGTTTCTGACTCTGGATAGTCACTTTGATGGGGTTGTGAAATTCCTTGCCTCTCCATCTACGATCTTCTTGGCTGAGCTTAAGAAAAGAGTTGAACTGCATTATTTAGGGTAGTCAGAGCTTTGTGGAAACTTAGCTCTCTACTTTGTGGCCTACTTTAGGATTTTGAATGGCCGTTACTGGAAGATTGTTTTCATTATTCCAAACACTGAAATATTAGTGTAATAATTTTTCTCCATTTTCTTTCAGAATTTTTACTAGATGCTTTAGAACTATGTAAATATACGTTAACAGCAGTAGAGCTTTCCAGACAGTGCCAAATGGATGACTGTGGAATTCTAATGAAAGTAATTGCTTTTGAATTTCTTTTCCTTAAACAAAACCCCTACCCATCCTTCATGTGCCACTTTTAAATCACTTGCGTACTTTACAAAAATACTGAATCTACCCTCTTATGTTTTCTTATTCGAGGCCGGAAAACTCAAGGGCATGAGACCTCATTTCCAGCCACATTTATGGGCTAACTTAAATTGCACTGTCTTTCGAAAGTTGGGCCTCGAGCCAGCATCTCTGGACATTGTCCTTCTCTTAGAGTAACAGTTTAATTTAAAATGGCATTATTATGAGCCATAGACATGAAGAAAGAGACTACACGGTTGGCTTTGACCCTCAAAACTGCGTTTGGCTCTGATACACCTGCTCCTGGGTTCTGCCTGGTGAAGGTGGTAGTTGTGTTTGGAGCGTATTTACTTGTGTCATTTCCGTGTGATTTGGTATTCAGACTTCCTTCGGAACTCACAAAGATCCATATGAAGAGTGGTCTTACAGTGACTTCTTCAGTGAAGATGGGATAGTACTTGAGTCCCAGATGGTGCTCCCGGTTATTTATGAATTGATTGCATCGCTTGTGCCTCTCGCTGGTAAATGTCACTTGTGTTATTGTTTTCCGTGTATTTCCACCTTATGCGAGTTTAAACTGTGGAGGTTTCGAACCAGAGCGCCGCACGGTAGCATGGTGAGTCTCGCAGGCATAATGCTGAGCAAAAGAAGCCAGACACAAATACTGTCTGATTTCATTTACATGAAGTGCAAGGATAGGCTGTAAGGAAGCGTGCTGTTGGACCTCAAGGGAGTGGCTGGTTAGGTTACCCTTGGGGGTGGGTAATGACTGGGGGCAAGAGGGGGCTTCAGGTGCTGGTGAAGTTCTGTTTCTTGGTTTGGGTGCTGTTATATGGATGTATCCCCTTTATCAGGTTGTACACTCATCTGTGTATTTTTCTGTATACACTTAAAATTGTTTTTAAAGTGGCTGTTTCCTTTAGGACATTATTTGATAATAGCACAATATTTAAGTATCTCTTGGAATATGAGCGAGTTTTATTTAGTGTTATGTACTTTACTCTCTTTTGTAGAAAGCAAGAGACATCCCTTGGATTCTACAAGTTTACCATACTGCTCTATTAATGAAGGTATTTGACATCAGAAATGTACACTATTGTGTTATGATTTTATAAATACACCAGTACAGAAATCCCTTGAAATCTCCAATATGAGTCTGACTTAATGTTCTTGATGTGGTTACTTAGTTATTACTGTTACAATGTTATTCTTCCAGACAGTCAGGAAAGTGTGTCATTTGGCTTATAAAAGTAACTTTTATGTATCTGTTCATAAATTTTGGTCTTCCCAAAGGAGCAGTGCTTTTTTTTTTTTTTTCCAGCTAATGACTTAAGCATCTCAAAATAGACAAGTTATAATCAAACTTATTTTCTGTCTTAAATCAAGCCCATGTTAATTCTCTCATTTACTCACTTTGAGAACCAATTCTATGACCATCATCTCCATTGAAGATGTACATGTTCCTTGGAAACAATTTTCAGTAATCTTTCTTTCTTTGAAAAAATCTAAATGGATTAAAATACTGTTACTGAAATAAAATACTTTTATCATTCCACAGGAGACAATCTTATTTTACCTATTATAAACTCCATCTCTGCCCTGCTTCAGAACCTTCAAGAATCTAGCCAGTGGGAGCTGGCCCTAAGATTTGTCGTCGGTTCATTCGGTACTTGTCTTCAGCACTCTGCATCAAGTTTCATGAATGCCAGTCTGAGTGGAAAGGTAGAGTTTCGAGAACAAATGCTTTCACTTTGGATGACTATAGATACAAAAGCCCAGCCAAACAAAAGAATTTGAAGTCCATATTTTCTTGTTTGGCTCTGGAGCAAGGACTGATAATTTGTAAGATTTAAGAAACATTTGTTGAGCAGCTACTAAGATTTGGGTGTAGTTCAGGGTTCTTGCACACTTTTCAGACTCAATCTTGACGACAACTCTGAGAGTCTCCATTTTGCAAATGAGGAAGCCAACTGAGGGAGGTGAAATCAGTCGCCTGAGGTTTTAGGTTGCCATAGTATATGTCTTCTTGTTCCAAATCCAGTGACCACATTAGGTCAAAACTCTATCTGCTATTTGTTTTATGGTGACCCAAATTATTATAATTATTACCTGACAGCATCATTGAAAACAGTCTAGAAGACAAAGTACCTGTTGCTAACGTGCTTATGGGACTAGTCTCAGGGAGAACTATATTCACTTTTACTGTTGCATTGATATTTATAAAGGCCAATTTTTTTAAAAATTAACTTTATTAAGTATAGCTTTCAAAATTGCACATTTTTAAGCGTATCAACCAATGTATTCACCATGTCACCAACACCACAATCAAGATAGGGAGTGTTTGAAATGGTTCCTTTTGCCCCTTCCCAGTCAATTCCACCGCCCGCCCCAGCCATAATGGTCTGTCATCATAAGTTAAATGCCAACACATTTTGCATATAATGATGAATTTTCGGAGTCCCTTAATATTTGAGGAAAGTTTTCAGAACGATGCATAGATAGAAGGGGACCTAAAGATTCTTTTGTTCTTTTCTAAAAGTTGTTCGGAGAGACCACATTGGTTAAATCCAAGCATGTTGTTATGGAATTGAAAGAGAAAGCCGTTACATTTATCAGGGGAAATGCTACGACACTACTGCACAAAGTGAGTATCTGTTCTTGGGAAGCTCTCTGTTTTTTCTCTCTCTCTCTTCTGGTTGCTTCTGATTTCTCAGTGAGGACGAGGGAGGAGGGGGAGGGGGTGTTGGGGGTTTGAAGAGAAGTGAAGGAATTGTCACGCAGGGGAGAAGAAAGTAGGAGTTCCATGCCATATAGAACTTGTTAGAGTTGTTTCCTTAAATTTATAATAATGATAAAGGATGTTAAAACCAAGCAAACAAGTTGGAACTGAGTTACTCTAAATAACTTTTCATGAAACATTTATTCTTTCCTAGGGTCTATAATTAGATTTAGTAACAAGCCTTCAGAGACCAAATTCTGTTTTGATTGTAAAGAATGTTCTTCTCTTGATGCTCTCCTGACAGGTATTTAATTGTCGCCTGGTGGATCTTGACTTGGCATTGGGTTACTGCACTCTCTTACCCCAAAAAGAAGTGTTTGAAAATCTCTGGAAGCTCATAGATAAAGCATGGCATAATTACGACAAAATTCTGGTATGACTGAAGGAACCACAGCCTCAGTTCTTGAAATATTAAAATGTTTAGGGGAAGAAATGAAATGCTTTTGCCCTCAGATCTTAAAGATTTAAGCAAAAGAAATGTCGAGCTCACTCACTTTCTACCTGCTTTTCCTTGACTAGTGAATGTAAATGCAGGTCATAATCATGCTCAACCCAAAGAATTACGATATTTTTTATTTCTTAAATCTGTATGCAGCCATAGAACTTGACTTCTTATACTAAACCCTAGTGTTTTTGAAATCTTAGACCCATGAGCTAGTTCTTTTTGTAAGACAAGTTTAACAGATGCAAAAGTTCTCTTTGAGATTGTTTATTTTAAAATTTGCTTTTTATACGGGTTTTGTTTGCAGGATAACCAAAATTTGGCCTTTTCTTTGAAGGAAAGCCAGACTAAATTTATGGCATCATGCTAAAGTTGAATGACCTAACTATTGTATGAATAATGACTGTGTATCAGGCAATATGTAACATTGCACCCTGTTATCACAAAGAGAGGTTATGATTTATATTGTTTGGTTTCATCTAAAAGGTGTTATTCAATTTCAACTGAATTTTATATTTTAATTTTTTAGGCCATATCTCTGGTCGGCTCTCAGATGGCCAGCCTCTATCAGGAAATAGAAACGGAGCTTAAGTTCCGTGAGCTCAGTACTGATGCCCGGTGGGGTATTCGTCTTGGCAAACTTGGTGTGAGTATTCTTTGGAGTGCCATGAAGTTTCTTCCATTCTGATGATTTTCCCCAGGAAAACTTAAAACAAAGATCTCATTGTCCTTTTCTTCAGAGAAAGGATGTATATCGTGGACTCATAAATTTTAGTTGTATTAAGTATACGCGTTGGTGTTTTCAAAGAAGTAAGGAGTATTTGCTTCATTTCCTTTCTTCTATATTTTTAAGGATGTTAGAAGGGGCTTGACATTTTTGTCTGCTTAGCTTTCTCATTTATAGAAATATATCTGGTATTAACATCTAAGGTGTTTCAGACCTAGCCTTTAGCCTTATACTTTTGTGCTGCTGTTTGGTTAGAGATAACATCAGTATATATACAGGTATACCACGGTTTAGGAACTCCTGTTAGGGAAAAGTCATTTTTCACTTTGTAAAAACAAACAAAACCCTATTTTCTTTACACTATGCATAAAAAACATCTTACCTTATTCACAAACAGTAAGCTTATCAGGAATGTGATCATTGCGGAAATGGTATGTGTTTTGAAGCCTAAATCGTATGCAGTAATGGGACTAGTTATCGCTAACAACCATGCTTGACTGATGAAGAGTGAAAGATTAGTGTGACTAAGAGAGATATTGGACCCACAGCCAAATATACCTGAAATGTCAGAATGACAGTCAAGTTGAGTAGGGTGATTTAAAAAAAAGAAAAAAGAAAAAAGTTGGAGGAGTCTAGAAAAATGTTTCTCTATAAAAATGCAAATCACCATGGTGTCCTTATTCTGGTACCTTTTACTTTATTGGGTTTTTTGTTTTGCTCTTTTTATTTCTAGATTTCTTTCCAGCCAGTTTTCAGGCAACATTTTCTCACCAAGAAGGACCTCATTAAAGCTCTCGTGGAGAATATAGATATGGACACAAGCCTCATTCTGGAATATTGCTGGTAATTCTTTAAAACTTAGTGGTATTTTTTGCTGTTAGTTTAACAAACTGGAAGTCCTTACCGCAAGAATCGATAGTAAAGATGATTATTCCATGTGGTCTGTGGACCTCTGATGTTTTCTTTTGTTCATCCCCAAACTAAGTGAACCTAGAACCAGATTAAATTCTCTTAAGTTACCACCCTTTAAATTCAGTGTTAAGGGTTTCCCAGATTTGCCTTGCGATGAACATCCCCTGGAGCACCCGATTTAAAATACAGATTCCTGGGGCCTTCCCTGGTGGTTCTGCCTCCGTAGATCTGGGCCGAGGCCCAGGAAACTAATCCTTAATAGGAAGGAGTTCCAGATGATCCCCATGTTCAGGAAAGTTTGGAAATATTGTTATGAGCAATTGAACTTATGAATCAGCTTAACTCAGGGGTAGGGTCATCTTAAATTAAGATATAATGAAAAGTATGATTTAGGGAGAATTTTTAAAAATAATTTAATAAGTGAATAAAGAAAACAAGGGCCGAATGTTTTGTTTATAGATAACAGTTCACTGTGATGAATAGAAATAAATAATATCTCAGGTGTTCATCTAATAAATAGGATGACAAGTTTGCTGTCATAGTATCAGTTTCAAAGTGCTTTCACATACGCCACCATTTAATTTTTTACAATTTTTATTGCATGTTATTACCAATTTATGAGAGAACAAACCCATATTAGGTGACCCGCTCATGGTCAAATAATAAGTGACTGCTTTTAAAATACTAATGGTGCTATAACCTCATCCAGTTCGTGACAGATGAGTGAAGTCGGAGTTACTGTTAGGAGCACACTTCCCCACCATGCAGGTACCCAGCTCTTCCTGTGGACGGTGGAGAGGTTAGTGAGGACCCTGGCTGCCACCATCCTGAACCTGCAAGTCAAAAGCTATAGGCTGCTCCTAGCTCTAACTAGCTCCGACTAACTGTACTTTGAAAGATCAAAACCATGCCATTCTTCAGTTTGGACTGCTACTGATCCAGAATGGGGGGCACACACGCTCTCTTTTATTAATTTGAGCTCCTGGTAGATTTTTGCATGTGGTTTTGTCATACTGAGCCCTTTCCTGAAATGTAAATAGCTAGAATAATGTCAAGTTCATTTCATATTCTTGTCACTTGTGTGGCATTGATAATTTGTATTTGTGTGATAGTGACACTTTTACCCCAAGGAGTCCAGCTGAGTAAATTTAGATGGCCTTTAGAATTTCAGGGAATGACTTTAAAATGGTCCTCCTTAAAGCTTTTCTTGATATTTTAGTTATTCTATGTGGCAGATTAAACTATCATCTTATTAATAAGGCTTAAGACATTGTAATTGTCTCTTTGTCTATATTAACCTCATTCTTAATTTTTAAGTCTTTATTATTTTTCTAATTCAGATGGAACATACTAAAATCAAAGTTCTACATAGTCTCACCCTTTAGTTACAAGAGTTTGGCCTGTATTGTTCTCTTACTTCCCCTATGCAAATGCATTTAGTTACATTCCTCAAAAACAGAATCATACTTTACACACCATTTTGTAGCATGCATCATTCACTTAGCAGGATGTCTTACAAGACTGGTACATACAGCCCTTCCTCGTAGCTCTTGAACTCTCGTATTCCTTTGTATGAATAAGTTATTTAACTAGCTCCTTATCGATGGATGATTGAGTGGTTCTCAATTTTTAAATATTACAAACAGTTTTTGCAGTGGACATCCTTCTAAGTGTATCTTGGCTACTACTGTGAAGTGTATGAAAGTGGAACTGCCCTATTAAAGGAATTAAATATTTTCAATTTTATTACAAATTTCTCTCCAGTATTGTGCCATGTCAACATGGCCACCGAGAACAAGATCTGATTTTTAAAGGCAGTAATTAACTCTGATGGCAGGTATGTGATCTGATAACGAGGCAAGGAGAGGGTTACTGGAGTCCAGTGATGGGAGTGTGTTGGGGAGAAATTGTTTGGAAACCCACGCGCGCGGGGAAGTTGGTGTGTAATGGAATACTTCTTTTAGCACGTTTCAGTTGGACTGTGATGCAGCTCTTCAGCTCTTCATCGAAACACTGCTACACAACCCCAGTGCCAGCCAGAGCCAGGGGGACACGAGCACACAGTCCTCAAAGCAGCAGCACCCCAAACTCCTGGCCAAAGCCCTGGAAATGGTTCCTTTACTGACGAGC
The DNA here is from genome assembly GCF_017311325.1 of Ursus maritimus. Taxonomy (NCBI): domain Eukaryota; kingdom Metazoa; phylum Chordata; class Mammalia; order Carnivora; family Ursidae; genus Ursus; species Ursus maritimus. Next base: position 23,433,160 of record NW_024425897.1, read on the forward strand.
ACAAAAGATTTGGTCATCAGTCTTAGTGGAATACTCCATAAGGTAGATGAACGGGAAATGAATACATCGGGTCATGTCAAGCATCCCTCCTGCCCTTAGTTCATTTAGATACATTGAGTAATAAGCTGGAAATGCAAGTCCTGTATTTTTTAAAACTTTAAATTTGGATAATTTTAGATTTCTATCTTTTTAATAGTTTAACACAGAGATTTCCTGGTCTTTTTTTTTCCCCTGAAAATCGAAATAGCCGTTTTTTTCAGATTTTTGAAAATAGTACATATTCTTTGAAAAGATCAAACTAGAAAGAAGTATAAATCAAAAAGTGACATTTCTCTATAACCCCATTCCGATAGATAAAAATGTTAATTAATAGTTTGCTATCTTAGGCTAAATATCCTATCCTGTTACTCTCTTTTTTCACTTAACATATTGTCATTACATGTCAATACACGTACATCTGTCTCATTTTTGACAGATGCGTATTGTTCCACTGTGTGGATGAAGCATACTGTGTTTAATCAGGCATTTATGGATGGACATTTAAATTGTTTGTATATTTCACTATTATAAGTTGTTACAATGAATATCTTCATATATATACGTATTTGCCCTCTTGTCTGATTATTTTCTTAGGAGATCTTTCTGAGAATTGAAATTTTAGGTCAAAGGGTAGTTTCTTGGGGGAGTAAAAGTGGATGGAAGGGGGAGGAGGATTATAATATAGACTACAAGAAATACTTCAGCTTTATATTTTGCCTGAAATTCAGCCAAAAATAATATAGACTTGCTCAAAAGTTCTAGGTACTACAGAAATCATCTTCCCACTTAGTTCAAATGTTGTTATTCTTGTGACTTTATTTGGCATTTAAGAAATGGGAAAAAAGGGGCGCCTGGGTGGCGCAGTTGTTAAGCGTCTGCCTTCGGCTCAGGGCGTGATCCCAGCATTCTGGGATCGAGCCCCACATCAGGCTTCTCCGCCAGGAGCCTGCTTCTTCCTCTCCCACTCCCCCTGCTTGTGTTCCCTCTCTCGCTGGCTGTCTCTCTCTGTCAAATAAATAAATAAAATCTTAATAGAAAAAAAAGAAAGAAATGGAAAAAAAAGTAATGGTGTGTGGGCAGAAACAAAGAACAAAGAGAATACTTCCTTTCTTTTTATGAACATATATAGATGCCACCCAATTAATTTTTGCATTTCAGTATATGACTAGAGCCAGAATGCAATCCTTTGAGAAACTTTTGCTTGGCGGCCCACACTTTCAGTTACATCATTTCCAAGAAAAGGTCCATTTCCTCCTATTGTACTTTTCCCATCTTAAATGTAACACATAGAATTCTAATTAAAAAGTCTTACAGGGATGCCTGGGTGGCTGTGTTGGTTAAGTGTCTGCCTTTGACTCAGGTCATGATCCCAGGGTCCTGGGATCGAATTCCGCATCCTTGCTCAGCAGGGAGCCTGCTTCTCTCTCTGCCTGCCATTCCCCTGCTTGTGCATGCTCTCTCTCTCTCTGACAAAATAAATAAATAAAATCTTTTTAAAAAATTAAAAATCTTACAAAATTATGAAGTTTTGATATATTTATTCTTTCTAGATTTTTAGTACCCTAGGAACAGCTTTCTTTTTAAAGTCACTTTGGAAACATTTTAAAGAATGTTTATCCTGATAGAATTAATAAAGAACTACTTTTAAGATAAGAACATTTCAGGGTTTTTTGGTTTGTTTTTGAGAGAGAGAGCACGTGAGCAGAGGAAGGAGGGAAGGGCAGAGGGTGAGAGAGAGAGAGAGAGAGAGAGAGAATCTTAAGCAGGCTCCACGCTGGGCGTGGGCTCAGGGCCTTGATCTAATGACCTCGAGGATCATGACCTGAGCTAAAATCAAGAGTCAGATGCTTAACCAACTGAGCCACCCAGGTGCCCCCATTTCAGTTCATTTTTAAAAGAATAATCTAATCTAACACCATAGTGCAGTGAGATTTTATATTTGTAATCTGTACTGATGACCATAATTGAATAAAACCATCTGCTGGCCTGACTATCTTCTTAAGTTTTGATATATTTCTACTTTTATACAGTTGGATCCCTATGACTATGAAATGATTGAAGTCGTCCTAAAAGTTATAGAAAGAGCCGATGAAAAGATAACCAACATTAATATTAATCAGGTATAACTAATATATATTTTAAAATTATCTTTATGCATCTTTTTGGATTATTTACAAAACTGCAGTCATATAGTATGTTTCTGGACTATCCTTTGTGCTTCCTAGTTTATTCCTGTCCTCTTCTTTGAAAGGGATACAGAAGTAAAAAGACTTCTCATGCTCTCTATATTTTATCATTTATCTTAATCCTATTTTTGCTTTACTAACGCAATTTAAATTTGCCCAAGAGCATGAAGTCACTAAAGTACTGATTTGGAAGAATTAAAGCAAAATTTTTGTGATTCAGAAGAAGGAAAAAAAAAAAAAGTATGTGGGACCCAGAGTTAGATTCCACTTTCTATATTAGTAGATAGGACTGACTCAATTCTAGTGCTTTCAGTAACTTTTTAGTCTTTTCTAAATTTTGGTCATAGAAGCTTTTATCTCTTTTTAAATTGGATTTTAAAAATTAAAAGAATGGGTTGATTCAAAAGGTTTTACAAGCCCCCAAAATATGAGATATAAGCTAAAGAGATGTAAGGGATATAGAGGATTAATTTTAGATTGACTGCCTATGTATTTAAAATGAAATCAAATTTTTTGAGATCTCTTAGACTGTGGGAAGAGGGCATGGGGAACTGTCAAACTCATAGACATCCCACCAACAACAGGGTTCCATTAGTTTCTCCGGACATAATTTCTTTAATCATTGCGTAAATTATGATTTTGGTTTAGAAGGATAACCTTAGAGGTAAAAGTACAAAATTTTTGTGTATCTCTGTAAAAATAAGACCATCTCAGGAGTGGAAATCCATGATGCTATCAAGTTAGACAATTCAGAAACAGGATTGGTTTAATCTCACAGGAAATTATGTTTATATTTTAATATAGGCATTGAGTCTTCTGAAACATTTGAAATCATACAGAAGAATATCTCCTCCAGTGGATCTAGAGTATCAGTATATGTTGGAGCATGTGATAAGTTTGCCATCAGCTGCCCAAACTAGACTGCCTTTTCACCTAATATTCTTTGGCACAGCACAGAACTTCTGGAAAATTCTCTGTATGTTCCTTAACTTACGAATATTACCGAATAGCCACATTTTTTTTTCTTAAGCAAATCATATTTTTGTTTCCCTTTTAGCTACAGAACTCAGTGAAGAATCTTTCCCAACGCTGCTCCTAATTTCTAAATTAATGAAGGTAATGGGTTGAGACTTTGTAAGGCGTACCTTTAGACCCTCTAGTTAACTTAGACCCTGTGTAGAAGGATTTTGTGCTGCTTTCAGGTAAACTTAAAGGTGTGCATATAAATCAGCCTTAAATTTTCTTTTCCTCTTTTTGAAGTTCTCTTTGGACACTCTGTATGTGTCTACAGCCAAGCATGTTTTTGAAAAAAAACTGAAGCCAAAGCTCCTGAAGTTAACACAAGCTAAGTCCTCGACGCTGATTAACAAGGAAATAACTAAGATCACTCAAACCATCGAATCCTACTTACTGTCTATAGTTAACCCAGAGTGGGCTGTGGCTATTGGCATCAGTCTTGCCCAGGATATCCCAGAAGGTACGGATTCTTCCTCTAAATGGGCTCAAAATGGTTGGCTTGTTGTTTTGAACTTGCAATAAAGGAAAATGGACTTCTCGATCTTTAAGGAAAGGCATTTAAAACTATTGATGGTAGTTAAAAATGTCCTGTGTGCCCTCTGTCTTCACTTGGTGCATTGCTGACATTGTTAACATTTGCTGAATGTTGAAAAGGCTCCCTGCAGCTTACCAGGGTGTGGGGATGTGGGCGCTCTCCACCTTGTAGGTAGGAATAGAAATTGATGCTTCCTAATAGCCACTCATACTTCTAGTAATGAATCCTTACGTGTTCTTTCATATAACCAAATATGCACACAAACTCAGGCACACACTGCCATGTTTTTAGTTGTAACAGAAGTTGAAAATAACTATTTTTTTAAAAATGCTCATTTGTCAGGAACTTGTTTAAAAAATAGAGCATATTCATAGAATGGAATACTATGTAGTTGACTTGGAAAGATAACCAAGGAATCTGTATAGTGCGAATAATGAACTGTATGTACTACATGTATAACCTTATCCCGTTCGGGTTAAAATGTGTGTATTTCTGTCCTGTTTAAATTGTTTTTTTACTCTGAGTATGCGTTCTCATTTTTTAAAAAAAATAGCCTTTTTAATTTGACTCAGATACATTTATCTTGTTTAAAATTTGCTTATAAATCTCTTTGTCCTTTCAGGTTCCTTCAAGATGTCCAGCTTGAAATTCTGCCTGTATCTAGCCGAGAGATGGCTACAGAATATCCCATCTCAGGTGTGTCTGAACTGCACGGTGAAGGCTCCTTCCTCTTTTCACTTAACTCGAGCTCCCCTGGAGTCCCTTCTCATCCCGCCCCGGTGACGGTGACGGGCGTCTTGGAGGGTTGGATGCCTAAAATGGAGAAAGAAGATGAGGGTTTGTGTAGCTACGTAAGGATGTAACTAAGGCAGGGAGGGACCTTGATTGATAAAGATGGATTCTTCGCCTCACCTGAGGTTTAGAGTATGACATTTTCTTTTTGCTTGTGATTTTTTTTTTTTAAAGGATGAAACACGTGAAAAGGCAGAGGCTTTGTTGAAGAAGCTTCATATTCAGTATCGGCGGTCAGGCACTGAAGCCGTGCTCATAGCCCACAAGCTGAACTCGGCGGAGTATCTGAGGGTGATAGGAAAACCCGCGCACCTCCTTGTCAGTCTATACGAACACCCTAGCATCAGTCAAAGAATTCAGAACTCGTCCGGCAAAGATTATCCCGGTGAGGACAAGACACCACTCAGCTTTCTGCTCAAGGAGAACTATCATTTTGATTTCCAGTTATCTTGCATTGAAAACTTGGGTTTTTTTTTAAATTCTTTATCTTGAATATCTTAGATATTCACACAGCCGCCAAAGAAATTGCCGAAGTTAATGAAATTAATTTGGAGAAGGTCTGGGACATGTTGTTGGAGAAGTGGCTGTGCCCATCCACAAAGCCTGGGGAGGTAAGTCCATTCTGTGGGAGGATCTGTTGTTCTGTCTGTTGTCCCTCACTGACAGAACCTTCTAATTAGGAGCTCAGACTCTTAGAACAAGTAACGTTGACTCCGTTTAATACCTTCTGTTATCTGATGAGTTTTAATGAAGTTGTTTCCTTTTTCTTTTCATTTAAATATTGTTTTGCAACTATTTTACCTTTTAATTGGTGATTCTAGATGAACTCATATAAAAGAAGTGGCCTATTCTTAGGGTCATGTGATTTAACTTTTTATTTGAAATCATTTTAAATATACAGAAAAGTTGCAATAGTTGAAAAGAATCCCTGTATACCCTTCACCCAGCTCCATCAATGTTTTAATATTCTGCCATATTTGTTTCACCCTATAATATATATATTTATAATATTTTTCTGGACTGTCTGAGAATGAATTGCCTGTGGCATGCCCCTTTACCCCTTAACAAGTCTGTATTTCCTGAGAACAAGGCTTTTCTCTTACTTAACCACAGTTATCATTATCAAAATTAGATAATTGAAAATTGATACACTATTGATATACCACAAACATAGGCTCAAATCTATGATCCATGTTACAATATAATGAATTGTCCCAATCATACTCTTTAATAGCAATTACACCACCACCACCCCTTTGCTGGGACCAGGATCTAATCTAGGACGATGCATTGCATGTATTTGTCATGTCTTTAGTCTCTTTTAATCTAAAACAGTTCCACGGCTTTTCCTTGTCTTTTACGACACTGATATTTTTGAAGAGTACAGACCAGTTATTTTCTTTTTTTTTTTTAAGATTTTATTTATTTATTTGACAGAGAGAGACAGCCAGTGAGAGAGGGAACACAAGCAGGGGGAGTGGGAGAGGAAGAAGCAGGCTCCTAGCGGAGGAGCCTGATGTGGGGCTTGATCTCAGAACACTGGGGTCACGCCCTGAGCCGAAGGCAGACGCTTAACAACTGCACCACCCAGGCGCCCCAGACCAGTTATTTTCTAAGCTGCCCCTCAGTTTGTGTTCATCTGATATTTCCTCATGATAAGATTCAAATGATGCAGTTTGGGCTAGAATCCTGCCTAAGTGATGTCATGTCCTTCTCAGGGTATGACATATGGAGGTATGTGATATCTATTTGCCCTAATAGGTGATGTAAATTTAAATAACTCGGTTACAATGTTGTCATTGTCCCTATTACATAGTTATACTGTATTTCCTTTTGTAACTATTAGGGGAGGTGTTTGGAGACAATTTAATAACTTGCTCCTCTTCAATCTCCTTTCCCCACCACACATATAACCCGATTAAGCATCCATTGATGATTCTTACTCCAGTCTGTTTTGACTGTGATGGGATATTGATGTTTTTAAAGGGCACCTGCTGGTTGGTTTGCAAAATGTCTCGGTCTCAGGGGGTGTTTCTCATGATTAGATTCAGGTTATGTCTTTTTGGCAAGAACACCACATAGGTGATGTGTTCTTTTTAGTGTATCACATCAGGAGGCACATAGTGTCAGTTTTTTAGAAATAGTGTCATTAACATCTAAATTTATGCCAGGATTCGGCAATCCAAATGCAGAATTTTCTGTACTACTTCTGCGTTTTCAGGCAGAACTTAACTGGAGAGACTTCCTCTATCTTTCTAGGCAGATATGCTTGAAAAAAATCTATTTGTAAACAAATACTATAACTGAAATGATATTAGATTTTTAATTAGTTTTTATATCCCTTGGTGTTCAATGTAACAAGTACTTATTTATTTATTAAGTGTTTATGAAGAGCAAGGACTGTGCTTTATTGGACCCGGTTAGAAGCATAGCTAGGCCACATAGACTCTCTGGTTGACTCAGAAACCAGCATGTTTTAACTTTTATGTAAATTTGGAGAACTAAACAAAATCATCTTGAGGCCAGGAACTGTGTCTGTACCTAGCACCTTGCACATGGCTTTGTAAGTCCCAGTAAATCTGTACTGAATTACTGAACAACTTGTTTAAAAATCCATGGAGTCCTTTCCTTTTAAAAATTATCCAATAACTATAAGCATCAAGAGGACAGGAAGATTTGTTTTGTTCACTCAGGCCACCCTTGTGCCTGGAATTGTGCCTGGCACATAGTAAGTGCTCATTTAATATTCACTGACTGAATAAATGTGAGGAAACCCTTTTTTAAAAGAAAAAAATCTTTTCATAAAGTAATGGGTTTTACTCTAATTTCTTCTATGTAAACATAATTCTGTATATTGGGTTTTTCATCTGATTGTTAGCTTGTATAGTCAACAAACTTTCTGTAATTTTTTTACTTTATGTTTTTTCACTTTTTCAAAGAAACCATCAGAATTATTTGAACTTCAAGAAGATGAAGCACTACGAAGGTACTCTTTCTTTACTTACATGTGCCTTTATCTTATTGCATAGTAGGAATCTTACAATAAATCTGTCAGAGGTTGGTTTTGAAAAGACTTTCTTCGTGTAACTTGGGTCAGAGTCTCTGAGAAGAATCACTCCGTTGATATATGGCCATGAGTATGTACAACTGTCTCCAGTGGAATAAATAAGAAACAACCAAGATCCAAAATTTCTGAACCCTCAGTGAGTCCCTACTGATGTTGAGGGTTCCTAGAATACCTTTAGCAGAGAAAGCACCTCAAGCAAAGGAGAACTCTGTTATTTGCTAGGACTCTGGCCCCAGACCCCTATGTATTCTCTCACTCTGGTGAGCTGGGCTGGTTCCTGTATGGGCCACCAGGATTCCTTTTCCCTTCTAACCTGAACCAGACCAAGGAAGGAGCATTGGTTTCATCTAACGTGCTAAATCTGATTGATCATGGCTTGCCGACTGTATCTGGGCCCAAATCAAAAAGGATGTGGTAATTCATTAATGATGCTTGGCACAGGCACGGGAGAGGGAGTGGTGACATGCATGGCAGCTTTTTGCCATTCCTGCTGTAGACCAAAAGTAGGTCAAGTCACGTGTGAAGCACTGCATTCAGCCTTGGAGATCTGATAGTGAGAGAGGATGGGGAGCAGCAAACCCGAGAGAAGAATTTCTCCTGGTTTGGGCAGAGCTGGCTTACCACCCCTCCATTCCCTCCTTTCCTGTGGACCCCACCTTGTCCTTTTTTAGTCTTTCAAACACAGGGACATCTTTGTCTAAGCAAGAGGTAGATTCATCCAACGTCTAACTGAATCAGTCAAGATGGAAAGTCTTAGAGGGAAACAATGCAAAGAGAAGAAAAAAAGAAAATCCCAAGGCGATCTCAAAGGGATACTTCATGCCAATTTTGTAACTTCCTGCCTTTTCCCACTGAAAGTTCTACCCTCTACCCCACCCACTATATCCATCTTACTCTCCTCTGGAAGGGGCCAGTCAGGCCTGAGTCTAGAGGTTGAACCCTTAACAGGTCCTGTGAATTAAAACAGAATTTTCCATGTGTAGTGTCCAATGTACTTTGTAGCTATGGTTTGTATCATTTTCTTAAATAGAATTTAAATTAAATAGAACTTAAATTTTAAAAATTACTATTTTTATTATCTTTAGCTATGATTAGAAGTCAAGAAAAGATTAAGCATCCATTAAAGGGAAAAACAAAAATGCCTTTCATCCATAACCCTTCAGGCTCATGTTTGGGATGCCTAGTGACTTTTTCTAAGGACTGTAAAACAGGTCTGTTGTTTGGGTACTCTATCACTAAATTAAAATCTAAATGTAATTTAAAATATTTTTTCCCAGAGTCCTGTATCTCCTTCTGTCTCGTCCAATTGATTACAGTTCAAGAATGCTGTTCGTGTTTGCAACATCAGCTACAACTGTAAGCCATAGACACGGAGTCAAAACTCATCTTTGCGTCTCAGTTCAGCATTTTTTTCCTGCATATTCACCATGCTTGATATCATTAACAGATGCTTAAGATAATGCTCACTTACACACTTACTCAAAGTGCTGCATATCTTACTTCGTAATCGGGATTGTAGTATCTGCAAGCCCCATTTAGTGCTGGCTTCCATAACATCCTGTTTGGCAAACAGAACCTATTGACCGTTCCCACGGTTATCTACATTCGTAGTTATTAACTCCTTCGTTAGGCAACATTCCTACTATCAGGGGCCCTGCAGGACAGGCTGCACCCTCCAGTCATGCCTCCCTCCCTCCCCACTAAACTTAAGCTACACTAAACTTTCCCTTTTCCCTAAAGCAATGCCACCTCTTTGGCCTTCAGGCTTTTGCCTGTGGAAATGTTCTGAGACAGCTGAACCGAGGAAGAGAAGGGGTGTAGAGCCAAGGGGCAAATGGGTCTTGGATAGAAGGAAGAAAAGAGGGGAAATCTGAGATTTTGATTGTATGTTTTCAACAGCAAGGGGGGAGAGCATCCCTTTTAGTTTTCCTCGCGTATTTATCTGATAGTCATCGCTTCAGATAAAAATGGTGTCCCATGAAAAGTGCCCAGTTCAGCTCACAACTCATTCATACACGTGCTTTTCCCGGAAAAACCATCCGTGTGTAGTACGCTCTACATGTGCTGCCCGTGTGGTCACACAGAACATTGACGAATACATTTTAATTAATATGTGTTCAAGTGTGAACTCATTAATGTATGCAAGAGCTGAGGTTTCATAAAATTAATTTTTACTGCTCCATCAAGAACCTTGGTAAGTGGAAGTCACCTTTGCTTGGCTGTGAAGAACGCCGTGGCTGCCCCAGCAGCTGGGTGTTCCTACCCTGACTAGTATCAGCAGTTTTACCCACCAGGGCAAATATCAATGCAGTGTAAAGGCAAGTAACATCTTAGTATGATTGTGAAAGTAGTTTTGACCCTTTCCCACTTGAAAGAGTCTGAGAGAGGCCTGCCAGGGGCCCATGGACCACACTTTGAGAACCACTGGCTCCCTGAGGGCAGAGATTGACTTTAATGTTTTTTTAAAATGAGGTTTATGTTACCTAAGTTGGAACTCATGTACCCAGCTACAGCATGCGTGCATCTCTGCAAACCTGCTTTGGTTTTACAGACACTGGGTGTGCGCCAGTTAACTTTTGCCCACAGAGCACGTGCTCTTCAGTGTCTCCTATATTTGGCCGACAAGGAAACTATAGAATCTCTCTTCAAAAAACCCATGGAAGAAGTGAAGTAAGTAGAATTTTTTAAATTGTGTTAAGAAATAGGAAACACGGGGCACCTGGATGGCTCAGTCGGTAGAGCACATGACTCAAGATCTTGGGGTTGTGAGTTCAAGCCCTAAGTTGGGTGTAGAGCTTACTGAAAAAAAAGAAAAGAAATAGGAAACGGATTGGTTCTTTGGAAGTGTACATTTAAGCCCCTTAGTTTATATGAGTGCATTAGAATAGCCGTGTAAACCTAGTTCTGCTGCCTTGAATGTCCTCTCCATTTTGGGAAAGGGGACATAGGCCTCTGAGAACATCTTGTTTCCCTAGTTTTTTGAGGCATTTAGGAACTGAATGTTTTCTTGATCTTGCTTGTATTGATTTCTTTCTACTATTATATTCAGTGAATATATTTAGAAGCCTAAAAAATAGACATTTAAAACAAACAGCTCTAATATTGCCCTATGGTGGCCTCTATCTTAAATGTAAATATGGTCTATAAGAATGATTCCCATCAGTGCCTCTGTTTTTCAGATCTTACTTAAAATGTATAACTTTTCTGGCATCATTTGAGACTTTGAATATCCCCATCACATATGAATTATTTTGCAACAGTCCTAAAGAAGGAATGATTAAGGGTCTATGGAAAAACCACAGTCATGAATCCATGGTATGTACTGGGAGTTGTCTGAGGGTGGGTCCCCCATCTTCTCCAATGTGCTTCTACTCACCCAAATGCCTGAAGCCAGAGAAACTCTTCATTCCTGAACTAGCCTACTGCTGAGACCGTTTCTACTTTCCTATCCTGACAGGTGACACGCAACTTGGAGGGTCCCCTTACCTCTGTCTCTTAAAGCCTAGGGCTTGATCCCACCAACAAGAGGACACTTTTGTAGTTCCTTCCCAGAGCCTGTGTGTCCTTATCCAGATGGGGAGAAAAGACTGTCCCTATGCCAGGAGGGGTGTACCTCCTCTTCCTCGTCGTTGCTTATGGGAATTCAGTCCCTGAGGCAGTTGGAGCATAGGGCGAGAAGGCGGGGCCAACAGGCAAACCGTTCTTGGGTAGAAAGAAGACAGCGGGGAAAGTCCCAGCTGCCATTTGAATCCATGACAGCAAGAAAGAAAAAGAATAATCGTAGTCTCTTTTTTCTTTCATTAGAGGAGAGGAGGATGCCTTCACAGAAATTCGGCAATAGACACACCTAGGTTATAAACATATTTTATGTGTAGCGCCCCACCTTTTCGATGGGTGGTTTGATTTCCTGGTATCTTGAAGCAGTATGATTTTTTTTTTTTTTATTTCTTTTCTGCTTCAGGCAGTCAGATTGGTGACTGAGCTCTGTTTGGAGTACAAAATCTATGACCTGCAGCTTTGGAATGGACTCTTGCAAAAGCTTCTTGGCTTCAATATGGTAAGACTCCGTGCCCGGGACTGCGGTCTGTGTGAAAGCTCTTGCACAGCAATTCTGAAGCATTCTGTACAGATACTTGTGATTGAACAGATGCGTGCTGCAAACATTCACTCTTCTTGGGTTCGTGCCAAACTTAACTTGGTCTTGGGCCAGAGGAAGTGCTAACTCAAAAATGACATAAATTTCTCTGGAAACAAATGGAAGCTTCCCTGACCTTTTTTGATATTTGTGATTTAGCAAGTGAACGTTCATGGTCGTTCTCATGGTAGATACATTTTACTGATACTTTGTTTTGAAAATGTAAGACTCTGATATTTCATGTTGAAGTTTTCCATTTTGGTGATTTTCTGAACTGTATTTTTTCCCCCAGATTCCTTATCTGAGGAAAGTTTTAACTGCCATCTCTAGTATCCATTCTTTATGGCAGGTATGTAGTTTCCTAAAGTAAGTTTTATAGAATTTAATCCTTAGTGTCACCCGGATAGTTCAGTTAAGCGTTGACTCTTGATTTTGGCTCAGGTCTTGATCTCAGGATCCTGGGATTGAGCATGGCAGCGGGCTCCATGCTCAACAGGGAGTCTGCTTGAGATTCTCTCTCCCTCTGCCCCTCCCCCTGCTCGTGTACGCTTTTCTCTCTCTCTCTCTTTCTCGAGTAAATAAATAAATCTTTAACAACAACAACAAAAAGAATTTAATGCTTACACTCGATGGGCTTGTGGCTGCTGGGTGCATTAGGTAAGGTAACTGGCCCCTCTGTAAAGAATGGAACTGATACCCCGTTAAAAGGTGCCGGGACCCGGAGTACTTTGCTCAGAGGTCGCCTCTCGGAGGACCTCACCAGCCCCAGCCTTCCCAGCCTCCTGAGCCACACCACACCTTCATGATCTCCAAACCCTGGCTCTACTGTAACACCTGCCACAGTGTAATTTGTTTTGTTACACATTCGACTGCCCCTCCTGGACTCGGAACATCTTTCAGTCAGACACCATATCTTACTCATCTTTTCTAAATTTCACAAGTTGAATACCACATAATCATTAAAATATATATATATATATATATATATTTTTTTTTTAAAGCTCTTATTTATTCATGTGACAGAGAGACAGCCAGCGAGAGAGGGAACACAGCAGGGGAGTGGGAGAGGAAGAAGCAGGCTCCCAGCCGAGGAGCCCGATGTGGGACTCGATCCTGGAACGCCGGGATCACGCCCTGAGCTGAAGGCAGACGCTTAACGACTGCGCTACCCAGGCGCCCCATCATTATAATATATAATGTGGAAATATATCATCTATTCTTAGCTTAATACATTGTCCCATCAAAATTATCTCCCCAGAAGTAACTACGGTTACACTGCTTTCTCCTAGAACTTTCCTATTATCATACAAGCACGTGTGTCTGTGTCTGTATGTGTGTGTGTATACGTTTTTGTACATATAAATGCAGTGACATTCTAGATCAATTATTTTTTTCCCACATAACATTGGTGCCTCAAAGACTGTTCCATAGAGCACATGGAGACCTATTTTCTTTTTTTAATTAAGATATAACTCCCATGTGGGGCGCCTGGGTGGCACAGCGGTTAAGCGCCTGCCTTCGGCTCAGGGCGTGGTCCCGGCGTTATGGGATCGAGCCCCACATCAGGCTCTTCCGCTATGAGCCTGCTTCTTCCTCTCCCACTCCCTCTGCTTGTGTTCCCTCTCTCGCTGGCTGTCTCTGTTAAATAAATAAATAAAATCTTTAAAAAAAAAAAAAAAAAGATATAACTCCCATGTAAAATGTACCCTTTAAAGCATACAGTTAAGGGGCGCCTGGCTGGCTCAGTGCATGGAGCTTGTGACTCTTGGTCTTGGGGTCCACAGTTCAAGCCCCATATTGAGGGTAAAGATTACTAAAAAAATAAAGTTTCAAAAATAAATCAATAAAATGTGCAATTAAGTGGTTTTTAGTATGTTCACCACGTTGTGCAATCATCACCACTCTCTAATTCTTGCATATTTTCTTCACCCCCAAAATATACCCCATATCCATTACCAGTCAGTCCCTATACCTCCCTCTTTCAGCCCCTGGAGGTGTCTGTGCTGGACATGTCACATCAGTGGAGTCATGTAGTACGGGGCCTTTTGTGCTCCCTTTACTCAGCATCATGTTTTCGGGGTTCGTCTGTGTGGTAGCAGATGTCGGGGCTTCATACCTTTTTGCTGCCAACTAATGTTCACTGTATAGACACACCCAAGTTTTATTTATCCATTCATCAGTTGATAGATTTTGGGGTTAAGAATAATGCTGCTCCATGAACATTTGTGTACAAGTTTTTATGTGGATGTATGTGTTTTGTTTTTTTTTTTCTCATGAGCATATACTTAGGAGTAGGATTGTTGGATCTTATGAGACCTCTATATTTAATTTTTTTGGCATCTTATTACTTTTAACTCTTAATCATTCTCATAATAAGGAGTAAAATGTACCATAAGTCACTTAACCTGTTCCCAATGAGTGGAAATTTTTGTTGTTGCCTCATTCATTTTTTGAAATCCTTTCTCTTGTCTGCTTGCCCCTTTCCTGTGGCTCTTACACAACGTCTGGCACATGACAGTGTAAGTTTTGTTTTCTGAGTTGTGTTCTGATGCTTTTTTCCCCCAAATGAAACAATAACAAATCAGCCAAGATTGTATAATATGATCCTGAACTATACAGTTATGAAGAAAATTATCCAAGGGTGCCTGGCCGGCTCAGTCAGTACAGCATGCAACTCCTGATCTCGGGGTCATGAGTTTGAGCCCCACATTGGGTGTAGAGTTTACTTTGAGAAAGAAAGAGAGAGAGAGAGGGAAAGAAAAGAAAATTATCCTGAAATCTAACCATCTCAATCAGGAAGATACCAATTTATGATTTTGGTCTTAGCATCCAGAACATAAGCGCTAAGCGTATAGTTCCATGACTGCAAAACCAAGAGAGTTCATGATACCCCAGGCGTGAATCCCATCATGTGCTTGTCTCTCCAGGTTCCCTACTTCAGCAAAGCTTGGCAGCGTGTGGTTCAGATACCCCTACTTTCAGGTATTTTTCTCTCCCCTGAAACAGTGACAGTAGCATTTTATAGCTGTGTGTGTGTGTGTGTGTGTGTGTGTGTGTGTGTGTACACATTATTTTTTTTTAATTTTCAGCATCTTGTCCTCTGAGCCCCAGTCAGTTATCAGATTGCTGTGAGAGTCTCGTCGCTGTTCTAGAGTAAGTAAAATACTTGTTTTCCTACCCCAAAAAGTCATACGTGTTGCTTATAAAATTCCTTTCTAATAAACCTGTCTTTCAAGTAATTTCTTCTTCTTGGGAAGTTAAGCACATCAGTTGTTTCTAAGGTAAACTGTCTTTCATATTTTTACAATGTCCACTTTCCACATGCAGTGCAGCTAGTAGACCGAGTCAGTAAGCCTTCTCCAAAATTAGTTTTAATGCATGTACAAAGTCCTTTTATGACTCCCCTAAATCATGCAGTGTTGTTTCAGTGGTTTGGAGTCTTCTGAGAATGTGACTTTAGGCATGTGTGGGCTTTCAGACATAATCACAGCAGCAAGGAGTGCTCTGTGTTCCAGCAGATAGGTTATTTTATTCCACAAAGAATGCCATGGAAGACTCGAGCTACTCATTACTAAGTGTATGTTATGCCCCAGGACTTCAATGCTTAAAATCATTGAAAGCACAGTCAGGTAGCAAATTAACATATGAACTAATTTAATTTCATTAATATTATCAAACTCATGTGCTCTCTCGAAGATGTCCAGTTTCAGATGATCTCGACATGCTTGGAGTAGCCAGGCAGTATGTCCAGTTGGAGCTTCCGGCTTTTGCACTAGCCTGTCTGATGCTCATGCCCCACTCGGAAAAAAGACATCAGCAAATTAAGGTATCTGGCAAATTATTCCTCTGGGGCTGCCAGAGAAACAGAAGGTCTCATAGTGCATGTCCCTGTGAAAGGGTTGCATTTCCTTTTCACCAGACCTGCAGAGCATGAATGTATCGGTCTGAGTGGGGCAGGAGTTTGTATGCAGGTTTAGCAGAAGGTAAGCCTGAAAGATAGATCAAGGTCCATCTGAGGGATGCCTTAAGAGGGATTTGGACTGGGGCACCTGGGTGGCTCAGTTGGCTAAGTGTCTGCCTTCGGCTTGGGTCATGATCTCAGGGTCCTGGGATCGAGCCCCACATCAGGCTCCCTGCTCAGCGGGGAGTCTGCTTCTCCCTCTCCCTCTGCCCCTCTGCCCTGCTTGTGCTGTCTCTCTCTCTCAAGTAAATAAATAAAATCTTTTAAGAAAGGGATTTGGACCTTGTTCTTTATCGGGTAGAGGTGAGGGGGGACAATCAATTTTCTTGGAAGAGTTAAGTGAATTGCTCAGGCCCTGTTTAAGGAACAATCCATGGGCTTGGTCAGAGGAGAGAGGAGGCAAGAAGGGAGGAGTGGGAAGCTGTTGCACTCGACTGGAGGTGTATCTCACTTGATCCACACACAACAGCCTGTGGACAGGCAGGAAAGGCTTGAGGAGATACATCCCCAGAGTAGGGTAGTGCAGTGAGAATGAACTGGATGGAACAGCTTGACTTAGTGATTGGGTGTGGGAGATGAGAGAGAGGGCTTTGTGTGTGGGTGTCTGACAAAGGGAGCCGTGAGCATTTGAGGACAGAACTTTTAAAAATAACTCATTCCCTTTACAATACAGAACAAATAGAACAAAGCACTTGGGAATGTTTTATGGTATTTTCCCAAAGGTAGATAAGCCAGTAGAGATCTATATAAATGAACACGCATATCTTTTTTATCTGTCATTTGGTCTATTGATTGCATTTTTTCACAGCCATCTGTGCCTGTCTTTGACTTTGGGTTATTTAATTTATTTATTTATTTTTACTTTTCATAAACTCATCCATTGATGCTTTTCAAAATTCTAGTATTTAAATAGATTCCTTTTGGCACTTAGAATGACAAAATGCTTGTTAAACAGCTCTTGCTGTTACAATATGTATTTGTAAAATGTCTTCCTCCTTATTTCTGTAATTTCTTGTTATATGATAAGAGGTGGGGGTTTTTTTCCCTATAATAGAAATTCTGAAAGATATTCTAAATTTAAAAATGAAAACCTTTCAGATTTAACAGAAATTAGTAGTAATAACACTTTTCCATTAACTGTGTTTTCATTTTTTTTCCTCTAGAATTTTCTGGGCTCGTGCAATCCTCAGATCATTTTACAGCAATTAGAAGAGCATATGAATACTGGGCAGTTGGCAGGATTTTCACATCAAGTAAGAGGCAATTTCATCTTTTTGCTATGAAAAATTTTATTTTGGAAGGTAATAATTTTCCCCAAATCAAAGTTAAGCTGAAAACCACTATCTCTATCTGTTTGGTAGTATATAAAATTATTATGCTTTTATTAAAACCTTAGTACATTTTTTAAAAGGCGGAGACCCCTCTCTTATTTGCTGCTGTGCTCAGTGGAAAATCTATAGGTTTAAATGCTTGTTGTAAGCAGATCTTCCTCATAAAAAGTCCCAAAGTGCTTAACAGCTATCACTTCTTGTTGATTTAATCTGTTACTAAAACATCTCTCTTTCCCCACTCCCTTAAAAAAGAGGCTTAGTCACAATACAATGCTAATTTAACTTGTGATTTTAAGAAGCTTCTGGGTGGTGAATAAGGCCTTGGAATTTCACACGTTTTTAATATAACGATACCCGTTATTCTATAGATTAGAAATCTGATTCTGAATAATATCATAAGTAAGAAGGAGTTTGGGATTTTGGCAAAGACAAGATATTTTCAAACGTTGAAATTGCACATGATGAATAGCAGCAACATCACTGACCTGGTAAACTATCTGGCAAGTGAGTTAAGGTAAGTTAATTAACAAACAAAAACACCTTACTGTAGAATTTCCTTAAAATTTACCTTTATTTTAGAGGAAACGATCAAACGGTTGCACACCTATTTGGTCATAATGAAGGGCTCTGCATATTAAGCTGTAGCATTACTACACACACCCACAGGCTGGTTGTCCTGTAACTCAGTCCCTTCGAACGTGAACTGGGAATCAGACACCAAGTAAGCCTTCTGAACCCCCAAAACAGGTGTCTCACAGTCCTGCTTTAAAACCTGAGTTGCAGCTTTATTTCTTAGACACTTGCTCAGAGAATTGGGGGCTTTTATGTAATATAATTTTCGCTAAGCTTGATTGTCTAATTTTCCTGCACCCACAAGTTTGGAAATCAGTTTCTTGAGATAGGATTGGGAATGGATTTGGAAAGTGAAAAGGAGAAGGGAGAAATGCCTGGCACTCAGGAAGGGCACCCCGGTCAGGATGGAAGTCTTTCCTGGGCCATCCCCACTTATAGTCTAACTGTGCTGGCCACTTGGTGTGCATCCCTTTCTCATTACCATACCATGCATTTCCTTCTGCTTATCTACCACTTGTGATCCCACAAGAGCTGCATGTTGTCATTTATAAACATTTTTTTTGGAGATATATATATATATATATATATATATATATATACACAGACACACATATAGGTTGCACATATTTCAAGTATTTGTATTCCCCAGCGAAGCCATCACCACAATCAAGATAGCGAATGTATTTATCAACCCCCCTGAGAATTTCCTCATGACTCTCTTTTTTTTTTCTGATTCCATAGTTTAGATGAAGCTTCAGTCTTTATAACTGAATATTCAAGGCATTGTGGGAAACCTGTACCACCAGACACCGCTCCCTGCGAAATCCTGAAGGTAGAGCTGCCCCACCATTATTTGGGTTCTAACCTGACACCATTTATATTTTTAGGGTCTTGACATTGAACCAACTTGTTCTGGTATTGTGGAGATAAATGTATTTTTATGTGTAACTATGTATATTTTTGTATTTTGGTTTTTTTATACGGGGGTCCTAGACCAGAAATCAAGAGGCCATGATTCTACTCTCTGGGCGGGTGGCCTCGGGCCGGTTGCTGAGCCTGTGCAGGGTTTAGTTTTTGGAAATGGACCACATAGTCTCTTGGGGGCTTTCCAGCATTATAATTCCTCATAAAGTCTTATTTTTCATATTGAAGCAAATGAAAAACTAAATTTCAAAAAGCATTGATTAATGTTGTGCTTGGGCATTAATTACTTTTGATTCTTCTCCTTTTTAATTGCCAAAAACATATGTTCGCTATAGAAAAAAAAATTTGCAAGAGCCAAAAAAAAAAAACCAGGCAAACCCTAATCTCTTGAAATCTCACTACTCAGTAAAAGGATCACTGTTTAGTATACATCCTTCCAAATGTTTTCATGTGTAAAATATGCATATAAATTATTCTTACTCCTATCCTTAACTTAAGTATAAGGTAAAATTTTTTACTTCTTTTTTTTTTTTAAAGATTTTATTTATTTATTTGACAGAGATAGAGACAGCCAGCGAGAGAGGGAACACAAGCAGGGGGAGTGGGAGAGGAAGAAGCAGGCTCATAGCAGAGGAGCCTGATGTGGGGCTCGATCCCATAACGCCGGGATCACGCCCTGAGCTGAAGGCAGACGCTTAACCGCTGTGCCACCCAGGCGCCCCTACTTCTTTTTTTTTTAAGATTGTATTTTTTTAAAGTAATCTCTACACTCAACATGGGGCTCGAACTCACAACCCCGAGACCCAAGAGTTGCGTGCTCCACCAACTGAGCCAGCCAGGCGCCCCAGAATTCTTTACTTTGATCATGTTTTGGTAGTTTTAGTAAACCTAATTAAATTATTGTGGTTTTTTTTTTCCCCTCCTTTGGTCCAGATAGGCATGTTAAAATAAGCCTACATTTTGTTAACTTTCATTAATAACTTCCATGCTCACTTCTAGTCTGTTGTGTTCAGTGGCATAAGATTACTTTTTTTTTAAAGAGAGATTATTAATTCAGGAGACAAATTTGTGGCCCTTAAAATGTATCTGTTTTTCTCTAGTCCTATCGATCTAAATGCCAAATAATTTTATATGTAGATGTTTAGCGATACAATTAAGTCTTCAATTTTATAGTTTATAAGACCGTTTTCTGTTGAAAAAACTAAATAACACTAATAAAAATGCTTCTGTGTTTCTTCCCATTTAGATGTTTCTTAGTGGATCATAGCGGATCATCCATCCTTTTTTAAGAAGAATAAAGGGAAGTTTGGAGTCTACTATTAACTAATCATATTTATTGTCATTCTAAAATTGTGCAATTGATATAACTTATCAAATGTTAACTAGCAAGTAACAACTAAGGCGCTTCATAGCAGTATGACTATCCCATAAAGAACTCATGTCGTGAATTAATAAACCTTTTCTTTACCAGTCACTTGTATAACTTATGGAGACTATCGATCTTTTGCACCCCATATGAAGGAAACTAAATGCAAAAATACTTTGTTCCCTCCACAGGATAAATAACTACTTATATCCTGTATCTTCATATACAAATAAGAATAGTGTCAATATTTTTAATGTAGTTCTAGTAAATATGTATCTAAGTTTTGCTGCAGAGCGGATCAGTGACCAGCCCAAAAAATAGAAACCGCTCTAGATATTTCAGGCAGAGAAGGACTGGATGCCAGGAATTGGTTGCAAAGGTGTTAAAAGGACTGAAAAGCAACGGGGAGATGGGGGGGGGGGTCGGCTAGAGAGGCAGAAGGGGAAAGTGCTGTTAGCTGAGATCTAAAGGCTGCTGCTGCCCCTGGGTCCCCCCCCCGCCCCCCTTTTGCAACACTGAGCTGGGGGAGCTGCTGCCCACAGCGGCCGTCGGTCACCCCCGCGATAGCTGCCACTGCCAAGCCACCACCAGAAGAGAAAAGAAGCAAGTCTTTGCTTTTTCCAACCTTCTAATTCTCATGCCAATGCCAAGAATGACGGAACCAAAGCGGAACCGTGCGGCCCATGGTCGTGGAGACGCGGTCTGCAGGGGGTCAGCCGCAGCAGTTCGCAGGCTGGCCTGGGGGGGCAGTGTGGAGCTGGAAGCCCGCCGCTGCCACCCAGCGCGCAGAAACCACCGCACCTCTTAACTCCGCCTTCGTAGTCTTTTTCTAGACAGGTGTGTAACATGAAAAATTGGATTTTATAAATCAGAATGAGTTTCCCTTTGTTTTTCCGGTTGAGAAAAACATTATTTCTATACAGAAAACTCACTGTAGCATTGTGATTAAAAACTTGGGTTTGGGGGTAAAACTAGTCTGGATTTGATTCCGGGCTCTGTCCCACACTAGCTGTGTAGTGATCCTGGACAAGTTATATAACTTCTGAAAGCTTTAGTTCCCTCACTTGTAAAACCTCCTGAGGAGGTTTAAATGATCCTCCACGTGTGCTATTCTGGACATTCAGACTACGCCAATATTTTTCACAAAGCTTTTTCCATATTTGGGGTTATTTCCTTAAGATGCATTTCCAGGAACAGATTGACCAGATCAAAGGGAATGAAGAACATCTTAAAAGCCCTAGAAGCACATTGCCAGACTCCATGTATTTCAAAAGATCTTCACAAACGCCTGTTCCCACCAGCAAGAGGTATGTCTGCTTTGCCTCTTCTCCCTAACGTGGACCAGTCTATTAAATTGCTAGTATGATTGGTGAAAATGGTGTCTCACTGTTTACGTCTGTATTTCTTTGATATTTATGTGATTGAACCTTAAGAAAACTGACTGCTTTTGAAAGGAAAACTATGGGACTGCTTTTGCTGGGAATTTTCTTGGGCATAAATGTGCAAGGAACAGAAGGGGTCAAGTGGTGGCACCAGAAGGTAACAAATGGGAAGTGACTCTGCGTGCCTGATGGACTCAAGCTAAGCTGAATGATTCTTTCCCAGCCTTCACACTGGTTTCATTGTTCCCAATAAAGTTCTGGCAGGCAAAGGGTTAGCTTTATGTATGCCGCAGAAGTAATTTTTTGAAACATATATGTATTTAAATTTATTTTCAGTTCATTTGAAATTCAAAAATACAATTAGCCGGGATCCTTGTTGTCCTATTTATTGTATTTTTTTTAGCCTTGATCATCTTCCATTCTTGTCTCCATACAGCCATTCTCCATACTGTTTATCCGTAAAACAAGCCAGATCTTGTCTGTGCCTCCCTCACACTTTTCACTGGCTCCCCATTTCACTTAGCACAAGACCCAAGTTGCCAACTGAGGCACACAGGCATCTTTGTTCAAATCAGAAACAGAATCCATTTTGGAAGATGAGTTACGAAAAGGCTCTCCTCAGGGGTGCCTGGGTGGTTCAGTCGGTTAAGCATCTCGCTCTTGATATGAGCTCAGGTCTTCGTCTCAGGGTTGTGAGTTCAAGCCCTGTGTTGAACTCCACACTGGGTGTGGAGCCTATATTTAAAAAAAAAAAAAAGTCTCTCCCCTTGGTAGATCTAGTGCAAAAAGGCACTCCCTGGAAACAGTCACATTTGTAAAAAGCACTGGATTAAAATCTCGATTTCAGGGGTGCCTGGGTGGCTCAGTTGATTAAGCATCTGACTTCAGCATCAGGTCATGATCTTAGGGTCCTGGGATTGAGCCTGGCATGGGGCTCCCCACTCAGTGGGGAGTCTACTTGTCCCTCTCCCTCAGCTACTCTCCCTGCTGGTGGGCGCAAGCATTCTTTCTCTCTCAAATAAATAAAATCTTAAAAAAGAAAAAGAAAGAAAGCTGGATTTCAGTTACCTCTCTGTGCTACCTGCCATCCATACAATGGCTTAGAAGGTCCTGCATGATTTAGCTCCACCTAACTTTCTAGCCTGGATGTCTACCACTTTCTCCTTTGACCAGCCTTCCCCACCAGCCCAACCAAAGTTGTCTCCCCACCCCATACCCTAGTCACTTGCTATGGCATTAACATATCTACTTCCTTCTCAAAGCAATCCAAAGTTATCATGGTTGACGGGTTTATTGATTGTCTTACTATTCATCATGTCCCCAAACCCTAGAACAGTCTCATATAATAGACTTAATAAATATGTATGAAATAAATTACCTATTTTCAGGGTAAAACTCCTTCCTTCAGTGTGTCATGATCATGTGAACACGTGACAGCACCTCATTACACAGAAAGGGGGAAGTTTGCAACAGCTAAATAAGTAAAGGCACTACTATATTTAATTCTCTTGACTCATGCCCAAACTTTCATCATCTCTTGCTTTGAATGAGGTGGCTAAATTTTCATTGACTACGTGGAGTAGAGAATTTTATTAGCGGAGTGCTCTCCTTCCATTCCCTTCTGGATAGAAATCCTGGCCTGCCAAAATGTAGGGTATTCAGTCTTTATACTGTGTCTTCTGGGGCCCAGAGATTTGGAACCTGTTTGCAGTGTTTATGTTAACACATTGGATCCCTCGAAATGAGTCTAAATGTTAACTCACAACAGCTAAGTCTTACCATAAACTATACAAAACATTAGAGAAAGACAAGGTGGTGGTGGTGGTGGTGTTCTCCAGCACTTTCCCTATTTGAAAACAACTGGAGAACAAGAGCATGTGTTTCTAGACCCAACCAAAGCTGAATGTTTTCTAAAAGGAAAAAAATTTCTAGAGCAATTCTCTTTTTGAACTCTCCTTCCAATGTTCACAGGACTCAAGAACGTGACCTCTAAACTGACTTTCCCTTGATAATTACTCTTATAGCTTAAAAAAAAAAAAAAAAAAGCTTTATTGAGGTATAGTTCTCTTACTATACAATTTACCCATTGATGGTTTTTAGCATATTCACATATATAGACATCATTACAGTCAATTTGGAATATTTACATTGCCTCTAAACAAAATTGTATCCTTTAGCTGCTAACGCCATATTTACCCCCTCCAACCCTAGCCTTCCCAAAAGCAACCACCGTCTCTATGGATTTACCTATTCTGGACATTTCCTATAAACAGAGTCATATAATATGTGTCCTTTTGTGCCTGTCTTCTTTCACTTCACATACTGCTTCCAAAGTTCATCATGGAGCATATGCCACAGCTTCATTCCTTTTCATGGTAGAATAATGTTCCATATTATGTATGGATGGACCGTATTTTGTTTACCCATTCATCCATTGATGGCATTTGGGTTGTTTCCACCTTTTGGCTATTATGAAAAATATCACTGTATCCTATAGCTTTTGAACCACCTTGATACTTTTAGATTTTTTCAACTTTTTAAAAATATATATACCCAGACTTATCCAAGATATCAGACAAGACTCAATGATCATGGGGCACCTGGGTGGCTCAGTCGGTTAAGCATCTGCCTTTAGCTCAGGTCATGATCCCGGAGTTCTGGGATCGAGTCCCCTCTCAGGCTCCCTGCTCAGCAGGGAGTCTGTCTCTCCCTCTGACCCTCCCCCCTCTTGTGCTTTTTCTCTTTTGCTCTCTCTCAAATAAATAAATAAAAATCTTAAGAAAAAGAACATTTAATTTATATGAATTTGTGCATATGTATACATGTGAAGCGTTAGGATATTCCTTGTTATCAAAGAGATAAGTGATCAATCAGGAGAAATGATATCTCAAAACCAAGATTATTCTTCAATTTTTTAAAAATATTTATTTTAGAGAAAGAGAGAGAATCTTAAGCGGACTCCATGCCCAGCACAGAGCCCGATGTGTAGCTTGATTTCATGAGCCTGAGATCATGACCTGAGCCAAAATCAAGAGTTGATGCCCAACCGACTGAACCACTCAGGTGCCCCCCACCAAGATAATTTTTTTAAAGATTTTATTTATTTTTAGAGAGAGAAAGAGAGCATGAGCGGGGGAGGGGCAGAGGACGAAGGGGACAGAGAAGTTCAAGCAGACTCAAGCTCAGCTCCGAACCAGACAAAGGGCTCCATTTCATGACCCTGAGATCATGATCTGAGCTGAAATCAAGAGTTAGATGCTTAACCAACTGAGCCACCCTAGCACCTCTCAAAAGATTATTGCCAACTCTTTTTTTTTTCAATATTCTTTTTATAGACTTGATTTTTTTTAAGTCTTAAGAAGATATATTACTCATAACCCATCCTATATTTCATACCTCAAAATGATGTAATTTGGAGTTTAGGTCTGAGAGCAAATGGCCAAAAAAGAATTCTTGAGACATTTTCCCTGCCAAAAAGGTGAATTTATTAAAGCATAGGGACAGGACCCGTGGGCAGAAAAGGCTGCATTTTAAGTATGGAGTGACTGATTATATAGGATTTTTTATCCTGTAGAGGGGGAAGGTGACATTAGGGCTCCAGGAAATTGAGTCTGTAGGTTTCTGGAGATCTGACTAATCTCAAAATTGTGCTTTTCTTGTAAATCATTAAGACAGTTACAAACTGATGGAGTCTTAAGTCCTTCATGACTGATCTTCATCAGTTGACCATTTGCTTTTTCCTTCCTTTGTTCTTGGGAAGTCATGAGTACCTGAGAAATGTCACATATATTCCACTTCCACATTGGGGCGGGCGAGTATGTGGATTGTCAGGTTGCCTTTTGCCCTCAGCTTGCCTTTTGTTATGTCATCCAAAAGAAGAAGTAGTAATTTACAAAATTTCCTCCCCGCCTTCCTACTCCATAATGTCACATGTCCTGTAGCTGCTCTTTTTGGTCATAGAAGCCAGAATGCGTAGGCAAACTTTTGTCATCAAATGATATGAATGCATATACTGGTGCTTCTCTTGCTCTCTTTTAAAATTTTTTAAAGATTTTATGTATGTATGTATGTATGTATGTATGTATTTAAGAGAGGGGGTGGGGGCAGACAAGCAGACTTCATGCGGAGCACAGAACCCAACACAGGGCTCAGTGTCATGACCCTGAGATCACGACCTGAGCCAAAAACCAAGAGTTGGATGCTTAATCAACTGAGTCACCCAGGCATCCCTCTCACTCTCTTTAAAAAACGCTCTTGGGGTACCTGGCTGGCTCAGTCAGAAGGGCAAGCAACTGTTGATCTCAGGGTCATGACTTTGAGCCCCACATTGGGTATAGAGATTACTTAAATAAAAAACATTAAAAAAAAATAAAAATTAAGGGAGATCTGCGTGGCCCAGTAAGTTAAGCATCTGACTCTTGGTTTCGGCTCAAGTAGTGATCTTGAGGTTGTGAGATGGAGACCCGCATCTGTCTCCTCTCTCAGCAGGGAGTCTGCTTGAGCTTCTTTCTCCCTCTGCCCCTCCCCTTGTTCCCCTGCGGGCGCGCGCGCACTCTCTCTCTCTCTCTCTCTCTCTCAAATAAATAAATAAATAAATAAAAATCTTCTTAAAAATAATTAAAACAATAAAAATAAATTTTTAAAAATTTAAAAGACTCTTAACCAAGCACGGTGTTCAACATTGAGTTCAATCGTTCATAAGTTTGCCATGTGGAAGTAAGAATTCTGCATAGTCATGGATTAATGGGTCACCTTTTCTCAGGAAGTTACATGCTTTCGGCTTCATCCGTATTGCTGGTGGGATTTTATTAGATTTTCATTTTTACTTCCGGGCTTAGAGGAGGAAAAGAGAGACTGACAGTGAGGATGGAAAGAAAAGTTAAGTGGTGTGGTCATAAGGGAGATGAAGAGATCCTCAGAGTGAGGGAAGAAAGGCCTGGAAGGACGAGAGCCAGAAACCCAGCCACACTCTCCACCGCATTTTCTGTTGGCCTCCTGTGTTAGATCTCTTGAGAGGCAGTGGTTGAAAACTCAGTTTCTCCCCAGTTTGTCCCGAATGTCTCTTACTTTCCGGGGCTGCCATAACAAATTACCTTTAACCGAGAGCCTTAAAACAACAGGAATTTGGGGTGCCATGCTGGCTCAGTCATTAGAACGTGCTACTCTTGATCTCGCGGGTAGTGAGTTCCAGCTCCACGTTGGGCACTGAGCCTACTTAAACAAACAAAACAGGAATTTATTCTCTCACAGTTCTGGGGGCCAGCTGAGGACAAAGCACAAGCTTGACACCTTGCAAGCTTACCCCCGCCCCAACTCCTGGGTGGGACACGTGTGATATTCTTCCAGGAAGCTCCCAACTGTCTTAATATTAATGCCTTGCTAGAAGGAAAAACAACCTTAACTTGACAAAATGGGGAGGCCTCCAGAATCCCGAGTCTTTAACGTACGCAAATTCTTTTGAAACCTCCCTTCTTACCTCCCCCAACTCCCAAGTATATAATCAGTCACCCCTCACAACCCTGGGGCAGCACCTCTTTCTGCCCATGGGTCCTGTCCCCGTGCTTTAATGAAACCACCTTCTTGGACCAAAGGGGTCTCAAGAATTCTTTCTTGGCCATTGGCTCCGGACCCCACCCCACCAAACCTCACCTATATTCCAAAACCACATCATTTGGATGAAGTATATTCTCCTTTAAATGACAGTGAGCTCTCTACCTACCTATTGATCAGAAACAGTCATCTGATAGTATTAATCTTATTGGAGTAAACTAACATACAGAAAAGTACATAAATCATAATGGATTTTCACAAAGGGAAATGTAATAAGCACCCAAATTAAGACACAGAACATTTCCAGTATAGATCGGGAGCCATGTTCTTTCTTTTTTTCCATTACATTTAAAGAGAATTTCTAATTGTGGTAAATGCACATAACAAAATTTACCATCTCAACCATTTGTAAGTATACAGTTTAGTGGCAGTAAGTACATTTACATTGTTGGATAACCATTGATGTGGAGTGTTGATGTGGAGAACAAAGGCAAAAGAAATGTAGATAAAATGAAATCTCCTTACAAGCTACAGCCCATTGACAAATACTTGGGGGTGGGGGGCAGAGTACAACATTCCTCAAGGAACTTACAACCGCCTCAATGTTAATGCTTTGCTAGATGGGAAGAGCAACCTTAGCTTGACGTTAGCCAGACCTCCAGGATCCTGTGAAGTCTTCTTTCTTTAACAGGTGGAAATCCCACATGTTGGCAATCATCCTCCAAACATGTGGCCCACCAATATACATCTGAAGGGTCTCATGACTAAGGTTTTACTAGACAGTAGTAAATGACCTTAACAGCAGCTAGCCCCTCAAGGTCCTGGAAATCTTGCTTCCAAATCACTTAGAGAAAAACTACATAAATCAGTCGCTCCTCACAACCCCAGTGCAGCACTTCCTGCTCACAAGTCCTGTCCGTCCTTTAACAAAAACACCTTTTTGCACCAAAAACGTCTCCAGAATTCTTTCTTGGCTGTTTGCTCCTGGCCCCAGAGCATATCAACCATCACCACCATCCATCTCCAGAATTTTGCCTCTTGCAAAACTGAAATTCTGTCCACATTAAACACTAACGTGCCACTTCGCCATTTCCCCAGCCCCTGGGAATTGATATGGGGAACAAAGGCAAAAGAAACAGAAAAAAATTAAGTTTTCTTAAGATGAGGAAGCAGAAGGCTAGCTGAAGACAAACCACAGGCTGACACCCTACAACTTACCCACCCACCCCTCCGGAGATGTGCAACATTCTTCCGGGAAGCTCCCAATTATCTTAACGTTAATGCCTTGCTAGAGGGAAAAACCACCTGAGCTTGACAATGGAAAGACCTCTGGTATCTTGTAGGTCTTCTTTAGCATATGAAAGTTCTTTTGAAAACCTCTCTTTTCCTTACCTCCCCCGACTCCCAAGTATATAATTAGTCATCCCTCACAACCCCAGGGCAGCAGCTGTTCCTGCCCACGGGTCCTGTCCCCGTGCTTTAATGAAACCACCTTGCACCAAAGCTGTCTCAAGAATTCTTCCTTGGCCGTCAGCTTTGGACCCCACCCCACCAAACCTCACCTACATTCCAAAAGCACATCACTTTTAACTTACAGCGCATTGACAGATACTTGGACACACAGAGGGACCGTTCTCCAGGAGTTCAACTGCCTCGATGTTAATACTTTGCTAAGGGCAAAAAGCAACCTTGTTTGGGCATTAGCTCGACCTCCAGGATCCTGTAAGTCTTCTTTAACATCTAAAAATCCCTTTGGAAACTCCCTTTATCCCGACCCCCCCCCCCCAAGATATATGTTGGCAAACATCCCCCAAGCATATGGCCACCGATATACATCTGAAAGGTCTCCTGACAAGGTTTTACTAGACAGTAGTGAATGACCCCTCAAGGTCCTGGAAACCTTGCTTCCTTAGAGACCTGGGGTCTCCCTAACCCCCACTGACTAAAAAGTATATAATCAGTTGCTCCTCACAAGCCCAGTGCAGCTCTTCCTGCCCACGGGTCCTGTCTCCATGCTGCTTTAATGAAACCACCTTTTCTGCACAAAGACGTCTCAGGAGGGGCGCCTGGGTAGCACAGTTGTTAAGCGTCTGCCTTTGGCTCAGGGCGTGATCCCGGCGTTCCGGGATTGAGTCCCACATCGGGCTCCTCCGCTGGGAGCCTGCTTCTTCCTCTCCCACTCCCCTGCTGTGTTCCCTCTCTCGCTGGCTGTCTGTCACATAAATAAATAAAATCTTAAAAAAAAAAAAAGACATCTCAGGAATTCTTTCTTGACCATTCACTCCTGAACCCCAACATTTCACATCAGGAACCATTCTACTTTCAGTGAATTGACCACTTGAGGGACTTCTTACATGTGAAATCACACAGTATGTGTCCCATTGTGACTGGCTTACTTCCCTCCACACAACATCCTCCAGTTCATCCATGTCGTAGGAGGTGTCAGAGTCTCCTTCCTTTTTAGGGTCGAACAATATAGGAACTGATGTGAAATGCTGGGGTCCAGAGCCGATGGCCAAGAATTCTTGAGATGTTTTCAGTGCAAAAAGGTATTTTTATTAAATGATTAAAGCACGGGGACAGGACCCGTGGGGAGAAAGAACTGCACTGGGCTTTCGAGGAGCAACTGATCATATACTTCGGAGCCGGGGGAGGTAAAGACAAAGGGAAGTTTCCAAAAGGGCTATCATATATTAGGGAAGACTCACAGGATCCCAGAGGCCTAGCTATTGTCAAGGTAAGGTTGCTTTTCCCTCTAGCAATGTTTAATGCTAGAGGCTTAACATGGAGACCATTGGGGATTCCTGGAGGAACGTCCTACTCTGCCTGCCTCAGGTATTTGTCAGTGGGCTGCAGGTTTTTTGCCTTTGTTCCTCACATTAGGGCAGAGCAGAGGAAGAGAAGCAGACTCCCCGCTGAGCAGGGAGCCCAACTCGGGGCTCGATCCCAGGACCCCGGGATCATGACCCAAGCCAAAGGCAGCTGCTTCACCGACTGAGCCATGTAGGCGCCCCAGGAACCATATCCTTTTTAAAGGTGATCAGAACCTCCTTTCTTTCGATTTTTATATCTTTACTTATTTTCATCCCTGATTCTAATTAATAAACCATGCATGTTTCTTTAGCATATTTCTCCTTGATGATTACAGATTTCAGTGTTTCAGGTTTTTAAAGCAGAACCTAGCCCTCTGCTCCTGGTCCTGTCCTTTTGGCCATGTGGCCCAATGTCATGTGCATTTTAATTACCCCACTACCGAATCTATAGGAAAGCTAAGGAATCAACAGTTTTCAAAAGTGGGTGAGAGTAACCAGAAGGACAATTCTCAAAGAACAACCTTTTCTTTCTCTATCCCCTTCCTTTCTTTGAAGCTGGCTCCCAGGCTCACCCCCCAGGAAGTCGGCAATGTTTGGATTTAACTCCGTGAACTCAATCTCCTCCAGCCCGCAGCCCTCTGAAGGTCAGCAAGATTTTGTTTTTTGTTTCCTTTTATTTTAGCACACTTACCCATTGTTTTGTAAATACCTCACATTCCAGGCGATTCAAGACTTCTTGAATCAACAATTTACCTCTTTATAGACCAGACCCATTGACTATCTGAATTCCTAGCTGAATTTAAAAAAAAAGAAAAAAATCAAGGTGTGAAAACAGGGAGGAATGTAATGCCATATCCCTATCAAATATTCTCAGAGGAACAAACTTATTTTCATCATTCCTGTTTCCCTGCAACCTTTATAGACAAATGTAGCACCTCAGTCAGCACAGGCAAAAGACCTATTTCCTTTAATCCATCAGCTGTGAAACAGGTTTTAATGGTAGGCAACTTAAGTCACTTATTTTCATAGTTTACACATTACACAATGACTTAGGACTAGGTGCCAAGAAGTATAGAAAAGCCAGACCAAATCCAACAACACTTCAAGTACTAATCCCTAATATTAGCCCTTAAATGCCCTTATAAAAGCCTACCCAGCTGCATTATCCTTTTCCTGAAAGCTTTCTATGTGTGGAGTCCAGCAGGAACCTTCTAGGGTGGCGATGCCGGGACTTTCTAGCACCATGGAAAAGTGAGGGAAAGACGGTGGAGACAGGACTACTTATCTCTCTGTGCTTTCCCTGGTCACAGCCTAGTGATGCAGAAAAGTCAACCTGTCTTTGAAAAGGCAAGTGTTCACCTTCACCACATAGATTGGGAGGAGAAAGCCCGAATTTTTGATAATGCTTGGTCACATATCAGTTAGATGCTAAGCTCTCAGATCCCAAGAGAAGCCACACAAACTCCATGGCGTGGCCTGTGATTCCATCTTGCCTGCAGTGCTCAGAGCCGAGAACTCTATAATTATTTCAAGATCACACCTAAAGCTAGTCCATCCTGTCTTTGAAATACTAAAACTGGCTAGAGACAACAGGGAGGATTAGATCTGGGTTCATCTTGGGGAACACACACACACAGGCTCCTTGTCTAACCCTGAGGATTAACTGCTGTCAAGAATTTGTCGTCATTTGTTATTTACCTACAAGCTGAAGAGGTGTGTTTCTTTCACATTGGCCTCAGTGGTGCGTTATGTCACCTTTTCTCTCCCATGAGAGACGCATAAAGCGTGTGAAGGCGGCTGCTGTTAGTCTTGTGATTCTTGCTCCCATTCGGATAAAAATTAATGCCTTTGCCTTGCTGTTTCAGAACCTTGAAGTCTATACTGACACTGGCTGCAAGTCATAGAAAACCCAACTAGATGTTGGGTTTTTGTATCTTGCAAAGAGGGCATTTGTATCTTGCATAATCAGAAGTCTAGAGACCAAGTTCCCCCAACTTGTCGATGATGTAATCAAGGGCCCAGATTCTTTCCATTTTTCCACTTGGCCATCCTCTGCTGGGCTGGCTTGTCCTTAGGTTTTCTCCTCACAATGCAAAAGGGCTCAGCTGCTCCAAGCATTACATCCCCAGGGAAGAATTTCCAAAAGTCTTTTTTTTTTTTTTCCCAAAAATCCTTTTTTTTTTTTTTTTAATTGAGGTGAAATTCACACAGCATAAAATTAACCTTCTTTAAAGTGAACAATTCGGGGGCACCTGGGTGGCTCAGTTGGTTAAGCATCTGCTTTCAGCTCAGGTCATGATCCCAGGGTCCTGGGATCGAGCCCCACGTCAGGCTCCCTGCTCAGTGGGGAGCCTGCTTCTCCCTCTCCCTCTGCTGCTTCCCCTGCTTATGCTCTCTCTCATCCTCTCTCTCTTTCAAGTAAATAAATAAAATCTTTAAAAAAATAAAAATAAATAAAGTGAACAATTTGGTGGCATTTGGTACATTCACACTGTTGTGTCACCACCACCTCTCTAGTTCCAAAATATGTTCATCTCCCCCAAAGGAGACCCCCATTCCCACTAAACAGTCACTCCCCATCCCTCCCTCCCTGATCCCTAATCTACCTTCTGTCTGTAAGGATGTGCTCATTCTAGGTAGTTCATAAAATTGGAATCATACAATATGAGGCCTTCTGTGTGGCTTTTTTCACTTTGTCTAACGTTCCCGTGGTTCATCCACAATGTGGCTTGTAACAGCGTGTCATTCCTTTTTATGATATTCTATTGTATGGATCCACCACCCTGTTTATCCACCCGACTGTTGATAGACATTTGGGTTGGCTCCGCCTTTTGGCTATTGTGAATAATGTTGCCATGAACATGCTTGTACATGTCCTTCATTGAGTAACTGATTTTCAATTCTTTGGGGGCATATACCTAGCAATGGCATTGCCGGGAAATTTTCTGAGAAGTGTCTCTGACTCCCCCTCACGTCATACTAGTCAGAACTGTGTCACAGCTCCATGCCTACAGCAATGTCTTGGCAAGGAGAATACAACGACCATGATTGGCTTAACCTCACAAGATTCACACCCTGTAGCTGGGTTTGAACCCAGTCACCTCTGAAGGACACGGACACTGGGAGGAGGGCCATTTGCAGAAGGTGGTGACCGCGAGCACAAACACTGGTAGGCAAGTTCTCTGTCAACCACCCCTCTCAATATTATTGGAGCAATCGTATCCTGTTCAAGGGTGTGAACCTCTCTCTTGTAGCTGCCAAACAGCCTTTCCTTTAGGGATTGTCTATTCTATAAACAGCTGTCTTAAGAAGTGTGGGAACTAGAGTCATAACAAACAACATGCCAGAGGATCAAGGCCATGTGAAGTAGAAGCCCTTAAAAAATACTAGAGGAAGGCCCCTGGTGGGTCCAGAGTGTGCCTTGCCTATCACACCCTTGCGGAGACCCTAGGGATGTGCTTCAAATGGGAATGTGTTTCATTGACTTAATTGTCTTCTAGATTTTGATGTGTGTACCCAGATTTGCCTTTGCCTCCACCACTGTCATATGGAAGTCATTTATTCATCTATCCCACAAATAGTTATTGTGTGCCTACTATGTGTCAGGCACTGCACAAGGTGCTGTGGAAATGATGGTAAGCCAGAGACCCTCAGCTCCTGCCCTCATGGAGCTTACAGTGTGGTAGACAACAATGAAGCTAAACAAGTAATTGTGCAGATGATTATTTAATTCACATTATGATAAATTCTCCGAAGAAGAAAAAGCCCAGGATCCTATGTAAGTGCAGAAGAGAGGACGGATTCTGATCAGACCCTCCCTGACAGTAGATGGGTTAGAGAGGCTGCAAGCGCTGCCCTAATGTGGTGGCTCCAGGAAAGTGGCTACAGCAAGAAGATGTCAGGGAAGTCCCTTAATAGGCCAGCAAGGCCAAGGGCAGGCTCCAGGGACACTACTTGGAACACAGTGGGCATCTATTTATTTTCAGCTTAATGTTCATGAGAAAAGTCAAACTAAGTTTAAAGACGAATGATTGTTTTATACGCATAAATCCCAGAGCAGGGAAGTTTTAAAATCTGAATTGCAATCCCTCGTGCCGCTCTCTCTGTGCTATGCTGGAAGAGAAGTCTATGGCTAAAATACTATGTCATGTCATCCTCGTGGCTTCAGCTGACTAGAACAGCTATTGGTACACATGCCCGGGGCTCCTCCATGGGCTGACTGGCAGCCCTTGAGGTGGCCTGGTACATAAGTTTTGCTCAAAAAGGCACTCTATTCTGGCATATTCATTTCCTAGGGCTGCTATTACAAATTATTACACACTGGGTGGCTTAAAACAACAGAAATTTATTCTCTAACAGTTTTGGAAGCCAGAAATCTGAAATCGAGGTGTTAGCAGGTTATCCTCCTTCCAGAGATTCTAAGGAAAAATCCTTCTGTGCCTCTTCCAGCTTCCGGTGGCTCCAGGCATTCCTTGGCTTACGGTTGCCTCACTCCACTCTCTGCCTCTGTCTTCACGTGACTTTCTCCTCTGTGTGTCTCCTATAAGGACACTGTGATTGCATTTGGGACCCATCCAGGTAATCCAGGATGATTTCATGTTGGTAACCTAAATTTAATTATATCTGCAAAGACCCTTTTCCAAAACAGGTCACATTCACAAATAAGGTGCCTGGGTTTAGGCTGGGGAATGTATCTTTTTTGGGGTCACTAGTCAACCTACTACAATTGGATAATAACTATTATACCCAATGATATCCCCTGTTAGAGCCTTCAAACAAGCTCTCAAGGTCCATTTGAGAACATAGGGTAGTCAAGCTTCCAAGACTCCAGACACATCCAAAGGAGAAGCTGCATGTGGCAGTCTGCCTTTCCTTAAAGAAAATAAAAATTAAAAAAAATATAAAAAAATATTTAAAAAAATAAATTAAAAAAATTAAAAAAATAAAGTAAATAAATAAGATATTTGCTTTAAGGATAACAATTTTTAACGTAGTCTTCATACCAGTGTTTCTCAACCATTTTTCCCATTATCACCCCTCCCCAAGTTGCCTTTTAGACTTCTTTTTTCCTAATTGTCCCCCTCCATGAATGTTTTCTCATTGTGATAAAATATACATAGCATAAAATTCACTATTTTAGCCATTTTAAAGTGGCATTAAGTACATTCACCATGTTGTGCAGCCATTTCACCCTATCCAGTTCCAAAACATTTTTGTCACCCCCAACAGAAACTCCATACCCACTGAACGATCATTCCCCCCGTGCCCTCCCCCAGCCTCTAGTGACCCCTATTTGGCTTTCTGTCTTTATGGATTGACCTGTTCTGGAGATTTCCTATAAATGGACCCATATAATATGTAACCTTCTGTGTCTGGCCTCTTTCATTCAGCATCACATCTTCAAGGTGCGTCCACATTGTGCCAGGCGTCAGTGCTTCACTCCTTTTTATGGCTGAATTGTATTCCACTGTACAGACGGACTACGTCTGTTGATCCACATATCATTGATGGGTATTTGGGTTGTTTTCACTTTTTGGCTGTTGTGAATAGTGTTGGTGTGAATATTGTGTTCAAGTTTTGCTTTGAATACCTGTTTTCATTCTTTTGGATATGTTCATAGGAGTGGCACTGCTGGGTCATATGGTACCTCTACGTTTAATCTGTTGAGGAATTCCCAAACTGTTTTCCACAGCGGCTGCACCACTGTACATCCCACCAGCAACATAGCAGAGTTCTGATCCCTCCACATCCTTGCCAAACCCCCATCCCCACCATGAAATGCTAATACCACACATACACCATGTATTTCTTTATGCACCATGGCCATGTGTGCTCTGTGTCTAATGGAAATATTTGCAGGGGGTCACAGACTCAGAAGCCTGCAGGAATTTATAAAAAAAAAAACACTGCTCGCTCATGAAAAGCACATTCACCAGCCCTTTGGGCCAGTGGACTGCCATGTTGCAGACCCTGATTGATTTTATTTTTTTGAAATGTGTATAGAGTAGATGTAACATAATTCATGCAATGGATCCCCTTTTCCTTTTAATGGGGATTCACTTTGTGACAGGTTTTCTGCCACAAAAAACAATGCTCCAAAAAAACGTCGTTGTCCTTAAGTATTAGTGTTTTTATTTCTTTGGGCCAGATTCCCAGGAGTGGGATTAATGGGTGAAAGGGTATGTTTAGTTTTAATTTTAACAGATGTTGCCAGATAGCTTTCCCAAATGGCTGTAAGCGCCACATGTAGGAGAGTGCCCTTTCCTCCACATTCCTGCCAGCATTTGACAAGATCTCTCTTCTCCATTTGTGTCAGTCTGATGTCTTGTTGCTTCTTTAATTTGCATTTTTCTGACCACTGTTGAAATTGAGGGTGTTTTTATACGTTTGCTAGCCATTTCATTTTGCACTTCTATAAATAGTCTATTTATAATCTAAGTCCGTTTCTGTAGTGGTTGTTTGTCTTGTTCAGGTCAATTTGTAAAGCTCTTTATATAGCATCCATTTGGCCATCGTTTCCTGGGTAGGGCTGCCAAGGGTCGCATCAGAACTCAGGCCCTGACTGGCCGTTTGACCTTGGCAAGTTGTTTAACCTTGTTGTGCCTCAGTTTACTCATCAATAAAGTAGTGATCATCAGGGTATCTGGGTGGCTCAGTCAGTTAAGCGTCTGACTCTTGATTTTGGCTCGGGTCATGAACTCGGTCGTGAGATGGAGCCCT
The DNA here is from genome assembly GCF_017311325.1 of Ursus maritimus. Taxonomy (NCBI): domain Eukaryota; kingdom Metazoa; phylum Chordata; class Mammalia; order Carnivora; family Ursidae; genus Ursus; species Ursus maritimus. The sequence goes on from NW_024425897.1 coordinate 23,469,551, forward strand.
GCATTGGTCCTGTGCTGGCATGGAGCCTGCTTGGGATTCTCTCTCTCCCTCTACCTCTGCCCCTACTCCTCCCCAAAGGAAAAAAAAAAGAGTGATGATCATTGTCATCACCATTCCTCCTTCATAGCATTACTCTAGACACAAATGAGTTAATACACGTAAACGGAATGGTGCCAGGCACATAATAAGTCAATTCCAGTTGCTGACAGTTATTTATATTACAAATATTTTTCCAGCTCTATCGCTTGAACTTGCTGTATTTATGGTATCCTTTGTCACACAAAACATTTTAATGTTTACATAGTCAAATATATCCATCTTTTATTTCCTGGCTTCTGAATTCCTTGGCTTGGTTAAGATCCCCATATCTCTTCCATGACGAATTTCCCTGCTCCCATAATCAGAGGCACATAACTAACCATTTCCCTGTTCTATTTCCTACCCTTCTCCCTCACCCAGTAAGTAGGATGAGACCTTTAGAACACTTTCACTTCCTCATCTTTCCTTCCCCTTGTTTCCTGCTGAGACCCATGACACTTCGCTCTCTGAGGTTTGGCTGAGATAATCTAGTGTTTGTTGGAATCCCTTAGAGGATCTTTGCTTGGTTTCAAGAGTCCTTCCCAGCTCCACAAATCCTAGTCTATCCTGCTTCATTTAGATTTAAAATGTCACATCTGTACATTTTTAAAAAAGATTTTATTTGTTTATTTATTTGAGGGAAAGAGAGTGGGAGCACAACCAGGGGAGCCGCAGAGGGAGAAAGAGAAGCATGCTCCCCCCTGAGCAGGGAGCCCAATGCGGGGTTGGATCCCAGCACCCTGGGATCATGAACTGAGCCAAAGGCGAACACCCAGCTGATGGAACCATCCAGGCGCCCCACATGTGTACATATTTAACACTGTTTTCTCTTTCTTTCTTCTTCCTTCTTCCTCAGTTTTCTTTGCAGGTTTACTTGTGGTTTGACTAGGCTTTTCTCAGGTAGTTTCCTCAGACAGCAATGGGGATTATATTCTCTGAATTCTTGGGTCTCCTGGACTGCCTTCCTTTCACCTCAATAGATGCAAGTATTTTGACAACTGTACAGAGAGTCTTGGGGTGCAGTCCTTTCTCTCCTCCCTGTAGATACTGTTCCCTGTCATTGTTCACTATCGGATCCCAGTCTGATATTCTTTTCCTTTGTGAATATTTTCAGCTTTTCACTTGATACTTGTAAGGTTGTTACAGAATATGCCCCATGCTTACGTATGAATCTTCTCTCATCAGACTGCCCTGGAACTCAGGGAGCCCTTCACTCTGCAATCTTTGGTCTTCATTACTTTCAGGGAAATTTTCTTCTATTATTTGTTTATCTGTCACATCTTCTCATTTTGGAAACTCCTACTGTGTGTATGTTCACTTTTCAGGAGCCCTCCACCAACTCTGTCTTTCCCCACAGACTTCTGTTTCTTTATAATTTTGCTCTGTGCTTGGAGACATTTCTTGCTCTTGATCTCTTGGACTGCTAACCTGGATCTGGGTAAAGACCCTACTCACTTTTAACTCACAAGACAAGTGTCTTCATCGTGAAAATCATGTATTTCATCTCTGGAAAGTTCTTTATGTGCTGTATTTGGATTGGCTGAGGTGCTTTTGTTTATGATTGTTTTAAATACAGAGGCGTCTCTGTCTACTTCAGTGATGCATGTTCTGCTTGGTGTATCTGCCCTCCTGTCTCTGGGTGCTGGGGCCCCATTAATAGGCTGTTATTCCTCGGGGTCAGCTCGTTGGGGCTGAGCTTTCATCATGGAGGCTTTCCTACATCATGCAAGCTGGCAGAGCAGCCTCTGCTCCTCTACACGAGTGATCTGCTTTTACACTTCTGACAAATGTGTGGATTTTATTCTCCATACTAACCAGTTCTCCAGCTCTCTGGATCAGCTGGGTGTCCTAGAATTCAGTTCCATTTTGACACTAACCACCTGCAGGTAGCTTCAGACCCCACAGGTTAAGGGCTCAGTCCCACACGACTGCCCCGACAGTTCGAATGCCAACTGTAAGTCCTACGTTGCCACCTGAACTTCTGACCAATCAGCTCCGAATCAGGGGTTTCCATGGCCCCTTTTCATGTTGGATAATTTGCTAGAATTGCCCAAAGAACTCAGGAAAGTGCTTTACTTATTATTACTGGCTTCTGAAAAAGGATATTATAAAGGATATAGATGAACAGCCAGATGAAGAGGTACATAGATAAGGTCTGCAAGGGTCCAGAGCACAGAAGCTTCTATTCCTGTGGAGTTGGGGTATACCAGTCTCCCAGCATACAGATGCTTTATGACCCAGAAGCTCTCGGAACCTCATTGTTTAGGGGGTTTTGTTTGTTTGTTTGTTTGTTTAAAGATTTTATTTATTTATTTGTCAGAGAGAGAGAGAAAGAGCACAAGCAGGGGGAATGGCAGGCAGAAGGAGAAGCAGGCTCCCTGCTTAGCAGGGAGCCCGATGCAGGGCTCGACTCCAGGACCCTGGGATCATGCCCTGAGCCAAAGGCAGAAGCTTAACAACTGAGCCACCCAGGCACCCCTATAAAATATATTTTTAATATAAAAATAAAATCATCTGGAAGATCATGGATGTTTAAGTATGTCATAAACTGTGTGAGTGTAGTCCAAATAGGTGATCTGAATTTTCAAAAAATAATGTATCATACAGATATATTTATACATATATTATACCCAAGCAGCTTCACGAGAGATTGTTCCTTAAAGATAATGATTTCTTGAACTTACAGGCCACCAAATTGCTTTCCAATGTCATTGAAAGAGTTTGTTTACACTGAAACCCCTAGAAAATGAAGCCTATGGAAAAACTGGATACAAACACTGGGTATGTGTGATGATGTCCCCATTAGTTGAAGCCCGACTGGGTTTGGACTCTCCACTAGGTCACCCGGAGAGAGGAAAATGGCAATGGTGCTGTCTGCTCTGCCAGCAAATATTGGTGCCATTCTCATGTGTCCTGAGGGTGATTAGCTCCTTTAATTTCAGCTTTGGGAAGTCGAGAAGACCCAGAATGCTCATTGAAGCCAAGGGAAACTTCCTCCTGGAGAACCCACAGACCTGGAGGCTCTTGCCAGAATCCACTATTTTCTGCTTGCTTTACCTATCTATTGTTATAGAACAAATTACCCCAAAACACAGTGCCTTAAAGCAACAATAATCATTTATTATCTCTGACGGTTTCCACAAGCCAGGAATTCAGACAGGCGCCCCTGGACCGCACACTTTAAATGGATGAATTTTCTATTATATGAATTATATCTCAATAAACTGGTTTAAAAAGTTTTAGGAATTTCAAAGTGCTCGGGTGCCTGGCTGGCTCAGTCAGTAGAACATGTGACTCTTGATCTTGGCGTCATAAGTTTGAGCCCCACGTTAGGTGTAGGATGACTTAAGGAAAAAAAAAAAAAAGGAGTTTCAAGGTGCTGGTGACAGAGCATTAGAACAAACCCCAGGCCCTTCTTACCATGAGGCCCTGAGCCCACGTCACATGCTCTTCAAGGTGGCTCGGCTGGCTGTGGATGCTGTCTGTCCACCCAGGGTCCAGTTTGGAAGTATCAGCCAGAGCAGTCCCACATGGTCTCTCCATGTGGCCTGCGTTTCCTCTCAATGTAGTGTGCCAAACAGAGAGAGAGAGAGTGAGAGAAAGAGGAAGGGAGGGAGACAGAAGCTTTTAATGCCTAGCTTTGGAAGTCACAAAACATCACTTCTACCACATTCTATTTATGAAAAGAAAGTCACTAAGTCTGACCCACATTTAACCAGAGGAAAATTAGACTCCATCTTTTGAAGGGACAAATGTCAAAGCATTTGCGGATATATTTTAACCACCACACTGGTCTTCATATCTAGGCTAAGTGCCATTTTCTGGTCTCCTGGCCAGCACATGGGTAGGAGAGAAAGTGCCTCATGAGTTTCCCCACAAATACCCCAGAGAGCCCAAGGCTTCATTTACACCTGTTGGACCCAACCCCAAAAGAAACACCTAAACCAGGTTGGGGAAAGGAAGCCTTGATTCATTTTCCCCCTCTAAATCCTCCTCCCCCAATTTTTCTAACCCTGTTATGGCATTTTTTCATTATTTTTAAGTAAGCTCTACACTCAATGTGGAGCTCGAACTCACAACCCCAAGATCAAGAGTTGCATGCTCCCCCCACTGAGCCAACCAGGTGCTCCAGCAGTTCTTCATTTTTTAAAAAAGATTTTATTTGTTTATTTATCTATCTATCTATCTATTTATTTATTTATGAGAGAGCAAGAGAGCGGGGAGGGGGTGGGCAGAGGGAGAAGGAGAGAACCCCAAGCAGACTGTACAACCAGTGCAGAGCCTGACATGGGGCTTGATCCTAAGACCCTAAGACCTAAGTCCCTAAGACCATGACCTGAGCCAGAATCAGGGGTCGGACGCCCAACTGACTGAGTCACCCAGGCACCCTGCATTTCTTCATTTTTAAAAATAGATCATGACCATGAAGAGAGATGGTAGATTGGTGTTTGTCAGGGCTTCAGGAACTCTATAGGACAGCTAATAGATATAAGGTTTCTTTTGGGGGGATGATGAAGAAGCTCTGGAATCAGAGGGGATGGCTGCACACCACTGTGATTATACTACAAACCACTTTACAAGGGTGGATTTATCATTTCCCAGCCTTTTGGCCAAGACCAAGTATAAGTATGGTTTGGGTAGTTGTCCTGGGCTGGACCAAGGTTGAGAGCTTGATGCTGGGGTCATTGGGAGTTGCACGGCATACTGGTTCCTTGAAAAACGGCTCGGGTGGCTGGGAATCCAGGCAGTGTGTCTAGAAGCCAATCCTGACCAAGGACACCTGGTCACCCACGGGGGACTTACCTGCAGCGGCTAGAATCACAGGTCCGTCTCTCTCAGGGGTTTCTCAGGCTTCTCTCTGTCAGTTGCTTGGTTCTCCTCAATTCTGTCTTCGTTTCACTCTATCAGTAATAAAGGACTGACCACAGGGCAGTCGAGAAGCGCAGGAAATCGCTGGCTGAGTCCTCATTGGGAAAACACGAAGGAGAATTGATGTAATTCAGATTTGTGTGCCCTGCCTGTCCGGACCCTCTCAGCCCTTCTAGGCATGTGTCTGAATGTCAGAAAGTGTTCAGCACAAGATACTCAATAAAATAAGTAGCCTTAAAAAAAAAAAGTGAATTTTATAGTATGTAAACTAGATCTCAGTAAGAAAGTAAATCAGAGGCTGCAAAAGCTGGAACGGTCCTAAACCTCTTTCATTCTCTTTGTCCCAGGCGCCTGACCACCCACCGGTTGTACAGCTGGAATTTCATCCCGGGACCATCTGATTCTAAAGGCCATTCTTGTCCACTTCCGACATACCATGCTGGTACCACGCCGTCCGGTAGGGGAAGGCCATGCTGAGTTTGAATTTTATTCTACTGATAATTGAAGGTTTCTGAAGTAGGAAAAGAGATACAATTCAATTTTTGTTTTAGGAAAATAATCATTAGGAGTTTTATGTGAATATTATTCTTTGTTAGAAATAACAGTGGATAAGAATATTGAGGAAGGCTTTTTTTTTTTCTTGGATTGACTGTAGTAATTTTAGTAGTCAAGAGTTAAGTAGTTAAGAGCTAAGAGTTTAGTAGTTTAGTAGTTAAGTAGTTAACTACTTAAGTAATTGAAGTAGTTAAGTAGTTAAGTTATAGTAATTTTAAGTAGTTAAGTAAGTTTAGTAGTTAAGTTGAGATCAAGAGTCCCATGCTCTACCGACTGAGCTAGCCAGGCACCCCAAGATATATATTTTTAAAATCATGACTGAAATGTCAGCCTCTACAGGAACTCTAGAGAGCCGTGTGACTTTCTTCTCTCATTCAAGTTTTTAAAATATGCATTTTAATAAATTCCGAGATTGGTTTCCATCATCAAACAAAAGGTAGAGGAAGAGAGAGAAGCAGTTGGTCAATGTTTGCCTGTGAAAAGTCAACCTGCCCTTACTGTTAGCCTTCTTTTTCCAAAGTTGAATTTCTCTGCTGTGTAGCACAGCGGGCCTTATGTCAAATTCTCTTCAGATTTATAGGTGATAAGTGGTTTCAAATAAACACATAGGGCGTTCCAGCTGAGCTCTGGAACCACAGCTGACTGAGGTATGTAAGAAGGGTGATCAGACCCTGTGAGTCTGCGAGGGCCACCATGACAAAGGTCCACAGACTGGGGACTTAAACAAGAATTTAGTTCTCACAGCCCTGGAGGCCACAGGTCCAAGGTCAACATGTTTTTGTTGGTGGTGTTTCCTCTGAGGCCTCTCTCCTTGTTTTGTAGATGGCTGTCTTCTCTCTGCATCCTCACACGGACTTCCCTCTGTATGCGTGTCTGTGTCCTAACCTCCTCTTCTTCTTCTTCTTTTTTTTTAAAGATTTTGTTTTATTTATTTGACAGAGACAGCCAGCGAGAGAGGGAACACAAGCAGGGGGAGTGGGAGAGGAAGAAGCAGGCTCTCAGCAGAGGAGCCTGATGTGGGGCTCGATCCCAGAACTCTGGGCTCACGCCCTGAGCCAAAGGCAGACGCTTAACGACTGCGCCACCCAGGTGCCCCCTAACCTCCTCTTCTTATAACGACACCAGCCCTGTGGGATTCGGGCTATCCTAATGACCTCATTTTAACTTAATTACCTCTTTAAGGAACCTACCTCCAAATACTGTCACATTTGAAGGTCCAGGGGGTTAGGATTTCAACAAAGCAATTCAGTCAGATGCTGTGGCTCCATGTCACGCTCCAAGGGGTTCTAAGAGTAAGGAAAACATTTGTATGAGAATTACCCGATCTAGAGGTTACCAGCAATCACAGTAGACACTGGCTCATACTTAATATCCTGCCCTAACTGCCCCTTCACCGTCTCTGGGGCAGAGGTCTTGCCTGACATAGGAGAGGACTGGGGACAGATGGAGGAGTGGGGGATGGGAGCGAGGATGCGCTAGAGGAAGGGACAGTTCCTTGACAGATTCTGCTCCCAAGCGTTTTTTGTTAGTTTCAATCAGGTGAGATTCACATAACATAAAATGAACCATTTTACAGTGAACTGCACAGCACCATTTAGCGTCTTCACGATGCTGTGCAAACACCACCTCTGTCTAGTTCCCAAACGTTTTCATCACCCCAAAAGGAGACCCCATACCCATTAGCAATCACTCCCCATTCTCCCCTCCCCCAGCTCCTGGCAGCCACCACCAATCTACCTTCTGTCTCTATGGGTTTACCTGTTCTGGACATTTCATATGAATGGACTCATACAGCATGTGGCCTTTTGTGTCTGGCTTCTTCCAGTGTTAAGTTTTCCATGGTCATTTGTGAGGGTTTTTAATCTTATTAGTTTTTTATAAACAAGCTTATTTTTGGTTACCTTTTATCTGTTTCCCAAGTGGCTAGCCATAAAATCCTTAAAACATAAAGGGCATCTGGGGGCAGGGATGCAAAAGAAGGTGGAGGATAAGCTGAATCTGGTCAGATGGGGCCTCATCAACAGCACGGGTGACAGTGTCTGCCCTGAAGTCCTGTCAGTTGATCTGAGTGTGCACACATGTGTGTACTTACACCCTAATGCTCATAAAGAATGAAAATTCAGGGGCGCCTGGGTGGCTCAGTCAGTGAAGCGTCCGCCTTTGGCTCAGGTCCTGATCTCAGGGTCCTAGGATCAATCCCCGTATCGGTCTCCCTGCTCAGCCAGGAGTCTGCCTCTCCCTCTGCCTGCCACTCCCCCTGCTTGTCCTATCTCTCTCTCTGTGTCAAATAAATAAAAATCTTAAAAAAAAAAAAAGAATAAAAATCCTTTAAACACTCATGTTCCTACCACCCAGATTAAAAAAACAAACAAGGGGCGCCTGGGTAGCACAGCGGTTAAGCGTCTGCCTTCGACTCAGGGCGTGATCCCGGCGTTCTGGGATCGAGCCCCACATCGGGCTCCTCCGCTGTGAGCCTGCTTCTTCCTCTCCCACTCCCCCTGCTTGTGTTCCCTCTCTCGCTGGCTGTCTCTCTCTCTCTGTCAAATAAATAAATAAAATCTTTAAAAAAAAAAAAAAAAAAAAAAAAAACATTTATATATTTATTTGAAAAAGAGAGCAGGAGCAGAGGGAGGGGCAGAGGGAGAGGGAGAAGCAGGCTCTCCACTGAGCCCGGAGCCTGATGCAGGGCTCAATCCCAGGACTCTGGGATCATGACCTGAGCCAAAGGCAGACACTTAACTGACTGAGCCACCCAGGCGCCTCTGAGTGTACCTTTTGACAACTTGGTTTTTGCTCTAGATATTATGCTCAAGATTCAGTCCTACTGATACAAGTACCTCCGGTTCATTTCTTTTCACTGCTATTTAGTATTCCACTGGGAGCCTGTATCCCTATGTATCTCTTCCCTTACTAATGGACACGTAGGTTGTTTCTTCTTTTTTACTATTACAAATGATATTACAGTGAATATCCCTGATCTGCCTCCTTACGAAATGGTGGCTGCTTTAGAAAGACAAGAAGGACCTTCAAAGAGGAGGAAGGGGCTAATCACCAGTTAGCTTTGGAAAAGGGAAACTAACATCCAGAGCACCCTCCATGTGCAAGGTACTGTGCTGGGCAGCTTAAGTACATGACCCCAGCCTGGACGTGGGGGTGCCTGGGCGCCTACGTTGTTGGGCAGCCTGGAAAGTTCTGGGACTATTGATGTGTCCAGGTATTTACCCTACCTTTTTCAGTTCACATTGCTCATCTCCTATTTTGCATTTTTTCAGAATTTTAAAGGCAAAGACTCTAGAGTCAGACCGCTGGCCTCTGTTCTCTTGGTCCCTCACTCATAGACTGTTGACCTCAGGCAAACTATTCAAACTCTCTGAGCCTCAGTTCCCTTATCTGTGAAATGGAAATAGCACCTCCCCTATGAAGTTATTGGGAGGATGAAGTGAGATTACCTGCATAAAATACTTAGCTCCGTGTCTGACGGGCGAGTAAATCTTAGATATACCTAGCGGCAACCAAATGATGGTGCTGATGAAAGCAGTGTCCCTCTTACTGCAGGTCTGTCTTTGCCTCATCGTGCTTTATGAAAACCAAAAGCAGGGGAGCCTGGCGGGCTCAGTCGGTAGAGCATGGGACTCTTGATCTCAGGGTTGTGAGTTTGAGCCCCATGCTGGGTATAGAGATTACTTTAAAATTGTTTTTTAATTAAAAAAACAGCTGATCATCAGTACCGTTTTCCTTCTAAAGTATCATAATCAAGAGGAGGGATATTTTGTAAACATGTTAAAAAAAAAAAACAACCAGTTTTTCAACCTGATGACATCAGTAGGTCAATTCACATTTTCTTCTTTTTGATTGTATAGGGAATGTCATGTACTGTTCCCAATACCTGTGGGCGGTTGTAAATCCCTCTGTGGGTGTGGCCAGAACACTGAGCGTATCAATATTTGTTAAGAGCATAGAAGTGCTTGCCTTGCATTTGCCAAGGCCGTGGGATTGTGGACTATAGGTCAGGCCTGACGTTTGTAATGCCACATGAAAACCCCTTCTCCCTAAAGAGACAAGGTGGCCAAATCTTAAATTTGAACTCTAAGAGAAGAGCAACAACACCAGTTGCGAAATAGTCATGTTTCATTTGTCGTAGAAGACACAAAACATAGTGAACAGAGCGTCATGGCCAGGTATTCCCTGCAGTTAAGCCTGCCAAAGAGTATTTTTTGCCCCAAGTTTATGAAGCAGTATATAAAATTACAAAGACTTTAATTCTCCAGGAAGACTTTCTGAAGGTCTCTAGAACTCACATCTGGAGGTCCACATCCAAATGGGTTTGGGGTGCATGAACTGTGTGGCTTCCAAAGGTGACTGGTTACTTTTCCGTTATTTGGGATCACCATCTTATAACATGGCAGCAAGAGAATTGAGATCCACTGAAAGTCCAAACATGCTGTGCATGAGTGGCATGGAAAGTGATCTGCAGTGTTATCTGAGGAATGCCTGGCAGAGGGCATGTCTTTACCCAAATAGTACTTTTTAAAATACCCTTTGCACCGCTGTTGTGTGACTCTTCATGACTTCATCACTCTTTTATTTTTTTTATTTTTTTTTATTTTATTTTTTTTAAAGATTTTATTTATTTATTTGACAGAGATAGAGACAGCCAGAGAGAGAGGGAACACAAGCAGGGGGAGTGGGAGAGGAAGAAGCAGGCTCATAGCAGAGGAGCCTGATGTGGGGCTCGATCCCGTAACGCCGGGATCACGCCCTGAGCTGAAGGCAGACGCTTAACCGCTGTGCCACCCAGGAGCCCCCGTCACTCTTTTATAGAGAGTGGTTTGGGACCAGTCAGATTCTCTCCTGTGAAAGTCCGTCTGGAGAGACACAGGTATGGAGGGGTTAATTCAGGTTTATGGCTAAGAGCTAGGCTGAAGGGCCCTGAGCTGGTCCCCTGGCGTTGCCCGACCCTGCTTTAACTCTCTCTCAGTTTCTGTGAGACATGCCAGTATCTTTCCTCTCTTCTGATTTTTCATTTTTTGCTTAAGCTAATTTTTTAAAAAGGTTTTATTTATTTATTTGACAGAGAGAGACAGCCAGTGAGAGAGGGAACACAAGCAGGGGAAGTGGGAGATGAAGAAGAAGCAGGTTCCCAGCCTAGGAGCCTGACGTGGGGCTCGATCCCAGAACGCTGGGATCACGCCCTGAGCCGAAGGCAGACGCTTAACGACTGCACCACCCAGGCGCCCCGTGCTTAAGCTAATTTGAAGTGTGTTTCAGATACTTGCATTTATGAGGTCCTCGAGTTAAACAATTATAGTAAGGCACCTTCTTACTACAATGAGGGGAAAAAAAAGAATTTCCTCCCCAGGAACTTGGCGGTAACTCTAACAGCCGAGCCTCAGTCATCAAAGAATTTCATCAAAATTCCAGTTCTGCTTTGAAGAAGTTCCCAATTCAAACCAAAAGATGGGGGAGTAGGAGACGACCCATGGATTGATTTGGTTGGTAAATGATCAATTTCTGGTACTTAGTGACGCCACCAAATGCCACCTCAGGCCAAGGTACCACGGGTAACCAATTCCTCGGCAAAATTCTGATTACAGAAGCAAAGTGGGGGAAGAAAGGGGTCAGGACCATCTGGGAAGACAGCCGCTTGTTGTAAGCGGCACGGCCAACAGAGCGACAGATCATAATCAGGAAATATGTTGAAAATGAAACCACAAGATGTGTTAAGGACCAGAATCCTAGGTGTGAGTTAGATCCCTCTCTTCAAGCAAGGCACCGTGGATCAGATAGACTAATAAATTTGGAAAGGTAAGGGAGTTCATCAAATCAGAAACATTAGTTTAAAGCCCCAGTTTTATGGTTCTAGACTTAGGGATGATCTCTTCAAGTTTAGAAGAGATTGTTTGGGAGCAGTTAAAATGAGGCCCTACTTTTTATATAATAAACTCCTAGAACTTATGACCCCCCCCCCAAACTGGTACCCTCCAAAATAAAGAGGAAGTAATGGAAAATCAATGCATATATGATTATAACTGCCCCTTCCAGGGGTGCCTGGCTGGTTTAGTTGGTGGAGCATGTGACTCTCAATCACAGGGTTGTGACTTTGAGCCCCATGTTGGGTGTAGAGATTACTTAAAAAAATTAAAATCTTAAAAATAAATAACTGCCTCTTCCAATATATAGATAGCACACACATATGCTGTACCACAGTTTGAGAATGAATGGAACACACCATTGGCTTCGTCCAGAATAACATTGCTTGCTCCCATTTTATTTTAATTAATCAATCAATTAATTAATTTTTTAAAAAGCAAGTTCTATGCCCAACGTGGGGCTTGAACTCATGACCCTGAGCTCAAGAGCTACATGCTCTGCCGATGGAGCCAGCCAGGTGTCCCTGCTTGCTCCCATTTTAAATTAATGTTGGCATTCATCTGGACAGGGAAACAGAAATACTTAGTAGGAGACTCCTCTCTTAATAAATATTATAGATGATCAAGGATGATGATCTTATTTTATAGACATGACTAATTGTGATTTTTAAAAAGATTTTTCTCTTTTTCTTAAAGATTTTATTTATTTATCTGAGAGAGACAGAGTGTGTGTGAGAGACAGAGAGATAGCATGAGTGGTAGGGAGGGGCAGTGGGAAAGGGAGAAGCAGGCTCCCCACCAGGCAGGGAGCCCGATGCGGGGCTCAATTCCTGGACCCCGAGATCATGACCTGAGCTGAAGGCACTTAACTGACTGAGGCACAGGCACCCCAAGATTTAGTTTCTAAAACAACATATCTTTATAAATATTTGTGGTAGTAATACAGTGCCAAGAATTGCCAATAGCCACCAGAAGCTAGCAGTGAGGGATGCATGGAACGGATTCTCCCTCAGTGCCTCCATTAGGAACCAACACTGCTAACACCTTAGTTTGGACTTCCGACCTCCAGAACTGTAAGAGAATACATTTTTGTTGTTTTAAACTGCCAAATCGGTACTTTGTTATGGCAGCCCTAGGAAACAAATACACTCACATGCCCCAAATGAATGCTCACCTCAGGGCCTTTGCGCTTACCATCACCACTGGCTAGAATGCCCTTCCCCCAGATTTTTACAGATTTTGCAGATTTCTGCTGTGTCTTGTCATTTATGGCTCAGCTAAAGGCCACTTCTTCAGAGAGACCTACCTTCCCAGTCATCCCAGGCCCCTCCCTTTTAAGCCTGTGAGCCTGCTTTGCCATCTTCAGAATACTCCCAGTTACCCCCAATTCCCTTTCCATTCATTGTTTTACTACTTTCCTGTCTGCCTCCCCACTTTGAATGTGAGTTCTATAAGAAGAGGGTGTTGGGTACCTTGTTCCGTGTTCTATCTCCACCAGCCACCCAGAGCAGCATCTGGCACAGTGTCGGTGCTTAATACCTAAAAGCTGACGCAAGTGCTGCTGGCTGGTTCAGTCTGTAGAACGTGGCAACTCTTGATCTCAGGGTCGTGAATTCAAGCCCCACATTGGACATAAAGCCTGCTTTAAAAATAAATAAATAAATAAATAAATAAATAAATAAATAAATAAATAAATTTTAAAAAGCTGATGGAACTCCTGAGCAAACGAATGAATGTGAGTTGGTTCTGAACAAGTCAGTTTGACAGCCGGGCTCCCTGCTGACTCATCATTTGAGGCTGGGGAACCACTCCTTTCCTCTCAGCTCATTTCTCCCATCTCTTCCTCTGCTTTGACTTTCTACTTCTAGGAATCAACAGGAGAACTGGACAAGCAAAGTGCTCTGAAAACACTTCAATACCAGAATGTCTGTCTCTTGTCCTTCATTGACTGCCATTCAGCTATGGCTCGGAGTCAGAATAGCTACCTTTCTTATCTGTATCTGAGTCAGGATGGCAAAGCAAGACTCATCTTGCTAAAGAATCAAGGAGTGACAGGTTGGGGATGAAAGCGTAACAGAAACTTGGACTGATCACAGACTCAAACCAGTACATCGCCTTTCCATCCCAGAACTGGGAACTGAAACTATTCCATCGGAAATTCTTTCTTCTCCCTCCCTCCTATGAAAACACCCCCGTCTGTCCCGATTCCTTTTTAATTTTTATTTTTTTATTTTTATTTTTTAAAGATTGTATTTATTTATTTGACAGAGAGAGAGACAGCCAGCGAGAGAGGGAACACAGGCAGGGAGAGTGGGAGAGGAAGAAGCAGGCTCCCAGCGGAGGAGCCGGATGTGGGGCTCGGTCCCAGGACTCTGGGATCACGCCCTGAGCTGAAGGCAGACGCTTAACGACTGGGCCCCCACCCCCCGGCGCCCCGCGATTCCTTTTCTAATACACAAATAGTAATAGCAATAGTCACACAACTCTAAATAGAATGTACAGGGCTCCTGAAACTGTGTGTGCACACCACCCTTCCAAATTAAATTATGTTTCCTTATTCCCAGCCCTTCCTCATCCTAGTCCTAACACATGTGTAATTTTTACTTAATTCTTTCTGGATGCACCTCAGCATCTACCTCCTTTCCTCACTTGACAGTATTTGGTATTTTTCTATCAGGACACAGTTAACAACCAGTAAAGGTCTCCGCTTAAGTAAGAAGTCCCTTTCTGTGAACCATCACCCAGACACATGCAACACCAGACTGTGCGTCTCATATCAAAATTTATTGAAGTGGTGGATTTTGTATAAGGACAGACACACAAGCAAACGAACCAGGAGGACCCTTCTCCCTCTAACCACTGGGCAGCATTTCCCTTTTAACGACAAAACCAAACAGCAGTGGGAAGCAGCTGCCTTCTCCGAAGCCTCTAGCCGCTCAGCATTCCAATTAGTGTCAACAGGAGAGGAATGGATTAGCTGCACTGCACAAATGCCTTTCCTTTCTCTTAGTAAGACTGTTTTGCTCCATCCTGCCCTGGCTAAACCCTCTCTTACCACTACCGGAAACTCAGATATTAATCAAAGCTTGCGAGTCTCTCTGCCCAGTGCTTTTCGGCTAAAGCTTGGCTGAAAGATGAATTGGTCCCATGGAATGTGGGTGACCTATTGGCTTGTTTAATGATTCCTGGCCTCCCCCCAGGGGCCATAACTCCCCTCCAACCACTTAGATTTCCTTATCCCAGCTAGAGCCCACCAACAGACTGGGTATCCCCCCCGGAGCGGAGAACCATCCCCGCCTCAGGCAGGTGAGGGAAAGAGGCCAGTGAATCACAGGTGCTGATGGGCGTCTCCCTGGCTCCAGCTCTACTTGGCAGACGTGTGGACAGTTTTGCCGTCTTCGGCTCCGTGAGTGTCAGAGATTGAGCAGAAGTTTCAGAAGCTTTACTCTCTGTTCCCCCCAAGAGTCCTCTGGTGACGCTCCACAACCAGGCAGCCCACTCTGCCACACGCCTCCTCTAAATCCTATTCTCTGAATCTGGAAGTTCCAGGAAACCACAGGTCACGTCTCATGATGGTACTCTGTGCACCAAGCCAAACTATTTTCCCAGAGACCTTGGTTCTTGGTGACAATCTCTCTTCTTGTCTCAGTTATTTAGCGAGAAGCTGGGGTCAGATAAGACGGGTCGCATGGCTCCCCAGGGTGGGCCACTAAATTGTCTGGTACACCCCTGAGAGTACTCAGATCCCCCGTGAGCTCCATGCTTGTGCTCTGGTTATTATCTGGCTCTTGTGGCGTCTTCTTCTGCAGGCAGCGGTTGATCAGGGTGGAGAAGAAGTTGGGAAAAGATGGGCTGGAGAAGTAGTACACCAAAGGGTCCAGCATGCTGTTCATGTAGGTGAAGCTAAGGGTGATGAAAAACGCCAGGTCAACGGAGCGATAGATGTCACAGTTCCTCGTGCCCGTGGTGTGCAAGAGCCAGAAAATGCGTATGCGCACGGCCACGCTGGGCAGGAAACAGATGATGAAGACGATGGCCACCACTATGATGAAGTTGATGGCCCTCTTGATCTTGGCATGTCTGTCCATTTGTCGCTGGCGCAGACTCCAGATGATTCTGACCGAGCAGAACAGGATGATGCCCAGGGGCAGGGTGAACTCCAGGAGGAACATGGCATCATGCCACCGGAAGGTATGGCAGATGCTAAAGCTGCTGCACAAATTCGCGTCTCGGTTCCTGATCATTTTTTTGTGCAGGAGGTGACCCGTCAGGCCGATGGTGACACCCCACAAGAGGCAGGAGATAATGGCCGCTGTCCGATTCGAGATCTTGTTCAGAGCGTGGTGAGGATGGACCACCCGGAAGTACCTGTCCACGGCCACCACCGTGAGGAAGATGATGCTGCCCTGGCGGTTCATGGCCAGCATGAACAGCATCAGCCGGCAAGGGATGTCCCCGAACCTCCAGTCCCACTTCCTCACGTAGTTGTCCGTCAAGAATGGCAGGCAGATGATCAGGAGAAAGTCAGCCACGGCCAAGTTGAACAGGAAAATCCGGCTGGATTTCCAGGACTTGAGGTGAAAGCAGAAAATCCACAGGGCAAGGCCATTGCCCAGGAGCCCGAACACAAACTCGAGCCCCAACACCGGTGGCAGCACATTGGCAATGAAGTCATCCCGGAACACACAGCAGTTCTTGTTGTCTATTTCCAGAAAATGATTCTGCTGCTGGTGCGGGTTCATGAGTGGAACGAGCCGGTCCTAGTGAGTGCTCAAGGAAAGAGGTGTGTGTCTGAGTGGTGAACGCGAGGTTCAGCTCCCGCCTTTATGTCATGTCGGGGTGATGAAACTGGTGACTGAGTGCTTACCAGGAAACGACGAAATCCCTTAAAAAAAAAAAAAAGCCAGCAAGGCTCTTATGCAATCTGCTGTTTGCATAAACAAGTAATAAAAATCCCCTGGGGAAGACAGGAACCCACAAAGTTTCCTAAATGTAAAGGATAAGTTTAGGCAAGCCGACTGTCATTTGTGAATTACTGCAGTGTGGAGGGCTTCCCTTTGGAAGGCTGCTTAACATGAGAGAATTAATTCACTGTTGGGTGGTTGGCTTACAGAATGAACAAAACAACAACGGCAATAATAATTTCCTGTGCTAAACAGCATGGTTTTCTAGAAATATTAAGAACGACTATGAAGTAGTAGCATGCATATGACATAAGAAACAGTAGCATGTATATGATTTCTTTGGAAACACAAAGACAGTAATTGTCTATTTGATGAGGACAGACGTGTTGCATTTGATGCTTCCCTGCCATATACTCTGTACAAACATGGATTGCTTTTCCACACTTTGCAATGAAGCTCTAGTTAGGAGAAAGGAGAAAAGATACTTGAGAACAGCATACAATTTCATAAGATGTTTGGAAACTTGAACCTGGTTTGGATTGCCAGTGGTATGTTACAATAAATTGGGGTTTTTGTTTGTTTTGGACTTTGATAGGCTTCTGTGCTCAAGTAAGCAATTTATTTTGAAGTATGTGAGTTTTATTTTTTTTTAATTAATTTATTTATTTCAGAGAGAGAGAGAGAGAGAGAGCACGCAAGTGGGAGGGGCAGAGGCAGAGGGAGAGAGAATGTCAAGCAGACACTGTGCTGAGAATGGAGACCGAAGTGGGGCTCGATCTCATAACCCTGAGATCACAACCTGAGCTGAAACCGTGAGTCAGACGCTCAACCAACTGCACCACCCAGGCGCCCCTGAAGTATGTGATTCTTAAAATTCAATAAGCGTTATTTTTTTTTTTAGAGTTTTAGATTCACAGCAAAATTGAGCAGAAAGTACAGAGAGTTCCCGTATCCTCCTATTCCCCCCACCCCCCGCCCTGCCACAGCCTCGCCCCACTAAGTGCATGTGCCTGATATTTTAAAAGCCTCTATTTTCAGAAAATTAAACTTTGAGGGATGGAACCTTTGAAGACTTTGAACTGTGCCTCACCCCAGACTGCCATTTCACACATCATTTCTTTGCTCTTTAGTATAATTGGGTGTAACCCTATAGAACATTTCTACCCTTTTATATTTGGGCTATGATCCTTGCTGAGCAAGAGGTTCTAAAATGTGTTACTTCTACTTTGAGTTAAAAATAGGAAATTTGGGGCGCCTGCCTGGCTTAGCCAATTAAGCATCTGCCTTCGGCTCAAGTCGTGATTCCGGGATCCTGGGATTGAGCCCAGCATCGGGCTCGCTACTCTGAGGGAAGTCTGCTTCTCCCTTTCCCTCTGCCTGCTGCTCCGCCCTCTTGTGCTCTCTCTCACACACACACTCTCTCTCTGTCAAATAGATAAATAAAATATTTTTTTAAAAAAAGAATAATATGGGGCGCCTGGGTGGCACAGCGGTTGAGCATCTGCCTTCGGCTCAGGGCGTGATCCCAGCGTTCTGGGATCGAGTCCCACATCAGGCTCCTCCGCTGGGAGCCTGCTTCTTCCTCTCCCACTCCCCTGCTTGTGTTCCCTCTCTCGCTGGCTGTCTCTATCTCTGTCAAATAAATGAATAAAATCTTTAAAAAAATAAAAAATAAATAAAAAAGAATAATATACTCAGGAATAAATTTAACCAAGGAGGTGAAGCACCTGTACACTGAAAACTATGGGACATTGATGAAAGACATTGAAGAAGACACAAAGACATGAAAAGATATATTCCGTGCTGATGAATTGGAAGAACAAATATTGTTAAAATGTCTATACTACCTAAAGAAATCTACAGATTCAATGTGATCTCTATCAAGATTCCAATAGCATTTTTTGTAGAAATAGAACAATAATTCATTTTTTGTAGAAATAGAACAAGCAAAAATTCCAGTAGCATTTTTTGTAGAATAGAACAAATAATTCAATAGAAAAAAAAAATAATTTTCTGTACAGAACCACAAAAGACCCCGAACAGCCAAAGCAATCTTGGGAAAGGAGAACAAAGCTGGAGTCATCACATTCCTCATTTCAAACTATATACCAAAGCTATAGTAATCAAAGCAGTGTGGTGTTGGCATAAAAACAGAGACATAGATCAGTGGAATAGAACAGAGAGCCCATAAATTAACCCATGCAAATATGGTCAATTAATTTATGACAAAGGAGCCAAGAATATACACTGGGGAAAGGACAACCTCTTCAACAGATGGTATTGGGAAAACTGGACAGCCACATGCCAAAGAATGAAACTGGACCACTGTCTTACACTGTACATTAAAAGTAACTTATTTTTTCCCTTCCTCCTTCCCTCTGTACACAAAAATTAACCTTATAAAGGGGCGCCTGAGTGGCTTAGTTGGTTAGGTGTCCAACTCTTGGTTTCCGCTCAGGTCATGGTCTTATGGGTTGTGGAATTAAGCCCTGCATCAGGCTCCCCACTCAGCGGGGAGTCTGCTTGAAGATTCTCTCTTTCTGCCCCTCCCCATGCACACACAAGCACCCATGCACTCTCCCTCTCTCTCTTTAAAATAAACAAATCTTAGGGCACCTGGGGTGGCTCAGTCACTGGGCGTCTGCCTTCGGCTCAGGTCATGATCCCGGCATCCTGGGATCGAGCCCCACATCGAGCTCCCTGCTTGGTGGAGAGCCTGCTTCTCCCTCTGCCTCTGCTGCTCCCCCTGCTTGTGTTCTTTCTCTTGCTATCTCTCTGTCAAATGAATAAATGAATAAAATCTTTAAAAAAAATAAATCTTAAAATAGATTAAAGACTTGAACATGTGACCTGAAACCATAAAACTCCTAGAAGAATGCGTAGGCATTAAGCTCCTTGACCTTGGTCTTGGTAATGATTTTTTGGATTTGACACCAAAAGCAAAGGCAAAAAAGCACAAATGAACAAGTGGGACTACATCAAACTAAAAAGCTTCTGTACAGCAAAGGAAACCATTAACAACATGAAAAGGCAAGATACTGAATGGGAGAAAATATCTGCAAATTATATATCTGACAAGGGGTTAATATCCAAAATATATAAAGAATTAATACAAATTAACAGCAAAACAGTTTGATTAAAAAATGGGCAGAGAATCTGAATAGACATTTTTTAAAAGATTTTATTTATTTATTTGAAAGAGAGAGAGAGCTTGGGCAGCGGGAGGGGCAGAGGGAGAAGGAGGTGTAGGTTCCCTGCTAAGCAGGGAACCTAATATGGGGCTTGATCTCAGGACCCCAGGATCATGACCCAAGCCCAAGGCAGATGCTTCACGGACTGAGCCACCTTGGCACCCCTGAATAGACATTTTTCTAAAGAAGACATATAGATGACAAAGAGGTACATGAAAAGTGCTCAGCATCACTAATCATCAGGGAAATGTAAATCCATACCACGATGAGCTATCACCTCACACCTGTTAGAATGGCTGTTGTCAAGAAGACAGGAAATAACAGGTGTTGGTGAGGATGTGGAGAAAAGGAAATCCTCTCGCACTGTTGGTGGGAATGGATATTGGTGCAAACGCTATGGAAAACAATATGGAGGTTTCTCAAAAAATTAAAAAAAGAAATACCATACCATCCAGCAATTCCAGTCCTGGGTGTTTATCCAAAGAAAATGAAGACACTAACTTGAAAGATATCTGCACACCCATGTTCCTTGCAGCGCTGTTCACAATAGCCAAGATATGGGAAAAAGCTAAGTGTTCATAGGCACATGAATGGATAAAAAAAAATGTATGTATATAAATGGAATATTATTGGGGCACCTGGGTGGCTCAGTCATTAAGCGTCTGACTTCGGCTCAGGGCGTGATCCCAGGGTTCTGGGATCAAGCCTCGCATTGGGCTCCCTGCTCCACTGGGAGCCTGCTTCGCCCTCTCCCACTTCCCCTGCTTGTGTTCCCTCTCTCGCTGGCTCTCTCTCTCTCTGTGAAAGAAATAAATAAATAAAATCTTTTTTTTTTTAAAGATTTTATTTATTTATTCCACAGAGACAGCCAGCGAGAGAGGGAACACAAGCAGGGGGAGTGGGAGAGGAAGAAGCAGGCTCATAGTGGAAAAGCCTGATGTGGGGCTCGATCCCATAACGCCGGGATCACGCCCCGAGCCGAAGGCAGACGCTTAACCGCTGTGCCACCCAGGTGCCCCATAAATAAATAAAATCTTAAAAAAAAAAAAGAAAAAGGAATATTATTGAACCACAAAAAAGAATGAAATTATTGAGCCATAAAAAAGAATGCAATCTTGCCATTTGGACAACATAGATGGACTGTGAGGGTATTATGCTAATAAGTCAGGGAGAAAAAGGTAAGTACCGTATGATTTCTCTTATATATGGAATCATTAAAAAAAAAAGCTCATAGATACAGAGAACAGATTGGTGGTTCCTAGAGGCGGGGGGTGGAGGGTGGGCAAAATGGGTGAAGGAGGTCCAAAGGTACAAACCTCCAGTTATAAAATAAACAAGTCCTGGGCATGTAATGTACAGCATGGTGACTCTAGCTAATAATACTGTATTGCATATTTGAAAGTTGCGAAGAGAGTAAATCTTAAAAGTCCTCACCACAAGAAAAAAATTCCGTAACTATGTACAATGATAGAGTTAACTAGACTCGTTGTGGTGATCATTTTGCGATATACACAAATATCAAATCTTTTTTTTTTTTTAAGATTTTATTTTATTTATTTGACAGAGACAGCCAGCAAGAGAGGGAACACAAGCAGGGGGAGTGGGAGAGGAAGAAGCAGGCTCCCAGCGGAGGAGCCTGATGTGGGGCTCAATCCCAGGACCCTGGGATCATGCCCTGAGCCTAAGGCAGACGCTTAATGACTGCGCCACCCAGGCGCCCCAACAAATATCAAATTTTTATGTCGTACCTGAAACCAATATAATGTTGTATGTCAATTATTCCTCAATATAAAAAAAAAGTTAAGGTGACATTGGCACATACGTTACAGAGAGCTTCCAATATTGCAGACCCAGTACGCAAATGCTTTATTTTATCTTATTTTATTATTTTATTTTTTTATTTTATTTTTTTTAAAGATTTTATTTATTTATTTGACAGACAGCCAGCGAGAGAGAGAACACAAGCAGGGGGAGTGGGAGAGGAAGAAGCAGGCTCCCAGTGGGGAAGCCTGATGTGGGACTTAATCCCAGAACGCTGGGATCACGCCCTCAGCCGAAGGCAGACGCTTAATGACTGCGCCACCCAGGTGCCCCTTATTTTATTTTTTTTAAAGTTTTTATTTATTTATTTGTCAGAGAGAGAGAGAGCACAAGCAGGGGGAGCCACAGAGGGAGAAGCAGGCTTTCCACTGAGCAGAGAGCCCGACGCGGGGCTCGATTCCAGAACTCTGGGATCATGACCTGAGCTGAAGGCAGATGCTTAATAACTGAGCCACCCAGGCACCCGATGTGCTAATACTTTAAATCCGCGGTTGTGTTTTATCCTGACTGCAGTCCGCAAAGTAGGGCCCATTACTGACTCTGATTTCAAAATGAGGAAAGTGAAGCTCAGAGAGGTTGGTAAGATTCAGGGCTACCCTAGCCAGTAACCGCACAGCTTTGGGTTTGAATCTGGCACTGGCTTCAAAGCCTGTGTCCCTAACCATGAAACTAACTACATGGACTTTTATTATATTATTGCCTCATTCGTAAGGCTACTACTCTGGATTGAGGTCATCTTATGTGGGTGTATTATAGCTCTAGTGAAATGATTGGTATTTGTTTCCTGTCCTTGCTGCCTGTGAATATCCTGCTTCCTTCTTGGACGAATGTAGATTTGTCGGTGATATTCAAACCTAAGAACCTTTATTAACTTTATTAACTAAGAGTCAGAAAAACCGACTATTAACAATATTTATTTCCGGGAGCTGGAATTTGCAAGGTTCCCTCCCTTTCTAAGTTTTACAGTTTTATAATATTTGTGTGCTTACAACAGTCGTTGAGACACCTGGCTGGCTCAGTTGGTAGAGCATCTGATTCTTTGATCTCAGGGTCATGAGTTCCAGCCCCACGTTGGGCATGGAACCTACTTAAAAAAATAATTTTTTTTTAAAGATTTTATTTATTTATTCTACAGAGATAGAGACAGCCAGCGAGAGAGGGAACACAAGCAGGGGGAGTGGGAGAGGAAGAAGCAGGCTCCTGGCGGAGAAGCCTGATGTGGGGCTTGATCCCAGAACACCGGGATCACGCCCTGAGCCGAAGGCAGACGCTTAACGACTGCGCCATCCAGGCGCCCCTAAAAAAATTAAATTAAATAAAAATAAAAACAACGGTCCTGGGTAAAATTAGGAAAGAACAACAAATACTGTTAAGTTTGAAAAAAGAGAAAAGCTGGAGGCCTAGATGCTTGGTCTGAAGCTGTCATCAACTACCTGAGTTTCTTCATGTATAAATTAAGGGATTAGGGGCGCCTGGGTGGCTCAGTTGGTTAAGCGTCTACCTTCGACTCAGGTCATGATCCCGGGGTCCTGGGATCAAGCCCCACTTTGGGTTCCCTGCTCAGTGAGGAGTCTGCTTCTCCCTCTGCCTGCCACTCCCCCTGCTTGTGCTCTCTCACTCTCTCAAATAAATAAAACAGAATCTTTGAAAAATAAATAAATTGAGGGATGAGATAATCTTCCAGCTCATTCTATGATTCTAACCGAAAGTTCACCACCACTCAGACCGAATATAAATTCCAGCCTCCCTGGATTCTGGTGCCCGCTGTGGAATTTCCGGTCTTCCCGCTGTGCCCTGGGCAGGTTTTGTCTTGTTTGTGTCCTTCTTTTATATATTTATGTTTTTTCTTACTGGTGCATGAGTTGTACAGGAACTTGTAATGAATCATTTCAACAGCTAAGGCAGTGAGTGATCCCACCGGGTTTTGTGGAAACTCCACTTAAAATCTATGACTTTGACAATTAACTTGAATCTTTATGCCTCACTCTCTTATCACAGCTTGGATGTGTACCACTGAACCGGACTGAACAATTTTTTTTTAATTAAAAATGATAATAGCAAGGTGCCCCTGGCTGGCTCAGTCAGCAGAGCATTCGACTCTTGACCTCTGGGTTGTGAGTTCGAGCTCCACATTGGGTGTAGAGATGACTTAAAAATACAATCTTAAAAAAAAAATTGCTATCATTTATCATCTGTCTGCTTTGTGCCAGGTATTGTGCTAAGAGATTTGCACACATGATCTCATTTAATCCTCACGAAAACCCTGTGAGTGATGTTCTACGATTATCCTCACCATCATCTCCATTTTACAGATTAGAAAACTAAGTCTTAGGTTAAGTAATTCACTATTTATCTTTGGACTTAGCTGGGACTTCTGTTTATCTATTGCCACGTAGCAAACCACCACAAAATTTAGTGGCTTGAAACAAACATGGTGGTATTATGTGTCCTGATCCTATGAGTTGACTGGGCTCAGCTAGCCAGTTCTTGTCTGGGGGCAGCTAGGCTCAAGCAGGACCCTGGGACACCTGGCCTTCCCTCCCTCTCCATATAGTCTTGTATCTGCCTGTGTGGCCTCTTCGCATGTTCTTTCCACAGGGTTGGCTGGAGTTCTTACGAGGCTTCTCAAGGCTTTCAAAAAACAGACAAGCAGAACTTCTTACTGCCTGGGCTTGGAAACCTCACATTCAGCACTTTCTGTGGGTTAAAAAGAGTCACGGAGCTTGTCCATGTTCTACCAAGAGGGGTCACATGAGGGTGGGAGTGCGGGAAGCGCTGTTCATGGGGGGCGTTGTGGGGGGTTTGCCCCTGTAGGTGGTAAGCAACTCCGAGTTGGGACACTTGGCTGGTGGGAAATAAGAGACCTCTGGACCACTAAGGAAGACGAAGGAGAAATTGAGAAGTAGTAAGAATTAGAGAGGAAGCTGGCCTTACTGGCTGGCAGAGAAATACAAAAAGAAAAGAGAAGAGGGGTGCCTGGGAGGCTTAATTGGTTAAATGTCTGCCTTCCACTCAGGTCATGAACTCAGGGCTCTGGGATCAAGCCCAGAGCCCCCCCCCCCCCCCCCCCCGAGGGAGAAACAGGCTCCCGGCTGAGCAGGGAGGGGACTCCAGGCTCCGTCCCAGGACCATGGGATCATGACCTGAGGCAGAGGCAGACGCTTAACCGACTGAGCCACTCAGGTGCTCTAATAAATAAAATCCCTTAAAAAAAAAGAGAGAGAGATAACAGTCTTCCAGGGGTTTGAAATATAGTGTTAAATTTCATGTAAAAAACCTAAGGGCAAACCAGAATAACCAAATAATCTTGAAAAAGAAGAAGAAAGTCGAACTCACAGTTCTCTATTCAAACACTTTCCAGTCATCAAGACAGTGTGCTTCTGGCATAAGAATAAAGATGTAAATCAATAGGGCACGATTGAGAGTCCAGAAATAAACTTTCCCATTTGTGGTCAGCTGATTTTCCACAAGGGTTCTAAGATAAATCAGTGGGGGAAAGAACAGTCTTTTGGATCAGTGCTGCTGGGACCACTGAATAGCCACGTGCAATCGAAGGAAGTCGGATCTCTTCTTTGCCCTAAATACAAAAGTTAACTCAAAATGGATTATAGACCTAAACGTGAGACAAAATTCGTAGAAGAAAACCTATGCGTGAGCCTTCAACCTTGTCTTAGGCAAACCTTCCTTGCACAACTCCAAACACACGAACAACAACAACAAAATTGATGATTGGACTTCATCGCTTTAAAAGAGTAGGACTTTGGGTTTTGTTTTGTTTTTAGTGTTTACTCTCTGTCAGGCACTATTCTAGGTGCTTTATACATTTAAATACATTTAGTACTCAAAACAATTCTATCAGCAGGTACTATTCTTGTGCCATTTTACAGACAAGGAAAGTAAAGCATTGAGAGGTTAAGCAACTAGCCCGAGGCCATGCAGCTAGTGAGTAAAGGAAATAGGATTTGAACCCAGATAGTTGGGTTCCAGGGTCTATGCTCTCGCCACTGTGTGCACTGCTTCACCCAGTACACCTGTCCTTTGACCCAGCACTTCCATGTCTCTGAATCTTCTTTCAAAAACTCTAGCACATGTGCCCAAAGATACATCATTCAAATTATTCACCATAGCATGGTGGCGATAGGGGAAAATTGGAAATCACTTGAATGTCCATTAAAAGGCCATTGGTTGGAGTGCCTGGGGGCCTCAGTTGGTTGAGCGACCGACTCTTGGTTTCTGCTCAGGTCGTGATCTCAGGGTCGTGGATGGAGCCCTGAGTCGGGGAGTCTGCTTAGGATTCTCTCTCTCCCTCTTCCTCTGCCCCTCCCCCTGCACTCTCTCTCTCTCTCAAATAAATAAATAAATCTTTAAATAAATGGCCATTGGTTAAATAAACCATATGTGGTTTGTTTATACAATGAAATAGAGTTAAAAACCTTGAGTTTGATCTCTGTTCTGATGTAGGAAGCTATTTATGACAAAACTACCTTGTAAAACTATCTTTCTGTGTGTCCTGCTTCCGCAAAACAAAATGAGATTCGTCATCTGTGCACAAGCATGTTATACCCCAACCTGTCATCTGTGTGCAAGTGTCATCAACCTCTAGGAAATGAGATTAAGGAGAATGGAAGGAAGACTTTAACTTCTTTATATATTTGCATGTTCTTTTAATTCTGATCAAAAACATATCTGCCTTTGATAATTAAAGAAATTTAGTTCTTTTTTAAAAAGCAAAGAATCTGAAAGGCTAGTCATGAATCTTCCAGCAAGAAAAGTTGTGAGGGTGCCTGGGTGGCTCAGTTGGTTAAGCGTCCGACTCTTGGTTTCAGCTCAGGTTGTGGTCTCAGGGTTGTGAGATTGAGCCCCATGTCCACACTCAGCAATGAGTCGGCTTGAGTTTCTCTCTCTCCCTCTCCCCCTGGCCCTCCCTTGCTCCCTCTTAAAACAAAACAAAACAAAAAAAGAGTTGTGAACAGACCTCTATCCAGTGGATCTCAGGGCTTCACCTCTTCCCAGATTGCCTCAGACCCCCAAGACCTTTCATTCCTGTCCCATTGACCTTCCCACAGCTCCCAAGTGACCTTTCTCACCACACCCTCTCTCACTGGGATACCTTTCCGCACTGAGTCATCTGGTTGCCTCCTTTGCAACCCCCAGGGCTAAGTTCAGGAGTCACTTCCTCTGAGAAGCCCTCCCCAACCCCCCGGGGTCAGGATGAAGCCCCTGGGCTCTCCCGCAGACCTCTATACTTACCACTTTCACACAGTTACTCTGAATGGTGATTCGATTTTTTCCCCTTGGTTTCTACAATAGAACCTGCAGGATCAGGGGCTGTGTTTTCCATTTGTGTTTCTACTGTGCCTTGAAAGATGGAATGAATGAGTGAATGAATGGATGAATGAATGAATCTTTACAAGGGATAAAATATTAACCCCTTCCCACTCCTACTGTATCATCACTGGAAAGTGAATATAGTTAGGTCCATATGTGAGCCCGTTTGTTCTATTTCATCTCAACCTGCGTGTGTGTGTGTGTGTGTGTGTGTGTGTGTGTGTGTGTGTGTAAATACATATATAAAATTTAGGGCCCCAGCTTCATGCACGAGCTCAAAAGGGTCCTATGTTTACTCAAACAAAGCTGTAATCCTCATCCTTACACTTTCTGAAGAACACTTGATAAGATTTCTTTTTTAGTCACATTCTGTGTATTTGAAAAGGGAAGTAAAATCGGGGCCTAAGCTGTGTTTGGGTTTTTCTTTTTTCCCCCTTTTTTGTTTGTTCTTGCTGTTTCTCAGTGAGAACCTCTGCCTACCCTGAGCTTCTGGATTGTTTTACGCTTTTTCCTTTGGAGGGTAAAGCGTTCGCGAATCACACACGGGATGCGGACTCGCTTTTGGAAATCATTTTTATTCACAGGAAGCAACAAAGGAGGAGCAGTCTGGGAAAGAATTAGGAGCAGGTGTAGAATCCAAAGCAGAAGTGTGGGCTTCCACAGATTTCTTTCAGGAGGATGTAGGTTCCCCAGGCAGCTGGGTAGCGGGGAAATTCAGGTAGTGATCATAGAGCAGCTACTCTGGCAACTCCGAACCCCGAGGGCAATGGCTTCCGTGCCTCAGCATCTTTGTGTGCAAACTGAGTCCTGCCGGAAGTCATCCTATTGAGTCCTTCCTGCCAGACACAGCGCTTCATGCTTGCCTACCCTCATTTATTCATTCAAATATTTATTGAGCACCTACGATGTGCGGGCACTCTTCTAGGCCCTGGAGAGGATGTAACCGTGAACAGAATCCCTCTGCTTGGGGAGCTTACGTTTCGTGGGATCCGCCCACCAACCTCTCGAAATCCACATCATTGTTCCTCCTGTTTGACATATGAGGAACTGGAAGCTGATTGTTGAAATAAAATCCGCCCCCAGATCACACACCCAATAGGTGGGCTAGTTGGAATTCAAATTTAGGTTCGTAGGACCTTCCAGAGCCCATACTTTTCATCGCCGGGCTGTGTGGAGCCTCTGCAAAAGGAAATTAAAAAAACAGCCGATAGGAGTGTTTCGAGGCCCAAAGAACTAAAAGCTGGTAAGGTCATCTGGTGCAGAGAGTACCCTGGAAATTTGAGAAAGTGTAAACAAAAGAGCCAAGAATGGTTTGAGAACAGACCTAAGGTTGGCGTGGACTCCTCCCCCCTAATACAGGGCAGAGGCAGCCTCTCATTTCATAGAATCATCTAGTTTTAAGGGCCCCAGGTACATGTGTGGGAAATTCACGCGCGTCAAGGACATTACCCTTTCCACCCTTTGGTGTTTGTACAGAAGCCTGAAACAGGAGGAATATACCGATGTTTGCCGTGAACAGGTCTAGAAACTATATTCACTGAGAGGGTGAGAGTGCTAACCTTTCTGTTTGCCCTACCCCCAAATACTTTGCTGTCACACAGGAATTGACTAAGGACCCTCCAGGGAAAAAGGATACTAGCACAGTGCCCAGCACAGAATATGCCTTCAGTACCTACTTGGAGAATGAATGAATAAATAACCTCAACTCATAGTCACATAACAAGCGGTCGAAAGCAATCCCACTAGAGTCAGCGCTTCCCAAAGGCCAACGGGATTTTTTCCAAGCACTCAGCTCCCACTGGAAAACTCCGGGGCAGGTAAACACAGCCCCCAGCACCTTCTTTGAAAATGCAAAGACTTGCAGAAAAATGTGGAGCTCTGAGAAGGTCGGAGCAGATTGTTTTGCTACTGTTCTTCTTGGGCTACTGAGATATCAGAACCGCACCCGAGGGGTCCTGAGAAGATGACAGTCATGAAGGTCAAGACATCTCCTCGACAGAGCCTCACTCAGCCTGAAATAAAGCTATTGACTTACTCTGGTGTCTGCTTTCTAAAACAAGTAACGACTTAAGGTCCGAGGATAGGAAATACTGCTAAGTCATTAAGTTCACCGACTCCCCCAGAGAGAGAACATGACAAGTTTACCCACTGATGCCTATTTACTCAGCCGCTTAAAAGTACACGGTAGCCGAGCTCTTCCCATCACCCCACCCAATACACACAAGCCCCACTTCATGCACGTCTTGTCCCGTCATTGTAATCGGGTCATAGCAAGGCAACTGACTCACTTCTCAGCTGGAACCGTCCAAAAAGGCATAGTAACCTGCATTCCGTTTCCAGACAGAGTGAGGAGGACAGAGCTGAGAAAGGGCGGCATTTTCAAAGCCTCTGGCCCCTTCGCACGAACTGTTTCTAAGTCGTCAGTCTGTCCTGCCTGGTTTTGTCTGTCTGCCTGTTTCAGTGCCATTCCACACACTTGGAGAGCCTACTGCACGTCGGATCGGCTCTGGAAGCTGTTTGCCACGCTGACACAACTCTTGCGACAGAGGTTTGAAATTGGCATCTCTTCCGGCCTCTGGGTCTTGGAGCGTCCTGGACTCTTAGGTCTCAAACTGCAGATTTTGAGCTTGGTGTAGAATTTGGGAAACGAGGGACTCGAAAAATAATACACCAGGGGGTCCAGCATGCTGTTCATGTACGTGAAGCTGAGGGTGACGTGGAGGGCTACGTGGACGGAGGGGTCACAGGCGCTCGAGGGCACCGTCCAGAGGAAGTAGAGTCTGGCCGACACGCTGGGCAGGTAGCACGTGATGAACACAATGGCCACCACCACGATGAACCGGGTAGCCTTCTTCATCCGAGTCTGCCTGGCCAGCTGCCGCCTCTGCTTCAGGCTCCAAACGATCCTGAAGGAGCAAAACAGGATGATGCCGAGGGGCAGGAAGAACTCCAGCTGGAACATGATGTCGTGCCAGCCGTTGGCCGACTCCATGATGAAGCTCTCGCAAGATACGGTCTTCTCATGCACACACAGATGGCTCTCCATCAAAAGATAGAGAGTCCCCAGGATGACCATGGTCCAAAGGGCGCAGGCGATGCCGGCCGCAGTCCGGTTGGAGATGGTGTTCACCATGTGGTGGGGGTGCACCACTTTGAAGTACCTGTCCACGGCCACCACGGTGAGGAAGATGATGCTGCCCGCCCTGTTCATGGCCAGCATGAAGAGGGCCACCCGACAGGGAATGTCCTTGAAGGCCCATTGCCTGTGTCTCCAGTAGTAGTCCGTCCAGAAGGGCAGGCAGATCATGAGAAGGAAGTCGGCCACGGCCAGGTTGAAAAGGTAAATAGTGCTCGGCTTCCAGGTCTTCATGTGAAAGCAGAAACCACACAGGGCGATGCCGTTGCCCAGCGCGCCAAGCACGAAGGCCAGGATCAGCAGTGGGGGCATCACCTGAGAGATGGGGTCCCCCTCGATGAGGCAGCACGACCCGTTGTCCATGGTGGACAGAGGACCGGTGTCCGTGGCCCCGGGAGTCCCCACAAAGACACAGATGCCCCTCTGAACGCTACCCACTCACCCGGCCGCTGGTTTTCTGGCTTCCTCACGCCGGGATGCGGGTCCCGACTGCCCGGGGGGGTGCACGCAGCCAGCGCTGCGAGAGCAGGGGCTTCAGCCGGGAGATGAGAGGCTCAGGGAGGTCCTCTCGGCAGGCCGGCCCACGCTACCTGTCTCCCCCGCAGGGCAAGCACGGGGCACGGCCGGGCTTTGACACGCAAGTGGTCATTTCTGGGGAGCGGCAGGCAGGTCCAGTGAGAGTCGTGCCCTAGAGCAGTGGCCGCGGCCAGCCCCAGAACGGTTTTTCTTTCCAGCCTCAGTCTTGCTCTTCAGACTCCTGTGCTGGGGAGCGTGCAAAGCTGCCCAGAAGGCACGAAAAAAGCTTGTTTGTCCTCCCTCCCGGTGGAGAAATACAAACATTTCCTGGAGCCGTTCTGGGCCTCTGCCTTTGCTTTCCTCCCCTAACCTTTTGCCTGACTGCCCCGTCCTCTCCCCATCCCATGGGGCTCTTCCAGGCGGTGCCAGAGGGGGAGGCTTTGCTCCACAGCTCCTCAGAGCCATTTCCTCTGCCCGCACCCAAAAATATAGCAGTCAAAACTCAGAAGGGTCTGTGGAGGAGAAAACCTCTAAAAACAGCACTTGTCGGGTGTTAGAAAAATTCTGTGAAGCGCGTCTTCTTTCCTTCCCTCCATTCACACCTCCTGCCCTTTGCATCCTTCCCTGGGCCCAAATGACCGGTTGCACAACTGGCAAGACCATGCAACGGATCTGAAGTCACCTCTCATGTGTCTGTCTCCATGCAGCTGCGTCTTGGGGAGCCAGTTCCTCTCTCTGCTGTTTGCAAAAGAGGATTTGGCTCTGCGTTTCCCACTGGCCGTTCAAAAAAGCCAAATACCCAATGATAGATACGCTTTTAATTTGAACTACGTGCTGAGTCCGCTGGTGGGGCAAGTGAGGGCTGGGCAGTTGGTCAAGGAGTCTATCTCCAAAATAATCACAGGTAAAATTAGACTGCACCCAAGAGCAGAGTCTTTGCTAAAATTTCTTATCCTTTGGCTTTAGAGGTGATCTATCTGCCCTGTGCCTTTCAGCTCCCAACTTAGGAAAGGGGTGCAGGGGCAGGAAATGCCTTGAGAAAATGCATACACTCCTTCCAGATGCTGATTTTTTTTTTTAAGATTTCATTTATTTATTTGACCAGAGAGAGAGCACAAGCAGGGGGAGCAGCAGAGGGAGAGGGAGAAGCAGGCTTCCTGCTGAGCAAGGAGCTGGTTGAGGGACTTGATCCCAGGACCCCCAGATCATGACTTGAGCTGAAGGCAGCTGCTTAACCAACTGAGCCACCGAGGTGCCCCTTTTCAGATGCTGATTAAAGCAAAGGTCTTCCCACTGAATCCCAGACTCCAAATCAGCCCAGCGACATTCCCCTACCCCACATTGTCTGCTGCCACCTCCCACCTGTGGAAACTATTGAGAGAGTTTCCGGACTGGTTTCCTTTCCTCTAATCTATTCCCTGTAATTCCTCTTCCACACCACCATGGGATTTTTCTAAAGCACAGACGGGATCATATCCTTTTTTAAAAAGCCTTCATTCGCTCCCTTCCAGCTGCCATGGTGATCCCTATATGGCCTGTGAGCCATACTGGGTTCTAAAGCCAGATGGATTTGGGCCACATGTTTTAAAAACTTGGGACTGTCCTATAAAAACCTGGATTTCCAGACTCTCTTGGAAAACTGGAAGATCTGGCTGCTCTGGGCCAACAATCCCACGTAGTAACAATCAGCCGGAGCTGAGAGTAGCTGCTCCCCTGAGACAGGGTAAACATTCTCCATTTTGCCCCAGTCCCCACCACTCCCTATTACCTGGCCAGCTTCACTCAGTTACGTGCCTGGTCTCTGTGGGATTTTAAGTTTGCCACTTCCGCTCTAGGCTAAAGGTCACATTCCTCAGATTGGTGTACAAGGCCCTTCATAGATGGTTCCCCAACTACCTTTCCAATGTCATCCTGCTACTTTTTCTCCTCACATTTTACTTGTTAGTCTCATAACTTCTAATAAATAAGTGTGTCCCTTAAACATGTCCATTTAGCTTCCCCACTAATCCAAGAGGTCCTTGGGAGACAAAGTCCATGTTCTTGGTGAATACCTTAATATGGTCAGGCTGGATTTTTCAACAAATGGAAAAGATTCTTCATTCTGTGTGAACACACACTGTTGAGATTCTTGTAAACAGGAGTGCTTCCCTTTTCTCAAATGACTGACATGTGCCTTCTTTTTCCACGTTCTTGCCAAATCACCTTCTCTTTCTCTTTGACTGCAGAATTCTCTGGAAGGCAGAGGATTACAGAAGAAAGGTTTTCATTTCCCTGAAAATCTGCTGCTGATAATAGGGGAGGCTGTGCATGTGTGGGGCAAGAGATATATGGGAACTCTCTGTACCTTCCCCTCAATTTTGCTGTGAACCTAAAACCTCTCTAAAAAAAGAAATAGTCTGGGGTGCTTGGGTGGCTCAGTGGGTTAGGCATCTGTCTTTGGTTTAGGTCATGGTCCCAGGGTCCTGGGATCGAGTCCCACATTGGGCTCCCTGCTCAGTGGGGATCCTGCTTCTCCCTCTGCTGCTCCCCCTGCTTGTGCTCTCTCTCACTCTGTCAAATAAACAAATAAAATCTTAAAAATATAAAATAAAGAAGTAGTCTTAAAAAATTCAAACCAAATTTTATTACTGATCTTATTTTTACTCCTAGCTACTGATCACAGTGCCTGATGCCAATTGAGGCTTTACTGATTTAAGAATGACTATTCAATGAACCTGTAAGGTGTTTTTGCTAGATGCTTTAGGATCCCTCAAATGAGGACGATATTACTCGCTGTCTGGAGCTGAGTGTTTAGTAGGGAAAATAAGCCAACTACATAAATAACAATTTTTAAAAGCACATTGAATAAGCAGATTGAGGTGGTATTTTTCAAAATGTAGCAGACACACCACAGACGGTATGTGAGGTTGTGGACGGTACAGTGTAATATACATCTATATTTTGACTCTGTAGCTACAACTTTACTTTAAAATGTGTTTGGAAAAAAAAAAATACAACTGGCCACCAGAGTTTTGTGAATGAGGGGAATGAGGGAGGGCTGTTAGAATTTGTAGGGGCAGAAATGGAAGGAACAAACATTCCAAACAAAATGAAGCGTGTGGACGAAGTAAGAAGAGAGGCATTTGAGGAGTTTGGAATCTGGAGTCCACGTCACAAAACCATGAGGAATAAAACAGGCCAGTCGAGTGGAGCTGTTTTACAAGGGACTTTGAACTCAGTGGGAGCGGGGAGCCATTTTGGAGTGAGCGGCATCATGAA
This sequence comes from Ursus maritimus, assembly GCF_017311325.1. Classification (NCBI taxonomy): domain Eukaryota; kingdom Metazoa; phylum Chordata; class Mammalia; order Carnivora; family Ursidae; genus Ursus; species Ursus maritimus. Next base: position 23,503,077 of record NW_024425897.1, read on the forward strand.
GGATCAGAAGAATAGTTGGAAAAGAGAGAAAGGGGAGCAACAGGTTTTTGTCTCTGGAGCCACAGAGCTGCCCACGGTTGCCCTCAGGAATCCTGCAGGCTCGAAGCCCATGTGTTCCCTCTCGTGTGGTCTGTGGTGAGCCACAGAGCGGGTAGTATTGAGGAACGAGGGCTTCCAGATCACTGAAGCCCATTCCCTTAAGTACCAACAACTGAAAAAAAAAAGGTTTCTCATCCTCTTCCTCACATTCCACACCAAAGGGAACTGTTAGCACCATCCACGTAGCACAAGCCCTAAGCTTGGTTCCCCCTGCGTCCTCACGCAATCTGTCACCCATATGCCCTAAATCTCTCTCCACCCACATTGTTACCCCTTGAGCTGGTCCAAGATTCTGGAGGAATGGGACTGTCTCCTGATGGGTCCTCCTGCCTCCCATCTGGCTCCTCCTCCAATCCATTGTCCAAAACTCAACTCTGATGATACTACTCACCTGGTTGAGGCTCCAGAGGCTCCCCTGTTGTCCTTAGTGGGGAATTCAAGATGGCAGATAAGGCACGGGGGGAACTGGCCTGGACACCTCCCACAGCAGCCGGACTGTGTTTAGAATCCAAAGGCTGTCTTATAGGGACTTCTGGGGATATCCTTCCTTCCCCGCTAATCCTGGATAACTCCTCTTCTGTCAGCCTCACCTAGACCAGCATCTTCCAATAGAACTTTCTACAGTGATGGAAATGCTCTGTAATATACATGTAGCTACTGAGCCCTTGAAACGGGGCTGGCGGAACCTGATTTTTCAATATAATTTGATTAATTAACGTTTAAAAGCCATATGTGTTTTGTGGCTAGCCCACTTCCTACAACTGCCAAGCCTTCTGTGAATCTCCCTCTCTAGTCTGGGTTAGGCCCTCTTCTTGGCCCCACTTCTGGCACCCATACACTTACCACACACTATTATTGTTATTTAAAGATTTATTTCTTCATTTGGGAGACCTGATCCAAAATCAAGAATAGGACGCCCAACCAACTGAGACCCCCAGGTGCCCCTTACCGCATATTCTTGTAATGGTTTACCTGTGTGTTTTTCCCTCCACCTCTGTCCCTATAAAGACGAACACTGGACCTGATTCAGCTTTGCATGCCCAGAACGCAGCCCAGTGCCTGACCCAAAGGAGACACTCAGTAAGTACGTCTTGAATAAATGAATGACCCAGTGAACAAATGATGGCAGACCTCTGCAGTTGACTTATTCTCCCGGCTGTGAAGAGACACCACTGAACAGGAAAGGCGGGTTGAAAAATCAGAACACACCTGCCAGACAGAGGTGGCGTGAGCCTGGGGCTCCTGGGCCCTGCGTGCCACCTCCTCCAGTGTTTTCTGAGATGACATCTCACTTTATACATGACAGGGGCAGGAAGTGGACAGTCTTGCGGGGGCGCCTGGCATGCGTCGGGTGGAAGAACTGTCCGTGTGGTGGGGTGTTGGGAAGACATCCTCCCCCTGTGTGTGTCTCCCTTACTCCCGTGCTCCTGCCATGCTCCGCATACCTGTGACGCGGGATGTGTGCGATTTTGTTTCCACGTCAAGCAAGGCTCTGTGGCCCCAGCGGGGTGTCCCACAGTTCAACTCAGCTCGGACACTAACTGGAGTTAGTGCTGACCCCACAGCTTATAGGCTCCGTCTCATGGAACTGCCCCCCCCCCCAGACGCCAACTGCAAGTGGTAAGTTCCTGAGTTACCCACAATTTCTTTTCGACTTGGCTACAATTTGAGGTTCCCATGACCCGTCTCTTTGGATTTGATCATATGCTAAAGCAGCTGATAGAACCCAGTGTATGAAGCAATAAAGGATGTGATAAAGGATACAGATGAATGCCCAGAAGAAGGGGTACATAGGGCGAGGTCTGGAAGGGTCCCAAGGGCAGGAACTTCTGTCTTCATGGAGTTGGGGTGTGTCACCCTCCTGGTTCATGGAGGTTCAGCAGCCGAGAAGCCCCCAAACCCCATTCCACTGGGATTTTTATGGAAGCTTCATCATATAGACGGGATGGATTATCAACTCCATTTCCAGCCCCTCTTCCCTCTCTGGAGGATGGGGGATGGGGTTGAAAATTCCAAGCTTTTAATCATAGCTTGGTCTTTCTGGGGACCAGCCTCCATCTAGGAGCTCTCCAAGAATCGCCTCATTAGAACAAAAGACACTCCAGGAAATTCGAAGGGATTTAGGAGCTCAGTGTCAGATGCTCCCATTACTCAGGAAATTCCAAGAGATTTAGAAGCTTTGTGTCAGGAAACAAGGCCAGAGAGCAATATCCGTATTTCTTATTATTTCACAGGTAGAAATCCAAGAGCTCTGCTTCCCCAACATGCCTTTCCTAGCTCGGGCCCTTAGTATGTGACTGCACCAGCTTCCTAGGGCCGCTCTAACTTATTATCATCAGGTGGGGGGCTTAAAACAGCAGAGCTGTATTCTCTCCCAGTTCTGGAGACTAGAAGTCTGAAATGCAGGTGTCAGCAGGGCTCTGCTCCCACCAAAGACTCTAGGAAAGAGCTTGTATCTTGCGTCTTCCAGCTTCTGGTGGCTGTCCACACTCCTCGGCCTGTGACCGCATCACCCCAACCTCGGCCTCCAGGGTCACATGGCCTTCTCTGCTTGCCTCTTATAAGGACAATTGTCATTGGATTTAGGGCCCAGATAATCCAAAATTATCTCATCTCAGGATCATTAACTTAATTACATCTGCATAACCCTTTTTCCAAATAAAGTCCTATTCACAGTTTTCAGGGGCAAGGATGTAGACGTATCTTTTGTGGGGGTGGCGACCATTGAACCCACAACCACAGCCCACTGCCGCCCAACCCACGGCAACCCACTGACCTTTCCAGCGTCAATGTCCGCGTCCTTGAATCCCTTTCTCTACCCAACTATTTCAAAACGTCCTTTCTGGAAGGGAGGAGGAGTTACTGACCGGATTTAAGGACTGAGTGATTTACCATATGTTTTGTTTGTGTTGCTCCGTAGGGCTGCAACCCGGGAGAAAGCTGGGGGCCCAACAGTGAAGCAGAGAGACATGGATCGCTTCACCGCATGATGGATGGGGAGGGGTTACCTTGATCTGACACAAACTCTAACAGGAACTTCCTGGCCATTTCAGAATGAGTCTTAAAAATTGCAGACAACGGTTTTTGTCTACATATAAAGTGTAAGAGAAATTAAAGAGAGAGGGAGAAACTATAGATTCAAAGAGCTTTTTTAAAAAAAAATTTTTTTTTATTTGACAGAGAGAGACAGTGAGAGGGGGAACACAAGCAGGGGGAGTGGGAGAGGGAGCCCACTGAACAGGGAGCCTGACGCAGGGCTCGATTCCAGGACCCTGGGATCATGACCTGAGCCAAAGGCAGACGCTTAATGACTGAGCCACCCAGGTGTACCTCAAAGAGCTTTAAGAGACATATTAACCAACTGTTTGTAATCTGGCTCAACTCCAACCGTTAAAAAGTATGAGACATTTGGGGAAATCTGAATACTGACCGGCTAATTAAGGAATGATTGCTAAATTATTGTCAATATGATAATAGGATTTTGGTTATGTTTAAACAAATAGCTCCTCATCTGTTAGAAATACTGAAATATGTGTAGACAAAATTATATGATATTTAGAATGTGATTCAAAGGAGTCCAACAGGAGAGGGGCAGAAATAAGAAAGGAGAGGTTATGAGTTTTTGGTTGTCGCAGCTGGATTGTGGGGACAGGGACATTCATTGCCTGTTCTCCCTGCTCATATGTATTTTCCATAATAAGAGGTAAAAAAAAAAAATTGAAAGCAACTTAAATCTTTATCAGTGGCAAATAAGATAAATTATGGTGACTTCATTCAATGAAGTACAGTGTACTTACTTTTTTTTTTAAAGATTTTATTTATTTAGGGGCGCCTGGGTGGCTCAGTCGGTTAAGCGTCTGCCTTCAGCCCAGGTCATGATCCCGGATCATCTTTTTTTAAAAAAAAAGATTTTATTTATTTATTTGAGAGAGAGTGAGGGAGAGAGAGCACAAGCTGTGGGGGGAGGGGCAGAGGGAGAAGCAGATTCCCCACTGAGCAGGGTGCCCAATTCGGGGCTTGACCCCAGAATCCTGGGATCACGACCTGAGCTGAAGGCAGACGCTTAACCGACTGACTGAGCCATCCAGGTGCCCTATACTGTGTGCTTACTTAAAACAAACAAACAAAAAAAAACAGTTGTGTTCATTTGTATAACAATCCCTTGGGCCAGGCCCTCTTCTAAGCATCTCTGCTATCCCACAGAGAATGAGACTGAAAAGATGTCCAAGACAGATTGTTAAGTGTAAAACAAAAACAAAACACCAAAAACGCCCCTGAATTTGTGTAGCATAATACCATTTCTGGAGTTAAAAAATCATAGATAGGCCCTTGTATATGGCTGAAAGGAATGTAAGATAGTTCGGCTGCTGTGAAAAACAATTTAGGGTTTCCTCAAAAAGTTAAACGTAGGGGAAAAAAAAAGTTAAACATAGGGCTACCATATGACCCAGCAATTCCACTCTTACCTATATACTCCAAAGACCTGAAACAGGACCCAGACAAACACTTGTTCATGAATGCTCATAGCAGCACTAACCGCAATAGCCAAAAGGTGGAGTGATGGTTTCTTTCATATGTCAACATGGCTCTACCCACATATTTGGTCAAATATTTAAGATATTCCTCTAAGGGCGTCTCTTGGATGAGATTAACATTTAAATTGGTGAATTAAAATTTTTTTAATTTATTTATCCATTTAGAGAGAGAGCGAGAGAGCGTGTGTGCCCTTGTGTGCACAAGCAGGAGGAGGGGCAGAGGGAGAGGGGGAGGGAGAGAATCTCAAGCAGACTCCCCATTAAGTGCGGAGCCCAATGTGGCACTCGATCTCTCGATCTCAGGACTCTGAAGATCATGACCTGAGCCCAAACCAAGAGTCAGATGCTCAACCAACAGTGCCACCCAGGTGCCCCTAAATTGGTGAACTTTTAAAGCAGACTGCCCTCTATGATGTGGGTGGGCCTCATCCAATCAGTTGAAAGCTCTACTAGAACAAAGTGGGAGCTCCCCAAGCAGGAAGGAATTCTGCCAGCAGATGGCCTTCAGACTTGACTGCAACATCAGCTCTTCTCTGGGTCTCCAACCAGCCAGGCTCTCCTGAAGTTTTGAACTTGCCAGTCTTCACAATTGCATAAGCCAATTCCTTAAAATAAATCTCTCTCCAAATATACACACATCCTCTTTGTTCTGTTTCTCTGAAGTAGCATGACTAATGCAGGTGGAAACAAACCAAATGTTCATCGACAGATGGGTGGGTAAACAAACTGTGGTAAATGCATACACGGGAAGATCATCCACCATAAAAAGGGATGAGGTACTGATTCATGCTACAAAGTATGTGTGCCTCAGAAACATTTAAGTACAGCAAGCCAGACACAAAAGTAACATATTGTACGGTTCCATTCATATGAAACATCCAGATTAGATAAATCATAGAGACAGAAAGTAGATTAGTGTTTACCAGGGACTGAATATGGGGAGCGACTGATTAATGGGTACAGAGGATTTTGGGGGTGTGTCGGTGATGAAAGTGTTTTGGAACTAGAGAGAGGTGATGTTTGCACAACAATGTACTAAATGCCACTGAATTGTACACTTCGAATGGTTAATTTTATGTGAATTGCAACCCAAAAAATGTGTATATACAATTTAAAAATCTGGAATGATACATACTTCAGAGTTAGACCGCTGGGGTTTAAAGTTAATTCTCTCATTTTTTGGTTGTGAGATCTTACAAGGTACTTCATTCTCTAAGGCTCAATTTCCTCACGTGCAAAATGGCAACAATGTTACCCACATCATTTTTTTAAATAATAGTATTTTTTTATTACATTATGTTAGTCACCATACAGTACATCCCTGGTTTTTGATGTAAAGTTCCATGATTCATTAGTTGCGTGTAACACCCAGTGCTCCATGCAATACGTGCCCTCCTTAATACCCGTCAACGGCCTATCCCATTCCCCCACCCCCTTCCCTCTGAAGCCCTCAGTTTGTTTCTCATAGTCCATAGTCTCTCATGTTTCATTCCCCCTTCTGGTTACCCCCCCTTTCTTTATCCCTTTCTTCTCCTACCGATCTTCCTAGTTCTTATGTTCCATAGATGAGAGAAACCATACGATAATTGTCTTTCTCTGCTTCTTTCACTTAACATTATCTCCTCCAGTGCCGTCCATGTTGTAGCAAATGTTGAGAACTCGTTCTTTCTGATAGCTGAGTAATATTCCATTGTATATATGGACCACATCTTCTTAATCCAGTCATCTGTTGAAGGGCATCTCGGCTCCTTCCACGATTTAGCTATTGTGGACAATACTGCTATGAACATCACCCACATCATTCTAATATGAAGGCAAAATGAGTTAATCTAGGTCCCATGCTTAGAACAGGGCATAACACAGGGTGGATGCTACATATGGTTTAACTAATATCTTTATTATTTTTATCAACATATGCACCAAACTCTTTTTTTGAAGATTTTATTTTAAGTAATCTCTATACTCAATGTGGGACTCGGACTTACAGCTCTGAGATCGAGTCCCATGCTCTACCCACTGAGCCAGCCAGGTGCCCCCTGTACCAAACTGTTCATAGCACTCTGGAGAGGGGGAAACTTTCATTTTTTACTGTACAGACTTCTGTATTGTTTAATCTTTTCTTTTTAGAGAGAGAGAGCGAGCGAGCATACACATGTGATCAGGGCGGAGAGGGGCTGAGGGAGAAGGAGAGAGAATCTCAAGCAAGCTCCACGCCCAGCCCAGAGCCCGTCATGGGGCTCCGGCCTCACAACACTGAGATCATGACCGGAGCTGAAATCACGAGTCAGATGCTTAGGTGACTGAGCCACCCAAGTGCTCCAGTGATAGTTTTATAACAAACGAGAGATATATGTAAACGTATTGCAACACGACTCAGACTGTCAAGGAGCCTCGAGCCCCTTACGTGAGGGAGTGGGAGGGTCTTTGGTTAGAGTAAGCGAAGACAGGTTTCACTGCAAACTTAAAGCTCTGCCCATCACGATAAAATTGTATCATCTTTGTAAATTAGTCTTCCTCTATGTTGAATATTTATGGGCCTCTTGTGGCAGAACTGGTTATGTCCCTGTCAGTCCTGCATTGCAGGAAGAGCAAATGACCTTATTAAACATCGGCTTTTTGGAGAAGCAGAACAGGTTGGTCTCCATTGGCCTCTGCCATGACTGCTCCTTGCCTGTTATCCCAGTCCTCTGCCCTTTCTCCCTTTGAGCAGGGCTTCTGGGACCAAGAGCTCATATGATGGGGTTCTTAGATGCTGTTTTTGCTTTTTCAGCATCCATGTGCCCTCCTTTGGCATCAACACCCTGATTTCCTTTGGTGACCCATCCATCCCTGAGGTTTGACCGTCTCTGATGTTTGGGAGGATTTGATCCCACCCTTTGGCTTGGGGAATGGGCATGTGCCCATTCATCCCCACTCCACAGGTGGGTGGCTCCGGGTGGGCACAGGACTTGAAAGGCTAAGGATTCAGTGTCTTAGCCCATTTGGGTACTGTAGCAAAATACCATAGACCAGGTGGCTTATGAACAACAGCAACTTATTTCTCACAGTTCTGAAGGCTGAGAAGTCCCAAGGTCAAGTTGCTAGCAGGTTCACTGTCCAGTGAGAGTTTATTTCCTGGTTCATTGATGGCTGTCTTCACTTTATGTCCTCACATGGCAGAAGGTGGACGGGAACTCTCTGGGGTCTCTTTTATAAGAGCACTAATCCATCATAAGGGCTCCACCATCATGACCCAATCACCTCCCAAAGGCCCTGCCTCCTACTACCATCATATGTTAGGATTTCAACATAAGAATTTTTGGAGGACATGAACAATCAGTCTATGGCAGGTACTAACCCGAGTTGTTGCTGTAACTGTTGGAAAAGATCATCTCTCTTTCTTCGGGGATCGCTAAACTGGCAAAAACTAACCTAAGTATTTAGGGAATGTGAAGAAAGCATAGGGAAGGAGCCAAGAGACGAAAAGAGAGAGTTTCCTCAAAATAAATAAATAAATAAATAACCAAATGTTTAAATTTGAAATAATTTCAAACGTACATAAAAGTTGCAAGTCCAGTACAAAGTAGGTCCCATACATTTACCCAGAATTACCAAGCATAAACACTTTTCACATTTGCTTTATTGTTCTCTGAGAGAGATAGATGCTTTTTTTTTTTTTAAGATTTATTTATTTTAGAGAGAAAGGGACAGGGGAGGGGCAGAGGGAGAGGGAGAAAGAGTCTTAAGCAGACTCCTCGCTGAGCAGGGAGCCTGACACGGACACAGGGCTTGATCTCAAGACCCTGAGATCATGACCTGAGCTGAAACAAAGAGACGCTTAACTGACTGTGCCACCCAGGCGCCCTGAGATGGATTCTTGAGTATGTTGTTTTATCTCTAGGATCCAGCCATGCCTGAAACTGGAATTGGCACATCAAAGATCTAATTGCTCTTGAGAGAACAGTTCTTGAAGGATATCCCTCCTTCAAGAGAGAAGGCTGAAAAGTAAAAACTCTCTTTTCAGGGAAAAAAAAGAATTTTTTTCCATTTAGACCAGGGCTAACAGATGAAGGATTTATTAGTTTTAAAGGTAGCTCATATGGCTTGGGAATAAACTGAGCCCAATTCACTAAGCAGTACTCTTCCATGGGCATCTCGATCCACTGGTACGTTGAATTCAGTTGTATGTATGGTACACGTCTGGTAATTTATTGCTAATAGGTATGAAAGTATTAGAGTTTGAAATTTTATTTATTTAAACAAATGAGACAGATTGAAAGCTAAGCCTGTGATTTTTCTCTTTGGGCCAGTCCTTGTTCTTTCTTTTCCCTTTTAAAAATTTTATTTATTAATTACACACAGAGAAAGAGAGAGAGAGCACAAGCAGGGTGGGTGGCAGAGGGCGTGAGAGAAGCAGACTCCCCGCTGAGCAGGGAGCCAAGGACCTGAGATCATGACCTGAGCTGAAGGCAGATGCTTAACCAGCTGAGCCACGCAGGCGCCCCTGGGCCAGCCCCTGTTCGAAGAACTCTAAAATGCCTTCATGAGTAGGAGAGAAAAAAACAAGTGACAGTCTATTGAATCTGCCATCGTTCATAGGAACCTATCTTACACATGAATTGTAAGTAATTGTGAAAGTTACAATTTATTACCTTTTAAGAAAGTGCGATTTAGGGGCGCCTGGGTGGCTCAGTTGTTAAGCACCTGCCTTCAGCTCGGGGCGTGATCCCGGCGTTCTGGGATCGAGCTCCAGATCGGGCTCCTCCGCTGGGAGCCTGCTTCTTCCTCTCCCACTCCCCCCGCTTGTGTTCCCTTTCTCGCTGGCTGTCTCTCTGTCAAATAAATAAATAAAAAATCTTAAAAAAAAAAGTGTTATTTATTTAAGTAATCTCTACACCCAACGTGGGGCTGGAACTCATGACCCCAAGATGAAGAGTTGCCTGCTCTTCCAACTGAGCCACCCGGGTGCCCTGAAACTTATAAATCATTTTAATGCTTGACATATTCACAGTCATTTTGGGGTTTCATCAAATTGTAGATTTTTTTTTAAATGAGATTTTTCTCTGCAAGGACATAATGTCTGTTGTATGTGTTACAGTGGGGGAAAGAATGTTTGGAAACAGTAGGCTAGAACAGATCTTCATAAACTCCTATAACGGCTTTCCTAGGCCTAAACCTATGTGTTCATCAGAACTAATTTGAAAGTGACACTCCGATGCAAACTGGCTTAAGCAAAAATGTTGACTTTTACAACCGAAAGGTCCAGGGTTAGAAGTGACTTCAAATGTGGCTGGAATCAGGGGTCAACATTCTCTCTCAGCTCTGCTCTGCTTCATATTGACTTTATTCTCAGGCCACATGGTGGCAAGATGACTGCCAGCAACTCTATCACTCATCTTCTGAGACTTAGTCCAGTGAGAAGGAGAGAACCTCTTTTCTAGAAGCACCCTCAAAAACATACCAGAATTCACTCTGATTGATCTACCCTTGAATTATTTAATCACCATTACTAACAGGATACCACATGCTGATTGCCTTAGACCTGGGTCACTTGCCCCACCTCTGGATGGGGGTTTTGAAGGTCCAGTTGGACCACATGGGTATAGTATGGAGGAAAGACAAACCCTTCCAAACTAAAATGGGCCTGTTACAGAGAGTGGATGCTAGAAAGGCAATCAACAAATATCCAATCCACCCCAAGTGACCATCTTGAAAATGCCCAGAAGGAACCAGGTAGTAGAAAATGTCTGGCTAAGGGCCAATCTAGTCCCAACAGGGGAAAAATAAAACCCATGACTTCTTGAAAAAAATAGGTGATCTTATGACAAGCTGTCACCTGTGGTAAGAAGTCACTCCTAATCCAAGAAGCCCGGGGCAAACTCTCATTCTCTTTGCTAGAGGACTTCTCAGAAAGTGAGCGTCAGAATCCCCCTTCATCCATGCTTCATCTGAATGACTGGTCTTGCAACATTATTTCCCCATCATCCTTTAGCAAGGGCTCACCTTTGTTCCTTTTTTTCAGCCATGCTTTGCTTGACCACAGGTTTCCCTCTTGTGCTAAAGGAAACATCTAGGGGCACCCGGGTGGCTCAGTCGGTTAAGTGTCTGACTCTTGATCTCAGCTCAGGTATTGATCTCAGCTCAGGTCTTGATCTCAGGGTTTTAAGTTCAAGCCCCACATCAGGCCTCCAAGCTTGCTTGCTTGCTTGCTTTTTCTGTCTTTCTCTGGCCCTCTGATAGTATAATTTAGGAATGCATTCTGTAGTATAATAGAAAACCCTACTGCATTGGTTTAAACTGATGGAGGTGGGGGGAAGAGCAGGGAATTTTCACAATAGAAAGCCTTTGAAGGGAGGCAGTCAAGAACTGACACAGTAACTCAGTAATGCTATCAGGAACACAGGCTTTTTATACATTTCCAATCCCAAATCCTTAGCATAGGTATGCTCATGGTTAGGCTAGACCTTCATGGTCACACGATGGCTTGGTTCATATTCCAGTCAGAAAGAAGAGAGAAGGGTCAAGACTTTTTTTTTTTAATTTTAAGTGTGGCTTTGTCTTTTTATTGGAGAAGCTTTAAATGATGAATTTCTAAAAGAATAAAAGCATGACTCTTATCATAACATAAACAAGTGTCAATATTTTATTTCACTTATTAATTAATAAGGAAATCAGTAAGAGGTTGAAACCAATTCAAAGGAGAATTCTTGAAAACATTGACACATAGGCAATCATATACACATACAGGCAATCGGGAATGCTACAATGAATCCACAGACAGATGGAAAACTAGTCAACAGAGAAATAACCAATTGCAGCTCCACCAGACACAATTCATTTGCATTTCTATGGACAAGAGCTAATTGCATTCCTATCAGTTTTCCACAGTTTACAAAATTGTAAAATAGCTCAAGGATAGAGGAAGATGAAGATGACACCAAAGCGAGTGCTGGGATACCATATATTTGTCCATTTAAAAAGCTTTCGCAATGTTTCCCGCCAGAAGGGAGGCCCCCTCGCCATCTACCTATATCTCATTGACCAGAGCCGTGTCACATAGTCACCTTTGTTACAAGAGAGGCTGGCAAATCAAGCCTCTAGCTGGACACACCGCTCTTTCAAGCAAAGTAGGATTCCGTTAGTAAGGAAGTCAGCCCCACCTATATACCCTCCTGATGTAAGTGCACTAGATTATTTAATAACTTTTAGCACACATGAGTATGAGGACGATTACATGGACATCTGCTGTTTTGCTACTTTGCATCATTTCCTCTCCTGGTCATTGTACCTCACATTTCCTTTGGGCTGTACCCCATCTCCACTCTCTAAACCCAGCTCCGAAGGTGGACACTTGACTCTGGGCTTGTTTAGTTATGGTGATTGATTTAGGACTGGATGCAGCTGGAGCCAAGCCAATTAGCTTCACTTTTTGAAATTTCATCAGAACAAAAGTGTGATTTGCATTAGAAAATAGTAATATTTAAGTCTAAAAGATGTTTAGTCAGTTTCCTGACAATGGTTGGTGCACAAGTGGATTCCCTTATTCTTTGTAAGAATCCCAGTGCTCCTCAAAGAGTCTGTGGCTTCCTGGTGAGAAACCTTTGGGAAGTTTCTTTATTTAGTATGTGGCTCCTGCTTTTAGAACTTGAGAGCTGATAGGCTGTAGCGTGCGCTAGGAAGTTCAAGTCTGGGCTTGAATGCCAGTGGTGGCAGGCACAGTCTGCCCAGAAAATAACACCATCTAAGCGTTTAAAGCAGGGGGGAGTTTCATTCAGGGGATTAGTTACATGGGGAATAAAGTGTTGAAAAGCTGAACAGAGGTGGTTGAGGCAATTCAGGGATTAGCAGCAGCAAGAAGCCAACAATCACCACCGCCAGGCTACAGATTATATCCAGGAGGAGATTATGTTACAGGTGCCCAGGGTCTGGGATCCCCTAACAATACAAAGGGAGAACCAGTTACATCAGAGATGCTGCTCACATGGGTGGGGTGGGATGGCTAAGAAAGTGGCTGTTCCTGTTGCTGCCTCCTGTTGGCTGAACCTAGCTAGGTGCTCAGGAGCAAGAAAGCCCCGGAATGTAGTCTCTGGGGGTCCGGCACTCCCATCTTTAGGAAGCACAACAGGAAAAGGGTGGGGAATGGAACTGAAGCCATTGGGTCTACCACACAGGACTTAGCCGTATTTCATCACATCTAAGATGCCATTGATTATGGGATGCCATTATTCTATGCATCACTAAGAAAAAAAAAGCTCCCAATTAAACTACGGCACAATGCTAAAACTTCGTCCGTTGCAATGCGTCTTGGAATGAGATATTAAAATGTAAAAAATATGCATCTTAAGATCAATAAAATATGCTATTAGCTGTGTGATCTTAAGCACATGTCAACTTAATTCATTTCCACCTTTGAGCTATGGTTTTACCATCTGGAAATTGAAGACAATATCCTCATAGGGTTAGTGTAAGGATTAAATCAGCTATCACTTTTAAGACTGTTAAGTTTAGCAAGAGTAGGCACTTTGTCTCTTGTTCAGTGTATCCCCAGTGCCTAGCACAGGGCTTGGCGCATAATAGGAACTCAAGAAAATGTTGTGGAATAAATCCACCTGGACTCTATTTTCCCAAATGAGCGGGTTATTGGCACATAGTGGCAGGTGGGTGTCAATAAATGGAAGTTATCGAAACGGAAAGCTATTATTAGTGGAATCAACCATGTTTTGGAACAAGATCTTCTTTCACTAGTTACCTAGAACTGACTCGTCTGTGGGGGAGCGGAGGGACTCCTCTTTTACTTAAGAAAGACGTCAGAGTGGAAGCCACAGTCCCTGGTGGAAAAGATTATGCCAGATGGCTTTGTGCACGCAAAGTAAATCGTGAGCAGAAAATTTAAGGGTGGGGGGGGGCAAATGAAGTTGGCAGGGAAGGATGGGAATGAGGTGCATGACAAAACAAAATACAAAATAGCAAACTCCACCAGCTACAAAGCACGTTTTGGTCATCATTTTCCTAACCCTCACAGGTCTGCAAGCACTGTAGTGTTGTTTCCATTTCACAAATGGGACTCAGGCAGAGCATGGTTAGGAAGGGATTTTCCTGAATGAAAACAACTAGATGGAAGCAAAGCTCAGACGCCCCGCGTGTGGTTACGTCTACCCGGCTTCAGGCTGCCGAGAGAAAGCCTGAGACCGGAGAGATTAATTCCAATTTACAACACATGTAAGGATAGGTAAATACGAGGAGGGTGATGAAAATAGCTGCTAGGGTGGGGAGATTATGGGCGAGGAGAACAATCTAAGTAGCGCTGACATCATCTTTTCAAGAATAATTCAGCCAATGCAGAGAAAGGTGTTGAAACCAAACGCCTTCTCCAGCTGCCATCCCCCCGCGGAGGAGGGACTTATCCAACAGGCTAGAGGTTAGTCAGGACTCCAGGATGCACCCCAGACGCGGAGCAACATTCCCCAGTTCATTAATAGGGAGTCACTGATGACTTCAGCGCACGTCCCCACTTTCCTATCCGTGCCCGCTTCCGCGCGCCACACGCTGACCGCCCATTCTCTCCCGCGGGTAACGAGCACCGCCTACTGGCTGTCAGCCGCTCGGCGGCTTGGCCCCGCCCCCGAGCAAAACGCGCATGCTCTTCAGTGCCCCTCCGCCTCCGCCTTCAGGCTTCTCGCGACAGCCGCCCAGCGGCGGCCTGAATCTCGCGATAAAGGCTTATTGTCTCGCGGGACCGCGGCTGGCAGACGGGCTTTCAGGCGGCCCTGGCCGGGGAAGAGGAGTTGCATGTGTCGCTTCAGCTGGCGGTAGTGGCGGGAGCGGAGGCGGCGGGGGTTGTGCGACCGCCCGGGTAACGACCCCTCGTGTCTCTCCCTCTTCCGAGAAGCTCGTAGAGAGCGTGGGGGAAGCCGAGGTTCTGCCTGGCGGAAGGGGGCCGGGCCGGGCGTCTCCACACCTCCGCCCACATGGGCCCCTCTGGTGTCCCCGGGATGGCCCCTTCGCCTCAGATGTTCCCCTAACTCCTGGCCGCCCTTGTCGCCCTAGTGCTCTTACATTCTGCCCCTTGCTGATTCTTCCCCCATTTTCTCTCTTCAGATTCTGGTCTCCCCGCCCCCTCCCACTCCCATCCCCTTCCCTGATTCCTGTGTCCTTCCCTTGGCGTTTAGCTACCCTCACCCCCTGTACTCTGGGCACCTCTGGTCACCCACCCCTTCGTAGGCTTTTCCAGCCTCTTTTCGTCCAGCTGCTTTGTGGCCTTTATTGCTGCAGTTTGCATCCCTTCCAGATCACCCCCAGACCTTTTGTCCCATCACTACGGATCATCCTCCCCATCTTATTATCCCATTGCTTCCCTCTTTCCACTAGTGCGCCCCCACCCCCACCCCCATTCTTCACGGTCCTTTTGCTCCTGTCACTTGCTTCCCTGTAGACCTGTGGAGCTGGTAATGGTGCGCCCAGAATTGCTCATATTTTATGAATCCTAATGCAGCTTGTATTCTTAAGAACAAAATTGAAACAGGTTTAGGGTTGAGGTATTTCTAGTGGGAGGAGGTGAGGCTACATCTGAACAGTGCCTCTTTGGGGTCTTGGTCCGAAATAGTGAAAATGTGTTCTTTTCCTTGCTTACAGGTTTGTGAGATGGCTGCTGATATTTCCGAATCCGGTGGGCATGATTGCAAAGGAGACCCAAGGGGCAATACCAAGTTAGATGCAGACTACCCACTTCGAGTCCTTTACTGTGGAGGCAAGTGTTACAAAGCAGGAAATGGCTTTTGCTCACTTTATTTTTATGCATTGTGATAGTCGTATCACATTTGATCCTATTAATCCTTTTGTCATTTGTCTTTGTTATTTGGGAAATCCTTAATGGGGGGTGGAGGGTGCGTTGGTGAAGAGGAGGCATGGGTTAACATTTTCCCCGACCTGTATGACTTGTGTCTTGCTACTTGGCTGGAGAAGCTTACAGTCCAGTTGGAATAGAGATATGCAAATAGATTATTTCAATCTGGTGTTACTTGCTAGTCTGGCTATTAAAGGAGGACTTCTTGGAAGATACTGAGTCTGAAGAGATGACAAGGACCGGATGAGGAAGTCGGGAAGGGCATCCCAGATGAAGTGAGCAGCTATGCTAGAAAAGACTTGATGCACGTCTGTGGAGAAATGAGCAGATTTGGTCACAGTATAGTGTGGATATAGTATAGGGAGGGTGTCAGTGAGGAATGGAAGATGATGAGATTGGAGTAGGACAGTCTTGGGAAGGTGTTCTTGGTTTGATTCATAATATGTGTATTAGATTGAATTGGGATTCTTTTTTTCTTTGTGTGTTTTTCGTCATTTTCAGCACAGAAATATTTGTGAATTGGAAATGCTTTAATTTTATTAGCATTTTGGAAAGTTCCAGAAAAATTTAGAGGTACAGGATAGCAAAGGGGCGAGTAAATACCGATTTTTTTCAGGAAATATTTTTGACCACTTATTCTGTGCCTCACAGTGTTTTGGGTGCTAGGGACTGAGTAGTGAATAAGTCAGAAAAGGTCCTTGTGTTTGGAGACTTTACGTTTTGTGAGTGTAATAGAGACATCATCTGGAGTTTAAGTACTACAGAAGGAGAGGGAATGTCACCGAGTTAAAACATTTTGTCCACTTGCCACTTATCAGATATCTTTGATATTAAAAATTATTATAAAATACCTCAGTAAGAGTATGGGCATGCAGTAAGAGTAAGGCAGGGGAACTTTTTTAGGGTTGATTGAGTTTTGTTATGATATTGGTCTTATTTGGTCATCTTGTTTGCCTTTGGAGTCACAGACCAGGGTCTGCATCCTGACTCTAACATTACCATCTATGTGTCCTTGGGCAGGTTACCTAATTTGATTAAGGATTAAAGGTCTGTTTCTTAAGGTCTGTACAATGAAAATGATGATTATATCCTATGTCAGGTGATTTGTATAAAGCTTCTGGTATAGTAGCTAACACAAGAACATAGTACAATAAGTTTTATTTGAGAAGTATACTAGTTTAGTATAGTTTTATTTATCTTTGTCAGATGTAGTTAAGAGCTGTTGTTCTTTGTACCCTATTTCATCTAATCTAAGCCTCCGTATTTTGTGAGATTCACCATTATTTTATGTTCCACTAAAAAAGAAAAAAAGCATCAGATTGACATGCCATAATTATAAGATGTATCCCTATAAAAACGAAAAAAATTTAGGATTGTTGAAATACGGTATATGAAAACCGCACTGTTAAATTGCTTATGTGACTGCTAATGGGACTTTTGAACAACTGCACTAAATATGCAAACCACCCCAGAGATAATTTGTGTTGACCAGAGATCCCTAACCTTTTTGAGAAAGGTTTATTTTCATTTCTCTCCCTAGTTTGTATTGATATTCCAGGCACTAAGCTGGGGACAGGGTTACTTCCTCAAGGAGTTTATGGTCTAGTTATAGGAGAAGCACTTAGGGAATATTAATTGCTAAAGTAAATAGTAGTGATTATAACTATGAATTAGATGTTGAGGAAAAGAAGTAGGGAAATTTCTAAGGAAATGAGAAGCCTTAGATAAAGGGTAGAATTTGCAAGGAAAGGGGAAGGAATGTGTAAGAACAGTATGTTGGTAAGATTTAATATGGTGTCTTCAGGGGAGAGGGAAAAGAAAGGGCTGATTGGAACAGAGTGCTGGTTGGAGTAGAATGAGAAACAAGGGTAGGTAGAATGGGGTCATTTCTGGGGAGACATTTTGTCTTCAGGATTGTGACTTCAGACTCAATCTGAGTTGGAATCCTGGCTCAGCCATTTACTCAGTTGTGTGACCTTGGCCAGTTCCCTCATCCATTAAAGAACCTCCTTCAGGAGGCTGTCAAGAAGAATGAATAATACTCCCAAAAGCTCCACCTCCTAACACGATCACATTGGATAATAGGATTTCAACATAGTAATTTTGAGGGGACGCAAACATTCAGACCATAGCAGGTTTCATGGCTGGCGATGCCTTGTTTTTCTTGTTGCATCACATCAGCAAGTACGTAATGTCAGGTTATTCCACTATTAGTGATGTGAAATTCGATAACTGCTAGATCTGTGTGTCGAAAAGCTATGGTTTACAGAAGGGGAAATTGACTTAATTTTATTATTTATTTATTTATTTTTTAAAGATTTTATTTATTTGAGAGAGTGAGCACAAGCAGGGTGAATGGCAGGGAGAGGGAGAAGCAGGCTCCCCACTGAGCAGGGAGCCCAACACGGGGCTCGACATAGGCCTCAATCCTAGGACCCGGGATCATGACCTGATCCATCCAGGCGCCCCGGGAAATTGACTTTGAAAGCAAATAACAGTGAACTGTCCACATATTTTCATTGTATTAGAATTTTGTTGAACTGAATGTTCTTTGAAATGGCATACAAGTTTTATAGCTTTTGTATTTACTGTTATGGTATTTAACCTATAATCCTGTCCTGAAAGTGTGGCTGAATATCTGTACCTACTGATATCTGAACTTGAACTCTGAGGATTGTAGAGCTCTGGTTATGGAGAGCTTTGGTGGAAAGATCTCCACACTTGATATAAAGAGTTGCTAGTTTTCTTCGGCCACATACTTCTGTCCTTTTCTGAGCTATTTAACCTTTTTTAGAGCTTCATCTATTAAAAAGTGATGGTGGGATGAGGAGAGGGCATACCACTGTCACGTGGCTGGCACACAGCTGCACTGCCTGTCTGTGTCCTGTAATCTGATGTCGTGGTTAAGAGCTTCAGAAACTGACCAGGGTTCAAATCCTGTTCTACTCACCAGATGCAGTGGGTTACTTACCTACTGGTAATGCAGATGTGGTGATTCTTACAGGGTGGTGATGATGACACATAATAATGCATATAACGATAATTGATGTGATGAGTAATGGTGCACTACCCCTCTTCTCCCTCACAAATTTCAAGATATTAGGCACACTGAACTACTCAGTTCTTCATCTTAAAAACAAAATAGTTGACCCAGTAACAGAATTCTATTTAAAATCAGGAAGCCTTTTGAGTTATTCAGTTCTTCAGCCCATGCAGCCTATACGAGGACAAAATTGAACCCGCGTTCCCTCTGGCTTTACAGTTGCATAATCGTATGTAGCACAGTATGAAAAAGAAAAGGAAACGTATATTGCAAAGAAATGGTAGCAAAAGTGCTACTGAAGTCTGTAAATGTGTTAGTATGAACACATGATAGTTTGGTAAAACTATCAAAAGAAATAACCATTTCCTTTCAAGCTTTGTTGTGTGGGGAATTGTTCCCAGCTTAACTTCAGACCCATTGGAGTAGTTATGGTAAAACTTTAAGATATGCAGGATAGTATAGTTTGATGTTCCATCAGCTGAGGCTTATGGTCTTTAGATTAAGAAAAAAATAATATATAAGAGAATATCTCTATGAACCATGTGCCTTTTACCTTAAAAAAAAGCATGATGGGTAGTATTTGAAAAGTGGTACAGAATTATAGGAGAAAGTAGAAATGAAGCATTTTGTCAGATTTAAAATAAAAGTTACCCATGTGTGTTTATATATTTAAATTTTCCAATCTTTTTTTTTCTCCATTTTCCCAGTCTGTTCATTACCAACAGAGGTAAGTCCTTTTAAAATTCTTTTCTTTTTTTACTTTCTGCATTTGAGGTCATTGATTTTAGAGCTAGCCTGAGAACTTTTTTTAATTTTTCACGTTCTGTCATTTGACAGTAGAGTTTCAACTTTTTATAGAGAACTTTGGATTAGAATAATTTTATGTTCTTAGAAATTTGTTTTCCTTAGACTTAGTATCTTATGTGTGCCTCTTTTACTTGACCAATTTGGACTTTTGCTTGGAACTTATGAATAGTTACCCAATAAAACAAGAGTAGCCTTAAAGCCAAATCTAATGTCTAAGCAGAGGAAAGCATAAATTAAAATTATGTATAAGATTTTCTGTTAATAAGCTGCTGAGTCAGGATCTGTGGGCAAGTCACAAAAATAGTGAGACACCTCTGTGCCCAAGCAAGAAATGAACATGCTCGTTTTTTACTGTTTGCTCCTTTTTCTAATGGCCCTTCTGTTTGATGGGGAAAAAAATACATTACTACAGTGAGGAGGTGCTTAATCCTTTTTAAATTCTAATTTCTTATGGAGCATTTCCTGGTCAAACAGAATTCCTGTGGATAAGATGTCGGGTGGGAGTAGTTAGTTTCATCTGTCTTAATATAGCAGATACAGGGAATGACTTAATTAAAATGTATTGGTTGATTGAAAATGTTCTGTTGTGACTCAGTTTGTTCTCACCCCCCAACCCCCCAGTACTGTGAATATATGCCTGATGTTGCTAAATGTCGACAGTGGTTAGAGAAGAATTTTCCAAATGAGTTTGCAAAACTTACTGTAGGTATGAACCTTCTTTTTTCTTTCATCAAAGCTTGTATATCATAAACAAATGCACATAAGGCATTATTTTAAAGATATGAAAGTGCTCCTTTAGTAGGATATTATAGAATTGTATTTATGTCTATTAACTTCAAAACTATTTTACATTCTTGGGTTAAAATTGCTTCTATAGAATCACACACTGCTTCATGTGTCTTATCTCTCTGAGACAGTTTAGGATAACTTCTTATAAGAAGAGTAATGGTTTAGGAGCAAGTGCATTTTCATTCATTCATTTAAGAAATTATTTCTTGTGAGCATACTATATGCTACACTTTGTTTTAGATGCTGAGGATAAAGCAGTAAACAAAAGATCTACTCTTTGGAAATTATGTTCTAGAAGGGGAGACTTAAGTAAAATAAGACAAATAAAATAAGTATGTTAAGTAGTGATAAGCAGGCAGTGGGAAGATAAGAATTGTTGGGGAGAATTTTAGGTAGTGGCAGGAAAGATTTTGCTGAAAAGACTGCATTTGAACAAAGACCTAAAGGAAGTGAGGGAGTGAGTCATCTGGCTATCTGGGAGAACATTCCACTTGCGGGGCAAGTGCAAAGGCCCTGAGGTAAAAGGTTACCAGTCATACTCAGGAAACATCAAGGAAGCCTTTTTGTCTACAGCTTATTGAAGGAGGGGGAGAAGGGTCAGAGATGAAGTCAGAGAAGTAATGGAGGACCACACCTAAAGTGTGGCTTTTATTCAGAATGTGATGTGGAGCAATCGAAGGGATTTGAGCAGAAGAGCGATAAGATCTAACTTTTGTTTCAACAGCATCTCTTTGGCTATTGTGCAAAAGAATAGACTGAAGAGGGGCACAGGCAGTAAAGGGAGACCAGATTAGAGGCTGCGGCCATAATTGCATCAGGAGACCATGGTGACCTGACCAGAATGGTAGCAGTGGAGGCGGGGAAAGTAGGCAGGTTCTCAATGTGTTTTGAGGGTAGAGCTGACAGGGCTTTCTGATGTGCTGCATGTGGGATGTGAGAAAATGAGGCATCTAGGGTTTTGGCAACTAGAAGAATGGAGTTGCTGTTGCCAGAGGAAGGGAAGACTGCAGAGAACAGATTTTCTTCATTTTGTTAAAACTGTTGGCTTCTCTTATGAAATTGGTGGAAATGAAGGCAGTAGCAGGAAGAAGGGAAAGCCTGGGCTGGAAACAGGCCTATCAGATGTACCCAGTGTTATTCCACTATTTGCTGCTTTGATTGTCAGATTGTTTCCAAGAGGCACAACCCCTGAAACTTCATAGAAGGCCTTTTTGGATAGTAGCTACAGTCATTGTCTGTGATTGGATAAGAACCCTAAAGTTGGCTGTTACAGTCTGTGTGGTCATGGTCACCCCCCCCCCCATGACCTGCCTAGAACATAAGACCCGAGGAAGGAGTCTTCTTAGGCCCAGACTTCCTGTTACCTAGATTAGTGTGTTTAGATGCTAAACATTCCTGCAGAGTCTGAGTGTTTTGTGCTCCTTTCATGTGCTGAAAAGATCCTAATCTTCACATATCAAAGAATTTGTTTTGTCTTCTATCACCATGCACTTAACCATAATGAACAGAATTAGACTGGATAGGAATTTAGCAATATAATCATTTACTTTATAAACGGGACGCTCAGTTATTGGCAGGATGCCTTATTTGTGTATGAAATTGCTCAAAGGTGATTTTTTTAAGGTTATTTTGAAGTAATGTTAATGCTTTTGGATTTCATCGTTAACATCTAGAAAATTCACCGAAACAAGAAGCTGGAATTAATGAGGGTCAAGGCACAGCAGGGGAAGAGGAAGAGAAGAAAAAGCAGAAGAGAGGTAAGGCGTAAATCCATGGCTTGATTTATATAAACGCACCTTCCCTCTGTCAGAGGAAATGCGGACAGTCCCAAAGCCAGTAATATCTTCCTGCTGCTGCAGTTCCATATGCGCACCCCACAGAGCGACACGGAATCATATTCTCAGAATGACTGGATGTCATATGATTTGGGCTTTTACAATACATTGGACCTAAGAAAACATGCTTTATTTCCTGTGTACATATGCAAAAAGCAACCAGCCAGCTTGTTTATGACTTGAAAACGTCGTTACCTTATTAAAATACCCGTGCATTCTATTTAGTTTGAGTTGAGGACATTGATAAAGGTTTTATTCTCTCATGATATCAGCTCAGTTGAATTTTTTTTTTTTTTTTTTTTTAAATAGCTGTTGTGTATACCTGTCTACCTCCTTCTAAAATGAATTCCTGTACTCCGGATCCTGTCCCTGCTTGTTTCTTCTGCCTTAATTTTTCTCCCCTATGATTAAAATTAGCTTATAAATAAGGACTGTGCATCTTTCAGGAAAAATTCCCCCAAGAGCCCATGTCTTTGTTTGCCTTATCCCTTACCCTGCCGCTCTTAGCCAGACTTTTGTAGTAAGACTAGACTCGCTGTCCTTGCTCTTCTGTTCTCCATTGTTCATGCCTCATTCTGTGCTAAGCTGTCATACCACTGAAATTCCTCTAATAGTGGTCATCGGTGGCTCAGTAATTGCTAAGCAATAAGAGCATTTTAGCACACACTTCTTTTTGAAATGCTGTACTTCTTGGTTTTTGTGACAGACTTCTTTCTTCATCCTCCCTGTCACTCCTCCTCGGTCTTCTGTGCAGACTTTTCTGCTCCCTTCTGTCCCTAAAAAGTTGTATTTCCCAGGATCCTCTTACCTCCTCTTTCTGCTGTTTTCTCCCTGAATGATTCTTTCACATCCCTAACTTCTGACACCATTCTACACTTGAAATTCCTGAATCTGTACGTTTAGTCCTGGCCCGTGTCTCTAGACTGGCAATGTGCATGGTCCCACAGGCACCTCAGATGCAGTATTTCCAAAAAAACCAAACTTACTAAGTCCCAAATCTATGTCTTTTGGTTCATGACAGCATACTTTATCCATTCATCTGAGCCAGAACCTGACACTCATCTTGGGTTCTCTTTTCTTTACTCCTCTTTTTTTTTCTTTTTCAAATATTTTATTTATTTGTCAGAGAGAGAGAGAGCTCAAGCAGGGGGAACAGCAGGCAGAAGGAGAAGCAGGCTCCCCGCTGAGCAAGGATCCTGATGTGGGACTCGATCCCAGACCCTGAGATCATGACCTGAGCCGAAGGCAGACGCCTAACCGACTGAGCCACCCAGGCATCCCTTCTTTGCTCCTTTTAATCGTTTTTTTTTTTTAGTAGTCATCTTCCTTAATTTATTTAGTACTAATTCTTTTTTTAAATTCCTTTTAATCAGTTCAAAATTCTGTTATTTCTCCTCCTTACTCTACCCTGTGCCATTACCATTACCACTGCTTTGTTAGATTTTGATTAATTTCCATCTGAACTGATGTAGGAGCCTCTAGTAGCCCTCTGTCAGCCTTATTCCTTAAAGGCTCACCCTTCATGCTGTGGAGTGATCTCCTAAAGCCTAAATCTGTTTTTTTCACTCCTTTATTCATTCAGTGGCTTTTCTTCTGCCTCAATATAAAATCAAATAGCAAAGCTTGATGTGCTGGTCCTTTAATGACTGGTAGGTAATCGCTTGCTTTTCTGGCTTTATCTCCTACATATCCATAAGCATCCTTCATTGAGAATGAGAATTGTAGTTCTCAAGTATAATGCCTTCTCTTTGTACTCGTTCCCTGTTCCTGGGATATCCTTTCTTACTGTCTCTCTCCAGCCCTTCTGCTTTCATCTGGACAGTTCCTTCTTCTGCAAGAACTTAGATGCCCTTTCTTCTGGAAAACCTTTTCTGTCCTCCGGATTCCTCTGCAAAGCTATGGTAGTGCCGTATTCATGGATCCTGTTATAGTATATATCAGTGGCAGTAATTATTAAACTTTTTTTTTTGTCTCCTTCATTAGACTAAGAGCCCCTGGAGGGCAGGGACTCTTTGTGTCATCAGCCGTTAGTGCAGTGCTTGGTACATATTACTTAATAAATATTTATTGAATGAATACTCATGCATGTGTTTATTAGTTTTGTATTAGAAGAAGAAACTTTAGAAATAATATTTGGTACTTCTTGAAAATTAATAAGCTTAAAGATAGTATTCATTTTGTTAAATACAAAACCATTGATGCTGAGCTCTTTTTTTAAATAAATAAAGGTGGAAGGGGTCAAATAAAGCAAAAAAAGAAGACTGTACCACAAAAGGTTACAATAGCCAAAATTCCTAGAGCAAAGAAGAAATATGTAACAAGAGTATGTGGCCTTGCAACTTTCGGTGAGTTCAAGCTTAAGTATGTTTAAAATGTGTGAACTATATTCTCTCTGTTGCTCTCTGCCTCCCTCCCTCTGTCTCTGTCTTGCTCTTTCCATCTCTTTTAATCTGGCATCATGAAAATTTCACAGGTCTATTTTTTGCTAAGAAGATACAAAATGAGATTTTGTACGTCTAACTATAGCCTCAAAAGTCAGATTTTGAAGAAATTTAAAAATCTTTTGCAAAGGGAACTAGTTTAACTTTTTCCTTTACAGAATACCTCCTTGGACACATTTTATGTGGAATGAGGAGGGCTAGGTAGGATTCCTTTTGAAGCCTATCAGTACTGCTCTTCTGTCCCTGTAAGCTAGATGGCAAAAGGCTGCAAAATGGCTTGTGCCCTCTGGGAACAATAGTAGAGGGTGAGGGAATGTGGGTATCAGTAAAATATCCTGCTTCAGAGCTCCTTCTGGAGGCCTTGAATGAACAGAGAAATTGTAAACCAAGATTCTTTCCTGTGACAACACAGTTGAAAAACAATCATTAGATAATAGGTTTGTTTCCCTACTGTAACTATTTATCTTGTAAAAAGGGATAAACAAAAGAACTTCATTGTACTTGGAAATGTGTATGTAATGCTTGGAATTAACACGTTCCTGGATTTATTTTGGTCTTACCATATGAGGTATGAATAATATGAATAACGCTTTGTGTGTGTGTGTGTGTGTGTGTGTGTGTGTGTGTGTGTGTGTGTGTGAGAGAGAGAGAGAGAGAGATAGGATACACCTTTAATTTTTGAATTTTTATTTAAATTCAGTTAATTAACTGTATAGTGTATTATTAGCTTCAGAGGTAGAGTTCAGTGATTCATCAGTTGCATATAACACCCAGTGCTCATTGCATCATGTACCTTCCTTAATGCCCATCACCCGCTTACCCCATTCCCCCTGAATAATGCTATTTTTATGAACTGAAGCTTTATTTGACCTTGAAAATTTAAGTTGAATGGTTAAGACCACTGCCTGTGGTAGTTTGTAATTATCATGAAAGGAATATAAAACCCATTAAGGCAGTCTGTTTTATGAAATTAAGATGCAGATTAAATTTCAAAATGGAAAAATATCTTTGATAAACAGTTCCAATTATAGTCTTGCTATTTCTTTTTTTTCAATAACAGAAATTGATCTTAAAGAAGCACAAAGATTTTTTGCTCAAAAATTCTCCTGTGGTGCCTCAGTAACAGGAGAGGATGAAATCATCATTCAGGGAGACTTTACAGATGACATAATTGATGTCATTCAGGAAAAATGGCCAGAGGTGAGTTGGTAGAACATGTGCATCTGTGGATATAAGTTTTTAAAGCAAGTTGCTTCCATGTTATCTGATACCACAATTCATGAGATATAATTATTTGTTTTATAGGTGGATGATGATAGCATCGAAGATCTTGGAGAAGTAAAGAAGTGATTTTTGAAAATTTGTCTCTATTTAATGATCTGAACTGAGAATTGATATGGCCAAAGGGAGAGAGGCCTTTTAAAAATATATATATTTATCCTACAGTAAAACTGTAGATTACCCTCACCCTTGGCATTTTCACTGTTCTGTATAAGGCTGCTTGTTTTTTTTATTGCCAAAGTCTAATGAACAGGGGAGACTGTCATGCTTATGCATGAAATAGAATTTAGTCAAATAAAAATTTTTGGTCATTTGGTACTGACTTTTCTCTTTCTCTTTTTAACTTTTTATTTTTGGAAAAACACTAGATTTTTTGTGCAAAGCTTTTCTGTTTATTATCTTAAAATAATCATGATTTAAGGAAATTGTGATTTAAAGCTGAGTAATATTTTAAAGAATTTGAATTTTGGCTTCATCACCATTATTAACTGTCTCCTTGCTTCTTTGGTGTGATAGTTTTGAGATGCTTGGGCATCTAATAGATTTGTGGTTGAATTTGCGTCATTGTTACCAACCCGGTCCACTTCGTGGTCACATTAACTTAATGTTGGTAGGAGTTGTTCGTGCTCTTCTGGAGATTATTTGGTAAAGTATATTAAAGCCTTAAAACCATCTGCAGTCTGACCCAGTAAGCCACTTAGTTGACATTATCCTAAAGATAGAATCATTCTTGCTTAAAACTGTGGGTGAGGGTGTTCATCACAATGTTACTCATAAATATAAGAGAATTGCAACTGATACAAATGAACAATTGGGAAATGAATGATGGTGCACCATGTGGTAGAATATTATGCATATTTTAAAAAATATTTTCCAAAAATACTTTGGAAACCCGTTTGGTGGTTTTCAGTGGGGGGCAGACCCCAAATACATTTTATACGTTATTATCACCATTGTTTTGAGTGGAAGGCCATTCAGAGATGCTGCCGAGTTCTTGTTCTGGCTATCTGTTCTGCAAGTAAAATTCTGCTAGCCAATTGAAAAGAATATACACTGATACTCAATATATATATATCGTCTGGGAAATAGCAATTGAAATGAGTCTTTCTCAGAAGAGAAACAGTGACAATGAATTTTAATAAATGCACTGAATGAATTTAAACTTTGTTTTTATAAAGGTCTTAAGTCAAGTTCTACAGATTGAAAAGAAGACGTCCTGGTATTTTAAATTGCTATAGACACCTTTAAGAAACTTAGAACCCATTGTTTATTGCCATGCAAATTACAACCTTGAATGAGTGAGTGGTTTTTTTAAATAATTAAAATCTTAGGAAACATGTGTAATGAAGATGCAAATTAAAACGAAATTCTGCATTAACTGTGAATTTTACTAAATATGAGTATCTGATGAAGCAAATTTATCCATCAAGACCATTTGGTATGTGTTGTGTATGTATTCTGTTGGTGCTGGAAGATGTCTATGTGCCTGTATCAACCATGTGACTTCGTGTAAAGATTCTCAATGTTCACAGTTCTTGGCAAATGCAGTTTTAATCCATATAAAGCCAGCAGTGGATGTTACTGCAGGATAATGGAGGATTAAAATTGTCCTTGTGTATAACATGTGTGAATCTTTTTCTTCGACCTCAAATTTAAAATGCAGGATTAGTTTAATCTCTGATTAAAATGTGCTAAGTTCAGGGATTGACTTTAATTCATACATTCTCTTTATGTATGGTAAACGTTTTCACGGTCTGGTATTTTTAGCAAAAAGAGTACTAACCTTTAAACAGCCTTATGTTATAATTGTAAACTATTTGCTGCAATTAAGCTGGCAACTTAAATGCAAACCCAGCTTTGATATGTAGTATTTTATTCTCTTAAAAAAAATTGATGCTGAAAAAGTGATTTTACGTTCCATTTTAGTTACTACATAGAAGCCTCAGTAAATCAGCTGTTGCTTAGGACAAAATACATGGTAAGAGCGCCTGAGTAGCACGGTCTCTTAAGTGTCCAACTCTTGGTTTTGGCTCAGGTAGTGATTTCAGGGTCCTTAGATACAGCTCTCCCTCATCAGGCTCTGTGCTCAGCACCGAGTCTGCTTGAGATCTCTCTCCCCCTCCCTGCCCTCTGCCCTTCTGCCCCTCCCACTCGTGCTCTCTCTCTAAATCTATTTATTTTGGTGGGGGTTGGGAGAGAGTACCAAGCCAACTCTGCACTGAGTGCATATTCTGTTGCAGGGCTCCATCTCAGGACCCTGAGATCATTTCCTGAGCCAAAGTCAGTCTCTTAACTGACTGAGCCATCCAGGTGCCCCTAAGATTATATTTTTATCTAATCTCTACACCTAATGGGCTCGGACTCAGGACCCTGAGATCAAGAGTAGCAGCTTCCCCCAGTTGGCCAGGTGCCCCTGTACACATACTTTTAGAGAGTTTTAGGCATGTGGTTGCCTGGTAGAAAAATGCCACATTTTAACAATAGTGAAATTTGGGAAACATGAATTGAAATGCTCCTTAACTGGAAAGTTGACATTCAACCACATTCCTTTTTATCTTTCTCATTCCACCAAGACTTAACTGTCCAGTCATCTACTGATAGGATGCTTTTAACTAGTCAGAATTTGCTTCCCCGATTTTAAATCTTAGATATTGTCTTGTTGGTTCTCCTACACAATCCTATCCTAAGGAGGCAAATGCCACTCAAATCAGTATAGCCTCAAAGCAAGACATTTCAATTTTTCCATTTTCCAGATTGTCCTTTATGAACACAAGGACATGCTTTGCTCATCACAGTCAATCAAAAAGTAAAGCTGAAATACTATCACACTATGTTTGGTAATCTGTCTTGCCACTAATGCCATGTGATGGGTTAAACAGTAGGGGATGAGCGATCAGGGGTTAAATATAATAAGTATCATTTTTTTCATAGTCCAGTTTCTGTATAACAAATGAAAGGAAGAAGGATGACTATGAGATAACACGAGAAGAAGCTTAGATTCACTCCAGAATGTGGTAGATTTTGTCATGACCAAGTGCCAAAGTTCTCACTGCTATTCAAAAGCTTCAAGAGTCAAACAAAAAACAAAACAGCCAAAAAAACAAAACAAAACAAAAACCATTTCCCCGCCTCTCTCAATCTGTGATTCTTAGTTTCGAGCTGTCTGCTAGGATGGCCAGCAGCTACTAACTACCGGGGCTTGGTCTGCGTCCGTCCAGGTATCCGTGTGAATGGCCCGGTACAGTTCTCAGTGCCCGGTGTACACAGCGGCTGACAAGACCGGGAAAAAAGTGAGCAGCTCAACTGTCATGAACTGGGGTGACAGGGGCAGAAACGGCCTTTAATTTGCTTCCTCGTTCGCTGAGTTACGGTGAAGAACCGTTTCTTCGCGGACCTTGGCTGCTGGACCTCACGTCCACAGATAAACTTTCTCAGAGCTTTGCAGCCCCCGACCTGCACGCGCGAGAGCAGGAGGGCGCACCCGAGGTCTCGCGATAGCCGAGGTGGCCCTTCGGCGACGCCGTAGGCGGGGCCGGCGGGCGCGTTCCTCTGGGCGGGCGGTTTGGGTGCTTGCTTGGACCGGCAGAGGGCGCGGGGCTCCGGGGTTCGGGGCTCGCCCCCGCTCCGGGCAGGCGCGCCTATGGCGTTTGTAAGGTGACGCTGCGCTCACCGACTTTCTCCGGGGGCGGAGGAAGCACCCATGAACCCTTCGGCGACCTTCCTCGCCGGGCGCCAGGTGAGCGGCCGCCGCGGGCTCAGCGTCTCCGCCGGCGCGTCCGGGTGCGAGTGGACAGCGAGCCTCGCCGGACGGGGAGCACTCTTGCCGAACCCGGGTGGTTTTTAAGGAACGGTTTCTGCTTAAAATGTAAAACGATACACAGTACGAAGAGGAGAAACGGAGCGTCGCATCTGTTCCCTTAGCTTAGTAAGAACGACGTTCGGCTCAGGCGCCTAGACGAGCGGCGGGTAACGAGGTGCTCACTTTTTAACGACACCTGAGCGGTTTGGAGAGCTGCTTTTCTATGCGCCGCCTCGCTGCTTGTCCAAATTTTCTTCATGGTAACCTGCGAGGGGAGGAGCACTCTCGTAGCTCCGTTTTACCACGAAGTGTTGAAAGCGAGCTTTGCATTTATGAGTGTACGACGAAAAGTGAGCTTTGCATTCATGAGTACGGTGAAATGAGCTTTTTTCTTTTTTTGCATGTTTGACGTATTGCCTGTTTTCCTACACCGGAATTTGTGCGCCTTGCCGGCGCGCTCATTACCACGTCTCTAGCCACGGCGCTCAGCAAATATTTGTTCCGTCAATCAATGAATTAATGAATGGTTACCAAAGACTAGAATTTAAATTTTGTGATTTGGACTCACTTGACCCAAATTCCATTTTCTGTGTTTAGTTACTAGTAAGTAACAGTAATTCATTCGTCATTATTTATTTAGAAATCTTATTTTTTAGAAAGCAGTAATGATATACATCGGCCTCTTCGACTACTATTTTTAAGATAGAATTCTTGAAGTAACACTTTCAGTTCTTTATTTCATGGATGGGGGCAGTACCGTATTTCAAAATGTGCTTCACAATCTTAATAATAGCTAACGTTTGGAAAAACTATGTATCCCTTTCACATGTTTAAGTTGGTATCTAAAATTTTTCCTTAGGAAAAAAAATAACGATGGCTAATGTTTGTTGAGTGCTTATGCTGTGCCAGGTAATGTGGAGTGCTTCACACAGTCTATCTTGCTTAATCCATACAACTAAGAAGTGTTGTTATTACCATTTTACAGGTGAGGAAACCAAGACTTAGAGAGGTTAAGTAACTTGTGCAACGTTATAGAGCCACTAAAGTGGTTAATTCTGAATTCACACTTAGGTCAGACCAACTTCACCATCTAGTCTTTAAAATGACATATGCCTAAAGGGAATTACTGTAAATAATTTTATTAGGTATGAAATGGCATTGTGGTGATACAAAAAAAATGTTCATTTTTAGAGATGCATGTATGAAGAGTGAAGTGTATTTTTTTTTTATCAACAAAAAGAGAAGGGAGAATTGAAACATGTGGCAGAATCTTGATAATGGTAGGACTTAGGTACTGAACATAAGAGAGTTTATTACAGTTCCCTTGTCTTCTGTGTATGTTTGAAAATTTTCCTTTGTAAATAGGTGTGTTGAGTTTGGACCAATCACAATATTATATTCTTCTTGGTAGACTGAGTATGTGTGCTAGATACTATGAGAATTATTTACATTGAAACAGTAATTATTTCATGTTTTCCTTTACTTGATTGATCCAGAATTGCTGGGGCAAAATGTGGGATAATATTGTTGATTGATAGAAGGAATGAGTTAAGACAAAAATGCCAAAGTGAGTTTACTTGTGATTAGCCAATGAAGGTTTTACAGACGGTCCCACTTTTTAAGAGTGGCATGTGTGGTATGACAGAAAATTATAGAGGCAAAGTGCACAGTGGGCATGAACTCATTTAAATTTACATAATTTTGATGCCATGTTATAACCGGTGAATGAAAAATAATTTAACTGTCTTGAATTGGCAGCAAAAGAAGATACAATTATTTAGAAAATATGCTTCAGCTGATTTATGTTATTGATTAGTTTTATTTTGATGTAAAACCACTTTCTCTGTTTAGAACATCGGGTCAGAAGTTGAGATTTCCACTATCGAGAAACAACGAAAAGAGCTGCAGCTGCTCATTGGGGAATTAAAAGATCGCGATAAAGAGCTCAATGATATGGTTGCAGTACATCAGAGACAACTTCTTTCATGGGAAGAGGATCGGCAGAAAGTATTGACTTTGGAAGAACGTTGCAGCAAATTAGAGGGTCAGAAATACATTAGCAGTATCTGTTACACACTTCTGTATGCCAGCATATTCGAAAGGCTCATGGGTTAGACACAAATGTATTTATTTTAAAATAAATATTTGTATTTGAGAGAGAGCCCACGTGTGCGAGGAGGGAGAGGGGCAGAGGGAGAGGAAGAGAATCCTCAAGCAGACTCCCTGCTGAGCACGGAGCCCAATGCAGGGCTCAGTTCCAGGACCTCAGGATCATGACCTGAGCGGAAATCAAGAGTCAGATGTTCAACTGACAGCCACCCAGGCACCCGAGACACAAATGTATTTAAATGGTAAATACGTTAGGAAAAAAAGGGGGGGGGGCTCACAGAAGAGATAAGAGAAAGAATATCTCAACACAATCCCTGCTTCCCTGGAGGTTAAAGTGAACATAAGAAGCCTTTGTGAACACTCATAATCGGACAAGCATAGTGTGAATTAAGGTTGGGCAGACAGCATAAATGTAGGAAGGGTGCTGGAGAGAGCTCCAGTTAACCTGAAGTGTCAAGAGTGATGGTGAATGAAATTGGTTTTGAGCTAGAATATGAATAAAGATGCCATAGGACTAGCCATTTCTGTTGAACTGACTCAAAGATTTTAAATTTTTGGTGTTGAACTTGATCTTAAGTATCTAAACAGTCATCTTTTAAAAATATAGCAGTCTCAAAAATGGCTTGCAAAAATTTTCTTTGTACTATATTTTAATTCTTTAATCCGTTTAGTGCCTCCCTTAAGTCTCAATGTTCTGGTGACACTACATCCATACCAGACTATATTAGAAGGGAAAACACTAAATCTGTTCAGTAGACAGATAACTGTATAGCACTTCCTTTTTTAATCTTCTTGTTATACAAAGGATTCTATAAACATGACAATCTAAACATGCATTATTTTCCATTTCTTTGATGATCATCTGATTTTACTCTGACCCTAGCCAGCCACACATACATATATGCATAGTGTTTTGATTGCACATTAGATGTAATATAATATCTTACACAAATATGTTAATGAAGATGACATTGCATATAGTCAACAGTATCTGGTTTTCAAATACGAAACTTGAGGGGCACCTGGGTGGCTCAGTTGGCTAAGCATCTGACTCTTGATTTCAGCTCAGGTCTTGATCGCAGGGTCATGAGTTTAAGCCCTGTGTTGGAGTTCCAAGCCCGGTATGGAGCCTACTTAAAAAAAAAAGATTCTCATTAGTAACTAGGGACTGCAAATTAAAACCATAATGAGATACTATTTACACTTATCAGACTGGCAGAAATTTTCAGGTATTGATAAAGATATTATCAGGTATATATAAGGGTAGCAGGTATTGTGGAGCCAGGGGAAGACTCATTCACTGCTTGGGGTTGGGGAGTGTCAGTTGGTACAACTACTTTGGAAAATCTTTTAATAGTATCTAGTAAAGTTAAAGATATATGTAGCTCATGGCCCAGGATTTCCACTTCTAGGAATATACTCACAGTTCAGAGTACACACGAATGACCTAAGAATCTTATTAATATGTAGATTGTGATGCAGTACGTCTGGGGCCTGAGTCTGCATTTCTAACAAATTACCAGGTGATATCAGTGCTGCAAGGACCCCATTTGAGTAGCAAGGCTCCAGAGAAACTTATGCAAAAATGCACCAAGGTATATGTATAAGAATATTCAGAGCAACATTGTTCCTAATAGCTGCAAAATGGAAACAACCCAAGTGGCCACCAATAAATAATACATATTGGCATAATCATATAATGGACGTTATGTAGCAACAACAGTGCACAGACACTGGTCACATCCAACAATGTGGATAAATCTCCGGATCATCATTTTAGGCAGAAAAAAGCAACGGAAGAACTCATAGAGTATAATCCCAATTATATACGGTTCACATCAAACTGTTTTTTTTAGGGATGTGGTCATAGGTGGTAACACTATAATTAAAAAGTAGGCAAATGATTAAGATCAGGATG
The DNA here is from genome assembly GCF_017311325.1 of Ursus maritimus. Taxonomy (NCBI): domain Eukaryota; kingdom Metazoa; phylum Chordata; class Mammalia; order Carnivora; family Ursidae; genus Ursus; species Ursus maritimus. Next base: position 23,536,555 of record NW_024425897.1, read on the forward strand.
GTGGTTCGAAGGTGGGAATTGGAGACATGGTGCTTAGGGTGACATCCAGGGGGCTTCTGGGTTGCTCACTATTCTGTTTCTTGACTTGGGTACAGTATCGTGGATTCCATAATACATTCTTTAAAAAGGATTATCCTTTAAAAAATTATTTAGCACACTTAACCTTTTAATCGTGTGTTTGAAAATGCATTTTAAGCTTCAGATCTGATCAAAAGGTGGTTATTGATGAAATTTCCCTCAGGTGAACTACATAAAAGAACTGAAATAATCAGGTCACTCACAAAGAAGGTAAAAACCCTTGAATCCAATCAAATCGAATGCCAAACGGTTCTTCAGAAGACTCAGCTACAGCTTCAGGAAATGGTTCAAAAGGCAACCCATTCCTCTCTCCTCTCTGAAGACCTTGAGGTTGGTTTTATTTTGTGATAAGCTTCACTAGCCCAAATTCTGTTTGTTTCAGGTATTGAGAAATTAGATTCGAATGTTTCCATTAGAATGTATGTGTGTGGTATGAAAGTCCAGCCGTCCATCTGCCACCGTAGTTTCGTGTTCTCTGTACGGCTCTGGTTGGCTGCACAGCGCTGTGTTGTCTGGGAGATGAACTCCATCACCACCTTTCTGACTGTCAGCCCATTTGGTCCAGGAGCATCTGTCACTTTATCAACAATGGGTTAGTTTAGAAAGCCTTTCTCAAGGTCTGAGATGAATAGCATCAAGTTTTGGTAGCTTCACATGATGCTTTCCAAATGTGCCTTATATGATAGAATAAACAGGATCTACATCATGTTAGTAGCATTTTGGGAATAAAATCTGTAAGGCTGATTTTTCACTTTTCCCTTTTACCTGGTCATCAGATATATTTTGAACTCATGTTTTATGAGAGGCACAGAGAGCCATATTTTTGTTGTTATAGCTTTCGTATTATGCTTTTTTTTCATAATGATAATGCCTTTTTAATTTTTTCAGATTGTTCTAGACAATTTCTAGCTATAAAATAAGTAAAAACCATTCTATTGATATGTTGATTTAAAAATGGAAATGTAGGGGGCGCTTGGCTGACTCAGTGGGTGGAGCATGTGACTCGTGTTCTCGGGGTCATGAGTTCAAGCCCCACATTGGGCATAGAGCTTACTTAAAAAAAAAAAAAAAAAAAGGAAATGTATGAGAGAGAATGAGCAAGATCTGTGGTGTCTTTTCTTACAAGGATACTAATCCCATCATGAGGGCCCCACTCATGGCTTCTTTTACATCTAATACTCTCTCAAAGGAGCGTCTCCAAATAACACTGTATTGGAGGTTAGGGCCTCAACATATGCATTTTGGGGGGATGCAGTACAGTTCACAGCAGGAAGATTTTTTTTTATTAATAAACTTTATTTCTTAGAGTAGTTTTATGTTCACAGCAAAACGGAGTGGAATGCATGAATTTCTGCTATACCCCCTGCCTCTGCCGCCACACACAGTCCCTCCCCTGCTACGGACATTCTGCACCACAGTAGTGCTTTTGTTACAATCAGCGAGTCTGCTAACATCATTGTCACCCAACGTCGTAGTTTACACCAGGGCTAACTCTTGGTGGTGTATATTCTGTGGGTTTTGACAGATGCATAATGACATGTATCCACCATTGTCGTATTGTACAGAATAGTTTCACTGCCCTAAAAATCCTGTGCTCCATGCCTGTCTCTCCCAACCCCTGGAACCACTGACCTTTTACCATCTCCATAGTTGTGTCTTTTCCAGAATGTCATATAGTTGGATCGTATAGTAAGCTTTTTCAGATTGGCTTCCTTCACTTAATAACATGTATTTAAACTTCCTTCATGAAGATACTATTTAAAAAGCCTAATTTTTCTTTTTTTCCAAATAATATATATATCATGTAGTTCTGTGGTTAAAAAAAACAAAACCCCAAGTACCTGATAGGTGGGAATACCCCAATATGAAGTGAAGGTCTTTCAATGTAGAGTAAAAAAAATACACACACACACACACACAGGCGCATAGAGGTTCACTAATGCTACTTTATTTCAGCAAAGGAAATCTCTTCCTAATCCAATTTTCATTCATTTATTTTCTTTTTTGTCAACCTAGAATTATACATAGAAGAGATTGGGAAATAGACATTTATAAGCATAACCAATAGGATTCAGTAGGGCAAACAAGCATTGAGAGGATGCTAGAGGTAATGGAGAGAGATATTTGTATTTCTTTTTGATGACTGCTTACTTGGCCCACTTTGTTACCAAATATAAGAGAGAAAACAAAACAGAACGAGCGCAGATTGTGGCTAATGATAGTAATGAAAGCTTTTAAATGACTCAATTGGTATTTTATGTGTTGTTCCCTTGTAGGCAAGAAATGAAAATCTCAGCAACACATTAGTGGAACTTTCTGCTCAGGTAGGACAGTTACAAGCTCGAGAACAGGCTCTCACTACAATGATAAAGCTAAAGGTAATTCAAAATAATACCTTCATTTGCCAGGGCATTTTGTACTTTCTAAAGCATAGTCACATGCATTATCTTACTTAAGTCCCATTGTAAATCAGATGGTAGAGCTACTGACATTGCTGTCTCTTGTAAAATTCTCATTTTAGGGGGCCCCTGGGTGGCCCATTTGGTTGGGTATCTGCCTTCGGCTCAGGTCATGATCCCAGGATCTTGGGATCAGGTCCCACATCAGGCTCTTTGCTCAGCAGTGAGTCTGCTCTCCCTCTCCTGTGCTCTCTCACTGTCACTCATTTTCAAGTAAAGAAATAGAATCTTTAAAAAAAATAAAATTCTCATTTTAGGGGCACCTGGCTGGCTTAGTGGAGCATGTGACTCTTGATCTTGGGGTTGTGGGTTTGAGTCCCACATTGAGTTAAAAAATCTTAAAAAAGGGGCGCCTGGGTAGCACAGTTGTTAAGCGTCTGCCTTCGGCTCAGGGGGTGATCCCGGCGTTCTGGGATCGAGCCCCACATCGGGCTCCTCCGCTGAGAGCCTGCTTCTTCCTCTCCCACTCCCCTGCTGTGTTCCCTCTCTCGATGGCTGTCCCTCTGTCAAATAAATAAATAAAATCTTAAAAAAAAAAAATCTAAAAAAAAAAAAAAGGCGCGCTTGGGTGGCTCAGTCAGTTGAGTGTCTGACTCTTGATTTTGGCTCAGGTCATGATTTCATGGGTCATGGGAGCCCCACGTCAGGCTCCATGCTCAATGGGGAGTCTGCTTGAAGAGTCTCTCCCCCTGCCTCTCCCTGCACTTGCACATGCGCACACTCTCCCTGTCTTTTTCTCAAAGAAATAAATGAATCTTTAAAATAAAATAAGACTCATTTTAGAAATGAGGGAAACAAGTTTAAAATGATGTCCCTACGACATTGAGAGAGGAGACAGGACTCCACTTTTGGTCTCCACAGTTTTGTGGAACTGTGGTCTTTTTACTATTGACTCGTCTGTCACATGGGGATAACGGTAGTACCGTCTCAGAGAGTTCCTGTGAGATTACACGAGTTAATGACGAAAAGTGTCTAGAATGAAACCTGGCACGTGGTGGTATCTTAAGTGAGATCTTCGTATACTGATTAGTTGAAACTTAAAAATCTTACAGAACAGTCTTCAAATTTGGTTCTTAGGACAAAGATATTATCGAGGCCGTCAATCACATTGCAGACTGCTCAGGAAAATTTAAACTGTTAGAGCATGCCTTGCGAGACGCGAAGATGGTGGAGACTTGTATTGTGAAAGAAAAGCAAGATTACAAGCAGAAATTGAAGACACTTAAAATTGAAGTCAATAAACTGAAAGGTAAGGAAGAGACATCAATTCAAGCATTTCATCTTGGGCACATATTTCTTCATTTGGGTTTACTTCGTCTTGTGATTGAGAGGTCTGTTGCTGGCCTTAGAACCTACCGGGAGATGTTCACTTCATTTGTACAGAATTATGCTGCAGTTTTCATGTTACAAGGTAAATAACAGACTTGGGGGAAACTATAATGTGTGATATTTTAAAAATAAGCTGTCTTTGCTGTACCAGTTAGCTACTGTTAATTTATGCTTCATAGCAACCAGCAACATGCAACCAGAATCATTTGATAAGCTCAGGTATCAGCCTAGTGGGAATTGGCTCATCTTGGTTGGGCCCAGCCGAGCTGCTCCTCTGGGGCGACTCCGCTTCGCATGTCTCACTTCTCGCCAGTTGGCTGGCCTGAGCGCTTTTCCCCAGTGAAGGCAGAAACCTTTAAAAAAAAATTTTTTTTAAAAGGTTTTATTTATTTGAGAGAGAGAGAGAGAGCACAAGCGGGGTGGGGAGGCAGAGGGAGAGGGAGAAGCAGACTTCTTGCTGAGGAAGGAGGCTGACTTGGGGCTTGATCCCAGGACCCTGGGATCATGACCCAAGCTGAAGGCAGACGCTTCCCTGACTGAGCCACCCAGGCGCCCCTGAAGGCACAAACTTAAGAGAAGAAGCCGGGGCACCTGGCTGGTTCCGTCGGGAGAGCATGCAACTCTTGGTGCCAGGGTTGTGAGTTGGAGCCCAACGTTGCATGTGGAGCTTACTTAAATAGATAGATAAAAAAGAGAAGAAGCAGAAACATGCAAGGACTCGACACACCCTCTGTTGGCTAAAGCATTATGTGGCTGAACCCAGAGTCGAGCAGTGGAGAAGTATCTGTCCCTCTGTGAGAGGAATGCAGGGAGGGATGGGGGATTGCCACTAACAACGCGATCTGCCAGGGTGGCTTTCTGGCGCGTGTTTTATGTTTGAAAATTCCTTTTGTGTTTTTCTTTTCTATTTTTGTTCTCAGAGTAACTTCATGATTCATTTCCTTCTGAGTAATGTTACTTGAAGTTTTATAAAGAAGGGGAGGCTAGGTATACCAAATAGGTTAGTCCTATTTATGTGAAAGTGGATGTAGGTGGTGGAGTAAAAGCTTAATTTGCCTTCAGAGGGCATGGAGGTAGGCCCACTTTTCTCTGGCCTTTCCCACCCTGGGGCAGAGTCAGTGGTCATCATGCTAGACGTGGAGACAGACTCCCACTGTGCAACCAGCAACCTTAGAATGGCAAAGTCATGTTTTGGTGAAAGTTACTCTCACCTCTGTCCATAGTGGGTGCCTCATTGTTAGACGGTGGAGGAGGCACAGCAGAGTACCTCCAGACTGAGAAGGCACTTTGACACTGAAAAGCGAAGGAGGCCACTCCATACCATTTACATGGAGTTTTATTCAGGGTGACTTACTGATGGGGGGATCGGGCAGACCGTGATCCTGGTGCTTACATAGCTACTCTCTGCAAAGTCCAGACCTTAATCCACAGCTTTTCTAGAACGGGGCTTTGTGGTGAGGTCACAGGGTGGTTATCTAAAGTGGTGCCATCTGTGCACTGGAGGGAAGATCAGAATAAGCCTTCCCGAATTCTGTTCAGGGCTCACATAAACCTCCAAAGGGCCTGGAGCACGTAGGTGCGGGGGAGGTCATTGCACGGACATGAACAGGATGGAGTCAGGATTTTCAGCACTCCTACGCCCTGAGCCAATGAGTTGCTGTTGAAATTGTGAAAGTTTATTGTGGTCAATTTAAAAGACTCAGCCTTCTAAAATCTTGTTCTTATGATGCCCTGACTTGTAGCAAATCATACGCTTTGTCTACGTTTGTAGTTTCAGCTAAAACCATAATCACACTGTATACCCTTGACAGCAGGGACAGGCTCTGTCATCTCTTTAAAGAACAACAAGGTAATGGACAGTGGACTAGAGAGTGAGGGGAATCACCTCAGTTTGGGTGGACTGGGAAGGTGACTTTGCGAACATTTGAGCAGAAGCTTGGATGGTGGGAAGAACTAGCTGTGTGATGATCTGGGCCCAGAGCCTTGCAGGCGGAAGGAACAGCAAATGCAAAAGCCCTGGGTGGGTTTTGAGGTTGGCACATGTTCAAGGAACAGAACAAAAGAAGGGGGAGAGTGATAGGGCAAGCCAGGCCATTCAGGGCTTAGGGTAGTGATTAGGATTTCATCCTAAGGGTGATAGGAGGGCTTTTAGAAGAGAAGTGACGTGAGCAAAATTTTTACCTTTTTTTTTTTTTTTTTTTAAGATTTTATTTATTTGTCAGAGAGAGAGAGAGCACAAGCAGGGGGAACAGTAGGCTGAAGGAGAAGCAGACTCCCTGCAGAGCAAGGAGCCCGATGTGGGACTTTATCCCAAGACCCTGGAATCATGACCTGAGCTGAAGGCAGGCGCTTAACTGACTGAGCCACCCACGCGTCCCACAGGTTTTTTACTTTAAAAGATTGCCCTGGGTGCCTGGCTAGCTGAGTTGGAAGAGCACGTGACTCTTGATCTTGGGGTTTTGGGTTTGAGCCCCACATTGGGGGTTGAGTTTACTTCAAAAAAAAAAAAAAGCCCCGATTGCTCTGTGGGCAATAGGCTGTAATAGGAGAGGCATGGTTTGAGCAGAGAGACCAGTCAGGGATCGGGAGGCCTGACAAGGTCATTGCTAGGGATGCAGTGAGGTTTAGATACGAGACATAGGTTGGCTGCAGCTCCAGCAGGACTTCATGTTAATTGGAAAGGGTGCTGAGGGCATGAGAGGTACTCACAGTGTATATTCTTCTAGGAAGTAGTATTTATTCAAGGACTTTTGTTTTCTTCTATTTGTGAAGAGGATCTAAATGAAAAGACAACAGAAAATAATGAACAACGAGAAGAGATCATTCGCCTCAAGCAAGAGAAAAGTTGCCTGCATGATGAATTGGTTTTTACTGGTAAAAATAGATACTTAATTTTAAGTGATTGAATAGTTCTGTGTTTGTAGCCTAAACTTTCTGTGGTACAACTATGACAGATTAAAGAAATTACACCTCTCTCAAAATAGCAACTTTTTAAATATGCTTGGAGGGACCAAGCAAGGAATATTAAAGTTGCTATCGTGCCTCCCAGTTAACCCTGTTTCCTCTTCTATAAAATGAGCTACCATCCCTCTCTTCTAGCTTGAGTGCATAACTACACTTCTCACTAAAAACATAATACGTGTGCTTAAAAATCCATTAAGAAAGGATCTTATGAATTGAAGAAGGATGTTTATACTTTTGCAAATACTAGGTAAAAATTAGTAATTCAACAATTTTCCGGTTTTGCAAATAGATCACCTGTGATCACAGTTGGAAAAATGCACATGTGTTTTGTTCTATCAGCATGAACCTGAAGTTATCATGTTAAGAATGAATTTTTCATGATTAAAAATAGCAAATTTCTCAGTAGTTTGCATTAGGCCCCCTCCAGATAAACATAAAAATTGCATTCCATCTCCCTAGCCACATTCTCCCACACTGTCTCCTACACACCCCACTAGTTTCCACTAGTTCAGACCGCTCCCTCTCCACTCCCGGTTGAGAACCACTGATGTATAGATCTTTTTTTTTTTTTTTAAGATTTTGTTTATTTACTTATTTTAGAGAGAGAGTGCACAAGTAGGCAGAGCAGCAGGTAGAGGGAGAGGGAGAAGCAGGCTCCCCACTGAGCAGGGAGCCCGATGTGGGGCTCAATCCCAGGACCCTGAAATCACGACCTGAGCCAAAGGCAGCCGCTTAACCAACTGAGCCACCCAGGTGCCCCTGATGTATAGATCTTTTTTTTTTTTTAAGATTTTATTTATTTATTTGACAGAGAGAGACAGCCGGCGAGAGGGAACACAAGCAGGGGGAGTGGGAGAGGAAGAAGCAGGTTCCCAGCAGAGGAGCCTGATGCGGGTCTCGATCTCAGAACGCCGGGATCACGCCCTGAGCCAAAGGCAGATGCTAATGACTGCGCCACCCAGGCGCCCCATAGATCTTATCTCTGTCCCTACCAGCCAGATTTTATTAGGCTTTGTATTTAGTATGAGGAAAATCATAGATTTGGAGGTGAAGTTCCAAACAGAATTAAATTGGCATTTTTGGGGTCTAGTTTTATAGAGCCTCAGTGCCCTTCCTTCTAGGAAGAGAACACATTTCTATAAAGCGCAAAATGGATTATTAACATTTTTTCACACAGAATGGAATTCTTAATTTTCGTGTCATGTGATAAGGATGGGGGGAAATGCAGTTTTCTACCATTAGAGGTCACTGTTTCTGTTATTTCTAGGATTGCGGTCTCAAAGTTAATCTAGTAATAAAAATACATGTAAATATATGTTAAGATATATATGTGTATTTGTAGCTTTACAGTTGATTTACAAACAATCTTTGGATCAACTTTTGTGTGTCAGGAACTCTGTTAGTTGCTAAGAAGCTCCTAGGCCCACAGAAAATCTAGTACTATGCAGATGTTATGAAGACAATGCTGTGGGAAGTCAGAGGAAGGAAAACATTTACAGGCTATTTTAACAGTCTCCCTCTGTTTTGATTTGGCAATTTTTACTCAGATCCTATTACATATTGCTAGGTAAAGTATATGGAATTTGTTAAATAATGCTATAATAAATCCATTTTGTGGGGTGCCAGGGTGGCTCAATCAGTTAAACATCTGCCTTCGGCTTAGGTTATGATCCTGGGGTTCTGAGGGAGCCTGCTTCTCCCTCTCCCTCTGCCTGCCACTCTCCCTGCTTGTGGTCACGCGTGCTCTCTCTCTGTCAAATAAATAAATAAAATCTTAAAAAAAAAAAAAAAAATCCAGGGGTGCCTGGGTGGCTCAGTTGGTTAAACCTCTGCCTTCGGCTCAGGTTGTGATCCCAGAGTCCCGGGATTGAGTCCTGCATCAGGCTCCCTGCAGGGAGCCTGCTTCTCCCTCTCCCACTCCCCCAACTTGTACTCTCTCTCTCTCTCTTTAATCAATAAATAAAATCTTTAAAAAAAAATCCATTTTGTGAAATATTTTATCATTTCCTAAGCTGATTTTTTAAAATTTAAGATTTATTTATTTGAGAGAGAGCACAAGTGCACAAGTCAGGGGAGGGGCAGAGGGAGAGAATCTTCAAGGAGACTCCCTGTTGGGCGCGGAGCCCCATGCAGGGATCGACCCACAACCCATAATACCATGACGTGAGCTGAAACTGAGAGTTGGACGCTTAACCAGCTGAGCCACCCAGGCGCCCCATAAGCTGATTTCTTAAACACCTTTTGTATTCATACCACTGTCTCAAAACAATTTTTGTATGTTTAAATTATAAAAGTGAATTAGGCCTAAAAATAATTTTATTTTATTCATTTATTTTTTTAAAGATTTTATTTATTTGTCAGAGAGAGAGAGAGTGAGCACAAGCAGGGGGAGAGGCAGGCAGAGGGAGAAGCAGGCTCCCGCTGAGCAGGGAGCCCAATGTGGGACTCAATCCCAGGACCCCGGATCATGACCCGAGCCAAATGCAGCCACTTGACTGACTGAGCCACCCAGGCGTCCCAAGCCTAAAAATAATTTTAAAAGGCTTAACATGATAATATGCTGTCAGGTGCTCTGGCTAAAAATGTACACATTTTATTTGAAGCTGGAAGATGTCTTAAAAATATACTTTTCTGTTAACTTCAAAACTTTTTTCCTCGCATTGAAGATGAAGTTCTTCACATAAGCTTAGAGACATGTTTCATTTGTTTGTACATAACTGCTTATAAGAAGTTTGCAAATAAAGTGAGGATACCAGTTCACATTTCTGGGGTCCTGGTAGTCCTATAAATGAGGCCCCATGGGATTAAGTGATTGCCTCAGTTCTCCCAGGCAGTAGGAGGCAGAGCCTTGGCCAGAATGTGGTGGCTGCAGACCTCCAGACCCTTTCCCCCTGTGCTGGCTTGTTTAGGCTACTTGCTCAGGCAGCGATCAGTGGAGTCCAATACCTTTTTGTTTTCTGTGACCACTTTGAAAATCGGTGGACCCACTCCGCTTTGATCTCTCTGCTAAACCTAGCCATGTACAAAAGTATCTCATCTAGGAAAACATTTATATTTACAGTGGAGTTGCCTCTTATGCAATAATGGATTATTCTAAAGTCAGAGATTAAGGCAAAACTCCGATATATTTAAAATTACCCTTGAGGGATACCTGGCTGGCTCGGTGGGTGGAGCATATGACTCTTGATCTCGGGGTCTTGAGTTTGAGCCCCACGTTGGGTGTAGAGATTACTTTAAATCTGTAAAAAATAATAAAATTATCCTTGAACTCCAAATAAAGTAGTTGGCTTTTGTTTAGGGACCATAACTGTATTCGAAACAAGTATCTCTAAACACTAGGATTTGCACAGTGCTGTTAATACAAGAGGGAGGTGGAACTAAGACCAGGAAAGAGTCACAGATGCCTTGTGGGCCTTACTTCTACTGTTAAAGTAGCTGTGATTCCTTTTATTATTTTTTTTCTTTGTGCTTATGATTGAATTCATAAGCTAAATGCAACTCTGCATAAATAATGCAAATCCATTATGTTTATATGCATTCATTATGGTATTGACTCATGTAATGCAAAGAAATAAATTCACAATTGAATAGAAAAGATGTAGTAGTTTAAACCTGGCCACATGGCTTTCACTGTGCTTCTCTTCATTTTTTCGATTTTGTGGATAAGGATTACCTCTGAAAGCGAGGTGATATTACAGACCCCATCGGAAGGGCTGAGCATGAACCGTGTTGGGGGAGGGGGTGCTGTGCACAGAGCCCCGTCACTCTTTCCTCTGCCTGGCCTCCTGACCATGGGCAAGCACTGCAGAACAGTGGTCTCATGGAGTTGCAGTCTATAGCAGAGCACATGCCTTTGTCCTTAAATAGTGACAATAAAATTTTTTATCCGTTTTCACCCATGAGAAAAATGACATGTAAAAAAAAGTGTTTTTGGAAAGAACCATAGATATGTTATAAGTTTTTATTTAGATTGCATCACATTTACTTAAAATTGATGTAGAGGGTTATTTTTTACATTTAGCTTGAACTTCTTACAAAGATACTGATTTTTTTCTTAAGTGAAGCATTTATTGTTGATTTCTCACTTCTGTGTGAATCACTTCATTTCTCCTTAAGCATAATATTACTGTTTTTTTTCTGGTATTAGCCCTTGTACAGCACTTTAGATTCTTTCCTTCCTGTGGGTTCTCATTTACCAAGTTCTGAAACTGCTTTTAGAATATGGCTTTCTCAGGGTGCCTGGGTGGCTCAGTTGTTAAGCATCTGCCTTTGGCTCAGGGTATGATCCTGGGCCTCTGGGATCGAGCCCTACATTGGGCTTCTCTACTGGGAGCCTGCTTCTTCCACTCCCACTCCCCCTGCTTGTGTTCCCTCTCCTGCTGGCTGTCTCTCTCTCTCTCTGTCAAATAAATAAATAAAATCTTTAAAAAAAAAAAGTATCTCTTTGCTCTCTCTCTCTCTTTTTTTTTTTTTTAAAAGATTTTATGTATTTATTTGACAGAGAGAGAGACAGCCAATGAGAGAGGGAACACAAGCAGGGGGAGTGGGAGAGGAAGAAGCAGGCTCCCAGCAGAGGAGCCTAATGCGGGCTTGATCCCAGAATGCTGGGATCACGCCCTGAGCCTAAGGCAGGCGCTCAATGACTGAGCCACCCAGGCGCCCCTCTTTGCTCTCTTTTTGAACTGAGAAAAATTGACTGTATAACTATGTGTATTCAAGAGAACTCGGAATTTTAATTACCTATCAGGTGAAGAGTTTTCAAGAAATAGGAAGTCTTTAAAGGAGTGCTGGGCAAGGTTTTTTTTGTCCTTTGTAATGCTCATTTTTTTCTGTCGATAGAGATAATATGTTGTTTGGGTTTTTATAAAGAAAATGCATTCATAAGTTATTTATGTAATGTGAAAAAAATTAAAAATTAAAGTAATATGTATTTTATCATGCCCCCCCTTAAAAAAAGAGAGGAAATAATTGTCATTAATCCTTTCATCCAAAAAAAGCTTCTTTTAATACTTAGGTGTATTTGCTCTCAGACTTTTCCTGTGTGTTTGTGTATACAAACATACAGTGTGATTTAATCATACAGTTGATACAATTCTGAATCTTTTTTTTTTAAGATTTTATTTATTTATTCATGAGAGACAGAGAGAGAGAGGGAGGCAGAGGGAGAGGGAGAAGCAGGCTCCCCACTGAGCAGAGAGCCCAATGTGGATCATGACCTGAGCCAAAGGCAGACGCTTAACCGCCTGAGCCACCCAGGTGCCTCTCTGAATCATTTTTTTGACTCAGCATTATATTGTGAAAATTTTCAAATTTGGTGAAAGATCTAGTCAGAATCATAGAATAAAGCTCTTCCCAGCCGTGCATTTTGCAAATTTTAAGTTCAGGAACAAGGGGAAAACAAGTTACTGGAACGTTAAATTTTTGGAAATGAAGAGGTTTGTGTGGATATGGCTGATGAAAAATATTTTAATAATATTTGTTCTTAAATAGCAGAGAGAGAAAAAAGGAAAGATGAGTTACTTGATATTGCAAAGTCAAAGCAAGAACGTACCAATGCAGAACTGCATAATCTCAGACAGGTACGTCCCCAGTTACACTGTTCTTACTATTTGGGAAGCATTTATAAACAAACATCAAGTTAGGAAAGGAGTGTGTCTGTTGATTTTTTTTATGGTGCTTTGGAATCCTAACCACATTAAAGGTATATCATAGTTAGCATAGCCGATAAGGTCTTGCTTATGGGAATGAAAAGTTTGGAAACCAGTTACACTAACAAATCTGAGTGCTAACATAGGAAAAATAAAAACAAACGTATTTAGCATATTTCTCTATCACTGTCTGATCTGTTTTAGCATTTGCATGTTGGCTCAGTATAGTTTTGTTGTCACATCTTATTGATTTATCAATATCTACGGCAGATTTATGTAAAACAACAGAGTGATCTGCAATTTCTTAATTTTAATGTGGAAAATTCTCAGGAATTAATACAGATATATGACTCAAAGATGGAGGAATCAAAGGTTCTGGAGTCCAGGTAATCTTAGCAAGATGCTGTTAGTATGATCTTGTATTTTATTTTATCTTTCAGTCTATTCATTAAGTACTTACTATGGGCCGGTGTCTACTATCATTCCCTATATGGTAGGGAATCAATATATATGAACTAGTAATTGTCATTATAATCCTGGGTTGTAATGAGACCTGACCTTAGAATTTTAGGCCTGATCCTGATTTAGCCACTCGATAAAAGAAATTCATTAGCCTTATTTATGTGTCTGTTGTGTACAAGGCTTTGAGCTCAAGTAGAAACCACAGAGGTTGACTCATTTACTCTTTCATGTAGACTCAGAGTTTAGTGGTTAGCATTCATTGGGCTGGGAATGGGGAAAATAAAGATACATAGGACATGGTACTTGCCTAAGAGAAGTAACACCAATGAATGTATAAATAACTGTAGTAGGAGTTCAGCTAGCTGAGGCCGATCTCTGCTTTTAGCTGGGTTTTCCTTGTTAATAGAAGGAGACACCTTTTCTTACCTATAATAAGCAGTGTGTGAACTAAATTGGTTTCTGTAAAGTTAAAATACAAATACATGAGGTGTGGTTTAATTTAATAGGCATGTAACTGTCCCACAGTTAAATTTAGTCTACTTTTCCAAGCAGAAGTGTGACAGACATGAATGGGAGCAGGAATTAGGGAGGTTCCCAGCCACTAGGTGTGACCGTGTAACTACGAAGGCTGGCTGCCAGCAGCTCCTTTGCCTGGTGGTTAGTAGTTGCCGAGCCGTCGGAAGGAGCAGCTTTTGCTACAGAGTGGCTGCTCTGCTTTTCCTTCCAGGCCTTCTGCGGGGGGTGTTACACTCTTGCCTTGGGCCCTGGCCGCTGCCGCTGCTGGAGTACACCGCACTGGCCCACCGTGCTCTCATAGGCAGAAGCCCCCACCACATTGGCTCTTCCCTTTTCTATACTTCATTGCCCCTGGGAGGCTCTTGGGCTAGATGAGTGAAATTGTTCTTTAAGAGTGTAAAATGGCCTGTCCCCTTCCAGAAGGTAGGGGGTGAGTTTCCTGAGGGCTCAGAACTCTCCAGATCCGAATACCTGAATACAGGGGACATGAAGACAGTTTATGAAAAGGTTGATCACGTTTGTATATATTCTTAATTTTTATTTTATGCACACCTGTCATTCTTACTTAAGACCATGTGAATATCCAGCAGATAACTGGGAGGGTGAATACAGTATGGTAGATGCATTTGGCACTTTCCAATGCGTCTCTGTCCCTTGAATCTCTGTCCCCTTTCAGTCCTGGCTTTCACCTCTGTTTGCCGTGAAACTAACAGAATTAGGAAGAGAAATAACAGATCAATCAACAAGTATTTACAGAACACTTAATGTTTGTGTAAGGCTGTCCTAAAGTGCCAGGAGGGTTGAAAATGCTTCTGCATATTAAGAAACTTAGGAGTCTATTGAAAAGACAGGAAATATGCATGAAAGTTAGTGAACAATATAGTTATAATGGGAAGTTTGCTGCATTATTAAGTAGTTGATACAGTAAAAGGAGGACTGCGGTATCCGCAGTAAGCACGGTGGGAGGTGAGGATAGGAAGGGGAAAGTGGGCGTGCGGGCTTGCTGATCAGAGAGACTTCCTTGAAGTCAGGTTGAAATCAGGCTCTGAAGAAAGAATACACGTTCTCCCTTATGTTCTCATTTCGGACAAATGAGTCTTAATAGGATTTAGCTCAATGAATGAGGTTTGGGTGAAATATTTAGAGTGACAGTATTAAGTGTATGTTATAACTTCGGTTTTTTATAATGCCACCATAGCAGAGACATGCGTTTGTCGGACCTTGAGAATCACCGCCCAAAAGTCGATATTAAGAGGGAGAAAAATCTGAAGTCATTGGTTAAAGATCCAAAATTTGAGACCACGTTGATTCAGCAAAATTGGTCAGACAGGAGCCCATGTGATGTGTGCAAAGAGAAGAAACGACAGGGTAGTACTTCATTTGGGGAAAGAAGTGTAATTGCTATCTCATCTCTGTTTACAAAAGACTTACTGGAGAAGCAAAAGTCTTGGTCTCAGGGAGGAAAAATGCAGATCGAACCGGAAAACAAAAGTACATTGTCCAAGATCCACGCAAAGTCACCAAAAGGTAATGGGATCGGGATTCAGAATGAAGAGAAACAACTCTCTGAAACATCCACGTCGTTATCTGATGAGAAACAGTGGCATGATGTCAATGTGTACCTGGGCCTGGCCAGCTGTTCCGGGTCCAGACAACCAGAAAAGCTGGATGTTGAAAGTCAAGATGATGTAGAAAGGTCCGGACTCTCCTGTTGCCATAAAAATGAAACCTGTCTGGGGGAGAGTGACATGTATGAATCCAAGTGCTGCCACCCGAGTAACTTCATCATTGAAGCCCCAGGCCACGTGTCTGACGTGGAGTGGATGAGCATTTTCAAGCCTTCTAAAGTGCAGAGAATTGTTCGCCACAAATGTGTGTGTACTTGTTCAGAAAGTGCCGGTGGAAGGAAATACAACTCCGCCACGAGGTTAGTGATGTTTCCTACTGCTCAACACCACTGCTGGGGAGTGGAGGGGGCTGCGGTAGCCACGGCGTGCTCACTGCTCAACGGAGAGCAGTGTTTGCAAACCCAAGTCGTGTGTGAGGCAGACCCATCACTCTCTTCATCAGCACGTAGACTGTTGAGTTTCCGATTGTGCAGAGACCGTTTAGATTCCCATGAAGAGTTTGTACCTAGGATAGCTTCTGAGGCAAAGGTTTTGTTTGAAAACAAAACCAGTTGTCATGAGTTGGGCAAATATGTTTTTTTAAAAAACCAACGGTGGGGTCACTTTACAGAGTAGAATGCTGCTCTGGGGCATTCCTCACCCTTGGATCCAGTGTGAATTGATAAGCTGTCTATGCAGAGATCACATTCTCTAGACCCCAGATAAGAATTTTGCTGGCCACCTCCCCCGCTGCCCCCCCATTGGCATATTTACATATCCAACTGCTTCTGCCTTTCTGCTCACTTTACATGTCCCAAACTTTCTTCTTTTTTAAAATCATGCAAGAAAAAGAATATTTGTATGTAACAAGCTGGTAAAAGTTAATAGTTTTTTTAAGAAAAGAAAATGGATTCCTTATTAGCATACGCTGCGTTATTCAGGCTCGTCTTAATGTTAGAATTGCTGACTCTTGTGGTTGAGGGGCGCTATAGTAATGTCTGCTATTTTTAAATAAAACCTAGCTCTTCGATCTTAAATTACAGCAAGGACAAAGTCGCTGTACCGAGAGCCTTATTTTATCATCACACTGACTTCCCTAGGACTTTATGATAAAAATTTCTTTGTAGTATTTTCATTATTTGTATTTTTCTTTGGGCCTTTGAAAAGCCCGAGTCATTTAAAAATCATACAGATAGTTCTTCTGTCAGTTGTGAAATTAAAAAAATGATTGTTCCACTAAATGTTATCTATTCATATTTGTTTTTTAAAGATTTTCTTTAAATAATTGCAAGTATCAGGAGGACACAACCGCACATTTTTCACTACTGAACAAAGAACGTGCATATATTAAGGGAAAAGTTTATGTTAGTTTTAAGAGCATGGTGGACATATATTAAATTTAACATATGAAAGAAATTTAAATTTGGAGTTTTGTTTCAAGACCCTTTTGACCTCCCTGGCTTGAAATAATCCAGATGACCTGTGCCTGCCAGCAGAGGCACATGCCGAGACATCACATGACAAGTATGTGATTAAATAGGAAAGATAATTGTGTTTTCCTAGTTTTCCTTTGATTATAAGGACTTGCTGTGTACCTGTTCTATTATCAGACTGAAATGCTCACATTTGCACCACCATTCCATTTGACAGATAGGGGTTTAGCTGTAGAGGGAGAAGCGGCGGCAGCCTGTTCTCCTTCAGTTCCAGGGAACATGGGAGGAAGAGGCTCCAAGCGCCTCTGGTCTGCTGCAGAACAGCTTTTGTGGCTCACTCCTCTCTGAGCCACACTTTGAAGAACATACCCAGAAGCTCGGCTGCATGTGTCTCTTCTCTGATACTGAGGACCTATAGAAGAATTAATAGCCGACGGTGCTATTCTACTTTCACAAAAGGACTTTTAAAAACCACTAACAAAAATCAACTTCGCAACCAAAAACCCAAAATTTTCACAAGTGTAACCTGTGTTAATTTTTTTCCCCCTCCCTTTTGGATGCTCCTGTCCCTTGAACCTTCTTTTTTGTTTTCTTGTTTTTGGAAGGGGGAGGGAAATTATTCTGTTGTTAATCCTTCAACTAAGAATTCTGATTTAATTCTTAGTGCAGAGCGTATGCATTAACTTATAATATTCTACTCAAGTATTCTATTCAAATCTATAATGTTCTACTCGAACTTGAGCTTCTTCATTAAAAAGAAAAACAGCTTTTTTTTTTTGTCTTGTTGAGATGCTTTTAAGTATAAGAGTATTGTTGATATATGTTTGATATTATTTTAAGATGTCTGTTTGTTTGGTTTTTATTATTTACAGTGAGCTAATTGCCATCCAGCATTCCCACTGTTTGGGTTCTTCAAAATCTGCCACAAGAGAGGATGAGAAATTAATAGAGACAGAGCCCTCTTCTGATACAAAGAACTCACCTAAGATTTTGTTACTCAACAAAGAGGCACCATTGTCCGGTGACAAGGTTTGTATTTTGCTTAGAAATACCCCGTTTATTCAAGCAAAACTTCTCCCCACCGTACTTTGAATTCTTCTGTAGTATGGCTTTTAATGTGCTTAATTTTGGTCATTCTTCAGTTTTGTTTTGTTTTTCTTTTTTTTTTTTTTTTAAAGATTTTATTTATTTATTTGACAGAGATAGAGACCAGCGAGAGAGGGAACACAAGCAGGGGGAGTGGAAGAGGAAGAAGCAGGCTCCCAGCGGAGGAGCCTGATGTGGGGCTCGATCCCATAACGCCGGGATCACGCCCTGAGCCGAAGGCAGACGCTTAACCGCTATGCCACCCAGGCGCCCCTGTTTTGTTTTTCTAATTGTGGAATTTTAATGATATCATTTAACCAAAGTCAGAGTTTCCTTAAAATATTATCCTAAAGAGATTAAGTCTAGTTAAAATGTCCCTCAGGCCCTCCAGGTGATTGGTAGATACACGCACACACACATATATATTTATTTATGTACAGAAGATTTTATTTATTTGTCAGAGAGAGAGAAAAAACAAGCAGGGGGAGTGGCAGGCAGAGGGAGAAGCAGGCTCCCCGCTGAACAAGGAGCCCATTGCGGGGCTTGATCCCAGGACCCTGGGATTATGACCTGAGCCGAAGGCAGATGCTTAACTGCCTGAGGCACCCAGGTGTCTCACACACATATGTTTTAAACGTAACAAAAAACGAAGGCTATAACAAGCAATATACACAAATTTAACATGTTTACATTTTGCCATGTTGGCTTTAGTTTTTTTGTTTGAGAAGTAAAATGTTACAGATAAAGTGCGAATCCCATGTACTGTCCTCCCCATGCCCCATCCCCCCACCAGTTAATCACTATCCTGAAGTTGCATTTATGCTTGTTCTTTTACTACATAAAAACATATTTAACCACTACATAATGTTTTGTGTTTAAAATGTACACAAATGGGGGCACCTGGGTGGCTCAGTCAGTTAAGCATCCCACTCTTGATTTCAGCTCAGGTCGTGATCTCGGGGACCTGGAATTGAGCCCCGCACTCAGCGGGAGTCTGCTTGAGATTCTTTCCTTCTGCCCTTCCCCCGGCTCTTGGCACACTCCTGTGTGTGCTCTCTCTCAAACAAATAAATAAATAAAATTTAAAAAATAAAATAAGGGCGCCTGGGTGGCTCAGTCAATGAAGCATCTGCCTTTGGCTCAGGTCATGATCTCAGGGTCCTGGCATCGAGTCCCGCATCATCAGGCTCCCTGCTCAGTAGGAAGCCTGACTCTCCCTCTCCCTCTGTTGCTCCCTCTGCTTGTGCTCTCTTGCTCTGTCAAATAAATAAATAAAATCTTTAAAAATAAAATAAAATGTACATAAATGGTAAAATACTGTCTCTATCCTTTCACAATGTGATTTTTTTCCAGCTTTGTGACTATTTTGTGACATTTACCCATGCCGCTGCTCGAAGACTTAGTCTCTTCATTTTGATTGTCGATTGATGTGTAGTCCATTGATTTGAATAAACCAGTTTGTTCACACCCCTCCTGATGGTCAGTGAGGTTGTTACTACATAGTCTCTATTATGGATGAGCCAGTCAGCACCTTCACCATAAACGGGATCTTCACTGCAGCTCTTTCACAGAGAAAATAAGTTCTTCAAGTGAACCTAATTCCTGTTGGTGTTATTTGGGGGAAGATAATGGGCTTTGAAACTGATCTGAATTCAAATCCTTGTTTTGCTTTGTCTTAGCTCTATGACCTGGGTAAAATTCTTTACTTTCTTTGAGCCTCAATTTCTTATGTGCAAATATGCAATAATAACATTACAGTTGCTTGGTCTAAATGTGATACTCCAGGGCCTGGCTCCAAACAGGTATCTAATGAGTATTAGTTCTCTTTGTTGAAAGTAGATTCTACCAAGTGTTGACCGGAATCTGGAGCAACACAGACTTTTGTTCACTGGTAGTGGGGCAAGTCATTTGGGAAAACACTTTGGTAGTTTCCTAAAAAGTTAAATATACACCTACCATATGACCCAGCTATTCCACGTCTAGAGAATGGAAACATGTCCACACAGGGACTTGCATGTGAATATTTAAGCAGCTTTATTTGTATTAGCTGGAAAACTAGAAACAACCCAAATACACATCAGTAGGTAAAGAGACAAACTGTGGTGTATCCATGCAATGGAGTACTTCTCAGGAATAAAAAGGAATAAACTACTTATACATACGTAACATGGGTGACTCGCAAGATAATTATACTGAATGAAAGATGCCAGACAGACTAAAGTACGAACGTGTTTGTATAAAATTCCAGAAAATGCAAACTAATCTCTGGTGACAGAAAACAGATCAGTGTTTCCTGGGAATGAGAGGAGGGACTCAGAGGCAGGAATTCCAAAGGAGCATAGATTTGATGAACAGGATCCCTGTTCATTATGGGTATGGTTTCAGGTATCAGCTACTATCTTTTTAGCTCTCGTGAGACCTTTTTTCAATGTTTGTACCCATTTTTCTGAGACCATATATGACATTGCATGCTTACGTTGTCCATGTATACATATATATTTAGGTGTGTGTGTGTATGTGTGTGTGCACGTGTGCACACACAGGTATCTTCTAGATCCAGGTCAGTCATGATCATCTTTGTTCTTGGAAAATTAGAATTAACTTTTTTTTTTTTTTTGAGCCAATGCGAGGCTTGAACTTGCAACCCCAAGATCAAGACCTTAGCCGAGATCAAGAGTCAGATGCTTAACTGACTGAGCCACCCAGGTGCCCCTAAAATTAACCTTCCTTAAATTTATTTTTTTAAAGATTTTATTTATTTGAGAGAGAGAGAGAGTGAGAGAAGGAGCAGAGGGAGAGGGAGAAACAGACTCCCTGCTGAGCAGAGAGCCTGACATGGGGCTCAATCCCAGGACTCGAGGATCATGACCTGAACCAAAGGCAGACACTTAACCGACTGAGCCACACAGGCGCCCAGAATTAACTTTCCTTAATGAAAAAATTAGTCTATGTACTTTTGAGAGTGGTTGTCAGGCTAAAACCTCAGATCCCAAAGTTGAAAACTGAACAAGAACAAACTAAGGCAAATATCCACATATTTTAAAAAGCTTACAGGGCTTTCATGTTAAAGCTACATTTTACAAGTATTTTGGCTAATACTAATTAGCATGCTAATTATGGCTTTAAAAAGTTGATTTAGGAGAGCTAAACAATGCCTAGGATTCTTTTTTTTTTTTTTTTTTTTGGTAAGATTTTATCTTAACTCTTTCCACCCAGTGTAGTGCTCAAACTCACAACCCCAAGATCAAGAGTCACGTGCTGTACCTACTGAGGCAGCCAGGCACTCTAGCCTATAATTCTTTTTAGCATGTGGATGTTACTTAATTAGTTGTAAGGTCTGTTAAAATCAAATTATTAGCCAAGTAGGTTCTTTTTTTTTTTTTTTTTTTTAAATTTGTTAGAGAGAAAGAGTATGCACAACGGGGAGAGGGAGAGAGAATCTGAAGCGGACTCTGTGCTGAGCGCAGAGCCCGACCCAGGGCTCTATCTCATGACCCTGAGATCAGGACCTGTGTCAAAACCAAGAGTCAGATAGATGGTTAACTGACTGAGCCATGCACGTGCCCCTAGCTAAGGAGGTTCTAAGAAATAAATGGAATTTGGTATTCTAGTATTTAATGTCCTGCTTTGATATGTAATACTTAAAGTCAGAGAAATATTAATGGGTAGTTAACATTTGTGTTTATAACATTGTACTTGTAACCGTAAACATTTAAAAATGCTTCCTGATTTCTTGAATGCTTACACCGTGTTGTCTTCTCAGGATGACTTTTCGCCCACAAGCAAGCTTCAGCGTTTGCTGGCAGAGTCTCGCCAGATGGTTACGGACCTGGAGCTGAGTACTCTGCTCCCCATCAGCTCTGAGAATCTCAGCAGCAGTGCCAGAAATGTATGTGGTTACTTTTCTTTTGACCCCATCTACGTATCTGAATATTCCACGGATTTACTCATTTGCAAATATCACTGGTGGGGTGTCCCTTTCTATTAGAAGGAAAGTTCCTTTATGTTTCTGAGGCAGAGAGGTAGCACACTGGTTTTAAAGATGAGGGGAAAATCACACTCAAATGCCACTGGACCCAAACTTCCTCTTTCTGGTTGCCTGGGCAGATGAATTTAAATTCTTGGGGCTATAAAAAGTATACATTTTACTATAGAAAATTTCAAATACAGAAGTAGAATATTACGGGGCACCTGGGTGGCTCAGTTGGTTGGGCATCTGCTCCCTGTTCGGTGGGGAGCCTGCTTCTCCCTTTTCCTCTGCCCCTCCCCCCTGCTTGTGTTCTCGCTCTCTCTCGTGCACTCTTTCTCTCTCTCCAATAAATAAAATCTTAAAAAAATAATAAAGTATCTCTTAAGGGGCACCTGGCTGGCTCAGTCAGAAGAGCATGTAACCCTTGATCTCAGGGGCATGAGTTTGAGCCCCACGTTGGGTGCAGACATTAGTAAAAAAAAAAAAAAGCTTGAAAAAAAAAATAAAGTCTCTCTTAATCACTGACAGGTCCTTCCTCATCTTCCTTCTTACTTCCTCCTCTTTCTTCTCCTTCTTCATCTTTTAAAGCCATTTATTTGTGGAAGAAACATTGGGTCATTTGTCCTGTCGAACTTCCCACATTCTGGGTCTTGTTAACGTCCTCACTGTTATTTAACACACTCCTATATCCTCCATGATGCCTAGGAACTGCTCTTTAGATCTAGTGACTTGGTTAGACTTGGGATCACTTCGGGGTGTTTGTTTGCTTTGGCTTCACTCCTTCACTGGTGATTCCGGCTGCTGCCTGTTCCACTGTCAGGAGGATCCTGCTGTCTGGTTGTGCCACTTGTGGATGTAAAGCTTGATGGAAAATTCAAGTTTGTCAGCCTGAGCTTTTATTATCATAAAGTTCACTTAATGATTTTAGCGTTCTCTGATTATTATTACTTAGATCTATTATTTCTTTTTTTTATTTAAAAATTTTTTTTAAAGATTTTTATTTATTTGAGACAGAGCAAGAGCAGGGAGGAGGGGCAGAGGGAGAGGGAGAAGCAGGTTCTCCGCTGAGCAGGGAGTCTGACGAGGTGGGGGCGGTGCTCGATCCCAGGACCCTGAGGTCATGACCTGAGCGGAAGGCAGGCGCTTAACCGACTGAGCCACCCAGGTGCCCCTGTATAAGCCTTTTTAAAATGGACGTATGTTTTTATTGCTCTAAGGCAAATACCTAGAAGTAGAATCACTAGTTATAGGACAGTCATATGTTTAACTTTTTAATAAGCCACAGTACTATTTTTCAAGGTGGTTTGAACCCTTTATATCCCTGCCAGCAGTGTATGCAAGTTCGAGGCGCTCCACATCCTCGCTGGCACTTGGTTTTGTCAGTCAGCTTGATTTTAGCCATCCTCGTAAATGTGAAGTGCCATCTGGTTGCCACTTCACTTGTATTCTCCTGATAACCCGATGAGGTGCATTTTGTCATGTGCTTATTGGCTCTTCAGGTATCTTTTCTTGTGAGGTGTCTGTTCAAGCTTTCTGCCCGTTTTAAATTTGAATTGTTTATCACTGAATTGTAAGAGTTCTTAACATAGTCCGTACACACGGCCTTTGTCTTTTGTCAGATATATTATGAATATTTTCTCCCAGTTTTTGGTTTGCCTTTTTATTTTCTTAAGTGTCTTTTGAAGAGGAGAAAGGTAAAATTTTGAAGAAGTCTAGTTTATCAATTTTTTTCAAATGGTGCTTTTTGTATCCTGAGAAATCTACCTCAAGTGTGTGAATATTTTATCTTCCTGAAAGTTTTAAAGGTTTAGATTTATGGTTTATCTCAGTTTAATTTTTGCAGATGGTATGAGGTAAGGATCAGGCTCATTTTTCTTCACATAGATATCTAGTTCCAGCACCATTTGTTGAAAAGACTGTCCTTTCTTATTGAATTATTTTTGGCAACTTTGTTAAAAATCAGTTGTCTGTAAGTGCAAGGGTCTATTTTTGGACTCTCTGATCAGTTCTGTTGATCTGGTTGTTCTCCTTAGACCACACTGTATTGATTATGTAACTCTGTAGAAATTCTTGAAATCAAGTAGTAAACATGCTCTGCTTTGTTGTTCTTTTTTTGCAAAGTTGCTTTGTCTATCCTAGATCTTTTGCAGGTCCATCGCAGTTTTACAGTCGATTTGTCAATTTTTATAAAAATACACTCTGATATTCTTTTTTTTTTTTTAAAGATTTTATTTATTTATTCGACAGAGAGAGAGAGACAGCCAGCGAGAGAGGGAACACAAGCAGGGGAAGTGGGAGAGGAAGAAGCAGGCTCATAGCGGAGGAGCCTGCTGTGGGGCTCGATCCCAGAACGCCGGGATCACGCCCTGAGCCGAAGGCAGACGCTTAACCGCTGTGCCACCCAGGCGCCCCCACTCTGATATTCTGATTTCACTGAATTTATAGATAACTTTGGGAAGAATTGACCTTTTTTTAAGATTTTGTTTATTTGACAGAGAGAGAGAGAGAGACAGCACAAGCAGGGGAAGAGGCAGAGGGAAAAGCAGACTCCTGGCTAAGCAGGGAGCCTGATGTGGGACTCGATCCCAGGACCCTGGGATCATGACCTGAGCTGAAGGCAGCCACTAACTGACTGAGCCACCCAGGCGCCCAAGAATTGACATTTGTGAACAGAGTATATCTCCGTTTAAATAGGTCTTCCTTCATTTCTTTTAACCATATTTTGTAGTTTTCATAGGAGTCTTGCACATCTTTTGTTAATTTTATTCCTGTTATTTTGTTTATTGATGCTGTTATACATGGTACTTTAAATTTCACTCTCTAATTGTCTATGATATAAAGGACTACAGTTGACTTTTGTAAATTGTTTTTAACTAAATTCACCTATTCTGGTAGGTTTTCTGTAGATGCTTAGGATTTTCTACATGGACAGTCATGTCATTTGTGAATAAAGAATTTCTTTTTCTAATCTTTAGGTTATGTCTTTTTCTTACCTTATTGCTCTGGCTGAGACCTCCATATCAATGCTGAATAGAAAAGTGAGAGTGGACATCCTTGTCTTGTTTGATGAAATGCTCTCCAGTGGCATTGCTTGCTTAGCTCTCCATTGTATTGGTATTTTATTAGATTCAGAGTCCCATGGAGCTGTTTCCATGTGACACAGATGATCTGAAACTAGAACATTAACTGTTTTATTATTTTTTTGAAGATTTTATTTTTAAGTAATCTCTACACACAGTGTGGGGCTCGAACTCACAACTCCCAAGATGAGGAGTTGCACACTCCACTGGGGCATCCAGGCGCCCCAAGAACATTGACCATTTTATTTATTTATTTATTTATTTATTTATTTATTAAGATTTTATTTATTCATTCGACAGAGATAGAGACAGCCAGCGAGAGAGGGAACACAGCAGGGAGAGTGGGAGAGGAAGAAGCAGGCTCCCAGCGCAGGAGCCTGATGTGGGGCTCGATTCCATAACGCCGGGATCATGCCCTGAGCCGAAGGCAGACGCTTAACCGCTGTGCCACCCAGGCGCCCCCATTAACCATTTTAGAATCAACACGCTCATTGCCATGAGCTTCAGTACAGTTTCAAAGATTACCTTAAAGAATAATGGGTCCCCAGAACAGTGATTTTTGAAAGTATATATACCATGTATGCCATATGAGATTTTCAAAGTGGAAACCCTGATGGACTTTGTGGTGTTTTCTGGGAAGATTTTTTTTTTCTTGACAAACTCTTTAAAGCATTAGTGAAGTAATTTATTTACTTTGGGACAGAAAGTGTTTTTAAGTATTTGTAAGGTTTTTTTTTTTTAAACAGCTTTATTGAGATATAATGTACATAACATAATGTTCTTCCACGTGAAGTGTACGATCCAGTGGTTTTAGTATATTTACAGAGTTGTGTAACCGTCACGCTAATCCAATTTTAGAACATTTTCATAGTCTGAAAAGAAACCCCGTACCTGTTAGCAGTCACTTCCCGAATTCCCTCTCCCCTAGCCCCTTGTGACTATTAATCTACTTTTTTTCTCTATGAATTTGTTGGGCAGAGATTTTTAATCAGTTTGTTGAGTAGAATTCAGGGGATCCATAAACTTTGATGGGAATAGAAATCACACATAAACTTATTTTAATTAACCTCTAATTAATATTGCATTTCCTTTAATTAAGAATATAGGAAACAAGCCATAGTTTATGTAAGTAGACTTCACACATGGTTTCATATCACATTATAATTATTGCAGATATCTTGAAATATCCTTTAGGGGCGCCTGGGTGGCTCGGTCGTTAAGCGTCTGCCTTCAGCTCAGGGCGTGATCCCAGGGTCCTGGGATTGAGCCCCTCATTGGGCTCCCTGTTCAGTGGGAAGCCTGCTTCTCCCTCTCCCTCTGCTGTTCCCCCTGCTTGTGCTCTCTCTCCCTGTCAAATAAATAAAATCTTTAAAAAAAAGAAAAAAATAAATATCCTTTATAACTTAGCACTACCTCAGAATTATAGAATAGTAGAGCTGCTGCTAGATCTTATTATTTAATGCTTTAATAAAGTAGAATACAGGGGCATCTGGGTGCCTCAGTCAGTTAAGCATCTGTCTGCCTTCTGCTCAGGTCATGATCCCGGGGTCCTGGGATCGAGTCCTGCAGCGGGCTCGCTGCTCAGAGGGGAGCCTGCTTCTCCTTCTCCTCCCTTCTCATGCTCTCTCTCTCTGTCAAATAAAAAAATAAAATCTTAAAAAAAAAAAAAAAGCAGAGTGCAAGGGGCACCTGGTTGGCTTAGTTGGTGGCATTGTGCGACTCTTGATCTTGGGGTCTTGAATTTGAGCCCTTCATGGGGTGTAGAGATTACTTAAATAAAACTTTTAAAAAGTGCATATTATTATATCACAGCATTGTTTAATATTTTAATAACCACATTACTTCTTCTGTTATACAACTTACGGATTCCTAAATATGACCATGTGATGCAAAATTGTACAATAAAAACCACACAGCTCACAGGAAAAATGGGGTTAGGAGCATAACACTCAAACACTTTGCCAGTGATACTTTTTTTTTTTTTTTTAAAGGACAGGAATGTAATCACAGTGGTAGGAGTTTTTACACCTGTTAGGTGGTAAAGAAATACATAAATACTACAATAAGTGTGGCACTTTCTCTTGAAAGAGACCTGAAGTTTGCATGTCGAATTGGGTGTCGGGGAGGTGGCAGCTTGTGACTCACTGGGAAGTGGCAGGGAGGTGAGCGAATGGGAAGTTGCAGCAGCAGATGTGGATGGCGTGGCTTATAACGCCCCGGGGAAGCCGGGGGGCCAGCGGATGTTTGAGGGGTGCCTGTGGGTATATGTATTCCTGCATGCCATGGCTCGGTCCAGCTGGGTACAGTTTACCTAGTGTTTCTCGTGGACAAGGTTGCATGTGACTAAATGCAAACTTCACATTATGCCCAGATTGTTTCCTCATATATTGCCTGTGCTGGAACAACTTCTTATTTTCCAAACAAGTGTTATAGCAGAACTGACCACCCTTCAGTATGATCTACCTGACAGACTCCTACTCATTCTCATGGCCTCAGGCTCTTCACCTCTTCTGGAGCATTTTATGTTAAATTCCTATCTGAGATATAATCGAGAGCTCCTTCGCTTCTGTCCTCATGGCACGGCCGTGTGTGTCTGTGCATGTGTCTCCATGAGCACGCAGGTCACAGTGCACGAGAGGTTACATGCTCGTCTTCCTCTCCTCCGTGAGCACCTTCAGGAGCCTCTCTTAGTCATCTTGGCTTTCCTAGTTGTCGCACACGCAGTGCCTGCTACGGAGATTGCCCAGTGAACACCTGGAGTGGACCCAATAGGAAAAAAACAGGAAAAAGACAAAACAGTAACCTCAGCTATAGAATGAAAACATGCTAAAGCTGTTGAGGTTGATGAAAACTTGATTTAAGAGAATTTTTGAGCTAGAAAGACCCAGAAGAGGTATGTAATCTCAACTTTTCATCTTATGGGTGAGGAAAAGTGATTAAATTTTTTACTTAACATCCCACAGCCAGAATCAGATAATCATTTGGAATTAGTTGGAAAAAATATTGGCTTCCAGAAGATTATTAACTAATTCTGGAAATGTGGCAAAAACAATTCAATTAACAGAAATCTTAGAGGGGCCTGGGTGGCTCTGTTGGTCCTGGGATCAAGCCCTGAGTCAGGCTTCTTGCCCAGCCAGGAGTCTGCGTCTCCCTCTCCCTTTGCCCCTCCCCCTGCTTGTGCTCACATGCTCTCTCTCTTTCTCAAATAAATAAATAAAATTTTTAAAAAATAAATCTACTTGGCAACATACTTTATAACTCTCTTCCTCTGGTCCTGTGAACTGGGATAGCTAGTTACAGGAAAAAGCAAATAATTTGTTAAAAGTCCTTAATTTTTGTAATATGGGAGCAGGATAAGGTTCTGAGTGGCCTGTCTGCTTCACTATTTTTTGCCATCTGGTGCTGAGAACAAGGGTCTTATTTCAAAGCCCTTTTCCGCACTGCGTTCTGAGACATCGCTGGGGGAGCACAAAGTGATTCGAACCTTCTGCCAGGGAACTTGGACCTGTTTCCTAAAAATTGCAGAACTGATCATTTGACACAGCAGTGTCGCTCTGGGAATCTCTCCTACGACTACACCCACGTGTGTATAAAGTGGCCCGGGTATAAGTTTTTAGTTGGAGCACTGCTTTGTAATAGCAAAAGTTTGAACACAGTCCAGGTGTCCAGCAAAAAGGACCTGAGGGAGTTGTGATGGTATGTCCACACGGTGGAATATTACGGAGCCATTAACCAGAATGAGGAAGACTTGGACGTGGAAATACTTCTGGGATGTATTATTAAGTGAATAGAAGCGAGATACAGAAAGGTCTTTGTGGTGTTCTTCACATGTACAGAAGGGGATGGGAAGAAGAATATATGTTATTTTTATTTTATGTCAGTGTATTAACTATTTAAAAAGAGCCCCAATGTTTTGAGAGAAAAGAAAAAGAGTAAAACACAGCACAGCTGACTACATCACCTTCCCCCATAGCAGGCTTCCTACTTACTTGAGGGGTGGGGGTGGGGAGATTTGGACTTTTGACAAGTACATGGGACTGGACATACTCATTGCTAGACTGAGACTGTTGGTGTTGTCTGCCAGGGTTCTTAACCTTTTTTATCTCAGGCTGATAAAGCCTATAGATCCCCTATAGAATAATGTTTGTTTTGATATGTATTCTTTTTTTAAAAAAATTCAAGTTAGTTAGCATATAGTGTGGTATTGGTTTCAAGAGTATATTTAGTGGTTCAACACTTTCATATAACATCCAGTGCTCATCCCAGCAAGTGCCGTCCTTAACCCCATCACCCATTTAGCGCATCCCCACCCACCCCCATCCCCTCCAGCAGTCCTCAGTCCTTTATAGTTAAGAGTCTCTTATGGTTTGTCTCCCTCTCTGTTTTTATCTTATTTTAATTTTCCTCCACTTCCCCTTAGTTCATCTGTTTTATTTCTTAAATTCCACGTATGAGTGAAACCATATGGTATTTGTCTTTCTCTGACTTAGTTCGCTTAGCATATTACACTCTAATTCCAGCTTTGTTGTTGCAAATGTCAAGATTTCGTTCTTTTTGATGGCTGAGTAGTATTCCATTTTACCTATAAACCACATCTTTATCCATTCATCAGTCAATGGACATTTGGGCTCCTTCCATAATTTAGCTGTCGTTGATAGTGCTGCTATAAATATCGGGGTGCATGTACCCCTTCGAATCAGCATTTTTGTATCCTTTGGATAAATACCTACTAATGCAATTGCTGGGTCATAGGGTAGCTCTATTTTTTAACTTTTTGAGGAACCTCCATACTGCTTTCTAGTGGCTGCATCAGTTTGCATTCCCACCAACAGTGCAAAAGGCTCCCCTTTCTCCACATTCTCACCAACACCTGTTGTTTCCTGAGTTGTTTATTTTAGCCATTCTCACAGGGATGAGGTGATCTCATCATGGTTTTGATTTGTATTTCCCTGATGATGAGTGATGCTGAGCATTTTTCCATATGTCTGTTAGCCATTCGTATGTCTTCTTTGGAGAAATGTCTGTGTATGTGTTCTGCCCATTTCTTAACTGGATTTTTTATTTTGGGGGTATTGATTTTGTTGAGTTCTTTATTTATTCTGGATAGCCCTTTATCCGCTAGGTCATTTGCAAATATCTTCTCCCATTAGAATAGTGTTTTTAAGTGAGTAAACTAAAATACATCAGATTGTAAAATACATAGGAAGGCTGTTTGAGCAGACAGGAAGCAGCATGAGTGAAAGCCCAGAGAATAACCCTAGCCGAGCTCAAATGCAGGCCCCATGGGGAGGAGGAAGGGGTGAGGAGTTGGGCTCACCCTGCAAGCTAAAGTTCACCACCTGTGTCTACCCGTGTCTTTCTAGGTATCATCCTCCTCTTTCATTTTTTTTCATCTTCTTTTAAAAAATACCTCCTGAAACAACTAGCAATGCTAACCAAGCCCTTAGTAGGTACTTATAATTAGTGGCCCTTACCGTTGTTCATTCTTGTTGATGACCACTGTCCCCGTTAAGGGCTCACGACATAGTCCATATTAAGGCTGACAAAGAGCCAGTTATATTTGGGCATTAGCTGATTGCCATAGTTGAAGGCAAACATACGTGGTAGAGCAAACAGAGCCTTCCTACTAGGCAGTTAGACCCCAAAGGGCCCCACACGGGACTAGGAAATCAGTACCCCTTTGCTGGATGAGTGGTAGTTGTATGAAGTGACTTCATTGTATTTTATAAATTCCTTATGGTGTTTTAAAGGCATTTCTGCTATGTTTGTGTATTAAGTATTGTCCAGTTTTTCTCTCCTGGGTACTAATTTTGAAGTTGTTTTGTAGAACTTAGAAGTCTCAGAAGAGTCAGCCCAGAAAAATACCTTTCTTAGTAATTGAAGAAAACAAAAGTCAACTTCACTGTTCACTGTGGTCATAGGTAAGTCACCTTTGTGTGTATCTCCCTTCTATCTCCCTTGATATTTAATAATTTAATAAATAACTTGGGAACATTGATAATGTGGGGCCAAGGCCATGCATTTGTTTGACCTGTAATCCCTTCTCTTGTTTGACCTATTTATACATACCTTCTAAATTTAATCAGTAAAATGTCAATTATTTGTATGAGAAATGCAGATCAAAAAGTTCTTGATCTCAGTGCCTAGAATTTTAAACACAAGGAAGTGAATACAGACAGCTTTCTTTTTTTTAAAAAATTATTTACTTACTTGACCGGGAGAGCACAAGCAGGGGGAGCTGCAGAGGGAGAGGGAGGAACAGATTCCCCACTGAGCAGGGAGCCTGACGTGGGGCTTGATCCCAAGACCCTGGGATCATTATCTGAGCCGAAGGCAGATGCTTAATCGCCTGAGCCACCCAGGCGCCCTTACAGATAGCTTTCAAAATCAGAATCTAAATTAACATTTTGGGGATGCCTGGGTGGCTCAGTTGGTTGTGTCCGACTCTGGATTTCTGTTCAGGTCATGATCTCAGAGTAGTGAGATCGAGCCCTGGGTTGGGCTCCATGCTGGGCATGGAGCCTACTTAAGATTCTCTCTCTTCCCTCTCCCTCTCCCTGCCCCTCCCTCCTGCCTCTCTCTCTCTTAAAAAAAAAAAAATTTCAGCATTTTGTTTGGCTGTCTGGAAAGAAGTCTTTTCATGGGGTTTTAAGTTTTATAAAAGGGTTCATTGACTGGGGTGCCTGGCTGGCTCTGTCCATGGAGCATGTGACTCTTGGTCTCAGGGTTGAGAGTTTGAGCCCCATGTTGGGTGTAGATATTACTTAAAAATAAAATCTTTAAAAAAGAAAAAACGTTCGTTGATGTAGTTAAGCACTTTCTTGATTTGTGTTTCCTTCTATCAAACCTGCATTTCAAATGCAAAGTTTCTTCAGAATCCAGTTTGGTAAGTTAAAAAGTGTAATCATTTCAGATGCTTTCACTGTAAGCAGAGAGCATCTCAAGAACGCTGTGAAAGCAGTAAGCATCGTTAGCCCTCTTCCCTTCTCCTGTTCTTTCTTTCTCTTTGCTGAGAAGTTTTCATATTTATGGTATTTTGCATGACTTTATATAGATAGAAATCAGGATGTATAGGGGCGCCTGGGTGGCTCAGTCGTTAAGCGTCTGCCTTCGGCTCAGGTCATGATCCCAGGGTCCTGGGATCGAGTCCCGCATCGGGCTCTGCTGGGAGCCTGCTTCTTCCTCTCCCACTCCCCCTGCTTGTGTTCCCTCTCTCGCTGGCTTTCTCGCTCTCTGTCAAATAAATAAAATCTTAAAAAAGAAATCAGGATGTATAGTTAATTTTTGAGAGACTGGGAGCTTAGAGCACACTACCCAGTGCTCTCTTTGCCTTGATTTTGTTAACTCTGTGTTTCCTTCCTGCAGAAGCCAATCTCTCATCCTTGGAAGGCAGGAAGCAGACATCAATACCTACTACTTAACCTTGAAAACAAAAAGGGGATTGTAATCCTTTGTAAGCAACACTTAATACCAAAGGGAAGCAGAAACTGAAAGTTAATTTTTCAACATCTATTATTTTGTTTGTTTTCAAGTTGACCGTTTTCATGTTGAAGAAGTTTTTTTTTTTTTATGGGTAAGAAATTAGACCTTACTGTGTATTATCTATATACAAACTCGGAATTATGCTCAGAGAGAAAAGGACTTCTCTGTAAAGATGCAGACTACAGTTAAATACTGGAGAAGCTCTTTGAAAGTATGGACCGCAAATAGAGAACCCCTGCATGTAAAGTGCTGTGTTAACTATCTGATTTTTTAAAAACCTGTGCATACATTTGAATTACAACCAACAGCTTATCGGAGTCAGCTGCAAATATATGTGGAGTAGTAGGCTCTTCTTTTGTGGCTTTAGCCCTGGACTTTGCTCTGTAAAATAGACATAAAATGATATGATACAAAATATTTTTAACTGGAAAGTATCTCCTCAGTTACAGACAATTGAGGTCCTTCTGTCCCAAAGCTGAACAGAGCCCCATCTCGTCTGGGTCTCTAGTAGGTCCCATCTACTTACACAAACAAAAGCTTGCTGGAAGATCAAGTTTTATATGCATTTTTTTATCATTAAAAACTAAAACACTTCCCTTTTAACTTATAATTTAATTTTTTAAAGAATATACTATGTGCATTTCTGTCCCTTCTAAGAGAATTGATCAGCTTCATTCAATAAAAAATATTTTTAATAATAAAAATAATTTTCTCAGGTTTCTTTTCATTATACAGGAGCAAAGTAAGGAAGGTTAGTTGCTTGAAACCGAACCTGGCAAGTTAATTTCCTCGGGAATAGGAGTGTATTTTTTTTAAGCATTGCGGATATCAAGGTTCTATTGTGCTGTATAAATGCCCCTTTGTTGAAAGGTTTCAGTGCTGCTTCAGAGATGATTTTCATGAGAGTGGAGGAGCCACCCCATTTAGCCCTTTTAATTAGGGTGCTGAAAAGAGAAATTGGGTGAGGTTTGGCTGTGTTCTTTATAAATGCTTGCTTTCTCCCTCAGGCACGGCTCGTTTGTGCAGAGGAAGTCTGAGAAAGGTACAGTTGATTCTGAGCTGTTGGAAACCTAAAATGTCCCTGGAGGGGCTCATTTCCAGTCTGAGAAACAAAATATGAAAATTTCTCCTCCTCTTTATGCTAGGTTTGTGGCTACATGTCAGCTTGCCCAGTGAAAAGAGGAGAACACTAATGAGATGCTAACAAGTAGGAAAATTTCGGGGAACTGAAGAATGAAAAAAGTCAAAAATTATTTGGTGGCTAAATGTATTTGAGCTCATAGGATTATCGTATCTACAATACCCATTTTACCCCACCACGTTATTGTGAATTATAGTACAGACAACTAATAAATGGGGAATCTTAATATTGTTACCAGCTTATCTATCTCAACCTAAGTTATTTAAGCATGTGAGCGGTTTCTGTTCTCGGTGTGTTTGAAAGAGTTGTGAGATAAAACTGAGCATTTATATTTTGTCATCAGCATTCTTCCATCTTAAGAGGAATGGTACTGTAATTCGCCTGCCAGAAATTATCTCACTATTAGAAGAGATTGGTGTAAGGGTACTTTTAGAATTTGTGGCCAGATCTTCTACAGAGAAATAGAAATACCCCCAAAGAAAGAAATTCTGAATCAGTACATAAACACTAATAACAATTTTACCTAAAAAGTTGTAGTAGAAAAGTGTGGTATTGAGAGGCTCAGTGGGGTGAAGTTGGTTCAGATGGTGAACACATTAATGTGAAGACACATTAATCAGGACCACAGCAGACAAGGTAGGTTAAAAACCAGAGTAGTCTTTGAGAGGAGTTTATCAAATGAGGAGGGCACATTAATCAGTCCTATAAAGGATGATTACTGGGTTCTTAGCCAAATGCACACTTACGACATCTAACAACAATAACAAAAAAGAAAAATTTTTTTTTGAGCACACAGTAAATACTGCTTTGCTGGCCGCTGGAGACACAACAGTGAGCAAAACAGACAATCCTTGTTTACAGTGAAGGAGACAGACCTTAATTAAATAATCACAAATAGGTCATGAAAAACTTGTAAGTGCTTTGAAATAAAGCTTGGAGCTTCTGTGACAACATACATCAGGGGCATAGGTCAAAGGCGGAGGCTTCAGGGAAGGCTTCCCTGAACTAAGAGCTGGAAGATAAGTAGATGCTAACCAGCAAACAGGAAGAGGAAGAGCATTCCTCACAATGGTAACAGCATACGCAAAGGCCCTGGGGTGGAAAGGAGCATGATGCATTTTCAGACCTGATGGACTAGGCTGGCACAAGAAGAAGCTGGACAGAGAGGTGGGGCCAGATCATACACACATGTCACTGAGGCAGCGTGGGGATTGCAGCCCCATCATTTCAGTAAACCCAATGATGTAAACCCTACTGTTCATCTCTCTTGGGTTTTCCTTGAAATGAGGTATTCATAACCCAAATCCTTAGCCTTTGTAAGAGCCTTCGGGGAGCATGAAACTGCCCTGGAGATACACCAAAATGGCACCCTGATTCTGATGACATGGAGAATCTCAGCCAACCAGTGACAGAGCCAGTAGTAGAACCAGGTCTCCTGCCTGAAGGTGCTACCAGAGATGAATCTCAACAAATTCAGAGTGGGGAGGCTTCCATCCTCGTGTCCCAGGCTGCTTGTTTTATAAAACTAAGCCATATGTTGAAGTGTACCAAATTATGGGGGGTAATTTACTCACTTTTTCAACCCTGTATTTCACACATGTTTATTGAACATTGCTAACGTGCCAGGCACTCTGCTAGGCACTGAGGTTATAAAATGGAGTAAGATAGTGTGGTCCTTGCCCTCCAGGGGTTCGAAAGTTTACATACAAGCAGATAAATTATAATTCACTAGAGATATTTTAGCCAAGTGCTCTTGGACCCCAGTAAAAAGAGAGGTAGTTGGCTGCTAATGTTGTCACTGTGGCAGATGTTCTGAACCCAGAGGGGTCATTGCCTGGCTTGAAAGAAGATGCTGTGTTAAGTATGAAGTTCACAGGATAACTTCCTTTTGTTCAGCTTGGAAAAAGGAGCCTGAGAAACATCTGGTCTGGGGCCAGCAAGCCCCTTTACTGTGGTCTTTATTTGACCACAGCTGTTGACTGGGGTGCTGGGGATTAAAAATGAAATAGTACATGTGAAGGATTTAGCTCAGGGCCTGGCAAATAATAATATTAGCCATTGTTATTCTGGTAAAGAGACTTTTCGGGGATCAGAATTAGATAAAGCATGGTTAATTTCTTTTTGGGGGAGTCCGAAGATAGCCTTGTCAAATTCAGCTTTCAAGTATCCAGTGTCAGTTTGGGGGCAGGGAGAGATTAATCCATGAAGCTACAGAAAGGGAGACCAGCTTCAGGGTTATGTAGGCATCACTGTCCCTCTTCAAGGGGAGTCTTTAGTACCTGTATCGGGTGATTTCACACCTATATTCTGAGGGGGAAACTGAGGAGAGCCGAAACAAAACCATTTAATAGCATACGCTAGGGAGAACTGTGATATATATATATAGAGAGATATATATTGATAAATATATATATAGAGAGATATATCTCTATGCATATATTATCACTTCATTCTTGTGACGGATAATTTAAAAAGCAAGCCAATAATAACGTTTTTTAAAGTCTCCCACGACCTCCTGTGGCGTCTTTTTTCGATGCACTTTGATGACCCAGCACCACGTCGTGTTCGGATCTGTCTGCAGGTTGTCCCGGCCCTGCCTGTCCTCTTTCCCTTGCAGTTCCTCGGCTCTGGCAAGGTGTCGGCATGCGGAGCCTGCAGCCTTCGAAGATTCATCCCACAGGCCGCGTTGATGACAGCTGCTGTTACGTGAGAGATGCACAAAGGGGACGGCTTACTTGTATGCGTTTTCACACAGAAATTAATAAAAGACTAAAAGGGAAAAAATGTCTAGTTGTGCTTCCATTGGTCAGATTCATTGAGGCCAGGTTTTCTCCAGGTAGCCAGATCCTGCTCTGGTGTAGACAGGACTTAGTGAGTCCAGGTGGAGGGTGTGGGTCAGGGAGTCTGCCCAGGGAGGGAGGCAGAGGTGTGGAGGGGCTGGGGGCCTTGGCCAGGGCTCCGCCCAGCGAGGGGCGGGCCCGGGGGCGGGCCAGGGGCGGGGCGGGCGAGGGGAGGCCGGCGCCCTCCGCGCGCAGGGGCAGGGACCCGAGCAGGGGCGGGGCGGCCGGGCGCCCTGTGGCTGCCTCGCGGTGCCTAGGCTGGGGCGGACCGCCGTGACGCTCAGTCGCGCGGAGCCGGGCGGGGAGCGCGAGCTGCGGCGGCGGCGGCGGCGGCAGGATGAACAGCATCAAGAGCGTGCCGGCTCGGGTGCTGAGCCGCAGGCCGGGCCACAGCCTGGAGGCCGAGCGCGAGCAGTTCGACAAGACCCAGGCGAGCGGCGGGGCCGCGGGCGGGCGGGGGGCGCCCTCTCCCCGGTCCCCTAGCACGCGCCCCTCGGGGCCTGGCCGGCGCGCGCCTCCGCAGCTCCCGGGCTCGGGCCACCCCCGGCCACCTTGCGCCCGGGCCTCCGCCCCCCGAGCCGCCCCGCGCGCAGGTGAACCGGAAGCGCGCGCGGGCGACGCGGCCGAGAGAGGCCGCCGGGGAACTGAGGTCTGGTGCCGGGGGGTGGGGGGAGGCAAGTGGCTTGGGAGCGAGGTGGCGGCGACCCAGGTGCGGGGCGGGGGAGGATGCGGCGGTGAGCCAGGTGGGGTCAGGTGTGCGCGGGCCTAGGTGCGCCTCCCGGCGGGGCCTGCCTGGATTTCTCTGCCCTGGCCGTGCCGCCGCTCCCCGGCTCCAGCGGACCAGCTCCTGCCACCTTCTTCCAGGCCGTGTGAAAATGCTCCCACCTCGGGGAAGCAGAGCGTTTCCTTGAAGGAAACTCCCAGTTTCCTCTTCGCCTGAGCTGTTTTCCAGGCCCGCACAATATCTTATTATATGCTGGGCGAAAAGTTTCACGTAGGTAGCCAGACTTGTTTGCCTGAGCGCTGGCCCACATATAAATAGGTTCACACCCCCTTATTAAATACGGGCGCCTGACAGAAACTTCCTAGGGCTCCCTTCCTGCACTTCCCACGCGCCTATCCTGGGAAGGTTATTTGCAAAGTTCAGCAATGGCGAGGCTGGGTATTGGTACATGTGTTCCCGCTGAGAGCACAGAACGCCTTGGCTGCTGTGTCTC